>NW_027507758.1:197423797-198023797 GCF_037356315.1 Lithobates pipiens | reverse complement strand
ATATAACGAATCCCAAACAGTCCCTTCCTAGGATTCTGCAGGAGCTGGAGGAATACGGGAATGTTTCGAACTTTAAGATCAATAGAGAGAAAACTGAGATATTAAATGTCTATTCTCCCCCAGAGGAGAGAAGAGAACTTAGAGCTCTTTTCCCCTTTGTGTGGAAAGAGAAGGGCCTGAAATACTTAGGAATATACTTATCGACATCAGTTACAGATTTATATCAAGATAATTATCTCCCTCTTTTAAATAAAATTAAACAAGATCTTAAAGGTTACCCTGCACACAGACTGTCATGGTTTGGCAGGATAAACGTAATTAAAATGATGATTCTGCCAAAGGCTCTATATATCTTTCAGAGCCTCCCGATAAATATCCCAGGGGCCTATTTTAAAATTATTAAATCCCTGATTCAGAAATTTTATATGGAACAAAAGAGGAAGTCGCGTTTCTTATAAGGTAATGAATAGGCCTAAGGATAAGGGAGGGGTATCTCTCCCAGATTTTCAAAAATATCATTCAGCAGCGGTAATGAGGAGGATTTTGGATTGGGTTTACAACGCTCCATATAAAAAGTGGGTATCACTGGAAGATAATATGAGTAATGTTGCCCTGAGTCAGACCATTTGGATTCCAATGAAGTTTAGGGGTCTCTCTAGAAGAATATCCCCGATTACAATGGAAACATTAAGAACATGGGATGGGGTACTTAAAGGTACAGAAGGACAAAATAACAATAGCCCTCTAATGCCCCTGTCAGGAAATAACTATTTTCCTCCGGGGAAAGAAAACAAAATGTTCCAGAAGTGGACGCATAGGGACATATTAAGGTTAAGGGATGTGTTAAAAGTAAATAGCTTATGCTCATTAGAGGAGATACGAGAGAAATATGGAAGAACACCATGGGATGGATGGAGATACAGACAACTCCAACATTTTGTTGAGTCCCTTCCAAAACCTCTCCGCTCTGGTGACAATTTAAACCCTTGGGAGAAATTGATTGATCGAGGAGGAGTGGGCAGACAGGGGACCTCTAAGATATATAGGACCTTAATATCTTTAATGGAGGATGAGGCGATACCTGCTTTTGGGAGGTGGGAAGGGGAATTGAATCAATCAATCCCAGAAAAACTGAAAGGGAAAGTTATAGACTATACCCACTCCACTTCAATAGATACGAAGATCCAAGAAATGAACTATAAATTATTGGTTAGATGGTATTATGTTCCATCGAAAATGCATAAGATTAACAGACTTATCACCCCTCTGTTGGAGAGAGTGTGGGAGGGAGGGAACCCACGCCCATATATGGTGGCAATGCAGTGCAATCCAGTTATACTGGGAAAAGGTGGTGGGCTTAATTAAAGAGATCGATGGGAAGGAAATAGAACTGGATCCCTGGAAATGTTTGTTTCACGCGGCCGAGGGCCCTAGGGAAAAATATAGAAGAGCATTAACTCCATTTTTGCTAAACCCAGCGAAAGTACTGATCCCGAGATACTGGAAAGTAAAGGAAACACCAGAGATAAGAGATTGGTTTAGGGAAATAGATAGATTGAGGATTATGGAAGAACTAATATACCTTCAACGGGGAGCCGAAACTAGATTCCAGGCGACTTGGAGGAACTGGATGGAATTTAGAAAATCCTCAATATATCTTGGAATTATGGGGGATGGAGGGGGCGTCTAGGGGAGGGAGGGAGGATGCATATACTTCATAACCCCTTATAAATTTTTTATTTATTATTTTTTTTTTTTTTTATAAAGGAGGGAGGAGGAGAGGAGGGAGGAAGGGAGGAGAAGGGGAAAGGATCCCTTTCCTCCCCATGTTTTTTTTTTTTTTTTTTTTTTGTGTGGGGGAGGAGATGGGGGGACCCCTTGTTCAGGGGCCCTTTAGGGGGTTTGTCGGGGTTTTTTTTTTTTTTGTTGTTTGGTGTGTTTTTTGTCTTTTTTTTTTTTTTTTTGTAGAAGGGAGTGGGGATGGAAGGAGAGGAATCCCCACCTTACACAAATCACAAATTGGAATTAAGAAAAAGCGTCACGTGGGAGGGGTAATAAATACGGGTAAGATAAAATCACAAAAGGATAATTTTAAACACATGAAGAGAGGGGGAGGGGGTGTGTTTTTTTTTTTTTTCCTCCCTCTCTCCCCTCCTCTTCTTCTTCTTCTTCCCTCTTGGGATATTTAAGATCGATCCGGTCGGGCACCCAATGTGTATTTTTTTTTACTGTTTGTTTTTATGTGAATGTTGAAAATACTGAAATAACATGAATGTTAGTCAAAGTGATTTTTAAAAGTATGTATAAGGAATATTTTGTACTGTTCTTTTTGTAAATGTGGAAAACGAAATAAACAATATTTAAAACAAAACGGTAATTCCCCATCTACACTATCCCGACGTCTCCAAGAAAATAGAAAATCCACAGGGAATTGCTAACGCATTCGCGGACTACTACTCGTCACTATATAACTTAAAAGACGATCCCAATGTCACCCAACCAAATAGAACGGATATAGCCAACTTTTTATCCACAATCAAATTACCTTCACTGTCAGAATCCCAGCTTCAAACATTGAACGACCCTTTCTCAATTCCAGAATTAGAAAAAGCCATAGAGTCCCTCCCCCTTAATAAAGCTCCCGGCCCAGACGGATTATCCAATGGATACTACAAAGCCTTTATCAAGATATTGACCCCAAATCTCATATCACTATTCAATGAGGCCAGGACAAAAGGTTCTTTCCCGCCAGAAATGCTAAAAGCTTATGTGATCACACTACCAAAACCGGGTAAAACTCCCGATACGCCAGCTAATTTCCGCCCCATCTCTCTTCTCAATGGAGACATAAAAATCTATGCAAAACTGCTCGCTAACAGATTATATGATCTTATCCCAGACCTGGTAAAACCAGACCAGACGGGCTTCACCAAAGGCCGTCAGGCGTCAGATGCTACAAGACGCCTTTTGAATGTCATTCACCAGGCAGAGACCCGGAGAACACCTTCTCTGCTTCTATCAGTGGATGCAGAGAAGGCGTTCGACAGGGTCCACTGGGGCTATATGGAGGCAGTTTTGCAAAAATTCGGTTTCCAAGGTGAGTCCCTATCAGCTATTATGGCCCTATATTCAAACCCAGTAGCACAGGTCTATACATCAGGACTGCTATCGAAAGAATTTCACATTACGAATGGAACCCGCCAGGGGTGCCCGTTATCGCCATCAATTTTTAACCTAATGATGGAGCCCCTGGCGGAGGCCATTCGTACTCATCCCCATATCTCAGGCTTTAAACTCCATAAGGTTAACCACGTCATAAGTCTCTTTGCGGATGACGTAATACTACTACTTACCAACCCCTCTCTTTCACTCCAATTCGCCCGTAACGTTCTCAATGAATTCGGTAAATTATCTTACTATAAAGTAAACTTCAATAAGTCCCTAATATTAGATTTAGGCGTTCACCATCTCACTAAAACTCATTTAAAAAATGCCTTCCCATATATGTGGGCGGAGAAATCCATTCCATACTTGGGCATTCAGCTAGCGGCAAAAATTTCACAGATAGCCGAGATAAATATTAAATTGTTAATTTTGGACATTCGGAAACTATTGGATAATATGGCCAAAATTGAACTTTCCTGGGTGGGTAGAATTGCATCCTACAAAATGATCATTCTCCCTAAAATACTGTACGTGTTCAGAACCCTTCCCATTCCATTTAAAGCCTCCTATTTCAGCGAACTAAACAGATCCCTTAAGTTGTTTATTTCGCAAGGGAAAAGAGCTTGTTGTTCACATGATATCCTTACACGGCATAGGAAAGGAGGGGGGATGGGGCTCCCGGATCTAAAAGACTATTACTGGGCTTCTCTTCTTGCCCAGTCCAAAAGCTGGTTCCAGGACTCTTCACTCCCATTATGGGTGACCATAGAAGCATTTGTCAACAAGGCGTACCCTTTAAGTCTACTACTGATAGCAGACTCCTGGAAACAGTTGTCGCTTACATCCCTGTCCCCAACCACCATGGCCACACTTCTTGCGTGGAGGCATCTTCTGTCACAACCCAAAAATGAACAAAAACTCACCACCTTAAAAATACCATTGCAGACGCTCGGAATAATTCTTCCCTATAGCCATATTCACAAATGGATAGATTTAGGAATAGAAACAGTGGAAGAACTTCTGGATAATGGCACACTGATGTCATTTAACACTTTACAAAGTAAATACAATCTACCTACCTCACATATCATGTTATATAAGCAAATTTCATCATTCTTAACTAAACATCCCCTCCTGGTTATAGAAATAAACACCCAGGTATGGTAGTTCCTTACGTCACAACACAGCAAACGTAGAGGCATATCCCTTATCTACAACCTACTACAATCCAAACAAGAGTTCATCAAAACTCCAAATATACTGTCCTGGGAGAAAGATCTGGATACAACATTTGACCCTGACCATTGGCGACTAGCCCTGCGTTACAATTACAAGGCCACGCACCGCATTAATCACTGGGAACTGACCCAAAAAATTCTAACTAAATGGTACAGGACACCCTTTCAATTAGCTAGAATGTTCCCTACGCATTCCCAGCTATGCTGGAGAAACTGTGACTTACCCGGAACAATACTACATATTTTCTGGCATTGCAAAAACCTAACCAGCTTCTGGAGAAAAATATTCACGGTCCTTGCCGAAATTACCGGCATATTACAGAATCCAAACCCAGCTCTGGCAATTCTCCATTTAGGTATATATAACTACCCTTATCAATTCTGGATGGTCGTGACTCATATTTTAACCACAGCAAAACTGATTATTGCCAGGCACTGGAAAAATACCCTCTCTCCGAACCCCTCTGAAGTAATGGCACAAGTAAATCTTAACTACCATTATGAAAGATTATTATCGATTAGAAGTAACTCTTGCATGACTTTTGACAAAAACTGGAATTGTTGGAAAGAATGGTATGGACGTTGATAACACAATCTCTTCCATTTCCCCTATTCGCCCTGCCTTTACCCCCTCCTGACACCCCTATATCTTTATCGCTCACATCACCTACCAGGTAGTTGATGCAAGTTAATTGTTTAGGAAGTCAAGTCATTGTTTAGTCCCTTTATAAGCAATCTTCCAGCTGGAATATATGTCTTATTCACCTCCAAGCAACGGACCTCCTCTGGCGCAGTGTGATCCCAATTGGGGCACTAGAGGGGTTCGAGCATGTCCCTTAGACGTGTCTTCCAGTTGGAGTGACCGCAGCAGTATTGTTCACATGCAAATATTATCTATATGTTCCAACGGTAATGCTCTCAATCAATCTAATTGTATATTATTTTGAATGTTACAATGTATTATTCATATGACCTTGTTTGACAATCCACTTGTAACTGTGAAACTTTAATAAAAATTATATAAAAAAAAAAAAAAAAAAGTTGTAAAACAATCTTAAGGTATCCTAATACATAGACCTGCTGGGGGGAACTGAGATTACCAAGAGGGGCTGCACGATTTTCCCCCGATGCATCATACATGCAGACCATATTGAAAGGTACACGCAAGTCAATTGAAGAATGAGGACCCTCCGGGGAAAAAACGGCAGAGCTTTTAGCCACTGGATTCTTGTGGAAGTATAAAGAAAATAAGGGGTGGGGGGTTAAAGGTAGTAAAGAGAGAGAGGGAAAGGGAGCGGGAGAGCAAGTTGCCCACCAGGATCCTAGAAGGGAAAATATGCATAATTAACCAACCAGCTGAAGCCTGGGGCCCGTTAAAGAGGCAATGGGGGTTGGGGAGGGGAAGAAACATAGACCTGGTGATCTCATGGTGGGGCATAAAGTGTTCAGAAATATTCCAGATAGATCTGGATGCAACTCTAAAGGGGGCCCCTCTGTGGCACTTGCATGCAGTCTCCCACTCCATCCTCCACCCCTCATCATTACTGGAGCTTTATTTACAGTAAGCTCTGGCTGTTGAAACTGCTCAGCTTCCATTGCCAGTTGCCTCCTACATGGAACGTGGTCGAGCCACCCGCTCCCTCTGATTAACCAACAGTTTTTGATGTGACAAAGGATCAAGATGTGTGCATATTGCCACATGATGAGGACTTTTGTATATTGCCTAGATGGTATGATCAAATAATTCTGCTAATTCCTGCTATGCTGTGAGGCAGCGTTAGCTCTACCCACAGTACAAATAAAGTCTTGGTCATCACCAATGCAAGGGGTTTAACGTTCACAGATATGACCTGAACTACTGGAAGGGAGGGTTTGCTTTTACTGCCATGACTAGCAGTGTGTGTGTGTGTGTGTGTGTGTAGGGTTGGATTTTACTGGTGGTTACTAGTTTTGACACCAGTTTGGGGGACTATTCTTGCAGCCACTGACACTAGTGTTGTGGATTAATATTGCATGCATTGACACCAGAGTTGGTGGTTGCTATTGCACCTACTGACACCACTGTTGGGGTTTATTATTGCACTCCTCCACACCAATGTTGCGTGTTGGTATTGTGTCCACTGTCAGCGATGTAGGGGTTAACATTGTGTCCATTGACACTGATATTGAAGGTTCTTATTGAATCTGCTGACACCAATGTCGGGCATTGTTATTGCACTCACTGACACCAAAGCTGGGGGTTATTACTGCCACCAGTGCTGGGGGTTATTATTACTAACACCAGTACTGAGTTATTGAACCACAACAGTGTACATTGTGATACACTGCAGCAGGACCAATATTTTGTAGCTGTTGAAGTGCATCATAGCCCATTCCTTTTAAATGGGCTGCCTAACCTGACTCGGTACACAAAAATATGCTGCCATTGTGCAGCCTTCTGGAAGTACCAGGGGGGGTCACACTTGAGTCCCTCTATAATTTTCTAATTAACCACCAGTAATTTAAACTATGCAGAAATTGTTACACAATTGCTCCATAAGAACAATAAAAAAAAAAAAAAAAAACTTCCGGATACTGAAAAACATGGATACACAACATAATGAGGCTCTGGCCATCTGGTTACTCTATAATTCTGCAAGCATGCAATACAGAACAAAAACGCAAGGAGATTCCCAAATGTACTCTTCAAAAAAAAAAAAAAAGTTTACAACTAAATATCTTTAACCACATATAAAAATATAAATATAGGAAAATGAATTATATACACCCAACTTGGCACATGTAATAAAAATTAAGACACATGAGTCTTAATAGAACACTGGTGGCCACCACACCCAATTGTACAACACTCTCATACACCATAGACGATGAGATCTCCCGGAAAAATAAAATGATTTTAGCAATCTAAGCGCTTAGAATAATTCTATTCAAAAAATTATTTAATAAAAAAGATGAAGTAATTCATAAGGTAGAAAAACAAATGAATTAGTCGGTTGCAACATTTTTAATTGCTCCACTTAAGTAAAGTGCATGTGAAAATATAAAATCTTGCTGATTGGGGGGCGTGTCTGGGCGTAGACGACGGCTGGAGAGCTCTGAGTGCACCGGTGCCTATCCGCCGCCATCGGGCTCCTACACAGCGGCTAACTACACAAAAACCAGCCTGCATGATAGTCCGTGCTCCCCAGCAGTGCCCAGAGTAATTATTGCTACTCCCAGGCCTCCCGGGGACAACGCCACCCATCTGGAGGTAGGAGACCTTTCCTTCCCCCCAATCCTGTCAGGGGACTGTCCAGGCAATATAGGAGGGCCTCGCCGGGTCCCGGGGGCGCCGCGGCCTTGTCCGGCCTAGTGGAGCCTGCGGATCCCCGCTGTTTCCTGGGGCTGGATCCCCCCTGGGCCCACCCCATCATCTCTCCGGACCCTGGCCCTGCCCTGAGGTGTCACCACAGGACTGGATACTTCTGGCTACAGAGGCTGCAGCTTGTGATTCTGTGCCCTGGGCCCACCACATCAGGGAGATCCCAGCCCTGGGGCCTTACTGCCTGGCCGTCTCTTCTGGCCTATTAGTGTGACCAGTGGGCCTGTGGCCGCCTAGAGACCTAACCGACTGCCACTCAACAACAGCCCGGGACCAGGTGTGGCAGAGAGGGGGCGCACCCAGAGGAATTCCTGTGGACCATAACATGACAGCTCCCCTCCCCGGGGGCTGTGACTTGAAGATGGCTGGGTGAAGACAAGCCCTGGGGGGACCCCATGCCTGACCCGGACCACATGGGCCACAACGCAACTTCACCTGATGTGACCTCGGCATGACCACCCCCAAAAGTTATAGGACAAGATCAGCAACCCGTGGTACCCACAATCGACCTTCACAGCCCGGTATTAAACGTTTCTTCAGGGGAAACCCGTGCACTTCACCTGGTGACACAGCCGATACACCTCGGGTACCCCAATTGGAAACAGCCCCCACTGGGACACAGACCCTCCCAGGTACACCCGCATCAGACTATCTTTCAGGGACTCCGGCGGTGTTCAGACCTGAGATGGCAGGCCCTTCCTCAAACCAGGGAAACCTTGATGACGACCTCCGCAGTATGCTACGAGCTCTGCCTACGAGGGCGGACATTGAGGCCCTCCCTACGAGGGCAGACATCGAAACCCTAATCCTGCTGATAGAGGAGGCACATAACAGGGACATAGAAGAGGTGAGGACTGAGCTGCATGCCATAGAAGACCGAGTCTCCTCAGGGGAAACCCAGCTCACTTCATTGGCGACTAGGGTGCAAGCACTGGAACACGCACAGGATGCCCAGGCGGTGGTGGCGCAGGAGATGCAGCTCCATCTGGAGGAAATGGAGAACCGCAGTCGCCGCAATAACTTGCGACTGCGGGGTATCCCGGAGGCTACGGGTCAAGAAGATCTGGCAGAGACTGTCACTGCTATCTTTCACAGGCTCCTGGGTGACCCGCCTCCCTCCCTGGAAATTGACCGAGTTCACCGGGCGCTGGGCCCCAGATTTACCGATTCGGCACGACCTTGTGATGTTCTGTGCCGTTTACAGAGATACGTACAGAAGGAAGCACTTCTAAAGAGGGCATGGGATCACGGGGCCATTGACTTTGACGGTGCACAGATTCAGATACTCCCGGATCTCTCCAGGGCCACTCTACAACGCCGCGCCATGCTGAAACCGGCTCTGGAAGCTGCAAGACGCCAGGGTTGCACGTACAGATGGGGCTACCCCCTGACAGTCATCTTCCGCACGGATAGCGGATCCTTTACATTACGCACACCGGCGGACCTCCCCGCCCTCTTTGGTTTCCTGGGCACAGATCCAGTCCAGGTGCCAAACTGGCTGGTAAGGATCACACGCCCGGCAGGCCGTTTGGGCCCAATGTCGGCCCAACGTTTGGGCCCAGAGGTCGATCCCGCACTACGTCCGCTTCAGTGACCAGGTCACGTGAGTCATAACAGCTCCCCTCAGCACCTACTATGATGTTCTACACTGGCTGATTTTTTTCACCCCTCATCCACAATATTTTCATGTGCTCTACATCCCCCCCCCCCCCAATCAGGATTATCCCCGGCCGTGTGGCTGTCCTGGTCCCTGGCGACATGCTAGGGACATGAGGAGACGTGCCGTGCTGCCCCTGGACGCTTCCATATGTGTGTCACCATCTGGGGAGAGGGCGGGGTCGCTTTTGCAACGCCCTGGTGGGGCGCTTTCGGTCCCCAGGTGGGTGGGCCTGGGCGGCCCCCGCCCTCTGGGCCTTCCACGACCCATCCACATGGACCCCCAAGACTATTGTACTCCTGCGGAGGCTCGGAGTGGGGTGACATAACAGAACATTTGGGGATCCGGGTGGGTTACTGTGACGGGTTCTGCACAGCGGTTGGGGGGGGGCTGGGTGGTGGCTCTTGACTTTGTGATGTGATGTGGGGTGGGGCTTTTTCCCTCCCTCCTCCGTTCCCCCCCCATCCCTGCCTTCCTCTCTTCCCGCCCCCCTCTATCTATCTCCCTCTCTCCGGGACCTGTTGGTGCCCCCCGGGTGGCGTGGGGGGGGGGGGTGGGATGTGTCGTAGTGCTATGTATAGGGAAATGTATGGGGGGATGTTTGTAGCTGTTATGTTTTTTTTTTTTTTTTTGCTTTAGTTAGCGTAATGTGTTTCCAGCCACTGTAGTTACCTTGTAGATACCTGTGCAACTTTATAATTTGTTTAGTTGTATGACATGTTTTGTGCTCATGAATCCTGGACGACCCCTATCCTTCCGCGCATATTGTCCTGCCTATACAGACGTCACTTAACTGCCCACATCTACACATACACATAGGGCCCGAGGCTCCGGGGTGGCTCCGGGAGCTGCCCGTCGGCCCGCACTGATCACTCCCCCAATTAGGTTGACGCTTTTCATCCAGGCACTCCTGGTGGGCGTTGAAGCGGCACTTGGCTGCACTTTAGTGATCCAGCTCCGCTGGACAGCATCGGCTGGGAGTCTTTCCCTCTCAGTCGCTACCCATTTTCTGGAAAGTCTATCCCCCACTTCTTTAACCTTTCATTTTCACACCCCGATACTGCACTCTTCCTCCCTTCAGTTGTTCCCCTCCCTCTCTTCCCGCTTCCCATACCATCCATCCTGACACGAACATGGACGTGCGAGGCATGCTACTAAGCCATATGAAACGACAAAACGCTGATATTGTCTTGATACAGGAGACGCACTTTAGGGAGAACAGGTTCCCTATACTAACAAACAGATTTTACCCTACAGTCTATCATTCCACATACTCTGAGGCAAAATCTAGAGGGGTCTCCATTCAAATATCTGCCAAGGTCCCATGGACTCTGATAGCTCTAATGACAGACCCTGAGGGACGGTTTTTATTTCTCAAAGGCCTGATAGGTAGTGTGAAGGTTACCATCGCTAATCTCTATGCCCCTAATAGCAGACAGGACCGGTTTGTGAAAAAACAGTTAAACTTCAAAACTTTACGGAAGGACAACTGATCGTAGGCGGGGACCTAAATATCCCATTAATACCCGCAGAGGACACTTCTATTGGGCTGTCCTCCATCCCCCGGGGCACATGGAAAGCTGTCCAGACTGCCCTACATGCCTCACAACTAGTGGATGTCTGGCGCCTCTTCCATTCCGGTGAACGGGACTACACTTTTTTTCTCTAGGCCGCACCTTGGTTATTCACGTATCGATTATTTTTTGATGCCACATAACCAACTTCAGGCGGTCAAAGGCTCCACTATTGGGTCTATCACGTGGTCAGATCATGCCCCTGTAACATTACACTACGCTTTAACCGAATTTTATAGGGGACAAAAGAAGCCATGGAGGCTAAATGAGGGCCTCCGCCAGGACGCTGAGGTACTAGCAGACGTAACGACAGCATTATCACATTACTTTCACTCTAACAACACAGGGGACTGTGACGCGGGCCTAATTTTTTAGACAAAGAACCGCTCAATTATCCGAGCTATTCGGTAAACTTCAAATCCTAGAAGCGAAACACAAACAGACACAGACTACTCCCTTAGGTAGTGAGCTGGACACAATACGAACTCAAATAACCGACCTTTTCCACTTTAAAGCTAAGGCAGCGCTCCAGATTTCCCGTAAAAAAATCTACGAATCAGGCAATAAATGTGGCAGACTGTTGGCGCAATCTCTGAAAGCCCAACGGACAGCTTCTTATATTCCTCACGTTTTCTCTTCCTCCGGGAATCGAGAGACGTTGCCCCACCAAATTACCAACACTTTCAAGTCCTTTTACGAGACTCTATACAATCTAAACGTGACCCAGCCAACCCAAGAACATATAGCCGACTATATAACCTCTTCCAACATGCCCACCCTGCGACGGAAATACGGGACACTCTAGAGAAACCTATAACATTGTCCGAAATCCAATTGGCAATAAGTAAGTCCAAGCGAGGGAAGGCCCCGGGACCTGATGGCTTAACAGTACAATATTACAAGACTTTACTCCCATCTCTCGGACATCATCTACTTAATCTTTTTAATGACCTTGTGAAGGGGAGTAAACTCCATGAGGCCACGTTGCAGGCCCATATAGCAGTGATCCCCAAAGAGGGTAAGGACCCGCCCAGTGTGGGAGCTATCGTCCGATTTCCTTACTGAATACAGATCTTAAGCTGTTTACCGAAATTATAGCTTTAAGGCTGCAGCCATATATCCCCGACCTGATACACCTAGACCAGGTAGGATTTGTCCCAACCAGGGAGGCTAGGGATAATACCACCAAAGTCCTGAACCTGCTGCACGCTGCCATCCTGGAAGACAAGCCAGGTGTCTTTCTCAGCACAGATGCTGAGAAAGCCTTTGACAGGGTGAACTGGGCTTTCATATCGGCCACACTACGCCATATAGGACTGGGTAATAACATGCTTCAATGGATTTCCGCAATATATACGACACCGTCGGCCAGGGTTAGGGCTAATGGGGTAATTTCCGAACCCTTTCAGATTGCCAACGGTACGCGACAGAGATGCCCACTTTCACCCCTCCTTTTCGCGCTGTCACTCGAGCCATTCCTATGCAGCATCAGATCAAATCAGAACGTAACGGGTATACCGATTAAGCATACTCAATACAAAGTTTCAGCCTACGCTGACGACTTGCTGTTCTCACTCTCAAACCTGGTGATATCCCTTCCCAATTCGATGCAAGAGTTTACAACCTATGGGGCGATCTCAAACCTAAAGATTAATTTTGCGAAGTCTGAGGCAATGGGGGTAGGGATACCGGCAGCGCAGCTCACGCACCTTCAAACCAGCTTCCACTTGAAGTGGACAAATAAGGCCCTGAAGTACCAAGGAACATACATTCCCCATACGTTCTCGAAAACTGTATGAACTTAACTTCCCACCACTATTGTTGGAAATAAAAACCCTTCTGACCCACTGGCAATCAGGCATGCACTCCTGGATAGGCCACTGCAACATCTTAAAGATGTCTATCCCCCCAAAAATTCTCTACCTGATGCAGGCACTATCTGTACACATCCCGACCGCCTTCTTTAAAAGGGTGCAATCTGTATTTACAGACTTTGGGCAAAAAAAAGGCCTAGGCTCGCCAATAAACTTCTTGTTCTCCCCAAGTCTCATGGTGGGCTAGCTTTACCAAACATTCGAGCCTACTATAAAGCTGTGCATTTAGGGAGACTCATAGATTGGTGCCGACATCAGGGCATTAAGCTATGGGCCAAGCTGGAACAGTCCCAAAGTCCAATCCCGCTACGGGGGGGCGCCATGGTGTTACCCAGCACTACCGACAGAGATAAAACGTCACCCACTGATAGGTAACACGGCGAGAGTTTGCGCCCGGATAATATCGCAAACGTCCCTCTCCTCCCCGAATTCGCCCCTTTACCCTATAATAGGCAACCCCCTATTTACGCCGGGTCTCTACGACGGTTGTCTCCGGGGTCTAGGTGAGGCGGGCCTACATCAAGCCTCACACTACAGTTCAGGAGGGCGCTGGAAACCGATGGCGGACCTCATGGACCCTACGGGCTCGTTTGGCCTGGATTTTCTGAGGACTCTCCAATTAACACATTTTCTTTCTACGATCCCACCTCCCAATGCAGGTGCCCAGACGCTTACAGCCCTGGAGGTGCTATGCACTGACACGGGTACCATGCCTCACACACTTTCGTTAACATATAACCTTTTAAATGCTCCCTCAGTAGACTTTACACCCTTTAATTGGGAAAAAGAACTAGTTTGCCAATTCGATGCCTCCATGAGGCGACGTATTCTCCGATTTACACACAAATCCTCAATATGTGCCAAGATCCAGGAAACCAATTACAAAATTCTCTCACGTTGGTATAGGACTCCCTCGTTACTCCACCAGTACTACCCAAATACACCAGACCTGTGTTGACGTTGCCACACAGACAAAGGGACAATGTTGCATATCTTTTGGTCATGCCCAAAACTAGCGCACTTCTGGAAAGTGGTGCGTGAGACCATACAACAATTCATAGAAAAGCCCATCACAGACGACCCAGCATTTTTTCTCTTACACGCCTCCAACATCCCTGAGAGGAAATATCAGAAATCAGTGATTCGCCACCTGCTTGACGCAGCTAAGGCCTGCATACCACTCCAATGGAAATCGGCACTTCCGCCGACCATTGACCTCTGGCTTCGCAAGGTGGAGGACATTAGAAAAATGGAGGACCTTATCCTCACAGCACGACATAGAGAAGAGGCCTTCACTAAAACCTGGCAGGGCTGGAATATGTTTATATATTCAGCTGCGGGCCAGGCCCTGAGAGGGTCTGACACATAATACTGCAGAAAGAGACTATAGTAGGCTGAGCTAAGGGGTCGTAGACATAGATCCTGTATATGCGCATCTGATCAGATTTCTGCACATTCCATGATCGTGTGTCCCACTGCTCCCCACCTTTTTTCCTTCCCTTCACCCCCCACCCCTCTCCCGCTACCTCCCACATACTTAATGCTCTCCCACTCCTCTCCTTTCCACCTGCCCCCCCTGCTTTCCTCTTTTTTTTTTTTTTTTTTCCCCTCTTCTTCTTCTCGCTCTACCCCCCCCCCCCCCCATTCTTGTGGGTTATATCCGAGTAGTTTCTCATTTAAAAAGACCTTGGGAGGTGTGCCCACGAGACAGTGATAACCCGCTGAATTCCACAACAATGGTATTAACGGTTATTGATATTAATATTAATGTTAGCAGAGACTTGCTGTTGTATCACCTGTTTTGCCTTCTACTCTGTTAGACATGTGTAATGTATGTATCTTGTTGGTCTATGTGGACCCATCTCCTGTTATAAATAATAATAAAAAAAAAAATATTGCTGATTGAATTTTAAAGGGAGACAACAAACTGATATTCCGCTGTATAGGAATTTTCCTTATGACACAATATTGTCTATAGATCACAGGCTGGTATTTATAAAACTTGACAATGATCAAGATAATAAATGGCTTTTTATCAAACCTAAGTAAAACATTCCCTTCTAATACATGGGTGTAAGATGCAGCTCATTGTTTTGGTGTCTTGATTCCATTCAAAACTTCTTTGATTTTCAGTCCATATATGTGGAACCCATTTGACTTCAAGAGGGGGGCAGAGATGACTATGTACTATAACCTTACCAGTGATCCATTGAGGTTGTCTAGACCAATATGTCGTATGTTTGTTCAGGCATCTCCCATACAGACAGGCATGTGCAATAAGATCCGCCCTGGTTCTCCAACAGGTATTCAGGACTGACATGCACACCTTACACGTTTCCAGAGATTTATGGTATCAGTAGCAAATAGTCTCTGGTCTGTGCAGTTTAGCACTATTGTCTGTTCCAGCCTCCCAGAGAGCATTCGTATACAGGCACTTCGGATACAGCAACATATCAGTTTGTTGTCTCCCTTTGAAATTCAATTGGCAATATTTTATGTTTTCACATGCACTTAAAGTGGAAGTAAACACTCCTATTATTTTCAGCCAAGGAAGCTGCCATCTTGGCCTCTGCCTAATCTTTAACGGTCATGATGCTGCACATGTGATCAGTTATGACCCCAGCCATTGGATGGTTTGACAGTTTGAGAGCACAACCAATGTGACAGTTAGCATTTTCGGCATGCCGGGAATTTAACTGTTTTTGGAACTATTAAATCAATGAGTTTACTTGCGCTTTAAGTGGAGCAATGAAATGATTTTGCAACATAGACTAATTCATTTGTTTTTTCACCTTATGAAGTACTTCATCTATTTTTTTTTTTCTTGATTCATTTTTTGAATGGAATTATTCTAAGCGCTTAGATTGCTAGAATGGGAGATCTCATCGTCTATGGTGTATGAGAGTGGTGTATGATTCGGTGTGGTGGCCACCGGTGTTCGATTAAGACTCGCTTGTCTTTATTTTTATTACATGTGCCAAGTTGGGTGTATATAATTAATTTTCCTCTAGTTATATTTTTATATGTGGTTAATCAATAAAGATATTTAGTTATAAACCATTTTTTTTCCTTTTTGAAGAGTACCTTTGGGAATCTTCCTGTGTTTTTGTTTTCATAAGCTGGTGTACGCAGGGGAATGTTGCCCCATGTGCACTGAACTTGATTATGTTTAATGCTTGCGGGTGAGGGTAAATAACAGATTGTTTAATAAGCAGGAAAGGCTACAATCTGAACTAAATTGTATGAGCCACTGTGTGTGTGAGTCCCCCCCTCCCCTTCCTTTTTTGTTTTGTTTCAAGCATGCAATACATTCTAATGTCAAGTTGATTTCCAATGGTCATCATCATTTTGAATTGACATATTGAATTGACACATTGAATTGACAAACAAAACCAAAAATAACAATTTCCAGTTGTGTTGTGCTTTTCTCATCTGCAGTATATTGCTACTTGTGTGATACCTTGGTAGTCAGTAATCTGTGTAAATTTTACTTTGGTAAAAGTATCTGGAGTTGGCCTAGTTACATACGTATTGTTTTAAAAGAAATCATTGAAATGTCTGTCTATTTAAAACCTAAAAAATAACGAACAATATATATCTGATTCGTCTCCAAAATCAGATTCTTCAAGGAAAAATATAAAATAAATTCTAAATGTGGATTGCAGGTTTTAATTGTAGCTGTAAAGTGGTTAAAGTGAAGGTCATTGTGTAATGCCCTTAGATTCTGTTTGTTAGATTTAGCGTTAACTTGATGTTTGCCTGTTGTGTATTTAGGACCCATATCAAGGAACAATTATACTGGCAACAGTAAAGGGTGATGTACATGACATTGGGAAGAACATTGTTGGTGTGGTCCTAGGCTGCAATAATTTCAGGTATGTGCTTTAAAATATACACATATGTATACTTTAGAAACTTGGACTGTATTTCCTGTTGAAAAAGTTCACATGCAAAAAGTAGCATTGCTGTAGAAGTGTTTCACAGCTCAGATATATAATATATATATATATTTTAGAAAAGAAGGGGCGGGTTGACATGGGCTACTCCAAATAGATTACCATGTAACACCAGTGGTCACTGAGGACTGTTTTGGTACCCAGAAATTAGGCAAGGCAAGTTAAAAAGAATTACATAAATTTTATTCAGAAAAATTCATTTGTTAAAAGAATTTGTTTAAAAACCACCATTATACAAGTGTATACCATCATAGCACAAACAATGTAACAATGAAGTAATACCCTGCCCCCCATTAAAGGGAACCAGGGATACAAAAGCTTATGCCCAAGTTGGTGGTGTCCTCTACTAGTTTGGCGACAGTCGCTTCTTCAGGAGGTCTCTTGGCGCATCTAAGATTGAGTAAATATAGTCTCATGATTATAGTTATACAAGATTAACTTATTACAATAACACATACTGTAGTCTTAATTGCAAACATGGAGTAATTTTACAGTCGTGACAAAAAAAAGTAGTAATAGCACGGCTTACCCCCAAAGTCCCCAGAGAAAGCCTGCAAATAGGCACGGGTGGCGCCCTCACAAGGGTTTGCCACCCCCGGGGCAGACACAGGAGGCACGCTAAACAGAGTAGGCTGTAGATAATAGATTAGAAAGGAATGTATGTAAATATGGCTAGCATAGCATATTCCCCAGCATATGTGGCAAACATAAAGCTAAAATCATAACATCAGTTAGGGTAGGCAAATAAATGGAGAGGTTACCAGTGGGGGAAACAGGGAAGGGGAAATTAAGAGAAAAGAATCAGAGGGAGGGTGGGGAAGGGAAGGAAGAGGGGGGGGGGTAGAGGGGAAAAGGGGAAAGGCAAAAGGAAGAGGGGAGGACAAATGTGGAGATGGAAAAGGGGGAAGAAAGAGGGGTGAAGAAAGATAGAGGTGTGGTGGGGGGGAATTAGGAACAGGGGCGAGATTGGGGGTGGGGGGGGATGATTAAAGGAAAACAACATGGAGAAAGAAAAGGAAATTTGGAACGAAGGGAGGGATGGGAATGGAATACAGGGAGGGAAAAGGAAATAAGTGAAAGCCAAAAGACAAGAGGATCACCAAATGGGGATGAGGGTTGAAGGTGTGGTGGGAAACTGAAACAATCCTAAGTCATTGTAGTGGAACAATAATTAAGTGGTAAAGAGAGTGAAAGAGATACATACGGAGGTACCTACCCTAACCGTTATTCACTGCTGATATAAACATGTAACCCGGGGACTGAGGTACCACAACGCACCACAATGTATAATTATTTAATATTCTGATAGTCAGGTAAAAGGTCAATAGTGAGACGAAGTCACTGGTGAGGTCAAGCCTATAAAATATAATGGCATAAAAATTGGGGTTAATCATAGTGTCGTCGCCCCCCCCTCAGCCATCGGTGAAAACACAGGTGGCTTCATAATAAGAGAGCCTCAATACAATGCCCACACTGTTAACAAGAGTTACCTGAATGTGCTGTGGTCATCACGTAGTCCCCGGGTTGTATGCTGGCTCTGGAATTGGGCAGTCTAATAGACGCTTTTCTAAGGACTCCAACCCGGCGATCGTTATCACACGTCGGCAGCGCCGAGCGATGGCGTCACCAGGTCTGCCGCTCCTAGTGCACATGCGTCAAAAAATTACTGCGCACACCAGCTCTTGGTTCCCATGGAAAACTCATGGGCCAAGAGCACAGACTGATCCTCCCCTCAAGGGGGAGGGAAGTCCGTTCTGCTGGAGAGGTGCATGTCAGCCCATAGGAGAATTACTCCTTATGCCCTAAGGCCACATAAGGGGCGCTTCAGTGGTCGGCCGCGCTTATAGGTATAGGCAAATGCACTTCTTGAAAACAAGTTTTTTAAAAACATTTGTATATTGATCAAAGCAATAATTACATAGAGTTGGCAAAATATTAAAGACAAATCTCACCTTAACATTAATGATTGATAATCTACAGGAGCTCAATTTTTTTTTTTTATATAAAATAAAACATACAAAGTAAGGAAAACACAACAATTTTAATTGGATACATCGGTCGCTCTGATCAGCTCGCAACATTAGGGAAGTCTAGCTCAGGGGGAATTATTTAGTTTTTATTGTTATGGTTAATCTTATTTTTGACAGGTGATGTTACTTCAAAGAAAGAAAGAAATGAAGAGACCCCTATAATTATCTCTGGAAAAAAGGGAGGGAGGGGGGAAAGATGAAAAGAAAAAAAAGGGGGGGAAGGGAGAGGGGGAAAAGGAGAGGGGGGTGGAGAAAGAAAAGGGAAAATAACGCTAAGGTAATTGGCTATTTAAGAAAATGTTTGTAAGTTTGTGTTTCATTGAGTCCAGGTGGGATACGAGCATCTAATCGCGCTATCCAGAGAGTTTCACGTCTGATTATATCCCGATCCCAGTCCCCACTTCGTGGACTCTCTGGAACAACTTCTGAAATGAAGAATTTTACAAACTCTGGTTGATAGTGATGGTGAATGCCGATATGGTGGCCCACCGAGGTAAGTTTCCCACCAGAAGAATAATCGAGGTGGTCACCCATCCACTGATGTAGTTCTCTGATGGTCTTGCCTACATAAAAAGCTTTGCAGGCACAGACCATCAGATAAACTACACCTTTAGTGCCACAATTGGCATGATGGGATGGGGAGAAAATTTCTCCATTAGGGACGGTAAAAGTAGTACCTTCTAAAATCCAGGGGCACTTGGGACAGTTCCTGCAGCGGAAAGTGCTGCGAGGGCCCTCCCGCTCATGTGCAATGGTCTTATAGTGACTACTAGTTAGTTTATCTCCTAAAATTGTGGCTTTCCTGAAGACCAATTCTGGGGTTGGTCTCGCGTATTTCCCCAGAATATGATGGTCTGTTAGGAGATGCCAATGAGTGGAGAGTACATTCCTGAGTATGCTATGGTGGATAGAATATTTAGTAACAATCTTTACCGTGGTGGGATGGTCTGGCCGGGGAGGGCCATAAAGCAGCGACTCTCGCGTCCGGGTGCGTGCTCTGTTAAATGCTTTTGAGGTTGGAGCGTGTATAGCCCTGACTTAACAGACGCTCGCGTAGAGCCGCCGCTTGAGTAAGAAAATCTTGATCTTAGGTACAGTTGCGTCTAAGTCTAAGGTATTGGGCATAGTTAATGCTACACACCAGTGGGCGGGGTGTGAGCTTGACGCGTGCAACAAAGTATTGCCAGCGGTAGATTTATGGTAGAGGTTGGTTACCAACCCACCTTGGCTGTCCTTACTAATGCTAAGGTCTAGGAAGGGAATGCAATTTAAGTCATACAAGTATGTAAATGGCAGGTTGAATTGGTTTACATTAAGAAGTTTGATAAACTCTACAAGGGTTTGATTCCTCTCTATACGGGCTGTATGTTTTGTTTTCTGTGATCTTTTTAACTCCCTGGGGGAGCCTGCTACTATAGGGACAGAGGTGACTTCTCTTGGACCCTATAGTCTGTTGGTGGTTGAGGTTCTGGTTGCACTGAGGGTCTCTGTTCTACTGTCTGGTGGTGGCTTTTGTGTGACTAGCACCAGTAGCAGTGAGACATCATTCTTTTAGTTTTAGGAAACTATCTTGGTAAAGGTGAAACGATCGAACCCGCCAGGCCAGAAGTGCCCCTCATGCAAGAATCTCCTTAGGGAGTCATGGCAAAAGGCCTTGTGCAGATATTGTATTAAAGACCTGGTTGAGGAGGAATCCTCTCAGCAGTACAAGGATCTATTTTCTTCAGTCCATGAGCTCGCAGGCTCTTTGAAAACTGTAAAGTCACTGCTGGTTCAGAGCCCAGCAGGTCAAAGCGATAGCCAGCAACCACCAAGTGCCAGAGCATCTACCTCAAACATGTGGAGGTTATGGATTCAGAGGATGAGGGGGCATGCACTCTTCCTTCCCTCAGGGATTCAGAGGATAAGGTAGAAGAGGAAGATGACAGCCGTAGCTCTAGGTACAAGCTGTCCATAGAGGAGATGGACAACCATTTGAAAGCAATTTATACAACTTTGGATATTCGAGAAGAGAAAGTCCAAGTGTCGGTTCATAAGATGTACCAGGGTCTGGATGACACCAAGTATAGGGTGTTTCCAGTTCATAATTAATGTCAGGAGGGAGTGGAAGGCTCCGGAAAGGGGCCCCTTGCTTTCTAAAACTCTCAAAAAAAGTTTCCCCTTTGATGACAAGGAGTCAGAGGTCTGGAACAAAAAGCCACGGGTAGATGCTGCTTTTTCGCAGGTATCACGGCGAACAGACCTGGCCTTTGAGGACATGGGGGTACTCAAGGAAGCAATGGATAAGAGAGCCGATTCCTTCTTGGAAAAAGCATGGGAGTTTGCGTCGACCAGCCCTCAGACCAGCTATGGTGTCCACAGTGGTGACAAGAAATCTGGAGTGCTGGGTAGAGAAACTGAAGTCACGTTGAAGCAGGAACATCTCAAAAGGATCTGTTGGAATCCTTTCCGTTGATCCTGAAAGCAGTGAAATACATGGCCAACACATCAGCTTAATCAATTAAGATGGCAGCCAGGTCATCAGCCCTAGTGAATTCCGCTAGACGAGCCGTTTGGCTAAAAAAAATTGGTCTGGCGACACAGCCTCAAACATTAGATTGTGCGGCTTACCTTTCTCAGGGCATCTTATCGTCGATCCAGACTTGGAAACAATCCTGGATAGAACAGCGGACAAGAAGGCCTTTCCTGCCAAAAAGAAGCAGGCAGTGAAGAGGAATTTGCATGCTGTTCAACAGCCCCGAAAGAGTAAACGGCCAAAGCCATTGGGTCCCTCCAAAAGGTTAAGGGTAGAGGAGGAGTTCTTTTCAGATCTCCCTCTGACCAGCCACCCAAAAACAGGTGACAGTACGGTTCCAGTAGGGGGAAGGTTGTCTGCCTTCCTCCTGCAGTTGAGCAAGACATCCTCAAGGCAGTTTGTGAGGGATATTGTTGCCTGAGGTTACGGTCTAGAATTCTCGGAGCCCCCTCCAAATAGGTTTTATGTTACGGCCCTTCCAAGGGACTGAGACAAAGCTTCAGAAATTATGAACCTATTACAGGATCTGATCCAGCAGGAGGTAGTGGTCCAGGTCCCATAACATTAGGAGGGTCAGCGCTTTTATTCCCACATTTTTTTGGTAAAAAAAAGCCTTCAGGGAAGTATCGGTTGATTCTCATTTTAAACATTTTAAAAGGGTCAGTCCTTGCAGACATTTCCGCATGGATACAATAGGAGATGAGGTCACGGTATCCTATATAAAACCATAAAGATAGGAATCCAACATAGCGTAATATTGTCAAAAAAGTGTTTAAACTTATTAAAGCATATAAAGGAATACTCACGTTTTGAAGGAATCAAAACAGCACATAGATAAAAGAATGCAAAGGAGTTCTTCTAACGCGCTTCGACTACGGAGTCGTCATCTGGGGTGTGGACCCACCTTCCCAGCATCGCTCATAAAAGAATGATGACCCCTGTGTCACTCAAACTGCCAAAACACTAACGCCCATCTTCACTTCCGGTTGTACACCGGAAGTGTATACCTAGTCTAAGTCATATGTCAAAAAGGTTAAATATCCCTTCTTGGTAATTATTTATAAATATTATATGCCTATTCCAATCTGTCGATTAGCCCTTATAGACAAATAGACCAACCAAGTGTGAATAAACCTGCATTGTACTCCACTATAAGCTTCCGATCGCCAACCTTCACTTTCAGCTCGATAGCAACCAATGACCTATCTATATTCAAGCCTCACTTTGGAGATGAGGCATAGTTATGCTCGCTTCCGGTTTGATGTCTAAGTTCCAAGCCTTGATCTGAAAAGGAGGCAGGAACGGCGCACTTTCGCTATGTAAATAGAAAAAGCGGCCGGTGTACTTAATTAGCCTTATAAGCAAACAAGACTGGAAAATTGCGGTGAATGGATACAATGTCTGGTCAACCAATCTTTACCCCCTTACAATAAAGTACAAGAGAGTTTATGTAAATAAAATGAGAATGCGAGAATGAAAACAAATATATATATATATATATTATAAATAAATTGAAAAAAGAAAGTAAAAATAGAAATAAAGATAAGAATGAAAAAAATGAATGAAAATCGAATGAAATAAAGAGTATAGCTAGTTAAAAACAGGTGAACATGATGATGTGAATAGAGGTGACAAAAATGAATAGGAGATTCCACTGAGTGCCCAGACTCGCATCCAAAATCAATTTGTCTCTAAAGAAATTATCAGGGATATATAATAAATATATCCCAACCTAAAAAAGGAGAAGGGAAATATTACACTTGGATTCCATCGATGTATAAATATCCAATGTCAAGCTAGGGGATGTGTTAGCTGTAAATGACAAGAGTTCATGATGTACAAACAATTGGCAGTCTTATTAAAAAAATACAATACATATAACTTGCAATTTTAACAATATTGCAATATGAACAAAAATAAAAAAGGGGTGCATCTCATTTAATTATACATACACCTCATACATAAAAAATCTCAATTCTCCCTCCCTTTTAAATGACCCGGCAATTCTGCAACAAATATGCTCCCGAATCCAACTATACTTCAATGAAAATCTATCCCTTGACATATCGCCTCTTACGCTTTGGGCGGCCCACAAGTGTCATCCGTGGGACACTTATCTCCCTAGCAACTGCCTCGAAAAAGAAAAGCCAGGAACAGATTAATACCCTTATTGCACTAATCCACAAACTCGATAGGACACACAAACAGGCCACCTCCCTATCGACACTCCAGGATCTCATCCAAGCACGCTCCACACTTTTAGATGAGCTAGGGAAACGCACCAGAAGACTATACATCCTGGGCCAAAATATATTTTATGAGCATGAGAGCAAAAGTGGGAGACTCCTTGCCCGCACGATTCAGGCAGCCAAATCCCAGACGACAATCCACCAGATACATGACAGCAAAGGAAACATACTCTCCAGAAACACTGACCTTGCCAAACAATTTGAAATTTTCTATTCTAAACTCTACAATCTGGCGCGAGACAAGACAGGGACACCTAATATAGGTGACGGTAATGACAAAATCAAAGACTTCCTATCCCAATACTGCCCTAAACCACTCACACCTCAACAAACGCAAGCCCTAGAGTACCCTCTCTCTTCAGAGGAACTTCTAATGGCAATTAAACAAATGAAAGTGGGTAGAAGCCCAGGACCGGATGGTCTTCCTCTTATGTACTACAAAACCTTTACAGACGAACCGACGCCTCCCTTAATACGGAGATTTAACGCTCTATCAAACCCCAAAACCCATCCAGGTTGTATGCTGGAAGCACACAACAGTTAAACCCCAAATCCGGCAAGGACCCAACGCAAGTGTCCAACTATAGGCCCATATCTCTACTTAATGTAGCCATTAAACTTTACGCAAAGATGCTCGCCAATAGATTGCTTCCCCTCATTCCCGGCCTCATTTTATCTGACCAAGTGGGCTTCATCCCCGGTAGGGAGGCCAGAGATAACACTATCCGCACATTGAATCTACATCACTGGTTTACCTCAACCTGTCCCATGGGTTCTTCCTATCCCTCGATGCGGAGAAGGCGTTCGACAGGGTGGCCTGGGACTATATGCAGGCAGTACTGAAAGGAGTGCGACTCCTGCCACGTATGTGCGCTCATATTGACGCCTTGTATTCAAACCCCTCAGCTAAAGTAAAAGTCAATGGCCTCCTGTCGGACACCTTCTCCATCAGCAACGGGACGCGGCAGGGTTGCCCCCTGTCGCCCTTAATCTTCGTTCTGACACTTGAACCCCTGCTTAACAGATTAAGGGCCAACCCTGATATAAAAGGATGTGTTGTGGGTGAAAAAGAGTTTAAGGTAGCAGCATTTGCGGACGATATCTTGTCACTACAATCCTTACGCGCTTCCCTACCTAATCTTCTCAGTGATTTGAAACAGTTTGGGGATTTATCAAACTTAAAGATTAATTACTCTAAGCTATTCACTGTCAGGACTCCTTCCCATTTAGATGGCAGAAGGATAGCATCTCTTATCTGGGTATCCAAATTACAAGGAAAATGTCAGTTATACAAACAAAACTTTCTACCCGCGCTCTCCAAAATTCAAACAGAACTAACAGACTGGGCCAACCTAAATGTTTCCTGGTTAGGCAGGGCGGCTTTATTAAAGATGATTGTCCTCCCCCGGCTCTTATACCTGATGCAAACAATCCCGATTCACCTCCCTCCCTCCTTTTTGCAACGTATAAAAAGTCCTGCACCACATTTATTTGGAAGAACTCGGCCCCTCATATTAAATACTCCCGCCTAAATCGGGCTAAAACAAATTGGTCTCCCTGACCTTCCCAAATACCATCTAGCATGCCACCTAACCAGGGTGGTGGACTGGCAGATCCACAAGACCAGAAAGGCTTGGATTCCTTTGGAGAACCATTTCACAAATGGAGTGCTGCACTCCCTTCCCTGGATTACCCCGAGCCATTGGAACCAGACCGTTAAAACACATCCATTTATCTCCCCCTCCCTAGTGGCCTTTAACCAAGCTTTACTCCTCTACAAAGTGTCCTCGCGACCAGGACCTCTAACCCCCTTACGCAAATACCCAGATTTTCGCCCGGGAGAATGCACTTCATTAAGAAGAGAGTGGCCACATGCGGAGGTGTTAGCATACCACTTCTTCCACAAAAGTAGACCACGTTCATACGAAAACCTAGCAGCACTTTCCCCGACCCAAAGCTTCCCCTTCTGGTCGTATAGACAATTGAGACATTTCCTCACCTTGGAAAAGCCATTTACCACGTGGTGTAGACAACTTCTTCCATTTGAACGCCTATGTACAAGCGACACCCCTCTGAGACACTTAATATCGAGCATATATGTACTACTTCAGGATGAGCCTTACTAATCAACCTTACTAATGAACAGTAGGAGGACATACTTACGCCCATAAAGGTTCGATGAATGTAGCAGTTCAAGAAAATGGATATAAGATCGCAACTAAATGGTACAGGACCCCTTCTAGACTACATAAATTCTCCCCCACAATTCCCAACACATGCTGGAGATGCCAGACAGCAATAGGTTCGATGATTCATATATGGTGGGAATGTCCCTTAATACAACCCTTCTGGCAGGAAGTCCATTCCATTATCGCACAGGTCACCACTTAGACCTTAAACTATAAGCCCGCACAATATCTCCTCCACCTTATGACTCTACCTAAACGGACCTACCTCAAATCATTAGCCATGCATATGGTTAACGCAGCCAGGCTGTGTATTCCCACACACTGGCAATCTACTGATGTTCCCTCCATTCAGGAATGGCTGACAAGAGCTGCTAGGATAGAGGAGATGGAAGAGCTGATATATACCACACAAGAACGGCTACAGAAATTATCGACTATTTGGGCGTGCTGGAAACATTTTCAAACCACGGACAAATAGAAGACATTCTTTCCCCCACTAGGTAGGAATACTTGACTTATTAAAACAAGGAGGGCGCAATGTCATCGGGGGGGGGGGACACCCACCTCCTCTCCTTTTCTCTCCCTTATACCCATATTCTCTATATCCTTTCTACCCCCTCTCATCTACCCAATCAAATGTTGAATCCTCCCGTAGAACATTTACCCAACCGTTAATCTTGTAGAGCTGCAACAAGGCAGCCGTTTGCTCTCCCAGTCGGTCACGGGTGTCAGGAATAACACCACCCTAAGAACCCTAGTTGGACCGGATGATATTGGTCCCATGGGTTAGGCACTCAGGCCCAGCACTACCTGTCACGACTTGAGTACGCCTCTTCTAAAGATATGATCATATTAGTTATACGTTTGTTGACAAGATATGCCTCTGTATAGCACTGTTCTACTAGCCACGACCAACGCAGCAGTGATATAGTGCTTTCTTTACTGCGATTTGAAAAGGTCGTGGCAGCACTTTTTGCTCATGATGTTTTTCTGTCTCGCGTGTTTGTATGCTTTGAATCTTTCAATAAAATCTTTTATGGAAAAAAAAAAATCTCAATTCTAACTTATAAGTCTATTTAGCAGTACTGGATGTATTACCACTCATAACTTAAAGGGCTACTTTCTTATCCCCTCTAATTTTTTATAACCTATAGAAAAATAGAAAAGAATAAAAGTATAAAAAGAAAAGTCATTCGGTCCCCACTCAACTAGGATCTATTAATAAAAAAACGAATATCCCATTCCACATTAATACCTTCTGGAAAATAGCTTTGCAGTTCGTAGATCCAAAAGGTTTTGAGCCTAGACACGCCTCTAATGGAGGCCACTCCTCTCCATGGCGCAGTGTACTTCTCTATGATAAGAAACCGAGTCCCACTGGGATCACGCTCATAACACTGATGGTAACGACGTGGGACTGTGTGTTTAGTACTACCTTGTTTTATCAAATTAATATGTTCGGAGACCCTTGTAGTAAAATATCTTGTGGTGTGGCCCACATATTGCTTGCCACAAGGGCAAGTCAACATGTAGACCACATTTGTTGTGGCGCAGGTAAATTGTTTGATATAAGTACAGCCTGTAATGGTAGATTTTGGAAACTTTTGTAGTCCTGCGTCCACAGGTGTTGTATTGACATACAAGGCACCTATTACATGGAAAATACCTGTCCAGTTATGAAAAAAAGATGGCTTAATAGGAGGGTTGATAATAGAGGGAGCTCTTTTACTTTTAAGTGTGGGCAAACCTCGATATACAACCTTGGGTCTTTCCGGAATGATGGAACCCAGAATCCTATCTTTTCTTAAGATGTCCCAATGTTTCACAAAAATATCCTTTATCTGTTTGTGTTGAGAATCTCGTAAGAAAGGACCATTTAAAGCAATTGTCTTCCTCATTTTGAGGCTTCTCAAATAATAACTGCGAATGATCAGTGTTTATGACTTCCACCAGAGATTTGTCTACATCGCCCTGGTTGTACCCTTTTTCCAAGAATCTCAACCTAAGGACATCAGCCTGTGCCTTAAAGGACTCCACCCCTGTGCAATTACGGCGAAGCCGTAGAAATTGGCTCTTTGGGATGGAATTCAGCCATGTCCTATGATGGCAACTGTCAACAGGTATGAAACCGTTTCTGTCCGTAAGTTTAAAATAAGTACTAAATGTGAGCAAGTGTTCAGCTTTTTCCACTACGAGATCAAGGAAATTAATCTTCAATGTGCTCAATTGGAATGATAGTGAGATTCCTTGAGCATTGGTATTAAGGGTTGAAAAGATTTCTTCAAGTGAGTCTGGGGTACCAGACCATAGGAGGAGGACATTGTCTATGTATCTAATCCACAGCTTCAACTGGAGGTAATCTAAAGCATAGACAGTGTCCACCTCCCATTTAGCCATAAACAAGTTGGCCAGGCTAGGGGAAAATTTTGCCCCCATCGCCACTCCCTTTATTGGTAAATAGAAGCGGCTATCAAACCAGAAATAGTTTTGTTGTGTGGAAAACTCCAATAGCTCCAGAATATATCTAATTTGAGTTGGAATTAAAGTAGGCTCCCTCCTCAAAGTATTCCACAGCTTCCATCCCTCTGGAGTGAGGGATGCAAGTGTACAAGGACGTGACATCTGCTGTAACCAAGAGGAGGTCACCCTCGATCTTAAACTCAGAAAGCCGGTTAATCGCGTCCCTTTTTTCTTACAAGCAGTTGGAGAAAGAAGTCAATGTACTTCCCAATTCTGGGAATTCTCCTATCGGTTAACAACAAATTCTTGCCAAATTGATGCTGTGGTGTGAGTTGAATTTGCAGATTTATACCTGCTGGGTTGAATTCCAGCTATAAGCCTACATGACTTGGGGGCATATACCTAGCTAAGTCTAAGTCTTCCGGTAAGCCTCCCCCAGTTTCACGGTGGTGGTGGTATATTCATGAAAAATACACCTTGGAAGTTTTTCTTGAAGTTTATCTTGCAATTTGGCACTGGATGGCATACTTTGTGGGACTCATCTAGTATTTGCACTTTCTGATAAGGAGGTTGCGAATGATTATATGTAATTTTCTTCACCTATATTTCTCGCATATATTTATTTTTTGTTTAAATGTTTGATTTTACATTTTTGGTGTTCATGCAGTAGTATGTGATATCTATTTAGATGGTTTCAGATATATGTATGTTGACACATTTTCTCTGACACTTTGATATAGCGCTACACACAAAAAAAAAATATATCTTTGTTTTCACGCTTTTGTCTAGAAGCTGTGTTGGTGGCTTAATAAAAGTCCTTGTCACAGCGCAGTATACACCGATTAATATTTTTGCATGGATACAATACACTCAATAGCTATTGACCCCAGACTGCTTCATGGCATCCCTAGACCTAAGGGATGCCTATCTACATGTTCCAATTGCCCAGGCCTCTGAGCGGTTTCTCCAGTTGGCAGTCAACCTGGGGACATCAATCTGGCACCTTTAGTTCAGGGCCCTACCTTTCGTGCTCTCATCTTCCCCCAGAATTTTTACAAAAATAATGGTGGAAGCTCTGGAGACGTTGAAGTTGAGGGGAATATCTGTAATCCCGTATCTAGACGACCTGTTGTTCTTTGCGATATCTGCAGACAAATCTGCAGATATCGCAGAGTCACCTCAGGGACTTAGGGTGGCTCCTCAACTAGAGGTCGACCGATATGGGTTTTTCTCTGGTCGATGCCGATATTTAGAAATCATGGCGGCCGATATATGATGCCGATTTTTTTTTTGGGCCGATATGTTAGGCCGATTTTTATTTTATTTTTTTTATCCCCCTTCATCTCATAAAACCTAACAGACACCTTTACCACTGGGGCGTTTTTTTAGGCGCTTTTGGGCTAAAAATAGCGCCTGTAAAGTGCCTGCAAAACGACTCCCCTGCAGTCTGTGTGAAAGACAGAGTGCTTTCACACTGAGGCGATGCGCTGGCAGAATGTTAAAAAAAAAAAAAAAAAAAAAAAAGTCCTGCAAGCAGCACGTTTGGAGTGGTGTATACTGCTTCTCCACCACTCCTGCCCATTGATATTAATGGGCACCACTGCCCAAGCACATGCAATGCGATTTGGCAGCGGTGCTTCACAGGCGCATTTAACCTCTTCTTCAGCCGCTAGCTAGTATTATATGCGCCCCACTAGCAGCCGAATAGCACCGCTAAAATGATGGTAAAGCACTGCTAAAACTAGCAACATTTTACCATCAACGTCTGCCCGCTCCAATGTGCAAGCAGCCTATAAAATAAAAACAAGTACTCCAAACTTTTGGATGAAAAAAAAAATGGACTAACTTTACTGTTTTCGTTTTTTTTTTTTTTAATCATTTAGTGTATTTCCCCCCCCCCCCCCCCCCTCCAAAAAAAATGCATTTGAAAGACCTCTGCGCAAATGCTGTGTGACATAAAATGTTGCAACAACCGCTATTTTATTCCCTAGGATCTCTTCTATAAAAATATATATACTTTTTGGGTGGTCTAAGTGATTTTCTGGCAGAAAATACAGGACTTTTACTTGTAAGCAACAAGTGTCAGAAAAGATTGTCTTTAAATGGTTAAACTGAGAACTCTACACACTGAGATGAGTTCATTCATTCAAGTGTAAACATTGTATCTTTTTGTTCTTTTCTTGGCAAGCTGCCCAGAGAGGAGGAAAGTCGTTTCTATTACGACTCAGGCAACTTACACTGACTTCTATTACAGAAGTCATTTCCAAGTCCCACTGTTCTAAATCGGCCTTTTTATCAGCTCAATCGGCCGATGCAGATTAATTTAAAAAACGGCAAATATTGGCCGATATATCGGTCGACCTCTATACTCAACTTGGAAAAATCAAGTCTGGAGCCAAGTCAAGAATTATTTTATTTTTTTTCCTGGGTTATGTAATCAATTCAATTCTCCAGAAAGTCTTCTTACCGCAGGCAAAGCGGGAGAAGATCTATGCGGCGGTAAAGCAAATTCAAACAAATTACTTTTCAGTCCAATCAGCCATGTCGGTGTTAGGGCTTCTTACGGCCTCGATCCTGGCAGTGAAATGGGCCAGTTTTCATTCCAGACCGCTTGTTGAGCATCTTACAGGCTTGGTCACATCAGGTTTCACTGGAGAAGTAGTTCAGGCTGACAAAGGTGAAACGAGCACTGTCGTGGTGGAGGGATTCGGCCAACCTTTCAAAAGGACTGGCCTGGGTCTTTCCACTAGACAAACATTTAACAACGAACGCAAGTTCCTGGGGTTGTGGGGCCCACCTGTATGGTCTAACAGAGCAAGGGACCTGGTCCAAGACAGAAGCCCCAAGGTCGTCAAATTGGCCAGAACTAAGAGCCATCTTCTTAGGTCTCCTGGCTTTTCACCAAGCAGTGAAGGGGCATCATGTGCAGGTCCCTCCGGACATTATGACGGCCGTGGCATATGTCCTCAAGCAGGGAGGAACCAGGAGCAGGGGTCTTATGGTTCTAGCCAATCAACTTTTCTCTTGGGCAGAACAGAATGTGGCCTCTCTTTCGGCAATTCACCTGATGGGGTCACAAATTTGTTAGCAGATCTACTCAGCAGGAGGAGGCTGGTAGATGCAGAGTGGAGCCTGAATCGGGAAATCTTTCTGATCTCCGAAGCGTGGGGCATCCTCAGGTAGACTTGTTTGCCAGTCAACAAAACTCAAAGGTCCACAAATTTTCTCTTCGCCGAGAGCACCACGCTATAGGCATAGATGCTCTAGCACATCCATGGCATTAGCAACTGTGCTATGCCTTTCCCCCCTTCCCTCTAAAAACTATCTTTTTAGTAGCCATTACGTCAGCAAGAAGAATTGGCGAACTTAAGGCTTTGGCAGTCACGGAACCTTTTCTTAAAGTCCTTCCAGACCATTTGGTTCTTCAGACAGACCCAGTTTCTTCAAACTTTCACTGCTCACAGCAAATAGTGTTGCCCACGTTCTCGGTTCCTGCCAACGCAGCTGAAGAAGCTTTACACACATTGGACGTAAGACGGTGCCTCCTTCAATTCCTATCTGTCACTAAGGAATTCAGAAAAACAAATATCCTCTTTGTAATCTTCTCAGGACCTTGTAAAGGTGAGAGCCTTTAAAAACACTCTGAGTAGGTGGCTTAGATGGGCAATTACAGAGGCTTACAGAGCTAAAGGAGAGATACCGCCCTCAGGGATTGCTGCACGTTCCACAAAGGCAACGGAAGTTTCCTGGGCCAAAAGGGCTGGTGCTATGCCTGGTAAAATCTGCAAGGTGGCCACTTGGTCCAATTATTCTACTTTTCTCCGACACTACAGATTGGACTTACTGTCAACTGTGGATCAAGCCTTCGGTAGAAAGGTGCTGCAGGCAGTAGTCCCACCCTAGGGTAAATTTCTTGGCTATCCTCTTCAGGGTTGTCCTGAAAGATGATGTGAGAAAAACTTAGACTTGCCGGTGACAGTATTTCTAAGAGTGTTTCAGGACAACCGCTAGCTCCCTCCCTTTGTGGCTTAGAAGTGGTATACGTTTCATGGTTGTTTGTGGTGTTCTGTGCTTTTTTTTCCAGTATGTCGGAGGCCACAATAACTGAAGCCATGGTGGAAGAGGAGGGATTTAAAGGTTGGCAAGTGTTTCCTGAAGAAAGGGAGCGTAGGGTTGTCCTGAAATGCTCTTAGAAATACCGTCACAGGTCTAAGTTTTTTTTTTTTTTTTTTTCCCTCTTCCCCCTTCACTGTGAATGGTACCCAACACCAGTTAGATTGTCTAAATGTATAAGGATTCCTCCTCGGACTAATGGTGTAATTACGGTCAACCTGGAAACCTATTGCACATCCTATGGCCTGTAAATCAGTAACCAGTTTGTGGCAATCTGTTTTTAACCATTTCCTGACCAGGCCATTTTTTGTGATGGGGCACTGTGTCTCTTGACAATTGCACGGCCGTGCAACACTGTACCCAAATACATTTTTTTGTCCTTTTTCCCCACAAATCGAGCCATCTTACGGTGTTTTTATATATATATATATATATATATATATATATAATCACTTTTTGCTATAATGCATATCCAAAAAAAAATGTAAAAAAAAGTTTCTTCATCAATTTAGGCCAATATGTATTCTGCTACATATTTTTGGTAAAAAAAATCATCGATTACAGGGGTCATCGCTTGTCTGTCTCTGAGATTAGCTCTACTAGGACTCTTCATAGACAATTTCCCTAAATGTTTTCGAACACTGGTTCTACACATATTAATATCGGCCCGGCTGACCATAATGAGCTGATGGAAAAAAGATACATCGCTTACACTCTAATAAATTATTTGTATGGTGCATCTACAGTGCTCCTCTGAATACTTCCTTACTACTGCACAAGTTAACAGGGATCAATTTATCCTCTTTTGGGAGGTGTGGCTAAACGCACATAAATGACCTACTGTTTCCGGAGTCCGGAGGTTCATATTCTGTATTGGATGGGATATTGTGCTTCTATTTGACTAGCGACGACTAGTTGATGGTTGTCATCATTAATGTCTGTTAACTTCTATAGTTTACTTCTGTTTATTCCTGGTCCTTGCATTATAAGCTACGATATCATAAACGGGACTGGCTAACTTGAATTCTAAACACATATTATTGGTCCTAGCCACTGTGATGCTGCTTTTATTACTGCAACAATTCTCTGTTAATGCAAGGTATTGCCAAATATCAATGGCACTGATTTTTGTTAAGTCAGTCATTTTGTGCTAGTCCTTCTGTGTTAAAACTCAATACAAATCTTAGTTTAAAAAAAAAAAAAAAAAAGAGCCAGTTCTGTCCAGCTCAGTAGATTGCTTTAAAAAAGGCCTGGAATTTTTACTAAATGTACATATTATAGCTGGATATAAACATTTATAGGTAAAGTTGATCCAGGGAATATCCGATTACGTCTTGAGGGATCAGGAAGGATTTTTTTCCCCTGCTGGAGCAAATTGGATCATGCTTGGCTGTTTTTTTTGTTTTGTTTTTTGCCTGCCTCTGGATCAATTTTATGTATGGGATTGTGGGTATACAATGGCATATATTTTTTACCCTTTTATTGGTTAAACTAGATGGACTTTTGTCTTGTTTCAACCAGACTTTATATATATATATATCTATTGCCATGCTCTTGGGTGACACTGTTTGACATTTGTTTTATCATTCTCATTGTTATCATCTTATTTTTTATGATACTTCACATTTGTTTTTGTTCCCCAGCTGCCCCTGGCACCCTTCCCATTCTATTTATGTCAGCAGCTTGGGATAATTGTGCCACAGGGCTTAGCCCTCATTTCCAATCTTTGTGCTGGAGGGGTTAACCTAGAACAGCCAGTGGACAGGTACTTAATCCCAGAGGCACTGGCATTAGTTAGACTGAGAAAGGAGACAGGCCATTGTCTCTAAAACACATTTCCTGACAACCCTTGTGATGACAGATGTTCTGGCTGTTTGTGCTTAATCTTTCTGTGGTGGCTCCAGTGTTCCACAGTGATGGCTCTTTCCATCTCCTTGGTGCCTTGTAACCGCTCTGGATAAAGAGTTCCCATTTCATTTTGCCCAAAGCACAATTCATCATGGCACAGAATGGGTGCTGTAAATGTAATCTGAGCTGTGCATACGTGGCTTAGTGTAAATTACCGCTGATAGACTGCGGGAAGCATTTTCGACAGGACCATTGGGGTCTCTTCTGCCTGTTGGCATTTTTGTTTTACATATTTAATTAAATACTGTTTTAATCCTTAGATTTATACAATCCTGAAATCTCTTTAGAGATAGATCAGGGTCTAGTGCTAAGCATCATTTGGAGGCATATTTTTGCCTTGGTGATTCTATACCAGTGGCCCTTGGCCTCTAACCTATGAACAAGTATGTCGATACCCTACAGTACCTTAACTTTGATTCTGCTTCTGAGTCTTCATGGTGTATTAAATTGTCTATTTTGCAAAGTTAGCAAGCTGCTATACTGTTCATACAGACTGGGTGCCAATAGGTTATATTTGTATATAACGACTTTTGAAACAGAGTGCTTTCTCTTCTGAAGGAGATTGCCATGCATGCGCTAGATGTGGGGGCTGTTAAGGTTCTACAAGCCACATTTTTTTTTTTTTTTTAGGTCAGTAGGTGGACTGCTTGTTTGTCTTTTCTGTATGGTTTTGTGTATTAAGTACTTGGGTTTTGATGTGACCATTATGTAATCACTACATAATTTTTCAAGTTTCTTGCAGCATCCTTGGTTCTTTTGTCACTGCTCCTTTTACTAGGGCAGAACGTGCCTTTTGGACTTTCAGCATCAGGCATCCAACTACCAGATATGCAGAACTGCTACCTGGTCCTTTGGTCCACATGTTTACTAAGCATTAGCATGTGGATGTGGCCGCTTTGGCAGATGTTATAGCATAACTTAAAGAGCAACTGCAGTCTAATCACGTAATTTGTAATAAAAACATCTTTGTCATTCCTAATCTTCCCTCCAAACATGTTGCATATTATTTTATATATATTGTGATTCTCTACTTGCCAAATATGCTGCAGAAATCGCCACTAAGTCTGGCTGCATCCATTTTAACTCTGGGCAGCTGAAGCTGTGGCCTTTTCACTTCCTGGATGTACACAGACATGCACCTCCAGCTCTGCAGCCCTGCATCTTTCATTGGCCCTCTTATGACTCATCCCCCATGACTCATTGAATAATTGGGGGGAACTCACTCCCTTCATGCAAGTTTTCATTTTGTTGCTGCAGTTAGGATATTCTCTGGAGGGTTGCCATCCATTCCTGTGCCTTGCTCACTACTTGCTACTCCTGAATTTATGTTGCACAGGTAGGAGAATAGCCACTATTTGCCCTTTTGCTTTGTCTAGTGTCCATCCTCAGAGGTGGCATCTATACTTTCACATAGAAAATAGTCATGTGTCCATTCATGAATTATTGGATTTGTTATGGTCAGTATAAAAATATTCCATAAAAAAAAATAAAATAAAATAAATATATATATATATATATATATATATATATATATATATGATGATCTGTTGCACCCCTAATAGTAGCCGATCAGCTTCTAACTTTGGCTTGTTTAACCACTTCCCACCCAGCCACTGTACATATACTACCGGTGGGTTTCTCAACATCCTTCAGAAGGAGCAGGATCACACAGCCGCATGATCCCAATGTGCTTGTGTCCCTCGGGCACACTGCATCTCGGATTGGCAGGAGGGCACTGTGATTTGCCCTCCTGATCACATGATGGCTTTGTCCAATCACCGTAAGCACCTGTCGCACATCTGTCCCAGTAAGCACCTGTCGCACATCTGTCCCAGTAAGCACCTGTCGCACATCTGTCCCAGTAAGCACCTGTCGCTCTGAACATCTGGCGCATGTGTGTGAACATCTGTCACAATCTGTGTGTGATCAGCTGTCATCATCTGCCACATCTCCCTGTGATCATCTGCCACATCTCCCTGTGATCATCTGCCACATCTGCCTGTGATCATCTGCCACATCTGCCTGTGATCATCTGCCACATCTGCCTGTGATCATCTGCCACATCTGCCTGTGATCATCTGCCACATCTAATTCTAATTGTCCTGGTGCTCCAGGGCCTTCAAAAATGTGATGGGTACTCAGGAAATGAAATTAGTAATTTATGCCTTTAGAACGCCTGATGATGCTCCCTGCATGTTGGGCCTCTGTATATGGCCAGGATGTGTAAAAGTCTCACATGCGGTATCGCCATTCTCAGGAGAAGTAGCAGAATGCATTTTGGGGGGTAATTTTTGCTATGCACATGCTATGTGTTAGAAAAAAAATTATAATTTCTTTCCACATTTTCCATAAACTTGTGGAAAAAAATTACATGTTCAAAAGACTCATTATGCCTCATAGAGTGTACATTGGGGGGGTTCTTTACAAAATGTAGTAATTTTGTGGGTAATTCCATTGTTTTGGTGCTTCAGGGCCTTCAAAAAGTCGGGAAACTAAATGTGTCATTTATGCTCTTAGAAAATGATGATCTCTGCATGGGACTCTGTATGTGGCCAGGCATTGGAAAAGTGGTATCGCCGTACTCGGGAGTAGCGGAATATATTTTGGGCCTTCAATACATCAGGATTGATCAATTTTCACTGATATGTAGCCTAGCTTGTAGACGCTTAACTTTAACACAAACCTATTATCATACACTTATCTGGATTTATTTTTTAACCAAAGACATGTAGCAGAATACAGTCTGGCCTAAATGTAAAAACAAAGTCGAAAATTTTGTTTTTCAAAAATGTTGCTCTTTTGTTTCCCTCATATTGAAAAAAAAAAAACAGTGGTGAATAAATACCACCAAAAGAAAGTTCTATTTGTGAGAAAAAAATTATAAAAATGTAATTTGGGTACAGTGCAGCATGCAGTAATTGTCATTCAAAGTGCGAGAGCACAGAAAACTGAAAGTTCAAGGAAGGAAGGGGGTGAAAGTGCCTAGTATTAAGGTGGTTAATTAAGCTTTGACAAAAACCTGAAAGCTGATTGGTTTCTATGCAGAGCTGCACCAGGTTTTGCACTCTCCAGTTTTTGTAAATCGGCCCCTATGAAATGTTTACCTTAGAACGAAGCAGTCCAGCAGCATGCTGTCACCACTGACAGGGCTTCCATCTTTACCTGGTCTTCCTTCTGGGTTTGTGTACTTCGGCCATCTGACTGGCCAAGCCGCAATAACACTCCTGCGTATTCACACAGGAGTCACAGCCACGAGTATGCTGTCCCTTCAGAGCATATGTTTCGGTGACGTCACTAGCTGCATGCAGTGTGACTATCTCCTAAACGGTGAAAAGAGGTAGTCACTGTACCTACAGAGAAGTCTTGTTATAGGCTTACCTGTAGGAAAAAGTTTTTTTTTTAAAAGACTTGACTTCCACACATACAGTATACTTCTGTATTACCACAAAGTAATGTTATTGATCCCTCCTGTATTGATTTGTATTGTAAGTGTACTGTCTGCCCTCATATCGTAAAGCGCTGCCCAAACTGTTGGCGCTATATAAATCTTGAAGAATAATAATAATATACCTAGTGATAATACCCAGGGTACTGATTCTGGATACTAATTGTGGTTCTTAGTGTCTCAAATTATTTCATTGATTTTATTTATTTTACTTTTATTCAAGGGTGATTGACCTAGGTGTTATGACTCCATGTGATAAGATTTTGCGAGCTGCAATTGAAAACAAAGCTGGTAAGCCCTGATTTTCTGTATAGTTCAGTCATGTTGATTTGTTTGCATTTTTATTCATAAAACCAGAAAAAACCTTTATTACTTTAACTGAAATTGTGTTTGATTCATTAAAGTAGAGCGCATTTGCTTAAAATGTGTACTTGGCTTAGTGAATGAAATGATGCTAAGTGAAAAAACAAATAGGAATTTTGCTTGCACTTGATTGGATAATTGAAGTCAGCACAGTTTGGCCTCATTCACTAACCTAAGGAAACAGCCTATTTTCCTTTAGTAAATCGGTATCAATTATTGTTCAGAAAAGGGGGGGGGGGGGGTAAAACCGTGCTGTAAAAATGAAAAAATAATAATCAAAATTGCAAGGCTGCTGCTCAACTGTGGGATACACAATCAATACAAACAAAAAAAAAAAAAACTGTGCCAATACATGAAAATAGCTGTTACATTTGTGGGGGAAAAAAAACAGCACTACATTCACCATTGAACCTATTAAATTGAATTAATAACAGGCCATAATAAAAGATTCATAGGGAAAGTTCTTTTAAATCAAAGAATTTATCTTTCAGCTTCTAATGAATGCACCACAGTGATTCCACACACTTATCGATAATGTGCCCAGCCACCAACAAAAGAATGCGCTTACCAGATGGTAAAAGCGTAAGGAGCACTATGGTATAAGCCAATTGCAACCCCTCGCCAGTACCAGGTGTCTTGCTATCCCAGGAGCAACCTTTCATGTGCTGAGGACCACTACAGTGTTCCACACTCCCATTCTCACACAATGATATGTTCAGGAAAAAAAAGAGAAGCAGAGCAGAGTAGCAGATTGATCAGCTGGAGGCTGAGATTAGAGGACAGAACCTGCTGCAAATCAGGTTACTATCCTGTAATTTTCTGAAGGGAAAAACCTTCAGACCAATTATCTGGAAGGTAGTAATGACAGATGCCAGCCATTCAGGCTGGGGAGCGGTACTAGAGAGGACGACTGTCCAAGGACAATGTTCAAGTACCGAAAGAACCTTGCCCATCAACATCCTAGAGATTCGGGCAGTGTATCTGGCTCTAAAGACTTGGACCTCCAGGTTAAAGAATTGTCCTGTCAGGATCCAAGCCAACAATGCCACAGCTGTGGCATATATCAATCACCAGGGAGGCACCAGAAGTCTCTCAGCTCAGAGAGAGGTGAACCAGATTCTAACTTGGGCAGAAGAGAATCTCCCATGCCTATCGGCCGTTTTCATTCCGGGAGTAGAGGATTGGCAGGCAGACTAAGTCACCAGCAGTTGTTCGTGGGGGAATGGTCTCTTCACCCCAAAGTGTTTCGAGCTGTTTGCCAAAGATGGGTGACTCCGGATGTAGACCTTCTAGCGTCCAGATTCAACACAAAGCTAGTCAACTTTGTGTTCAGGACAAGGGACCCACTCTCATACGGAACAGATGTGCGGGATCAGCTCTCACTGATCTATGCATTTCCCCCGATTCGATTGCTGCCTCAAATTCTTTGCGGGATCAAGCTGGAAAGAAAGTCGGTAATACTGGTAGCACCAGCATGGCCCAGAAGGTCATGGTACGCAGAGATCGTAAAGATGACAGTGGAAGGCCATGGCCCCTCCCACTTAGGCCAGACCTGCTATCTCAGGGGCCGATTTTCCATCTTACTTTACGAACGCTAAATTTAATGGCTTGACTATTGAGACCCACATTTTGAAGAAACTTGGGATTTCCAGGTTCGTTATCTCTACTTTGATTAATGCTAGAAAGCCAGCTTCTAGAGCTATATATTAGTCTGGAAAGCTTATGTTTCCTGGTGTAAATCCAAGGGTTGGCACCCTCAAAGGTATATCCTAGGCAGAAGTCTTGCCTTTCTGCAGTTAGGCGTAGAAATGAAGTTGGCCCTGAGTATTATTAGGGACCAAGTCTCAGCCTTATCAATTTTATTTCAGAGACCACTTGCTACGCATTCTTTAGTCCGGGGTTTCATGCAAAGAGTGCTGCGGATTAATCCGCCAGTTAAATCACCCTTAAGCTCTTGGGACTTAAATTTAGTTTTGTCTGTGTTACAAAAACAGGCATTCAAATTGTTAAAGCATATTCCTTTAGTCCTTTTGACAAGGAAGCTGGTATTTTTGGTTTCTATATCCTCAGCAAGAAGGGTGGCAGAATTGGCTGCTCTCTCTTATAAAGAGCCATATTTGGTTATTCATAAGGACAGAGTGGCGTTACGCCCTCGTCCAGACTTTTTGCCAAAAGTGGTTTTAGGCTTTCATCTGAATGAAGATATTGTCCTGGCTTCGTTTTTCCCAAGACCATGTTCCAGGGAAGAAGAGTCACTACATTGTCTTGATGTAGTGAGAGCAGTGAAGATCTATTTGAAGAAAACTGCTCAGATTCATAAAACTTATTAGTCATAGACTTAGTCTTATTTATTCTGCCAGAGGGTCCTAAAAAAGGACAGGCAGCGTTGAAATCCACTGTCGCTAAGTGGATTTGGAAAGTTAGAATTCAAACTTATGATTTAAAGGGAAAGATTCCCCTTTTTCAAGTTAAGGCGCACTCTACCAGAGCGCTTGGTGCTTTTTGGGCAGTGCGTCACCGGGCCTCCATGTCTCAAATCTGCAAGGCCGTGACTTGGTCTTCAGTACATACAGTTGCAAAATTTTATCAAGTGGCTGTAAGATGGAATGAGGATATCGCCTTTGGGTGCAGTGTGCTGCAGGCAGCAGTATAGGTCCTCAGGTCTGGGGGTTACCCTAAGGGTTGTCACTCTCCCTTCAAGTAGCATTGCTATGAGACATCCCACCAAGTAATTACTTGAGACTCTGTGTACTATGATGTACGATAAAGAAAATGGTGTTTCTAAAAAAAGCTTACCTGTAAAATCCTTTTCTGGGAGTGCATCATAGGGCACAGCTCCCGCCCTCTGTTTTATGGTGTGAGAGTATATTACTTATATTGCTTGGCTACAAAAACTGAGGTACTCCTGGAAGGTGGAGGCGTTATATAGGGGAGTTATCTTCCTGTATTGGTTATACCAGTGTCAACACCTGAAGGTAGGTCCATAACCCACCAAGTAATTACTTGAGGCCCTGTGTCCTATGATGTACTCCAAGAAAAGGATTTTACAGGTAAGCTGTTTTAAAAATCCTGTTTTTCAGTTGTGACCCTGCCATTCGGTTTAGACACAGCACCACCACGGGTGTTCTGAAAGATTCTGGCACCTCCTTTAGCCAGATTAAGGGCTCAAGGCATAACGGTCCTAGCCTATTTAGAAGATCTATTTTTAATAGATCATTCAGTCTTGGGTCTAAAACCAGAGTCTGATCACAGCCGTAACTACCTGAAATCTCTGGGTTGGATATTCAACCTTGGAAGATTCTCCTTAAAACCATCAAGGAGATTACAGTACTTGGGGGCTGGTTATAGATACCATACAGAATAAGGAATTCTTACCCCAGACAAGAATCAGTTCCATTGTAGGACTAATTCAACTTATCAAAACAAAGGAAAACTTCCATTAGGCTGTGCAGGAGATTGTTGGGGGAAATGCTGGCCTCCTTCAAGGCCGTCCCTTACGCACAGTTTTTACTCAAGAATTGCTTCAAAACATCATCCTGTTGGTCTGGAATAAAAAGATTCAGGCCTTGTTTGTATGTGAATCTTAACAGTACCCACAGATTGTTAAAACTAATTCCAAGATATGTAAGCAGCCATTTGGCATTTTTCTTGTTTTTAACCCTTTAAAATAAATGGGATTACACTATTTTTAGTTCCTCTGCATTTTGTTTCATATTCCATCCGTGAGCTCCATATGTGGGGGACTGGGTATCTGATCCACGGATTTCTCCAACACAGCAAGGATTGTCTTGCAAAAACCTGCTTGACCTTTTTTTCACGAATTAGGTCAACTTCATCTGGTAAGCTGACACTGTTTTTTTTTATTTTTTTAGCTTTTTTTAAGCACTTTTCCAGGTGATAGCCATAATGTGCTGAAGGTTTCCCATTGATGGTTTGGAAAAATTGGTCACAAGAATCGCATATATATGGACTTTTGTGGTTTGGTTCACTCATAAATGTTATTTAATTTAAGATTTGTACACTGATTTTGATTGATACACCTAGATAGGCATTTACGGTGTAAGCACTTTATTGTTGTTTAATATATTCGATTTGCCAGTTCACAGGTATAAAAAAACATTTTTTTTGGGGTTCTATAGGAGGGCTGGTGCATTTACTTATTCAGTTGTGGGGTTTAAATGAATGCAGTTTCTGTTTATGAAATTTTGTCTATATTTTATATGGTGTGATAGCACACCTTTGATTGGTAATAGGAATACATGGGGATACTTTTAAGATTTATATTTTTATAAGTCTATTATTTTGTATTTATATCAGGGGTCTCAAACCAGCGGCCCTCCAGCTGTTGTGAAACTACAAGTCCCATAAGGCATTGCAAGGCTGACAGTTATAAGCATGACTCCCCCAGGCAGAGGCATGATGGGACTTGTAGTTTTGCAACAGCTGGAGGGCCGCCAGTTTGAGATCCCTGATTTATATATATATATATATATATATTAGTTTTAACAATCTATGTGGGTACTGTTAAGATTCACATCTATATGCATTTTATAAGTCAATTATAGCTTACCAGATATCCAACTTAGTTGTAAAACCAGGCAGGCTGGTTGTCAAAAAAAAAAAGGTTTTAGCGATATATGTAGCTACTGTACAGATTCACATCTATATGCACTTTAGAAGCCAAATATAGTTTACCAGATATCTAACTTACTTGTAAAACCAGGCAAGCTGGTTGCAATAAGAAAAAAATATATATATATTTTTTTCGGTTTGTTAGACCAATTAGTGCCCCCTACCAACCTCTCCAATGTTCTAGCTTGGGCAGAACACAACATTTCTTGCCTATCGGCAATTTTCATTTCAGGAATAGAGAATTGGCAGGTAGACTACTTGAGTCGCCAACAATTATTTCCAGGAGAATGATCTCTTCACCCCGACATCTTCCTAGCTATATTTTAGAGATGGGGTATTCCAAACACAGACCTATTCGTGTCCAGAATCTACAACCAAGTCAACAACTTTGTTTCGAGAACAAGGGATCCGCTATCGGGCGGAACAGACGCATTCGTCTTTCTATGGGATCAGTTTTCACTGATCTATGCATTTCCTCCAGTTCTGCTACTTCCACGCCTTCTCTGCAGGATTAAGCAGGAACGAAAGAAGGTGATTCTGGCTGCCCCAGTGGGTCCCAGAAGATCTTGATTTACAGAGAAGAAGCCATTATAGCCAGACCTTCTCGCACAAGGTCCAGTATTTCATCCTACCTTATGGATGAAAAATTTAACAGGTTTGACTGTTGAATCCCACTTTTATAAAGGATCATGGGTGATCTTCTTAGGTAGTGTCTACTTTGATGCCAGGATTCCGGCTTCCAGAATCATTTACTATAGGGTCTGGAAGGCATATGTATGTTGGTGTGAATACAGCGGTTGCCACCCCAGGAAGTATGTCATAGGCAGGATCCCTGATTCCTGCAAATGGGATCTGAAATAAAGCTGGTCTTGACTTCTGTGAAGGGCCAGATCCCCAGCCTTGTCAGTGTTTTTTCAACGGCCTCTTGCTTCCCAATCTTGGTGCGTAGCTTATTCAGGAGGTAACACAGATTATTCCCCCTATCAAGGCACCTCTAAATCTTTGAGATTTAAATTTGGTCTTATTGGCTTTGCTGAATCAGCTTGAACCTTTTACGATAAATTTCCTTCTTTGGACAAGAAAGATGATCTTTCTGGTTGCCGTTTCTTCTGCTAGAAGAGTATCGGAACTAGTGGCTCGGTCTTGTAAAGAGCCATATTGGATCATGCATAAGGGTGAGGTGGTTTGATGTCCTCACCCTGAATTCCTACCAAAAGTGGCAACAGGATTTTTTTCATTTAAACCGAGATATTATTCTTGCTGCTTTCTCCCCAGAGCATCAATCTTGGGAAGAGAAAGCACTACATTCCCTTGATGTAGTAAGAGCGATCAGAGTCTATTTAAAGTCGACTGCTCAGGTTCGCAAAACACAGGTTTTATTTGTACTGCCAGAAGGTCCAAAATGTGGACAGGCAGTGTCAATCTACTATTTTTCCAAATTGATTTGTCAAGTGATTGTTCAAGCTTCGAATTAAGAAGAAAATTCTTCCTCCTTATGCTAGAGCACACTCATCCCGGGCAATTAGTGCCTATTGGGTGGTGCATCATCAGGCCTCTATGGCTCAGATCTGTAAGGCCGCAACTTGGTCTTCGGTTCCTATGTTTATCAGATTTTATAAAATCAATATTAAAGGTCATGAGGATATTGCCTTTGGGCTCAGTATACTGCAGACTGCAGTATGAGTCCTCTGGCCTCCTGTTTTTTTTTGGTTGTCTCCCTCTTAAGTTGCCATTGCTATGGGACATCCCACATCGTAACTACTATGGCTCTGTGTCCCCTGATGTAAGAAAAGAAAACAGGATTTTTAAAACTGCTTGGGGGGGGCGTGGCCTAACCGGGGACAGAGATGGACGTCTGATCCCTTTCCTCCGGCATACAGGGAGCTACTAAGCAGCACACAGGGCTAATCCGCCGCCATCCAAACATGGGAAAGGGGGATCGGAGCACTCCGGGATCCCGCGACACCGCCGAGGCAGGTCAGTCCCCTCTTACCAGCATTCCGGCGATGTTCCGCCCGGCGCACGGGGAAGGCCTCAAAGCCGTGGCCTCGCCTAAACCGCCCGTCCCGCTCGGCACCTCCGGAGGTGCGGCGGGCGGCGCGAACGGCCTGCAAGGCCTGAATAAGGACAGCTTTCCCCCACTGACTCAGGCTGTATCCCCCCAAGCCTCCCCAGCCACACAGGCTCTAAGCCTTGCAGATCTCCAGGCAGTAGCACTTGATATCAAGGCTACATTGTCAGCAGCCATTACAGACTTAAAGTCTGACATCCAGCATATGGCAGCAAGAATTGGAGCAGCTGAACAAACTGCATCACGTCACTCTGATGCCCTGAAACAAATACAAAGATCCTCTGACAACCACCTTTGTCACCTAATAGAGATGCAACGCTACATTGAGGACCTCGACAATAGAGGAAGGCGCCACAACATCAGAATCCGTGGGGTCCCCGAGACAACAGACCAAACCCCTGTAATGCAAACGGCAACTTCCATTTTCAATGATCTGCTGGAGAGACCCCCTGACTCCCCAATTGACTTTGAACGGATTCACCGCACTCTCAGACCGAGGGGAAGAGACACTGACCCACAAAGAGACATTGTTTGCTGCTTGGTAAATTTTCCACTAAAGGAAGCCATTCTTAAAAAAGCTAGAGAAAGAAACAGAGTGCTTTTCAATGGTCACAAAATCAAATTGTACCAAGACCTCTCCAACATTTCCTTACAGCAACGCAGGGCCCTTCGCCCGCTACTGGACCAACTCCGGACCAGAGGCATCCCCTACAGATGGAAGTTTCCATTCTGCTTGTCTGCTACATGGAGAGGTCACACAGCGCTTCTACGCACTCCTGATGACCTGCAATTATTCTGTGAATCGCTCAACCTCCCTGTAACGGAGGTACCTGACTGGTACAACTCCTTCCAGATCCATGACACCTGGATCAAAGTAGCAAACAACACGACTCCCAGAGCGCAGAGAAACAGAGATCGCTGCCGAAGATCTCCGTCAGCACCTCACCATCGAAGGGGAGCAGAACACGGAAGCCCAGGCATTTCCCCACCCAGATAAAGAGACCGAGTCGACAGACCAGATCTAATGGATACTTAGACCGCAGTCCCTCGCCTCCCTCAAGATGAAACTCCTTGAAGCATTTATCTTAAAGAAGCCCCACAACCCTTTGGTCCTTTTCCTCACTAGCTCACCGTTGTCCTAATCGACCCGCCATCACCTCAGCTTATGGCCTAACTCCGCCAGCTAGTGCCCTGTTAACAGCGCGAGACTCTACCCAGAGAACCTTCAGCACCCCTATCCACAACTGGGTAAATCAGGTTTACCCCAAAAGATAAGCCCCCTTAGGGGGTTCTTTTGCGATCTTTTTATGGTTTCCCGGTTTATGGGTAAAACGCATGCTGACTCGTTACAAGGGAACCCAGTCAGCGTTTGGGCCTGCAATTAAGCAGATCTACAGTCGCCCTCACCAAACATGTTTTTTTTTGGGGAAAAGACTGAACTGAGTATTTCACAATAAAGTTCTTTTTACAGGTGGACTCCTAAATAGTTGGCAAATACTAACCCTCTCCTCACCTGTGTCTGTGTTATTAAATGCTTACAAGAGGGAAAGGGTTTAAATCTGAGTTTGTTTTCTATGCCAGTTTGGACACTGACTGTTACGTGGAGGTTTTCTAGATTTTTTTTCTCCCTATGCTAGCATACAAGTGACTCACGGTTTTAATCACTAAAGGTTTATTTCTCTTACGAACCCTGGAGACTGGATTATCCTCATACCAGTTCTGTCAAAAGGTTTCTCACAACCTGGTTTACCTCTCCTTCCATTATTGTTTTTGAGGGTTTTTTTTTTTTTCCTCTTTTTCTTTCATTATACACAAAGTAAATGTCTCTGCTCGATCACAGTGTACGTTAGATATCAGTAAGAGGTTTCTGCAAGGGGTCTAACCCCCTCCTACTTTTCTAAAACTCATGTTAACTGGGCGTACGGAGAATCCCTCTAGTGCACACCTTTCTTGGGTCCAAGAAAGTCACAACCTATGTATCCTACTAGATATATAGACACAATCCTTTTGTTATCAGGGAAGCTCACTAGTCTCCATAATGACTGTGACAACTATTTGTTGTTCATTTTTAGCGCCGAACTTATTGAGGCCTGGCAGGATTCTCGGTGCGCCCTTCCTCTTCTCTATGTAAGGTTAAAAGTATTGTTATTACGATTGTTCCTCAGTGGATTACTCTATCGCACAATATTACCAAGTAACACACCTAAATAGTCAACCCCTCCCAAGGGTGAAAGGATTTCATCTATTTGACGCATTAATTCATAACACTTACAAAATGCTCTCACTGACTTTATCTCAGTGGTCCTAACTGAGAGAAATGCATACCCACTGTACACAGGAGGTCACTGATTCACATTCCACCTTACTACAGCAATGGCTTTGCCGTTAAAGCCCAAAAGACGGGATACTGCTACGTTATGCCTCCTTCTACCTCCTGGCACTAAAACCCTGTCTTGGTTTAATTTACCATGTCCACTCGGGCTCCCTGGGCGCCGGTCCCAAATACCTTATATCTATCGCCTTATTTTGTGAAACAACATCTGACACTTGTTCGCCCCCCCCTTTTGGCCATCGAACCCACACAAGGAGTGATTCCCCATATCGCTTCTTGACCCTACCGGCATATACATATAGGTTGGCTTAGCTGGTCTAATCCTTCCTCCGGTGTGCGTCCTACCTACCTGATTTAGGTACTCCCTTTTTTTCGTAAGATCAAGGACCTTTTAACAAATTTCGCTTCTGGCATTCTAATACTAGGAGGTGACTTCAACATCCCCCTTAATCCTATTGCCGACACCTCGAATGGCTCTTCGAGCATTCCTTTCAGGGCTCTGAAACAAATAAAACTACAACTGCAGTCGCTAACGTTACACAACACGTGGAGAACTCTCAACCCTCAATCCAGAGATTATACTTCTCAACAATCCATCAAAAATATTCCAGAATCGACTACTTCTACATTACGCAATCAGACCTACCACTCCTGACTAACACAACTATAGAGCCTATGACTTTATCTGACCACCACCCAATTACACTAACCTTGACTTTCCCGGAATAAAACACTATAACTAAAACTTGGAGACTGAACACCACTGTACTGAAAGACCCTATAGATATTCTCCTCTTTAGGGACGATTATTTTACTCGTAATGATACTGAGGATACCTCCAGCATCATTCAATGGGAAGCCCACAAAAGCGTCATTAGAGGCGAATTTATAAGGAAGCTGACTCTACTCAAAAAGGAAAAACAAGCTAGAATCAAATCCCTAATAAATCATATACACAAACTCGAACTCCAGCATAAAAGAAATGTGGCTGTCTCCACGTTTGAGGAGTTGACTCAAGCTAGAGATTCACTTACCGAGGAATTGAATCTTAAAGCTAAAAGACAATATATATTACGACATAAAATATATTACGAGCAAGGTAATAAAAGTGGAAGACTTCTTGCGAGAGCGGTTCAGAGTAAGAAAGCCGCTTCCAGCATACATCAAATAAAAGATAACAGAGGAGTGTCATATTCCTCGAACGAGGAGATAGCCACCCAGTTTGAACAGTACTACCAATCACTATATAATATCCCTTCCAATCCCAAGTGTCCCCCTAACTCAGAGGTCAGAACAAAAATCATTCAAGAATATCTGGACAAACATAGCCCCCCAAAAATAGCAAAAAATATCGCCCAGGAACTTGAATCTCCCATTAATGGCGAAGAATTTGACAGGGCCTTAAAGGATATGAAAATAGGCAAAGCCCCAGGTCCAGATGGTCTCCCATTACAATATTATAAAACTTTTCTTGACGTTCTTAAGCCCAAATTCTTGAAAACCTTCCAAACACTCCATTCCGAACAAAATCCCCCCAAACAGGTCCTGGAAGCGCACATAGCAGTCATTCCCAAGGAAGGAAAAGACCCAACCCTTGTCACGAACTATCGCCCAATTTCTTTAATAAACGTAGATATTAAAATATACGCCAAAATCCTTGCCAACAGATTATTACCCCTACTTCCATCTTTAATTTCCCTAGATCAAGTGGGATTCATCCCCGGCAGAGAGGGCCGGGACAACACCATTAAGGCTCTGAACATAAATAATTGGCTAACTTCCAAAAAGAAACAGGGCTTCTTCCTTTCTCTCGATGCAGAAAAGGCATTTGACAGAGTGGCCTGGGACTTCATTGATGCAATTCTTAAAAATATTGGCATATTGCCTCGGATGAGAGCCTACAGCGCCGCACTGTACTCAAATCCAACTGCACGCGTACGCACCAATGGTCACCTGTCGAATGCCTTCAACCTTAAAAATGGGACGCGACAGGGCTGCCCCTTGTCCCCGCTACTATTTGTCCTCACCTTGGAACCGCTCCTTAATAAAATCAGGTCCAATCCAGATATAAAAGGCATTGAAATAAAAGATCACTCTTATAAAATTGCTGCTTTCGCAGATGATATGCTACTCTTTCTAACGCAACCCCTTGTCTCACTGCCTAATATAATTCAGGAACTTGAAACGTTCCAATTAATATCCAATTTAAAAATTAACCACTCCAAATCGGTAGCACTAAACATATTGTTGCCCCCCAAAGACGTTGAACTATGTAAACAAAACTTCCCATTCACATGGTCTCCTAAACAAATTACCTACCTGGGGATAGAAATACCCTCAAACCTAAACAACCTCTTCAAACTTAATTTTCTACCCTTATTAAAAGACTCACAGGAAGACCTTAAAAGATGGAGCTCTCTCAATATTTTGTGGTTTGGAAGGGCATCATTGATAAAAATGACTATTCTGCCCAGATTCCTTTACGCTATGCAAACGATTCTCATCAGATTACCATCTTCCTTCTTTGCCGCCTTCCGCAAAGCATGTACCACCTTTATATGGAGGAGTGAACCTCCCAGAATCAAATACGCAAGACTAATTCTCCCAAAAAATAAAGGTGGAATAGCTCTCCCTGACCTGAAAAAATACCATCAAGCAACTATACTCACATGAATAGTGGACTGGAATTTACACCAACCTATCAAGGACTGGGTATCACTAGAACAAGCCCAATTTCCCTGCCCAATCAACCACCTTCCATGGATAAACCCCAAGTACCACTCAAGAGAGATCAAGTCTCATCCTCTTATTGGTCCCACGTTAGCAATATTTCATGACACATATAAGAAAAGTGACCCCACCCCTTGGATCAGCCCCCTAACGCCTCTCAGGGACAATCCCGACTTCCCCCCAGGAAACAAACGAAACTCTTTCTTAGCAAGCTGGCCCCACAAAGCAGTACTGATTAAACATTTCCTCCGCAATGGGAAACCTCTACCCCTCGAGGAATTCAATAAGGACAATGACCCTAGACTAATCTCTCACTGGACATACCTCCAAATCAGACATTATCTCTCCACAGTAGTATTGACAACTCTTAGGTCCAAATCTCCCAAGACCCTTGAGATCCTATGTTCAGGAACGCGTCCACAAAGACATAATATTTCAACTCTCTATAACTCATTATTCGAAGAGGGTTTAGAGTTCTCCTCCCCATCCTGCCTAGCATGGGAAAACGACCTCAATCTATCATTCACCAATGAAAACTGGGAAACTATTTTCATGTACGCTCATAAAGGCTCACTTAACGTCGCTACTCAGGAGTGTGGGTTCAAGATTTTAACAAGATGGTATAGAACACCCAGCACCCTACATAAATTTTACCCCCAGATCTCCAACAAGTGTTGGAGGTGCAGTGGTGAAGTGGGTTCATTATTTCACATATGGTGGTCATGCCCGCATATTCAACCATTTTGGAAAATGGTCCATGAAACCATCACATCCATAACCTCAGAATCGTTAAACTTCGATCCAGCCCACTTTCTACTGCACCACAACACAATCCCCCCAAAAAATATTTGAAATCCCTAACTATGATAATGACAAATGCTGCGAGACATTGCATCCCCTCCCACTGGAGGTCAACCTTAATCCCAACGAAAAAGGAATGGTTCAGAAGGATCAACTCTATTGAAACCATTGAGGAGCTTATTAGTATTTCACAAGAAAGAATGTTACACTTTACCTCAACATGGTCGAAATGGCTAGCATTCAAAGATACTCAGCAATACAAATCGTCCATATAGTATTGATTGTTGTCGAATCTTTGTCAGCGATTTGTTGTCTTGTACAAAGAGCGCAGGCCCGCTGTTCATACAACCTCATTGCCTACTCTTCCCTCCTGCTACTATATCTAACTATCCCCCCCCCCCCCCCCGTTTTTTTTTTTTCCTCCCTTTCCTCCCTTTCCTCCCCTTCCTCCCCTTCCTCCCTCCCCTTCTTCCCCCTTCCTTCTTAAGAACATCCCTACCTTATCTCTATATTTGCTTAGATTCTCATTTTGCCTTAACTGATGAGTTTAACTTTATATTTTGATTAAGACATTACAGGTCGTAGTTATCTATACCCTGTGAATTTTAGTAACATCCTTTGTATCCCTGCTTACATCTGATAACATGTAAAAATGTAAACGTCACTGTGCGATTTATTGTTGATTGTAATGCTCTGTTATTCTTCAATAAAAAATTTGTGTAATAAAAAAAAAAAAAAAAAAAAGCTTACCTGTAAAATCATTTTCTTTGATGTACATCAGGGGACACAGATGGCCCCCCTTCTTGGTATACACTTGTATTGCTTGGCTACAAAACTGACGACTCCCAGGAGTGGGAGGGGTTATATAGGGAGTACACTTCTTGCCTTAGGGCGTGCCAATGTCCATCACCTATCACTGGTCCTATAACCCACATAGTAACTACTAAGGCTGTGTCCCCTGATGTACATCAAAGAAAAGGATTTCAAGGGTAAGCTGTTTTAAAAATCCTGTTTTTTGCTAGAAAGTTACTTGAAACTCCTAAACCATGCCTCTGATGCAGCTGGTATTATACTGGTGAAACCAGGCAGGCTATTTACATCACCACCTTTTTACAGTCACCTGGCAGGCCCACTGCAGAGAATATGATGGACTGATAAGTATTGTTCAAGACCTACCCTCTATACCATGGCTTATGGAGCAATACTAATATGTGGACTAAGTAGTTTAAAGAATATTGTTATTTTTATACATTAGCATGTGCACCCTGGTGTGTTGATGATTCTTATTATTTACAGTGGTAGGTGGAGTTGAAAGTCAAAGCCAGGCTTTTATCTTATACTTTTGTTGATCATGCATGGGGCATGACCCTAAATTGATCCTGATTGATCACTCAATATTTAAAAAAAAAATTGGAGCTTCTCTTAGCAGCCTTAATGTACTGCAAAGAGGGTTTGACGGTCTCCCTTTGCCAAAATCTTCATCTGGCAGTTGTAGCTGTACAGATGCGCCGGATCCTCTGTCAGCAGAACCGGTCTGTAGAGGCAGTTTGTAAAACAGGTTTTAAAAGGATTGTGTTGGATAGAGAATGACTTTTTGGTCAGCCATTAGGCACCTTTTATTAAGGAAGTTTAGGGCAGAAAAAGCTTTCTCACCCACTAAGAAGAAAGCTAATGGTCCAAGCCAGCAAATTCTTCCACGTAGTGAAGGGGTGCACCCACTTGCCCAAGTACGGGATGTCTGCAGGCCTTTCGGCCACCTGAATTCAGGGCATTTTAGACCTGTGGCTCCGAGAGGTTGTGTCCCAGGGGGTAAAGGCTTGCATTTCACTCCCTAATATCTCTCAACTCTACCTGATTACTGCTCCAAGAGGTTTGCAGGCCCAACAACTTTGATTTTTCATAGCAATTGTGTCAGTTTCCAAGTTTTCTCCAAGAAGCAATTTATGGGCTGCTGTCAGGAACCATGAAACAGAGAATGCAGTTAAAATCACACCTTTTAATGAAATGGTAAATATGGTACAACTGGTAAACTTGGTAAAAACCTACCCAGGGTTCGGTAGAGTCAGAACAAGCCAGAAAATCAGGAAGCCAGAGATCAGTGAAGTCAGTAGCAGCAGACCAGATCAGGAGCCAGAAGGAACATTAGCCAGGCAAGTCTTCAACAGAAACACAGTAGAGAGTCTCTAGATATGTTGACCAAGGCAAAGGCATTGAAGAAATGAACCGGGTAGTTTTAAAGTGGAAGTAAAGCCATCGATTTAAACAGTTTCAAAAAACGGCATGCTAACTGCACATTGGCTGTGCTCTCAACCAAACTGTCAAACCACCCAATGGCTGGTGTCATAACGGATCACATCTGCAGCACCGTGACAGCTGAAGATTAAACAGAGGCAAAGATGGCTGCTTCCATGGATGAAAACGATAGGGGAGTTTACTTCCACTTTAAATAGTCAGAAGGGGCTGGCTATGGGCTTGACTGAGCAGGAGATGATCAACAGGTGATGATCAACAGGTGAGCCACTGTGGAACGATGCTTTGAAGGATCTCAGGAACTTCTTGCGAGTCTAAAAATTCTGGATAAAGTCGGCCCAGTTTCTAATTGCATTGCTGCAACAAGGGGAATTTCTAGCATCCGCACAAATCAAGGATCCAAATATTCATATATTGCATTTTTTCCCTACATCAGAAGTTTCTAATAATTGTGGTGGACAATCAGCATTTTCAGTCTTTGGTTCTTTCTTTTGGCCTGTCCAGGGCCCCATAGGTGTAAACCAAGTTGCTTGCCCAAATCCTCACAATGTTGCGCCCTCATAGGCAATTCACATTATGGGATATCTGAACAACCTTCTGTTGTTGGGTCAATTTGCAACAGCCCTGGCTGCAAACATGCGGCAGATAACACATATTCTTTAAAGCTTCAGGTGAATTATCAACATGGACAGTTCTGCATTGGATCTACCACTTGGAGTACATTGACCTAGTCATGGACACAGCCTAAGCCCCAGTGTTCCACCCCCAGGAACAAGTGCTGACCCTCTGAGTTTGACCAGGTCCTTCACTCCAAAAAGCTTCCTGTGGTCCAAGTGTGCATTGGGATACTCAACTTGACCTAATTTAAGGTGGTGGTTTTCCAAGTTCCACTCCCGGCTCTATAGTGCAATGTACTGGCTGCATGGAACAAGCCTCCTCAGTTCCTGGAAATCCTTATGCACCTCTGTCCCAAGACATCTATTGGTGGCTGACCAGCCCAGTGCTAGAGTGATAGTTGTCATTCCTTTTGTTAATCTGGAAGGGTCTTATGATGTATGCTAGCCTGGGAGATGTCCTGGGATAGAAACGGTCCACAGGACATGATTGTCAATGACATTTAGACTTCCCATCAACATTCTTGTAATGAGGGCTGGTTGCTTTTTCCTTTTGTGTTGGACTATACAGCTTCAGGAGTAATTACTGATTTAGTTGGACAGTCCTACAGCCATGACTTACATAAACCAGGGTGGCAACAGAAGCCGTGTGGCCTTTCAAGAAGCAGACCTAATTATGGCTTGGGCCAAAATAAAGGTCCCAGGGTTGACAAATGGCAGGCAGGCTTTGTCAGTCATCCTAGATGCGGTGGTAGGGTCACTTCACCTTGAGGTGTTCAGCATATATATTACTGCTTAGGGACAATGGACATAGATCTGTTGGCATCCCGATTCAACAAATAAGTTCACAGGCTTGTGGCCAGGATTAAGGCTCTAAAGGCTTTCATAGTGGCCATGCCGGTGATCCCGTAGGATCGGTTCTAGTTAATATTTGCCTTCCCTCTGTTACAGGGTCTCCCTTGATGGTTTTGCAGGATCAAGGTAGAGGGCATTCCAGTGATGTTGGTGGCACCAAATTGGCCCAGAACGATGTGGTACTCGGACATCCTCTGACTGCTGGAAGACTTTCTGTGGGAACTTGCTGTCTCAAGGACCAGTCAATTATCCTTCTTTACAGCTGCTGGCCTTAACGGCTTGGCTGTTGAAACCCAAATCCTAAAAGATTAAGGTCTCTGACTCGTTATTCCTAGGTTTCTTAGCTATGCAATCAACTATTGCAAAGTCTGCCACCACACTAGAGGCGATTCAGTTCGCATTGTGCGCTATACAAGTATTTCATTCATTCATTCACACTTGGAAGGCTTACTTTGCAGGGTTCTCCAAACAACGGCCCTCCAGCTGTTGCGGAACTACACGTCCCATGAGGCATTGTAAAACTCTGAAGAAAAAAAAATTTAACTGCGCTAACCTATAATTAAATAAATTAATTACACATAGAGAGTGGCCTTACTACTAGGGTCAGACCATGCTGACCGCAAGAATGACTCGAAGGCCACACCACTCTAAAACACCCTTAATAGTGATCAGAAAAAAATGAATGAGCTAGTGTCTAATACAAAGAACCTGTGAGAAAAATCAAGTCTCGGGTAACTAGAATATACAAATCTATAATAAACACAAATTAGATATCCAATGATTAACATGTGCACCAAATGAATTGTGAGCAAAACAAATATGCAAGTGATAGTATATAAAGATGCTATATAAATTAATAAAAATCGGTAAAATGCCGCTAAAAATAGCGGAGCTTTACCGCCGACGGCCACACCGCCCCAGTGTGAAAGGGGCCATAGTTTTGCACTCCTATGCCCTCCAGTTTTGTAGAAAAGCAATGCAGTGTAACAAAGAGAGATGAGGGAGTATGGCCTGTAAATTGCACTGTCCTACAAGAAAAGGAATTTACAGGTAAGTAAAAAATCCTCCTACATACATTTTAACAAGAATACATCTTTATTTCTTAATCATGCAGTAGGAGACTTCTTTAAATCTTGACCATAGGACATTCTCAAGCACTAGAACTGGGGATGGGCTGCACAGAAAACAGAAACAAGTCCAAAACAAGGAAAACCAGTTCCTAACACAAAAAGCCATTTCAAACACCTTAAAGCTGAAGCCGCCATCAGTTAAGGCCTGAATATCCACCTGGTAAAGTTTCACAAATGTGTTAACAGAAGGCCAGGTAGCAGCCTTGCAAAACTGAGAAAAAAAAGATGTGATGCGCATTGACCAAAAGCTGGCTGATTTCTGTTTAACTGGCCAATTTACGACCTGTATATACTCTTGAAGCAGGAAAAAGAGAGATACACACTTTGAAGGCATAAACCTTAGTGATAACCTGCCTATCTTCCTAGAAATGTTGGGATAAAAAGCCAGGCAGCCCTTGTGAGACAGGCAGAACAAACAAGAGAATTGTATAGAAACAGTGACAGAGATAAACTTGCACTGCATGTAAAACATCAAAATAACGTAGAGAGACTTGATTCAAAACAACCTCCTCTTTATAAAGAATAATGAATGGCTCCTTACAAGATAAGGCCCACAGTTCTGAAACGCGTCTCGCTGACATGATGGCCATGAGAATAAAAACACTCGAGGCTCGATCTACTGTCACTTTAGCGGCAGTCTGTGCCCGCTAGCGGGGTGGTTTTAACCCCCGCTAGCGGCCAAAAAAGGGTTAAAACAGCTGCAAAGCGCAGCTGCAGCGCCGCTTTGCCGGCGGTATAGCCACGCTGTCCCACTGATTTCAATGGGTAGGAGCGGTGAATACACCGCTCCTTTCAACGCTCCAAAGATGCGGCTAGCAGGAGTTTTTTTTTTTTTTTTTTTTTTTTTTTTTTTTTTTTACCGTCCTAATAGTGCACCGCTCAAGTGTGAAAGACCTCGGGCTTTCACACTGGAGTGAAAGGGGCTGTTTTTTTCAGGCATTACACAGGCGCTATTTTTAGCGCTGTAGCGCCTGAAAACAACCCCAGTGTAAAAGAGCCCTAAGTGCACTCAACAAAAGAGAAATCTGACCAAAAAACGATTCGGCCCATACTTCTCTTTTAAAGATGCTTATGTACTGTACTCCAAGAAAATGATTTTTATAGGCAAATCAAAAATCCTTCTTTAGTACACACAATTTAAATATAAATATATATATATATATATATATATATAAAATATTTTTTTTTTTTTTTTTAACCACTTCAGCACCGGACCATTTTGCTGGTCAAAGACCAGACCACTTTTTGCGTATTGGCACTGCGTCACTTTAACTGACAATTGCGCGGTCATGCGACGTGGCTCCCAAACAAAATTGGCGTCCTTTTTTTCCCACAAATAGCTTTCTTTTGGTGGTATTTGATCACCCCTGCGGTTTTTATTTTTTGCGCTATAAAGAAAAATAGAACGGCAATTTTAAAAAAAACTGATTATTTTTTTACTTTTTGTTATAATAAATATCCCCCAAAAATATATAAAACAAAAATTTTCCCTCGGTTTAGGCCGATACGTATTCTTCTAAATATTTTTGATAAAAAAAAAATTGCAATAAGCGATTATTGATTGATATGCACAAAAGTTATAGTGTTTACAAAATAGGGGATAGTTTTATGGCATTTTTATTAATATATTTTTTTTTTTTTACTAGTAATGGCGGCGATCAGGGATTTTTATTGTGACTGTGACATGGTGGAGACATCGGACATTTTTGGGACCATTGTCATTTATACAGCAATCACTGCTATATAAATGCAGTGATTCCTGTGTAAATGACACTGGCAGTGAAGGGGTTAACCAGTGGGTGGCAGTGTAGGGGTTAAGTGTTCCTAGGGGTGTGTTACTAACTGTGGGGGGGCTGGGCTTTCTTTTAGTGAACACTGATCTCTGCTCCAATCACATGGAGCAGAGATCAGCGTCACTAGTTGCTAGGCAGAATGGGGAAATGCTATTTACAATGGCATTTATCCATTCAGCCGCCCCGTGAGACCATCGCGGGATGCCCGCGGCGATCAAGTTCGCGGGACCCGTGACCAGACTCACGGGGGTCCCGACCGGCAGGTGCGGCATTAAAGATTGGACGTACCTGTACGCCAATATGCCTGCCCATGCCATTCTGCCGACGTACATCGGTGTGCGCCGGTCAGGAACCAGTTAAATAAAATATAAAAATGGGGTTACGTCAAATAGATATCAAACCTGTCAAGCCTTAAAATTGCATGTATCCTTGAAATGTTAAAGAACTACAGCATCCAAAATTGGTTATAGATGATGCATTAAAAGCCAGGTTATTATTTTTCAGGTTAACCATGAATAGTGGCCTTTGAATTATTGTTCTCACTCATTCTGAATCTGTCCTCTACTGCAGCTATTTAAACCTGGATGATGGTTGATTATCTACTTAGACAACCACAGTAACCAGGGAATGATGGTTCTGAACCAGGAAGTGACAAAATTGTTTCCAGGCTCCTTCATCGTAGAGATGATCTTCGATTGCCCAGATCACTTTGACTGTAAACCTGGGAGTCGGCTAAAAAAAAAAAATTAACAAGCTCACGACTGCAACTGTTTTACCTTCTTGAAATCAAGACCATGTATAAATGGCCCATGGGGAGCAAGTGGTTAAATACACTATATACATATTGTAAATAAATGCATGCCCAATTTTAAGAGGATTTACTACTTGGTACTTTTTTTTTTTTTTCCTCTTTTAACTACCTTGAATGCTGAGATATTGGCACTACAGCATTCTAAATAAAGTCAAGAGGAGAGAGAAATGGGCACAAGAGCCACCATTTTGCAGTATTAACTGATTGCAAACTGATTGCACTCACAAGGGCAAGTAGGAGACAGGCAAAAGTGGCCAGATTTGCAGCATTGTGACTCGGTGCCTGGTCATGAGAGAAACCGACAGACAACAGACAAAGAGATGGTATAAGGTGCTTGGTACTGCTGTATAGAAGCTAGGATGCATCCGTAAAATTGGAAAGGGGCCACTCTGCCTTGTGCTGATGTCATTCAAGGACCATACAGTCAATTACATTTTCCAGCTCTACATTTGGGGCTGGTATTCTAATTGCATGGTTGAAACAAGTATACTGTTACTCATCTAGCCATTTGGGGGCTGCTTTGTGGAGCGCTGTGGTCCCAGTGGATTTCCACTGGGCTATTTTTGTGACACAACATTCTAAATAAAGCCTTGGCTACTTTGTATATGTGTAAAACTATTTTACATGTATTCACCAGGAGTCCATCTCCTCTTTATATGGCCTAATGCAATCAGTAGATAAACCTGAAGTCAACTGCAAATATTGTATTTATTATTCACAAAGCTCCCTGCTTGTACTTTGATGTTTCAGACTTACTGTTCAAGTGCTCATGGAACAGGCACTGGTAACTCAAAGTTTGAACACTTTCAGTATTGGTACCTAGCACCTGTTTGACTTTACCTTAAAACATACTTTTGTGATCTTAAAATTATGCTGGGCTGGGGTGTGGCCGGGATGTCATACGGACCGGGTGTACTGTGCTGTAGTATGTCTTTTCTCCTATTAATCCTACTGTGGTTTCCACGCTCCTTCCAGCGACCTACCAGGTGCTCTAGTCTTCCACTGAGCTGTCTCCTCTTTCTGCGGTTCTCCATGGCATCGGGAAAGTCCCGCTCCATGAGATTTCAGACCGGCATTGCCCCTTCCTCCTCGGCAGCCATCTTGCCCATGAGGTCTCCTGTTGCCTCCATGTCCACCAGCACATAGACCACCCCCGATGCCTCCACAGAGCCTTCTCCCTCCAGCACTGACATCCTAGCAGCCATCATCTCCTGCAAAGAATCAGTGACAGTTAAAATTGATATTCAGTCTGATCCAACGTGACTTGGACAAGTTCTGATCCTGGGTCACTGAAGTGGAGGGTCGGGTCTCTGAGCTGGAAGACATAGTGCACACAGACTCCAGGGACCTCCATGCTTTTCAAATCCAGGAGAAAGCCATAGACACTGAAAATAGATTGAGGAGAAACAACATCTGCATACTGGGTCTCCCTGAGAAGGCTGAAAGATCTAGGCTGGCAGAGTTTGCAGAGCAGATGCTTACCAAGCTATTGGATCTCAGTGACATGCCGCCTACCTTTTGTGGTTGAAAGGGCCCACAGGGTCCCCCCCCCCCACCACCACCAATTCCAGGGGCACCAGCACGTCATTTTCTGCTTTGCTTATTGAATAACCGTGACAGGGATCGCTTCTTGGCTGTGGCCTTCGCTAAAGGAGAGCTCCTCCTTAACACCACCAAACAACTATTCTTCCCGGATTACTCCCTGGAGGTCCAGCAATGCCGCAGGTCCTATACAGAGATCTGCAAGTGTCTTTGCGAGAAAGGGATCATATACAGTCTCCTTTTTCCCAGCAAACTCTGCATGTCAGATGGTGTTTGTTTCTTTGATACCGCCACGGCAGCTTTTGAATGGCTGGGTTCTCGCTAACCTTTCCATTAGCAAGTATACCAGCTTTGTTTGACCTACTTACTAGTTATATTTTGGTTTGGTTTTGGGAGAGGTTTTGGCGCAGGCAGGGTATGTGCAGTTACGCATGGCACACTATACAGTTTTTGTTTGTTTTGTTCTGCATTTTTTTCGGTGCAATCTTCTGTACACTTTGCTCATGTGCTGACTCTATATTCCTTAATGTCCTTAACCTGTTCTATTTATGACATAATTCAATTTAGAGGGGCTCAAGGTCCTGTCATGGTATGTCCCGGGTCTAAACTCCAAATTTAAATGGGCTGTACTAATCCAATACTTAAAATAACATACCCCCCATTTACTGCTATTGCTGGAAAGGCATCTTATAGGCAACAAACTTTTGCCTCTAAAAAAGCTGTGGGTTCAGAGAGTGTACCATGCCACTTACGCAACATTTGCCAGGGGTGTTTCCGTTTTGATTAACAAATCTCTCCCTTGTGTTATTGACTCAATACATACAACCTCCCAGGGCAAATATGCAATTGTGATATTTACTTTCTGGGGTCACCGCTATGTGATTGTAGATGTTTTTTCCACTGCCGTTTTCCCCTACAGTATTGCAGGTGGTTTTGGAAAAGATTGCACTCTACTGCCCTGCTAAGTTTTTGATAATGGCTGACTTTAATGCCATCCTATCACCAGATCTGGACAGACTGGTGCGTCCCAAACAATCTTCTGAAGAACGGGGGTATGGGCACAAGCTGCAGTCCTCACAGAGCCCCGAATGTACCCTTCAGCTCGCTCATAGTCCTGTTTTTCTGCCTCACAAAACCTCATCCTGTATTGACCTTGCATTGCTACTAGATGATTTAGATGCCTCCTATTTGCCTAGTGGCCTGTCAAACCACAGACCCCTTGAGTTGCTTATCCGTGCCCCATCCTACCGGACTGCCTCCCTGTGGCATCTGAGTCCTCACTGGGTTTATCATCCCGACCTGGCGGACAATGTGGCAACTAGACTGGAAGAATACTGGGGTATCAATGGGGAGTCCTCTGCCCATTCTGTTACATGGGATGCCTTTAACGCCTATACCAGAGGTCAGTATATATCCTCTATTACTACAGTCAAATCTGACTGACTGCCACTCGCTCCCTAAGAGCCTCGATATCAGATCACAACTCAACAACTCTGACCCTAGTGACACAAATGTTATCCATTTGCAGGCTTCCCAATGGGAAATCCATTTGCACATGGCTGAACTTGCACAACTCTCTCAATACCACACCAAACAAACGTACTTTGAGTAGGAAGACAAAAATGGGCATCTGTTAGCCCTACTAGCCCAGCATGATTCCCCACTTACTACCATCCCTGAGATCACCCTCCCTAGTGGCGATTCTGTCTCCACACGGGAGGATATCCTGGAGGCCTTTTGCAACTACTACCAATTCCTTTGACGCTTCCAGGTGACTTCTGTCCACAATCCATCACCTCCATTTAAGATCAAGTGACACTGGAATGGCTTGGAGAGGGCTTTGACAAAGCACATTCTAGAATGTGAAACGCATCAACCTTTATTCCTCCCCTGCCAATATGCCTATTTTGCCTGTTTTTTATTGATGATTTTTTTGCAATACATATTTTTTTTGTATTTCATTGTGTGGGTGTGCAGCCATACAATCCCTGTTTGCTCTACATTTGTGTCAGCAGCAGTGACAGAGGCATGCATCCCACACTACAGTTTTTATTTCAGACACCACTACATTGCCAGTTCACCTGGAGCAGCAGGAATTGCTTTCATTGCTACTCTTCCTTAAGGATGCTGGTCCCTCACTTCAGAGAGCTCTACAAATCTTGAACCTATTTTCTACCTTCACTGGGCTCAGCGTTAACTGAACTAAGCCCTTGCTGTTTCCCATATACCCCAATTTTCATATTGCACCCTTATTTGGACAAATTTATGTGTTTTTGGTTTGATTACATTATTGAATATAATGTATTATGTTGTGATTTTTAAGGACAGTTTCCTGCACAGTATTTAGTCATTTTTAACGAGGATATTTTTAAGATACAAAATCATTCTATATGACACAGTCTATACATGTGAAACATATTCACGGAGACAAGTGATCATACAAAATAGTTACATTTATTGGTTGACAAAAGACAAATATTTACATGAAATTAAAATACAGATTGCATTACATGAACATCTTGACAATTAATGGAAACACCACGTCCTTTTATATATATATATATATATATGTATATAAAAAATTGGTTTATCTAGGAATAACACAGGAGATATATATATATATATATATATAATATATATATCTCATTATTGCATAAAATTATATGGATAATTCTGATATATCCAATTAATATTTGTTTATCTAAACATAGGTTAAATTCTTATACAGTTATAATCACGATTATATTTTTCATAATACTAATTTGTTGCTAAAATACTTCTAATAATCACACTTTCATATATGTTTTCTATATAACAAATTTCATCAAATCATAAGATATTATAATTATCTTTTGTGATCTAAAATATATATAATTCGAGTGACTGACAATCGCCATATAGGTACTTTTAAAATATTTCTGACTGCACCAAAATCCACATCTTTCTAACGTGTTGAGATGGACTTTGAGTAGTCCAATAAATGTTTATATAGCTTAGCTGTGTCCAGAAGTTCCTAAAAATTCACACAATAGGTTTTGTTGGACAAGATGTCGGCTATTTAAACAGTTCCTTACTCTTACACAATAGTTTAGGCCATGTGAGGTTTAATTTGATGTGAAAGTAGTCCAATAATCTTTTGTCTTCATGGTTGTATATGTGGTTTTTGTTTATCCACTAAATGTTTTGTGACAAGAGCTACCATTGTTCCAATGTCTCAACATCTGCCTGTAAAAGTTTTCAATAGTTGATGTATTAACACCTTGGAAATACATGAGATCATGTATTTTGCTTTAAAGGTCTCCAAGAGGATAAGGCCGCGTACACACGGGCGGACTGTTCGCTCAACTTTGTCCGCTGAACAGTGTTTCAGCGGACAGTCCGCTCGTGTGTGGGCTTTCAGCGGACAGTTTGACGAACAACGTTTTTCGGAAATCCCGAAAAACTGTCCGCTGAAACTTTGTTTGAGCGGATAGTCCGCCCGTGTGTGGGCCAGTCCGCTGTACTTTCGAAATGAGCGGACTGTTCCCGCCCGGAGAAAAGTCTGCTGATTTCGAGCGCGTCTCCAGGTAGGCGGGGCCCGCGACGGAGACGTCGCGGGCTCCGCCGCCTGGAATGGACTTAAAGGGGAACCCCAACGCCGAAAAAGATCGGCGTGGGGGTCCCCCCAAAGTCCACAACAGACCCTTGTCCGAGCACGCTACCCGGCCGGCCAGGAAAGCGAGAGCGAGCGCGCCCCCCCCCCCCCTCCTGAGCCGTACCAGGCCGCGTGCCCTCAACATTGGGGGTGCCTTGGGGAAGGGGGGCCGCGCGGCCCCCCACCCCAAAGCACCTTGTCCCCATGTTGATGAGGACAAGGGCCTCTTCCCGACAACCCTGGCCGTTGGTTGTCGGGGTCTGCGGGCGGGGGGCTTATCGGAATCCAGGAGCCCCCTTTAATAAGGGGGCCCCCGGATACCGGCCCCCCACCCTATGTGAATGAGTATGGGGTACAATGTACCCCTACCCATTCACCTGTAAAATAAAAGTACCCAAAAAAAAACACAACACACGAGATAAAATATTTTATTGCACAGCTCCGGGGGTCTTCCGTCTTCGGGGGTCTTCTCGCCGGACTCCTTCGCTATCTTCTTGTAGCTCTTTTGCTGGCGGAGGAGTCCGGCTTTCTTCCTCCCCGCCGCCGGCCTCTTCTCCCGACTTCGGGGGTCTTGTCCCCCTCTTCGGTTCTTCTGCCGGGCCACCGCGCCTTCTTATAGCTCTTTTACAGGCGGTGGCCCGGTCTTCTGTCGCAGCTGTCGTCGTCGCCGCCGCCTGTCCCCGAAGAGGGGGACAAGACCCCCGAAGTCGGGAGAAGAGGCCGGCGCCGGGGAGGAAGAAAGCCGGACTCCTCCGCTAGCAAAAGAGCTACAAGAAGATAGCGGAGGAGTCTGGCGAGAAGACCCCCGAAGACGAAAGACCCCCGGAGCTGTGCAATAAAATATTTTATCTCGTGTGTTGTGTTTTTTTTGGGTACTTTTATTTTACAGGTGAATGGGTAGGGGTACATTGTACCCCATACTCATTCACATAGGGTGGGGGGCCGGTATCCGGGGGCCCCCTTATTAAAGGGGGCTCCTGGATTCCGATAAGCCCCCCACCCGCAGACCCAGACAACCAACGGCCAGGGTTGTCGGGAAGAGGCCCTTGTCCTCATCAACATGGGGACAAGGTGCTTTGGGGTGGGGGGGCCGCGCGGCCCAGCCTTCCCCAAGGCACCCCCCATGTTGAGGGCACGCGGCCTGGTACGGCTCAGGAGGGGGGGGGGCGCGCTCGCTCGCCCCCCTTTCCTGGCCGGCCCGGCTAGCGTGCTCGGACAAGGGTCTGTTGTGGACTTTGGGGAACCCCCACGCCGATTTTTTTCGGCGTTGGGGTTCCCCTTTAAGTCCATTCCAGGCGGCGGAGCCCGCGACGTCTCCGTCGCGGGCCCCGCCTACCTTGACACTCGCTCGAAATGAGCGGACTGTTGCCTCGTGTGTGGGCGAGTCCGTTCATTTCAAAAGTTGCGCGGACTTAGTACGACGAACAAAGTTTGCCGTATTTGTCCGCTCAAAAAGTGCCGTGTGTGGGCGTGTTCGTTCATTCAAAAGTTTGAGCGGACTGTTTGACGAACTTAGTTTCGGCAGACAGTCCCCGCGTGTGTACGCGGCCTAACAGTTCAATAATATCAAAATTATAGTTCATCCACTTTTTGAGGCCTACTGAAATCTCTCATCTCTGCCATTGAATATTAAATGTTTTTCTTCATGAATTCACAACAATTATGTTTTTATAATTATTTATTTTATTATAATTTATGTTTTTGTGTTTCAAACTTTATCCATATCTGAGATGTCTACTAGACTCTTGTTTGGACAGATTTAAGTGAGTTATTCCTAAGAATTACAGGCCTACAATATAAAACAACAAATTTCCACGCAACATAATGTGCCACTTTGACATTCAAAAATACTGACCTAATCAAACCGCCAGGGAGAGTAAAGAGTAAAAATCATATACTGTATCAAAATTACTCAATTATAAAAACACTTAACCAAAAGACAAAGGTGTTTGTGTATGTGTGTATATATGTATGTGTGTATATGTATGCATATGTATGTGTGTATATATATATATATTATATTATATTATAATTTCTCTTCACCGACCGACACAGCTCCTATCTGTAACTAAATGGGTTTTATAGCCTGCCATTAGGAGAAACTATGCAAAATTTTTACACAATACACAGAACTTTAATCCCAGCGGGCCCCGTGCCATCAACCCTTCCCACTGCTCCTAGCAGCTTCAGTTTTTATTTTGCCTACAGACGCCAGTTTATCCGGCTGGGGTGGAGTGATGGGGATTCAGTCGGCTCAGGGCCTCTGGTCGAGCCTACACCTTGAAGGGGCAGGTGCCCCCCTTTCCGATCACGGCCCACTCTACAAGAGCAATCGGAATGTCTTGGGCCTTTCCGACACCAAGCGTCTGTCGCTCAGGTGTGTAAGGAGGCGACCTGGTCGTCTACCCATAGGTTTACCAAGTTCTACAAGGTAGACGTCAGTGCATCGGCTGATGCAAGTTTTGGCCGCAAAGTTTTGCAGGTGGCCGTGTAGTTGCAATTTAATTTTTTCCTGGTTTTTCGATAAAAGCGCAGTACTGTTTTGGTTAATGCACTGTTGCATTACTTCCGCAATGTTGCGGTCTTGGGGATCACTCCCGTTGAGGATACCTGGTTATGTAGTGGTGTTTTTCCACACACTGCTGTTTTTTTGTGGGTTTAGTTTTACTAGTTCCCACTTGCCATGGTGGATGAAGTTTTATGCTGTTTTTCCCACCCCTCGTTTGGCACTGCTTGGGGGCGTCCCATTTAGTTAGAGAGGAGCTTTGTTGGTCAGTGAATATAAGAGAAAATAGGATTTTTTGTACTCACCGTAAAATCCTTTTCTCTGTAATTCACCGACCGACACAGCACCCACCCCTGCTTTTTTCTACGTTATACTGCTTGTTGACGTGCTGAAGCTGCTAGGAGCAGTGGGAAGGGTTGATGGCACGGGGCCCGCCCCCTAGGGCGGGATTAAAGTTCTGTGTATTGTGTAACAATTTTGCCTGGTTTCTCCTAATGGCAGGCTATACAACCCATTTAGTTACAGAGAGGAGCTGTGTCGGTCGGTGAGTTACAGAGAAAAGGATTTTACGGTGAGTACAAAAAATCCTATTATAAAACATTTAAGATGTCTGATTCATTCGATCTGTCTGGCCATGTTGTGGTCTATAGCGCTTAATTGGAAATCTCCCTCTTTGCCATTTACCCAGATCCTCTCACGCATAGATCTCCTGATGCATGTTGAAAAAATTCATCACACTTTGCACGATTCTATCCCATTGTACGATGCAAAATGGAAACCGTGGTCTATCTTTAGACTCCTACATTAACTGTGCTGGTCTCTCCTCTCTCTTTACTTTGCTATCCTGTTGTCTCCTCTTCTTTTCTTTATCTTTGGGTGCTCCCCCCCTCTTTTTTTCTTTTTTTCCTCCTTTTGTCTCTTTCAGTTCTTCAGAAATATTCTTTTTGAACCATGTGGTATCTTTTATCTCATATGTTAATACTCATGTTATCCATGCGGATTTCACAGTTCCTTTTTTGTTTGTATTGCCATATTCACTCAATTTTGATCATATGTTATGCTCACTATGTTATCTGCGTCTTTTGTTCTGTATGTTTAGACATGCTCTACCACTGTGTATTTCTGATTCTGTTTATTATTTCTTAATAAACACTTTTGAAAACAAAAAAAAAATCCTATTATATATATAATTTAAAAAAAAAGTGTTCACCTAATAAAGGTCCGGATGTCTTATGTATGAATGTATCGTAATGTAGCGTGGAAACTGCACCACATTAGGATATACAATATAAATCAAGCTGGACAATAAGATATACATATGCCCCCAGGCCCATGAATTGATTCGCTAGCTCTGTGTCCTCGAACTGCTCAATAACGTGCACTAATACAACACAATATAAATAATTGGTTGCCTTTTTTTGCAAAGAATTCTTTGAATAAACCATTGATGTGATAAACTAACATTCATTTGATTTTTTGCTGTAGATGTAATTGGCCTGTCTGGTCTAATCACGCCTTCCCTTGAGGAAATGATCTTTGTTGCCAAAGAGATGGAAAGATTATCAGTAAAGATCCCGTTACTGATTGGTGGCGCTACCACATCAAAGTATGTAATTTTAAGATTGAATTCCTTCGGTTACTAAACTTTGTTAATTTGTAAGTCTCGTTCAAATGTAGTTCTCTTAAGGGATTTTTATATATGTATATATATATATATATATATATGTGTGTGTGTGTATGTATATAATATACAAAGTGCCTTGCGAAAGTATTCGGCCCCCTTGAACTTTTCAACCTTTTGCCACATTTCAGGCTTCAAACATAAAGATATAACATTTACATTTTTTGTGAAGAATCACCAACAAGTGGGACACAATTGTGAAGTGGAACAAAATCTATCGGATATTTTAAACTTTTTTAGCAAATAAAAAACTGAAAAGTGGTGCGTGCAAAATTATTCGGCCCCTTTTACTTTCAGTGCAGCAAACTCACTCCAGAAGTTCAACCAGGATCTCTGAATGATTCAATGTTGTCCTAAATGACTGATGGTGATAAATAGAATCCACCTGTGTGTAATTAAGTTTCTGTATAAATGCACCTGATCTGTGATAGTCTCAGGGTTCTGTTGAAAGCGCAGAGAGCATCATAAAGACCAAGGAACACACCAGCCAGATCCGTAATACTGTTGTGGAGAAGTTTAAAGCCGGATTTGGATACAAAAAGATTTCCCAAGCTTTAAACATCCCAAGGAGCACTGTGCAAGCAATCATTTTGAAATGGAAGGAGTATCAGACCACTGCAAATCTACCATGACCTGGCCGTCCCTCTAAACTTTCAGCTCAGACAAGGAGAAGACTGATCAGAGATGCAGCCAAGAGGCCCATGATCACTCTGGATGAACTACAGCTGAGGGGGGAGAGTCTGTCCATAGGACAACAATCAGTCGTACACTGCACAAATCTGGCCTTTATGGAAGAGTGGCAAAAAGAAAGCCATTTCTCAAAGATATCCATAAAAAGTCTTGTCTAAAGTTTGCCACAAGCCACCTGGGAGACACACCAAACGTGGAAGAGGGTGCTCTGGTCAGATGAAACCAAAATCAAACTTTTTGCCCACAATGCAAAACGATATGTTTGGCGTAAAAGCAACACAGCTCATCACCCTCAACACACCATCCCCACTGTCAAACATGGTGGTGGCAGCATCATGGCTTGGGCCTGCTTTTCTTCAGCAGGGACAGGGAAGATGGTTAAAATTGAGGGGAAGATGGATGCAGCCAAATACAGGACCATTCTGGATGAAAACCTGTTGGAGTCTGCAAAAGACCTGAAACTGGGGCAGAGATTTATCTTCCAACAAGACAATGATCCCAAACATACAGCAAAATCTACAAAGGAATGGTTCATAAATAAACGTATCCAGGTGTTAGAATGGCCAAGTCAAAGTCCAGACCTGAATCCAATTGAGAATCTGTGGAAAGTGCTGAAAGCTGCTGTTCACAAACCCTCTCCATCCAACCTCACTGAGCTTGAGCTGTTTTGCAAGGAAGAATGGGCAAGAATTTTCAGTCTCTGGATGTGCAAAACTGATAGAGACATACCCCAAGCGACTTGCAGCTGTAATCGCAGCAAAAGGTGGCTCTACAAAGTGTTAACGCAAGGTGGCTGAATAATTTTGAACGCACCACTTTTCATTTTTTTATTAGTTAAAAGTGTTTCAAAAATCCAATAGATTTCGTTCCACTTCACAATTGTGTCCCACTTGTTCACAAAAAATAAATTTTTTATATCTTTGTTTGAAGCCTGAAATGTGGCAAAAGGTTGAAAAGTTCAAGGGGGCCGAATACTTTGGCAAGGCACTGTGTGTATATATATATATATATATATATATATATATATGTATATGTATATGTATATATATATATATATATATATATGTTGCATTCTTAAAGTGGTTGTAAAGGCAAGTTTTTTTTTTTTTTTTTGTTTTGTTTTTCTTAATTCATTCTATGCATTAAAGTGGATGTAAACCCTCACATTTACCCAGTGATGTGAACAATCTCAGGTGATACACAGAGATGAAACAAATCTGCATACAAAAGTTTTACATGTATACCTGCTGTCTTCAGCTTTATATACTGTTTATAAGGTTCAGATCCTGTTAGATTTTCTCTTCCTTTTCAGCACTGGGAGTGGAGCGGAGACAGCTGATTGGACGAAAGGCACACACTCCCACTCCACATAGGCAGAGACTTTGGAGATGTCCTGTGACATGGCAGGACTCTGCTAATTTAGTTATAGCAATCTCCCTCAACACAAATTTCAGGCTGGTTTTATCACATCTGAGAACTTGTCACAAGTTATCATGCTGATAACAGAAGAACGGAGTAGGAGAAAGCCACGGGACTCAAAGCTTTGAAGAGGGAGAAGAAAACACTGCAGATATATGTGCCCAGCTCAAATTTCATGAATTGGGTTTACATCCACTTTAAGATAAAAAGCCTTCTGTGTGCAGCAGCCCCAAAATACTTACCTGATGTCCATCTAGATCCAGTAATTGAGTCTTGGCTGTCTGGAACTCCCTTCCTCATTGGCTGAGCCAGCAGTTGGCTCCCGCTGCTGTCTTTTAAAGTCAGTGAGCCAATGAGGAGTGAAAGGAGGCAGGGCCGGGCCACAACTCTGAATGAACAAAGGGAGCTACGTCTCAGCTCGAGTGCCCCCATAGCAAGCTGCTTGCTGAGGGGTTATTGAACAGGAGGGAGGGGCCAGGAGCACCCAAGAGGGACCCGACAAGAGGAGGGTCTGGGCTGCTCTAAGCAAAACCACTGCACAGGACTGGTAAGTATATACATACTTGTTCTTAATGGGAAAAAAAACAGACTTTAGTATCGCTTTGTTGGGATGTGGAATAGACTGACCATGGACAAATTCTTGCATGGCACTGCATTTAAGAGAGAGAAGGGGCAGCATTTAAATACTGACACATCTTGTGGAAGGTATATGCACGTTGACTACATACTGTATCTGCTTTCTGCAAATGTTTGTTTTTTTGACATGTACTTGAAATCACTACTAGAGTGCTAGTATCCTGCTTGATATCTAAGTAAGTTTTTTTAATAATTGTCAAAATATTATTTATTTTCTTACATCAGGGGACACAGAGCCATAGTAGTTACTATGTGGGTTATATATCGGACTGTCAGATGAGGGCCCTAAGGCAAGGTGTTTACTCCCTATATAACCCCTCCCACTACTGGGAGTCCTCCGTTTTTTTGCCAGTGTCTAAGGTTGTTGGTCACGAGTAAAGATGTGCTGTGTTGAGCTTCACTGGATGCAATCCTTGACTGGGGCTAGCCATGCTGACCGGATCCGTTCTGATGTCTTTTCATGGGCTAAATGAATGCTACCCGGGCCTCGTGTCCGAAGAAACAAAGTTTTTCTTGCAAACGCTTCTCTTTGAGAGCTGGGCCCTGGGATCCAGTACTTTTTGGTAGTAAGGCCATAACATTTTTTTTTTACTGGCAGGGTGCTGTCGCAGGTCCAGGATTGTGGGTAACCCGAGTTTCCCCAGTTCCTGAAGGTTTCCTAAAAGGTCTCGGAGCCCACCGTGAAGGGTGAAGATTGGGTCTTTATCTCTGATAAAACCCTACTGCAAGGATAAGGTAAGGCAGATTTTCTCAGGAATTTCTCCTATGTATGTTGTCATGCCTATGCGTCACCTCTGGGGGCTGTATTGAGCACTCACTGTCCTGGAAACAGCAAGGAAGCCTTCGCTCTCCTCCAGCCGCAACTGATCCTCCGGTAAGAAGAGGGGGTCTGGTCTCCTCCTGTGCCCCAATATTGTTTTTTTTTCCCCCTTCAGGGGACAGGATGCAAAGCAGTTGCCTTTTTGAAAAATAAAAAGTACAGACCGCAGCCGCATCAGCAGAGGATTTACCCCCGCCATGCCTGCATGTCCACAGGATGGCGCTCGCGTGGGAAAGCACTTTCCATTGAAAGGAGGAGGGGCGTAATTCACAGGGGGGTTTGGCTAACAGCGTCAGGCGCCAGCCACACATGGAGGAAGCTGATTTTAGCGCTGTATATGTGAAAGCTGCTGCTGGCTGTGGAGGGACAGAGCAGGAGGATGGCTTGTTCAGGTTAGTGAAAGCAGGCTTATTCCTTTGACACATTATACGTTACTGAAGCTAGGATTAATAGCAGCTAATGGCGCTGAACTATAGCCTAGCAATGTACGTTCTTTTGCATCGTGCCTTATGCTTTATGCTTCTGGCTATGCATGGTAATGGCACCAGGAACTTCTCTAAAGGGTCATTGGTTTTTCACTGTAAACTGAAGCCATTTCCTCCTCTGAGAGGGATACAGCTAGTCAGATTGAACTGTCAGGGGAAATTATTGCATAGAACATGTCAGTCCCTGTATATATCATACAAACATTTTTTTATTTTTTTTTCTACCATTTGAAAATTGGAACGAAGTTTAATGGTATGATGTCTCTCCATAGTGGAACTAAACACCAGTTGAGGTGCAGGAGGCTGGAGATCAGGTAGATCTTCCTAAATATTTGGAAGTTGCTCATTTATCCTCTTCAGAGGATCCTAATATGGAAGGAGTAGCATCACAAGACACATTGCTTGTGTACTCCCTTACTCAAACTTTTTTGTTTTTTTTCCTATTTATGCATGGCTAAAAAGCTTATGTATTCTGAATGGGAACATCCGGATAAACAATATTATCCTCCCAAGAAATTTTCCACACTTTATCTATGAAAGAGGATTTCTATGAAGAAAATGGGGAGGTTCCAGCAAATGATGCTGCAATCGCCTCAGTGAGCAGAGTCTAACATGTCTGGTGGATAATGCACTGATGTTAAAGGATCAAACAAATGAAAAGTTGGAACTTCCTTTTAAAGCGGGATTCCACCCTAAAGTGGAACCTCCGCTGATCGGATCCCCCCCCCCTCCGGTGTCACAATTGACACCTTTCAGGGGGGAGGGGGGTGGAGATACCTGTCAAAGACGGGTATTTTCACCCACTTCCGGGCATAGACTCCCGTGGGAGTCTACGCCATTTCCTGCCCTGCCGCGCTGTCTGCTGGGACACACACGGGTCCCAGTGACAGCGCGGAGATTTCCTATTGCGCGGCGCGGCTCGCGCATGCGCAGTAGGGACCCGATTCGCTTCACTTCCTGATTCCCTCACCTAGAATGGTGGCGACAGCAGCCGAGAGCCGAGCGATCGATCGGCCTCGGCTGCCGGCATCGCTGGAACCCGGGACAGGTGAGTGTCCATTTATTAAAAGTCAGCAGCTGTAGTATTTATAGCTGCTGGCTTTTAATATTTTTTTTTTTTTTGGTGGAATCCCTCTTTAAAGACAATGTCTTTTGCAGTTCAGTAGCACAACCGGTTATTGCTGCAATTGGTGCATCTCAGTCCATTAGGTAACAGTTTTTTGGATATCCCTGAAATTCTGCCTGATCAGCAGGCCTGGCAATTGGCTGGCGTATATGACACAGAGTAGATGCTATGAAAGACTCTATCATTTAAGCCTTATGGCTTATGCTTGGACTAGTGCATTCTCGCAGAGTTCTGTGGCTGAAATGTTGATCAGCCGATGCACCGTGTAAAAAGCTCTTAGCCAGTTTGTTTCCCCTTCATGGGGTATGGCTATTTAGAGACGATCTGGATAAGTACATCCAAAGGTCCTCTAATGGGGTAAAGCTCTACCAGTAAAGAGGTTCAAATATTTCTCCTTTTATAATGTTGCCTCTCCTATGCCAGGGGCATCTGCCTCTAGGCAGTCTCAACGGCCTCAACCATCAGGTTCAAGGGAAAGTCCCCAAGGGCAGCACCACGGTCTTGGGGCAGAAAGCCCACAAAGCAAAATGCTTAAGCCTTCTCGTGAAGGGGTACCCCCACTCGTTTGGGTTGGGGGGAAAGGTCCTGTGATTCTCAAGATCTGGCAGGAACAATGTCAAGACAGATGGATTTCAGCAATTTTTTCTCTAGGCTGCGACTAGAGTTCCGAGAATTTCTGTCTTCTCTGAGAATGTTCCCAAGGATCCAGAGAAAAAAAGAAATCTCTCTTTCTGGCCTCTGGATCAGCTGTTATCCCAGTCGGTGATATCAGAGGTTCCCTTAGTGGAATAGGGGGTTTTGGCTCAAACCTTTTAAGGTTTCAGAACTCAACAAAGGGTTAAGACCCATTCTAGATCTCAAAGATCTGAATCGGCACATCCGATCCTTTCATAATTTGGTTGTGTCCATCCTGCAAGGAGGGGAGTTTTTTGGCTTTAATCAATATCAAAGATGCATATCTCCATGTGCCAAATTTTCCCGCTCACCAGAAATTTCTGCGTTTTGAAATTGCTATTGCCCTGCCATTCGGCTTAGCCACAGCATCACAAGTGTTCTGAAAAATTCTGGCACCTCCTTTAGCCAGATTAAGGGCTCAAGGCACAATGGTCCTAGCCTATTTAGAAGATCTACTTGTAATAGATGATTCAGCCTCAGGTCTAAAAACAGAGTCTGGTCACAGCTGTAAGTATCTGAAATCTCTCTAGGTTGGATATTCAACCTTGGAAGATTCTCCTTAAAACCATCAAGGAGATTACAGTACTTGGGGGCTGGTTATAGATACCATATAGAAGAAGGTATTCTTACCCCAGACAAGACTCGGTTCCATAGTAGGACTAATTCAACTTATAAAAAACAAAGGAAAATTCCTTCCTTTCGGCTGTGCAGGAGGTTTTTAGGGGAAATGGTTGCCTCCTTCAAGGCCACCCCGTACGCTTAGTTTTGCTCAAAAACTGCTTCAAAAAACCATTCTGTCGGTCTGGAATAAAGACCCAGGCCTTGTTCGTTTCCAATACGCTTGGCTCCCGACATAAGAGCCTGAATTGGTGATTGTTATTCAGCAAAAGGGAAAATCTTTATCCTGGAAGGTGTTAACAGATGCCAGCCTTCTAGGCTGGGGAGCAGCCCTGGAAGAAGATTCTGTCCAGGGGAGATGGTCCAGGTTAGAGGATCTTGCCTATCAACTTTTTTGGAAGATTCAGGCAGTACGTCTGGCCTTAGAATCTGGGACGGCCAGGCTACAGGACTGTCAGGAGGATTCAGTCTGACAAGGCCCCGGCGGTGACTTACATCAGTCATCAGGGGGGCACGAGAGGTTGTGCATCCCAAAAAGAGGTGAATAATGTTCTAGCTTGGGCAGAACACAACATTCCTTGCCTATCGGCAATTTTAATTTTAGGAATAGAGAATCGCAGGTGTACTACTTGAGACGCCAACATTTATTTCTGGGAGAATGATCTCTTCACACCATCATCTTCCTAGCGATATGTCAGAGATGGGGTATTCTGGACATGGACCTATCCGCGTCAAGATTCATCATCAAAGTCGACAACTTTGTGTCGAAAAAAAGGGATTTGCTAGCAGGATGGAACAGATGCATTAGTTTTCCCGTGTGATCAGTTTTCAATGATCTATGCGTTTCCTCCAGTTCTACTTCCGCGCCTTCTCCGCAGGATTAAGCAGGAACAAAAGGAGGTGATTCTGGTGGCCCCAGAAGATCTTGATTTGCCCAAATCTTAAAGATGGTAATAGGAGTCCTTCGGACTCTGCCATTATAGCCAGACCTTCTCGCACAAGGTCCAGTATTTCATCCTACCTTACGGATGAAAAATTTAACAGGTTTGGTTGTTGAATCCCACTCTATAAAAGATTGTGGGTGATCTACTTCGGTAGTGTCTACTTTGATTAATGCCAGGAAGCCAGCTTCCAGAATCACTTACTATAGATTCTGGAAGGCATATGTTTCTTGGTGTGGATCCAAGTGTTGGTACCCCAGGAAGTATGTTATAGGTAGGATCCCTGACATATTCAATCTGAAATAAAACTGGCCTTGACTTCTATCAAAAGCCAGATCCCGGCCTTCTCAGGGTTTTTTCAATGGCCATTTGCTTCCCAATCTTGGTACGTAGTTTATTCAGGGGGTAACACGGATTAATCCCCCTATCAAGGCACCTCTAAATCCTTGAGATTTAAATTTGGTCTTATCGGCTTTGCTGAATCAGCCGCTTGAACCTTTACAAGAAATTTCCTTGGTTCTTTTGACAAGAAAGATGATATTTCTGGTTGCCATTTCTTCTGCTAGAATAGTATTGGAACTAGTGGCTCTGTCTTGTAAAGAGCCATATTTGATCATGCATAAGGATGAAGTGTGTTTTTTTTTTTTTTTGTTTTTTTTTGTCCTCATCCTGAATTCCAACCAAAAGTGGTGACAGGTTTTTGTTATTTTTTTTCATTTAAACCAAGATATTATTCCTGCTTATTTCTCCCTAGAGCCTCAATATAGGCAAGAGAAAGCACTACATTCCCTGAGTAGAGTGTTCAGAGTCTATTTAAAGGCAACCTCTCAGGTTCGCAAAACATGTTTCTCTTATAGTCTTCCAGGACCGCCTCTGGGACATAGGGCTCCTCCCTCTGGGACAGGAAACACACACCAAAAAGGTTAAAAGGCTGTTCTCCAGGCCTTCCCCTTCAGTTTTTGTGTTTCCTGCCAGACGGCAAGGAAGCATGTGAGGAACTTGGGGAGCTCCAGGTTCCAGGATTGTCCTAGGAAGGAACCTCTGAAGCCTCTATGCCCAAAGCACCCCTCTGTCTAGATGCAGTGAAGAGAGGGCTGCTTAGACCCCGCTGCCTATAAGCTCGGAGAGAGTTGTACCTCTGAAAAGCATTGAATTCCCTACCTCCATTTTCACACAGTCCGGTCGGTGGATCGGAAAGGAACGTACTGCGCCCAAGAAGGAACGGTGTCCACAGGGCATGCGGGATGTCCGTTCCGGGTATGGTTACGAACGTGCATGCGTCCGAGGAGGGGCTTACCGCGTTCCAACGAACGGAAGTGATGCTGCTTCCGGCGGAACAGCTTTTTCAGAGGGCACCAGGAAACTAAGGTTTCAGTTTCCAGGCACATCGTGTGTGGTTTGGGCATCCGGAGCCTGTGTAGATCCAGCAGATACTGTGACAGACACTGAGGAGCCATGGAGGGCACTGCAGCAGTTCAGGCGGTCGACTCCGGTTCTTCTGGCACCGGCACCTCTCAGGTAAGCGTGGTGAGGGCAGACCATGGCTTACTCTGGGAAGGAATAAGGTTCTTGTGGCCAAGGCCTTTCCCTTGGTGGGGAACCACAGGTAAAGGGCTGGGCACTACTCTTTCCCCCGGGCACAGTGGTGGCAACAGTTGGGAGCAGGCTTTCATGGTTGTTTTCTGTCTTTTCTCTTGCTTTCAGGGTAAAGCACAGGACAGAGCTCAGATACAGCCTCCAAGGAGAATGTGTGCTCTGTGGGACAAAACTTGGGCCCAATTGGGAGAAGCCAGTTTTCCCTGAATGTGTCCGTAATATATCTAAGGATGACTCCATGACTGAGTGTCAGAAGATCTTTTCGTCAGTTAAAGATGAGATCGTATCCACCTTCAAATCGTTTAGAGGAATGATGGATAGGATGCAGGGTCCCTCAGTGCCCTTATCTAGGGCGGCAAGCTTACCTTCCCTGTCTGAGCCCAGTCAGGAGGATAGGGAAGACAGGGAGAGGGAGCCCAGGTCGCTGGCCTCTTCCCAGGTGGACTCCGGGTCTGACTCAGAGGAAGAGGGTCCAGGTACAAATTAACATTGGATGATGTGGGGGATCTGTTAAAAGCGATCTATGACACCCTAAAGGTCAGAGAGGAGTCAGTACAGCTTTCTAAGCATGACCTCGTGTATCGGGGATGTCTGCTCAGAAATCCAGAGTTTTCCCTGTGCACAAATCTTTAGTGGAAGTGATCTTGCTGGTGTGGGAGTACCCTGGGAGGAGACCGTTCTTTTCGAGCAGTCTCAATCGTAGATTTCACTTCGAGAAGGATGAGGCCCAGCCTTGGAACAAGGTTCCTAAGTTGGATGCGACACTAGCTAAGGTCTCTAAGAATACTGATCTGGCCTTCGATGACCTAGGATCACTTAAGGACCCAATGGACAAGAGGGGTGATGTGCTGTTGAAGAGGGCTTGGGATGCCTCCTCTATTGCACTCAAGCCTACCCTTGCAGCCACCTGTGTGGCTAGAAATTTGGAGTGCTGGTTAACCCAGTTACAGACACATATTTCTGCAGGCATGTCCCGACAGCAGCTGTTAAAGACCTTTCCCTTATTGTTTAAGGCTGTTGGTTTCCTAGCCGATGCTTCTGCGGAGTCAGTTAAGCTTGCGGCTAGGTCTGCGGCTTTGGTTAATGTGTCAAGATGGGCCGTATGGCTAAAAGCCTGATCGGGAGATGCAGCATCTAAGCTTAGGCTGTGTGGATTGCCTTTTTCAGGCGACCACCTTTTTGGTCCTGGTCTCCAGGAGGCCCTGGAATGTACCCAGGACAAAAAAAAGTTTTGCCTGAGAGCAGGCGTCTTTTTCGAAGTCTTAGTCAACAGAACCCAGCAGGAGACAGAGGGTCGGCATAAGAAGCACTGGTCGGGTCACAAGGGACGTGGCAGAGGAGGAATATTATTCAATCCTCCTCAATCCACCTCAAAATCCCAGTGACTCCTGTGTTCCAGTGGGAGGAAGGTTGGGCGATTTTCTCCCACAATGGATAAACGCAACTTCAAGTCCGTTTATATTAGAAATAATAAAACACGATTACAAGTTGGAGTTCAGTGCCATTCCCCCACCTACCTTCCTAGTAACCAAGTTACCCAGAGACTGGGAGAAGGCAGAGGCCCTGAGTCTGATGTTAGGAGAGCTGTTGGATCAACAGGTCATCAGCCGGGTACAAGAGGCAGAACACGGACAGGGGATATATTCCCACGTGTTCTTGGTTCGAAAGCCATCAGGCAAGTTCAGGCATATCCTCAATCTTAGGCCCCTGAACAGGTTTATCAGGTACAAACAGTTCAGGATGGAGTAGATTTTTACAATAACAAACCTCCTGTTTCCCGAATGCTTTATAGCAACAGTCGATCTCAGGAACGCATATTTGCATGTAACGATACACCAGGAATTACAGAAGTTCCTCAGGTTGACTGTAAGGGTGAACTCAGATATCTTCCACTTCCAGTTCAGAGCTCTTCCGTTTGGCCTAGCGTCCTCTCCCAGGATCTTTACGAATGTCCTGGCAGAAGCTCTAGCTCCGCTACATGTTGGGTCCATTACAATGATCCCCTACTTGGACGATCTTCTGTTAGTCGCCTGGTCCTGTCGACAGCTAGAAGAAGATCTACAGGAGGCGCAACTCTTCCTGCGTTCTCTTGGTTGGCTGATCATTCAGGACAAGTCCCAGTTGATTCCAACCCAGGAAGTACTGTATCTGGGTTTCAGAACTTCCTCTGTGGAAGGGGGGGTGTTTCTCCCACCAGAGAAGATAGAGAAGGTAGGTCTGGCAGTAGCACGGCTTCAGACCAATCAGGAAGCCCAGCTCAGAGATGTCATGACAGTGGTAGGCTTAATGACATGCTGTTTCCCAGCAGTCCCTTGGGCAAGGATCCACCAGCGCCCGCTGCAGGCTCTTTTGCTGCCTTACTGGGATGGCAGTCAACAGAGTTTGGATCATCCCATACAAATACCCACAAGGGTCAAGAGGGCTTTGTGTTGGTGGCGAACCAGTCACAACCTAGACAGGGGTCTGTTGTGGTTCAGATCAGCAGCTCGGGTGCTGAGAATAGACGCCAGCTCTTTCGGCTGGGGTGCACACCTGGAGAAAGATCTGGCTCAAGGATCCTGGTCTCAGACGGAAGCCAGAGGGTCCTCAAATCAGAGGTAATTGCTGACAGTCCAGAGGACGATGGTGGCCTTCCAGCAAAAGATAAGGGGACAACACCTTCAAGTAAGATCAGACAATGTAGTTTTTGTCGCTTATATAAACGTGCAGGGGGGAACCAGGAGCCCTGCTTTGCAGAAGATAGCGGGAGAGATTTTCTCTTGGGCCGAGTTCAATCTAGCATCGCTATCAGCGGTTCATCTAAAGGGGACTCAGAACTCACTGGCAGACTTTCTCAGTCGCCAATGTGTAAAACGAGACGAGTAGTCTCTCAACCAGGAGGTGTTCGAGCAGGTGTTGAGGACTTGGGCCATACCAGTGGTGGATTTGTTCACTTCAGAAAGCAACAGGAAGGTTGCTCAGTTCTTTTCCCTGCACTCTCGGGATCAAGCCAAAGGGATAGATGCCTTCGCCAGTGCATGGCACTAAGGCCTGTGCTATGCCTTTCCCCCAGTAAGACTGTTGGCGGCAGTCCTTCAGAAGTTTCAGACCCAGGCAACAGATCTCATCCTAATGGCTCCATTCTGGCCAAGAAGGGCTTGGTTTGCAGTCCTACAGAAATTGGCAATATATCCTCCGATTCCTCTTCTGAGGAGGGAGGATCTAGTTACACAGGGTCCTATCCGGCATCCTGAAATGGAGACCCTCAGGCTTGCAGCGTGCTATCTGAGGAACAGCTGCTGAGGGCCCAAGGTTTTTCAGAAAGGGTCATTAAGACTCTTAGAATGCCGTAAGCCAGTGACCAGGACCATTTACACCAAGGTGTGGAAGAGGTTCAAATTCTGGCTGATGGAACAGGGCCAGAAAGATCCAGGTATTCCAGCTTTGCTGGATTTCTTCCAGGCAGGGGTGGAATTAGGGCTTTCTGTCAGCACCCTGAAGGTCCAGGCTGCTGCCTTAGGCGTCTTTCTTCAGGTCCCCCTGCAGCAAGATTTCTTTAAAGCCTGTCCCTCCTGGGACTTAACCTTGGTGCTTGGTGCTCTCACAAGAAGTCCCTTCGAGCCTCTGGAGAAATCTGATGTTAAATGGGTTTCTCTAAAAACAGCTTTTTTGATTGAAATTACCTCAGCTAGGAGAGTGAGTGAGTTGCAGGCACTCTCGATTAGAGAGCCTTTTTTGTTGATTTTGAAGGATAGGGTTGTGCTCAAAACAAATCCTAGTTTCCTCCCCAAGGTTGCTTCTGCTTTTCACAGAACGCAAGACATTATTCTGCCAACATTTTACTCCTCCTCAGAGGGTGATAAGGAAGAAGGATTTAGTTTAGTTTATGTTAGGCGTAGCCTTTTAGTTTATTTAAAAGTTGGCAAAGAATTCAGGAAATCTGAATCTTTGTAAATTTTGCGGGGTCACGCAAAGGACTTAAAGCATCTAAATCCACCACTGCCAGATGGATTAGAATGACGGTTTTAGAGGCATACAGGTTGGCAGGGAGGCAAGCGCCTCTAGTTAAGGCACATTCAACTAGGGCGGTGTCAGCTTTGTGGGCAGAGAAGGCCGGTGCCACTCCGGAGGAGGTCTGCAGAGCGGCGACTTGGTCCAGCTACTCCACGTTTGCGAAACATTACCGCTTGGACCTGGCAGTGTCTAAATCTACTATTTTCCAAATGTATTTGTCTAGTGATTGTTCAAGCTTCGACTTGAGAAGAAAATTCTTCCTCCTTATGCTAGAGCACACGTATCCAGGGCGATTAGTGCCTATTGGGTGCATCAGGCCTCTATGGCTCAGATGTGGAAGGCTGCGACTTAGTCTTCGGGTTCATATGTTTATCAGATATTATCAAATCGATATTAAAGTGGTTGTAAACGGTTACAAACCACTTTGACCTACAGGTAAGCCTAGATTAAGGTTTACCTGTAGGTCCAAGAAATATCTCCTAAACCTATATGGTTTAGGAGATATTTGCCCGAAAACGGGCACCGCTGTCTATGGCGCATGCACCGTAGACAGTGGCACGCAGGCGCACTGAGCGCGGCATTCTCAGAGACGGAGCTGCCGCGTGTGTCGGCTCCCGTGCGCATGTGCGGGAGTGATGTCATCGCGGCTTCGCTGAATGACAGCGGCGTAGCTGCGAGACCCCACCAAGAAGATGGATGCGGCGGACTGTGATGCATAGTAGTCCATTATGCTTTGCCTTTGCAGGGAATGAAAGAGGAAGTAAACTCATCAGGGTTTACTTCCTCTTTAAAGGTCATGAGGATATTGCCTTTGGGCACAGTATACTGCAGGCTGCAGTATGAGTCCTCTGGCCTCCTGTTTTTTGTTGTCTCCCTCCCTTCAGTTGCCATTGCTATGGGATATCCCACATAGTAACTACTATGGCCCTGTGTCCCCTGATGTAAGAAAAGAAAACAGGATTTTTAAAACGGCTTACCCGTAAAAATCCTTTTCTTTGATGTACATCAGGGGACACAGAGGTCCCTCCATTCTTGGTATACACTTGTATCGCTTGGCTACAAAACTGAGGACTCAGTAATGGGAGAGTTTATATAGGGAGTACACACCTTGCCTTAGGGGCATGCCAGTGTCCATCACCTATCGGTCCGGTATATAACCCACATAGTACTGTAACTACTATGACACTGTGTCCCCTGATGTACATAAAAAAAGGATTTTACAGGTAAGCTGTTTTAAAAATCCTGTTTGTTTTTCTTTTATTTTGTAGGACCCACACTGCTGTTAAGATAGCCCCGTGTTACAGTGCACCAGTAATCCATGTCTTGGATGCTTCCAAAAGTGTTGTGGTAGTAAGTTATAATCATTTTACAATATCTAAGGTGCAGAACAGTTAATTATAGTAAGTTGAATAAATGTAAAGCCAAACTCCAGGCACATTTAAAAACGCCTATTATGCAGGTATGTGTACCTCACAGTCATAACATGCATTATCTAACTAGTAAACTAGTAAAAATAATGAATCCCAGCCAATCAGATTAGCTACTTGTATATGTACCAACAAGGAGCATGGTGACTGAAAATTGAGAAGAGAACTTGGCTCATTAGTTTGGTGCTGCTCCTCTATTGCCCAATTACAATTAGGATAGGGAAAGTACCTATATTGAATAGTACGTATAAAGGATTTGTACATATTTTCTATATTTAGGTTAAATATTAAGTAAATGATATATAAACTGTTGGATGTGTGCTTGATTTTAATGTCTTTAACCCTAAAAGTTAAAGCTTTAGGCCCATTTCATTGTGCCATTTCCCTACAGAGGTTGCCAAAAGCTTGTTTACTAAAATAGATCAAGGCAAATTTCTCTTATTATCACTGACTGACACAGCTTCTCTCTTTAGACCATTGGGTTGTTATGCCACCTTAAGGAGAGGACTAGGAATTACATGTTAACATGTGATAATAATGGTCCCTTGGGTAACAACCCCTCAGCATGCTACTGCAGCCTCCATTTTATTTTGCCTAGTGAAGGAGAATGACTTGGGACCCATGCGGGCCCATTGGTCCGTTGCTTTTTCTGCACCCCCCTGTGGGGGATGCTGCATGTGGCTGCTGAGCGGTGTGTGTGTGTGTGTCTGTCTGTACAGGGGCTCTCTGGGGGGGGGGGCTCTCACCTGTGGAGGGGGGGCTGCGCTTGGCTGGCTGTGCCCTGTGATGTTTTTTTTTTATTTCCCTGCAGGTGCCTGTGAGGCTGTGTCTGTGATCTCTGCAGCACTGATCATTGCCATTTTCTATCACTGTCCCTCATGGTTTTTCAGTGTCGGTGCCCATCTTGGGTATGGACAAGTGACAGCATGCTCTCCTGTTTCTCGGCGGCCATTTTCCCTGTGGTTTTGTCCTTTATACTGGATGCCCGGCGGCCATTTTCTCAAAGCCTGAGCATGTTTTTTCAGCATTCTCTATAGACAGCATGTGTCCCTGTAGTCCGGCGGCCATTTTCCCATCGATTTATGTCCTTATGCTGGACGCTTGGTGGCCATTTTTTTGAGCCTTTCAGCTCCATAAGCAGCAGCTTTGAATGACACAGAGTGAATTCCTCTGCACCTGGGAGCTGTCAGAGAACACGGGCACTACTTGCTGGACAGTGCAGAACCTGTCAGGGTGGTGAGTCCTGTGGGAAAGAGCCCCTCAGCCAGAAGCAGTAAGGAGGGTGGGACCATCACTTTCCTAAGTCCCCAGTAGGTGGCAGGGTAGGGTTTGCATGGCTTCAGAGACTGGTGTTTCTTCCCCCGAAATCCAGGCAATTGCAACCGGTTCGCCTGCCGAATGCGCGGTGCCCCTGGACGCTTTTTCGGCAGTCCTCAATTCGTTTGTTGCCAAGACGGAGGCGGTGCGTGGGCGTAAGATGCTATAAAGTGGCCCCTGCCCCCCCCCCCCCGCCCTCCGGGGAGAGCTCTGATGCAGACTTGGGCCTTGCTGAGGCTGGTGACCCCTGCTATCTATCATTTCAGATGCTGAGCAGGACCGTTCGGATCCATGCGCGTTAAAGTGCTTATTGGAGCACTTATCACAGCTGTGCGTGATACCCTGAAAATTCAGGAGCCAGCAGATCCCTCTGCTGATGTAGCGGTCCCTTTTGGGTCCCATGAGCCAGCCCATTCACCTAAGATGTTCCCGTATCTGACTTATTTTGACAAGTTCATTTACAAGGAATGGGGTCGACTGCAACGGACCTTTTTGGTCCCCAAATATATGGCGGTACGTTACCCCTTTGCGGAAAGCCTTCTCAAGAAGTGGTTGGCTCCTCTGGTCGTGGACCCCCTAGTATCCAGGTTAAACAAAGTAACCACGATCCTGGTAGAGGGGACTCCTGCATTTAAGGATCCCACGGACAGGAAGGCCGAGGCAGTGACTCGTTCCTTGTTTACGGTTGTGAGGTCAACCATGCGACCAGTACTGGCATCCGCACTTGTGTCGCAGACATTAACTGAGTGGGCAAAACGGTTGCACCGTGCATTGGGAGAACAGGCTTCTCCTGTCTGCGTGGAACTAGCAGACCAACTAGTGCAGGCCTTAAGTACATTTGTGACGCGGCCCTGGATACCCTCCAGGGCTTCAGTGTCAGCAGTGGTGCTGAGGCACCTGATTTGGTTAAAATGCTGGTCGGCTGACCAGGCATCCAAGAAAACGCTGACGGAACTACCCTTCCTGGGCGACCGGCTCTTTGGAGCCTCTTTGGATGACATTATTAAAAATGCCACAGGTGGTAAGAATACACTACTTCCACAGGCCAGGAAGGCTAAGGAGCCACGCCATAGGCAAGGGCCCTCATTTTCGGCTCGAATGGCTTTCGTCTGCCTGGAGGTTCGGGCACACGTCCCCAGCCCGACAGGACGACTTCTGAAGGACAAAAGCGTCCCTGGAACCGCAAGCCTGCAAGCAAAAGTGCCACCGCATGAAGAGGGGTCGCCTTTGGGAGTTTGCAGCCTGGTGGACCTCTCGGCTGTCCGACCAATGGGTCTGCGATCTGATTTCCTCTGGCTACAAGATGGAGTTCCTCTCTTGTCCTCAAAACAGATTCTTCCCCTCCAGCATACCCGTACTCCCGGTTGGGAGGCCCTCTTGGGGGTGGTTAGAGAGCTGCTGAATCATGGGGTGATAGTACCTGTTCCAGGATCGGTGCGTTTCCAGGGATTCTTCTCAAACTGTTTGTAGTCCCCAAGAAGGAAGGGGTACGTCCAATCTTGGACCTAAAAGCCCTCAATTACTTTGTAAGGCTGGATTCACACCTATGCATTTTTAGTGCTTTTTGCCGATTTGCACTACAGTCCATTTAACATGGTTTCCTATGGAGCACGTTCTGTAGTCAGCAAAATGCAAAAAGCACTAAAAACGCGGGATCGTGATCGTGGTTTACCTAGACCAGGCATGTCCAAAGTCCGGCCCGCGGGCCAATCGCGGCCCGCAGTCCGGTTTTGAACGGCCCGCCTGGTGTGCTGCGGGATCAGGGCTGTCAAATGAGCCGATCCCCGTCACTGTGAGAAGCTCCGTCGGCTTCAAAAGTGAAAGTAAAGTGCAGAGGAGTGTGCTGCGCTCTCTGCTTCCCCCTACAGTGCAGTACCCGGCTGAATGAGGAAATGGAATGGAAAGGTACTGTACTACAAGCTAGATTCGTTTTAAAAAGGCTTTATTTATGTGTATGTGTGTGTGTGCATGTGTGTCTGTATGTGTGCATGTGTGTCTGTATGTGTGCATGTGTGCATGTCTGTCTGTATGTGTGTGTGTGTGCATGTCTGTATGTATGTGTGTGTGTGTGTGTGTGTGTGTGTGTGTGTGTGTGTGTGTGTGCGCATGTCTGTATGTATGTGTGTGTGTGTGCATGTATGTATGTATGTGTGTGTGTGTGCATGTCTGTATGTATGTGTGTGTGTGTGTGTGCATGTCTGTCTGTATGTGTGTGTGTGCATGTCTGTATGTATGTATGTGTGTGCATGTCTGTCTGTATGCATGTGTGTCTGTATGTATGTATGTGTGCATGTGTGTATGTGTGTGTGTGCATGTGTGTCTGTATGTATGTGTGTCTGTGCATGTCTGTATGTATGTGTGTGCATGTGTGTCTATATGTGTGTGTGTGTGTGCATGTCTGTCTGTATGTATGTGTGTGTGTGTGTATGTGTGTCTGTATGTGCATGTGTGTCTGTGTGTGTGTGCATGTGTGTGTGTGTCTGTGCATGTATGATTGCATGTGTGTGTGTGTGTCCATGTATGTCTGTATGTATGCGTATGTGCATGTGTGTCTGTATGTATGTGCGTGTATGTCTGTCTGTATGTGTGTGCATGTATGTGTGTCTGTATGTGTGTGCAGCATGTGTGTCTGTATGTATCTGTGTGCATGTATGTGTGTGTGTATGTATGTCTGTATGTGCGTGTATGTATGTGCGTGTATGTCTGTATGTATGTATGTGCCTGTATGTATGTATGTATGTACGTGTGTGCATGTGTCTGTATGTGTGTGTGTGCATGTGTCTGTATGTATGTAAGTATATGCATGTGTCTGTATGTGTCTGTATGTGTATGCATGTGTCTGTATGTGTGTATGTCTGTGTGTATGTGTATGCATGTGTGTTACTTTTAATCCAGACCCCCCCCCCCCCCCATTCTTGTACCATCAGAACTGCTTTTGTGGTGCTTGTGTGTGTGATAGCAGCCAGGATTGCTGCTCCTCTGAAAAGCAATCCATATACAGATCGCTTTTCAGAGGCATTTGAAAGGTGGTAAAGAGGCATTATGTTGCCTCCTCACCACCTGTTTTAAGCCCGTAAATGTAGCATCACTATACCGCAACTGTGCAGTCTACACAGTTGCGGGGTAGTTGCAGTGCAGGCCCATTCACCCTGAGCATACCTCCAGCTGCAGCCACAACATGTGTACACCCCCAGCTGCTCCCTCTGCAGCTAAAGGGGGAGAAGTTGGGGGTGGTAAAAACAGCTTAACCATGTAGTTTTACTGCCCCTCCAATAAGCCCTTGGTTCACATCTGCATGGCTGCATGCTGTGTGTAGGGCAGCCCATGCATTTCAATGGGCTTCCATACCCACAAAAATGCAGGGAAAGAAGTCCCAGAGCTTTTTTTTTTTTTTTATTGCGCTGCACCAAAAGCACCCCATGTTTCCAATGTGTGGGGTACCATTAAGACTTAACGGTACCCCTAAAGAACAGAGCATTCGTCTGTGTGTCGGGCAAACGAGCGCAACAAAGGCACGAGAATTTTTGTTGGGCCAGGTATGAGTGCTCGAATGACCGAATTTTAATGGTTCAAAGAATGTCAGGCAAAATGGTCGGCCCTCACACATGTTCACTTCATCGAATCTGGCCCTCTTTGAAAAAAGTTTGGACACCCCTGACCTAGACGATCTCCTCCTTGGAGCATCTTCCGCCTCAGGATTAGAGGAAGATGTGGCGATCACCATGCAGACCCTGCAGGAATTTGGGTGGCTGTTGAACCTAAAGAAGTCGGTGATTGTACCGACTCAGCATTTGGAGTACCTAGGCTTGCTGCTGGACTCCATGGAAGCGAGAGTGTTTCTTCCTTCAGACAAGCTGCAGACTCCCAGAGCCACGTTAAAACTGCTTATGAACCGCAGGTGGTCGTCGCTATGCTTCTGTATGCGAGTCCAGGGTCTCGTGGTGGCCTCCTTCGAGGCAGTACCGTATTCCCAGTTTCACACCAGAGTCTTGCAGAAGGAGATTTTGACAAAGTGGGACAAATCTCTGTTCCTGGATCGGCAGATTCAGGTGAGCCAGTTAGTCAGGGATTCCCTCATCTGGTGGCTCAGGTCCTCGGTACTTTAGTCCTGGAAGTCGTTCCTACCTCTGAAATGTACAGTGATCACAACGGACGCCAGCCTACCTGGCTGGGGTGGAGTAATGGGAGTTCAGTCGACTCAGGGCCTTTGGTCGATGGAGGAATCCAAGTTGCCGATCAATCTGCTCGATCTGAGAGCGATCATGCTATGCCTCTCCACATGGTCGATGAGACTGCGAGGGCGTCCGATCAGGATCCAGTCAGACAATACCAGGGTTGTGGCATATGTCAATCACCAAGGAGGAACAAGAAGCTCGGCCGCCGCACGGGAGGTCACTCACATACTTAGGTGGGCAGAGCGACATGTACCGGCCCTGTCGGCCATTTAAATCCCGGGAGTGGAGAACTGGCAGGCGAACTATCTAAGTCACCAGATGCTGGACCCAAGAGAATGGGCATTGCATCCGGAGGTGTTCAGGCTACTGTGCCTGCAGTGGAGCACACCAGACGTGGATCTTCTGGCCTCCCGTCTCAATCGGAAGGTGCTGAGATTCGTGTCCATGGGCAGACGCGCTGGTGGCTCCCTGGGATCAGTACCAGCTGATCTACGCCTTTCCTCCACTAAAACTGTTACCACGTCTGCTTTGCAGAGTGGAAGCCAAGGACATCCCAGTAATACTGATTGCCCCAGATTGGCCTCAGCGTCCTTGGTACGCAGACCTAGTGTGCCTGGTGGCAGACGTTCCCTGGTGACTGCCCTTGCCAGAGGACGTTCGGTCTCAAGGTCCAATTCTCCATCCTGCCTTACCATCACTGGCTTTAACGGCATTACTATTGAGGGCCAGGTGTTGAGGAACTGGGGTCTTTCGGACTTGGTGATCCCAACTATGCTGAGAGCACGGAAATATTCTTCTCGGAAGATAGATCAACGTACCTGGAAGGCCTACATCTCCATGTATGAGGTGAAAGGATGGTGTCTGCACTCCTTTTCTGTATCCAGGATCCTGCTATTAATACAGCAAAGTATAGACCAGAAATTAGTTTTAAGCACTATTAAGGGACAAATATCAGAAGTACTATTAAGGGACAAATATCAGCTTTGGCTGTCTTTTTTATTTTTTTTTATTTTTTTTTTTTTCAGCGATCCCTGGCGTCTTACTCTCTAGTGAGCACTTTTCAAGGGGTCCGATGTGTAGTTCCTCCGGTATGTCCACCGTTACCCCCATGGAGTCTGAATCTGGTGTTATCAGCGCTTCAGAAACCGCCATTTGAATATATCAGAAAGATTCCCCTGTTGACTCTTTCCCAGAAAGTGGTCTTTCTGGTGGCCATCACTCAGCCAGGAGGGTTTCGGAACTGGTGGCCTTGGCCTTTCCAATTATAAAGGATAGCTCAAAACATAATGAGAACTACCATGCAATCACCTCAATTCACAGAAATTGAATATATGGGTAGCTGCCAACATTGAAATGTGTCCCCACACCTTTATAAACACACAAAAAAAAGTGCTACCTGTAATTACTAATGTACATGTATGGATAATTTAAAGAAAATAAAAGTAGATGTAGCGCAATAATGTAGTCTCTGTAAAGTGAAGTCTCATCCACATAAGAGCTAAAATATGTGCTCTTAATAGTTTGCACAAAATGCGCCCCTACTCCTAAACTTTAATTGTATATTATATTAAATACTGTTATGTGCACAAAACATCATATTGGTGGACATCAATCCTGAATCCAAGGGGCAGTCCATCTGGCTATAACCCCTCAGCCTGCTTCCTGCAGCTCAATTTTTTTCTGCCTAGTGAAGAAGGGCCTAGGCTCCCTGCCGGGACCATCGGTCCAGGGGATTTTTTTCTGGATTTTGCCTTTTGCGCAAGATGTTGATCCTATGATCTTCTATCAACAGCCGGCTGGGTGACAGGCTGGATAATATAGATCCTTGTAGTCTCCCCAGCCTAGCCATTGAGTGTGCGCAGGCCCTAGCTACGTGCTGGGTCAGCCACAACATGCCCCTCAGGCTCCAGGGGCAGCCGGTGAGCTACATGCTCCGGGTCACACATATGACTGGACTATGGATGTCTTTGTCACAGTGTGCCGTGGCCAGCAACCACCCTGTACTGCTCGGGTGTGGGTCTGTGATGGGACGCCTCCAGCTTGTCCGGACGGTAAGTACAGCTCTCCCTGCCTCGGCAGGACAGAGCAGCTGGGCATTCCCTGGGAGGTAGATTAGGGGGTCCCTCTTCTCCATGTATGCCCACCCTCCCTGCGGGCGATGCTGCATGCCTGAAGTGTGTTGCAGTGTATGTACCTGGGCCGGGGTCCTCTGGGGGGCTCTGACCCTTGGCTAGGGGCTGTGCTGGCTGTCTGTGTTCATGTGTCATCTGTCTCTCTGCTGGTGTCTGTGCGCTTTGCATGTGCTACTGCCATAGCGCTGACCACCGCCATTTTCTGTGTAGTCTGTGTACGGCATGGACATTGGCCATTTTCTGTTAGTATCTGTGAGCAACATGGTGGTTGGCCATTTTCCTAGTGTGTTTTTTTTTTACTATTCGAGAATGACTCAGTGACAGCACGGCGCAGCACTCGGTCAGGGGGGTGAGTCCTGCGGTGGGGCCCCTCAGTCTGTTGGCAGCTCGGAGGGTGGGATTGAGCACCTTGTCCTAAGTCCCCAAGGGTGGAAGATAGGGTGGGCCAGCATGGCGTCAGAATCTGGCGTTCTTCCCCAGATTTCCCTGCAATTGCAACCGGCTCGCCTGCAAATAGTGCAGTGCCTTTGGACACTTTGTCGGTCATCCTTGAAACGTGCGTTGCCAGGGTGGAGGCGGCAAGGGGGTTAAAAAACGGACCTCAGAACAGGATCCCCTTAAAGTACAGCGTGTACCAATTGGGAATCAGAAAACACCAAAAAAAAAATGTTAACAAATTTATTAAAAAGGATGGAAGGGTGTTTTACCAATCACCACAGAGAACCTCCAATGCAGGGAGAATGGGACAAAAGGTTTGAAACCCCAGATGGAACCATCTGCCTCCACAGACAGATGGGCTATCACGATAGGGGTTAACGACAACCCTCCAATCCAGGACAGCAACACTATAATAGGGACCCTTATGCTAATGGGGGTGGACCAGAGAGACCTTACAATTATTATGGGCCCAATGTACCATCTAATCAGGGTCCATATGGTGGTTCCCAGCCTTATTTTGATTATTGGAGAGGCGACCAGGATTTTGAATATGGGTTAGAGACACAGAACCGATTCTTTCCCTTGCGGGATAAAGATGGCCCAGTCAATCAAGGCCCACATAATTACATACAAAGTGGGAGGGAACATGGCGATCCTAGAGTGGACCCCTCTGATCCATAATAAATAGTCAGACTCAACAAAGCTGGGGTTTTCCCAGGGCCAATCGGGGCATAAAGAGGGGAATCGAAAACAAAGAGGAACCAGAGGGGGAGGAGAGCACAATCTAAAAAAAATCAAAGAAGTAAGTGGTGAAGGTATCTTTAATCTAAGCTCCCAGACTCTCACGAAATCTGAGACTGCACTTCTTAATAAGGGCTTGAAGTATGCACCCCCAAAGAAATTGTATAAATTCCAAACCTATATGGACATCCACAAGTATGTCCGTAGGATTAACATAGAGGCATTTTGCAACTATCCCTGCTAAGCAGTGTGATAGTGTACAGCAGGAGTATTTGCACATGGGTCTGTCAAATCCATCAACATTTAACCCCCGGGTGTTTTGGCCCCATCACTGAGGGCCGGTTCACACTGCGACGCGAGGCGAGGCGACACGGCTCGCCTCGCCTCGCTCCCGCAAGTCGCCCCCATTCTGTACAATGGAACCGTTCTGAGAGGAGCGACTCGAGTCGCTCCGACTCAGAAAAAAGGTTCCTGTACTACTTTGGGGCGACTTGCATTGACTTCTATACAGAAGTCCTCTGCAAGTCGCCGCTGAGGTCCGTGCAGGTCGCGGCGAGGCAAGTCGGAGACGCCTCGCCGCGCATCGCTGTGTGAACCGGCCCTTAAGGTTTATAGGGATGTTCTCTTGAGGGATCTATAATCCTTCAAGAGTACGAATTGTAAGATGGAAAAAAATTTGGAGGAAGGTTTGGATTCATTATGTAAATAATAAGAATCTGGTAATGCGTCCTGCGGACAAAGGGGGAGGGGGGGAGTGGTCCTTGACCGTAAGGATTACCTTTTGGAAATGCATAATATAGTAGATGATAAAGATACTTGTGCTATTCTACTAGGCAATCTGGTGATTCAATATAAAAAAAAAAACTTTGCAGACCTTGGTGGACAGAGGTTCCCATTTGGGTATACTTAATAAGAAGGAGAAAATATTTTTGATTCCCAAAGCCGCTCGGGCCCCAGTATTGCACTATGTTCCCAAAATACACAAAAGTCTTACTTGCCCCCCTGGCCGTCCAATAGTGAGTGGTATAGACTCCATCACGGCCCAGGTGGGCAAGTATATAGATTTTTTTTCCTTCAACCTCTGGTACAACAAATGCCATCATACATTAAGGATACCCAACATGTAATTAATTTGCTGTCAGGGTTAAAACCTGGTATACACACTTTTATGGTAACAGCTGATGTTGCTTCACTGTATACCATAATCCCACATGCCACGGGAATTTCTGCAGTTAAGCATTTTTTAGATGTCTGCTACCATACCCAAGCAACAACAATCATTCATTATAGACCTGCTTGAGTATGCGCTGAGTCACAATGATTTCTGGTTTGAACACCAATTTTATCAGCAGATCCACAGAGTAGTGATGGGGGCCAAGTATGCCCCCAGCCTTGCAAATTTGTTTATGGCTAAATGGGAGGACGTCATCTATAGGAACCGGAGCCCTTTTTTGACCTTCTAGGCCAGGTATATAGGCAGGGCCGGATTAACATAGGGGCTATTGGAGCTGCAGCTCCAGGCCCCTTTCTCAAGATAGGCCCATTTGCCAAAAAAAATCAAAAAAATCGACTTCGAGAATTGTAGCTCGGCGATCAGTAGGTAGCTAAAGACCCACTCCAGCACTGGTTCAAATATGGGGCTGCTATCATCTATGGTTCCGGAGATACAGGGCTCCTTGCGCAGCCTGTCAGAAGCTGCATACAGAGCGACAGTATAAATACAAGCTGGAACACTCTGCAGCAGACGGAGAGGATGAACTCACAGTGCTTATAATAATTATTTGTAGATAACTTATGATAATTAACCCCTTGCCACCCAGGCCCATTCTGAGACTTCTCTCCTACATGTAAAAATCATCATTTTTTTTTATGCTAGAAAATTACTCAGAACCCTCAAACATTATATATTGTTTTAGCAGATATTTTATACGATATTTGCGCAGCAATTTTTTCAACTTTTTTTTGGAAAGAAACTGTTTCATTCATAAAAAAAGATCGACTATGGCTGGTCTCTGCTTAATTGGTGTAATTTCAATCCATGTCTGGCCCACTTAACCACTACGCAGTCCCTAAACATCCTTCCACAAACCTTTACATTTTTTCTTCCCAGATTACTTCATCCTCCTCTCCTATACATAGTGCCCACTGTCATACTCTCCACACTTCTCTCCTATACATAGTGCCCGCTGTCATACTCTCTACACTTCTCTCCTATACATAGTGCCCGCTGTCATACTCTCCACACTTCTCTCCTGTACATACTGCTCACTGTCATATCCTACACACTCCTCCTCTCTTGTAAATAGTTCCCACTGTCATACACTTCTCTCCTGTACATATTGCCCACTGTCATACCCTCCATACTCCTCTCCTATACATACTACTCACTGCCATACCCTCCATACTCCTCTCCTATACATAGTGCCCACTGTCATACCTCCAACACTTCTCTCCTATGCATAGCACCCACTGTCATACCCTCCGCACTCCTCTCCTGTACATACTACCCACTGTCATACCCTCCGCACTCCTCTCCTGTACATACTACCCACTGTCATACCCTCCATACTTCTCTCCTATACATAGCGCCCACTGTCATACTCTCCACACTCCTCTCCTGTACATACTACTCACTGTCATACCCTTCATACTCCTCTCCTATACATAGTGCCCACGTCATACCCTCCCTCCACACTCTTCTCCTGTAATTACTGCTTACTGTCCTACTCTCCACACTTCTCTCCTGTACATAGTGCCCACTGTCATGCCCTCCACACTCCTGTACATATTGTTCACGGTCATACCCTCCACACTCTTCTCTTATACATAGTGCCCAATGTCATACCCTCTACACTCCTCTGCTGTGCATACTGCCCACTGTCATACCCTTCACACTCCTCTCCTGTACAAAGTGTCTTCTGCCATACCCTCTGCACTCCTCTCGTGTACATAGTGCCCACTGTTAGACCCTCCACATTCCTCTCCCTCACCTGCACATACTTCCCACTTGTATACCATCCATACTCCTCTCCTATACATAGTGCCCACATCATACCCTCCCTCCACACTCTTCTCCTGTAATTACTGCTTACTGTCCTACTCTCCACACTTCTCTCCTGTACATAGTGCCCACTGTCATGCCCTCCACACTCCTGTACATATTGTTCACTGTCATACCCTCCACACTCTTCTCTTATACATAGTGCCCAATGTCATACCCTCTACACTCCTCTGCTGTGCATACTGCCCACTGTCATACCCTTCACACTCCTCTCCTGTACAAAGTGCCTTCTGCCATACCCTCTGCACTCCTCTCGTGTACATAGTGCCCACTGTTAGACCACATTCCTCTCCCTCACCTGCACATACTTCCCACTTGTATACCATCCATACTCCTCCCCTATGCCTCTTACCCACAAAAACTGTTCTTTAAAATTATATTGAATATCCTCAATGTTACCAGCTCTAGAATGGGCACTTTTGTCAGTTCAACTAAAGGAAACCTCACAGTCCTCATATTTGTTCTGCCCCATTATTAGTACTTATTTCATTTTGTAATTACTATTGTGATGTATAGAGGAACACGGGGGATGTCAGCTACTATAAATATAGCACTTGTAAAGAAAAGCGTCCCTGAAAATATTTTTGAAATGTTGACAACTATGCACTTAGGCACTGCCCAAGGGCCACAGGGTCAGTAGGGGGCCCCATGAGAGGCTCGTGATATTAAAGCGGTAGTAAACTTTTCTAACATTACTACTTTTTAGAGGCCCTGGGGTAGGTTATGCCATAATGTACAAGTATGCACAGCATATTAGCACATTAGGGTACACTTAAATTGTCAGACTGAGCCCTCCAGTGCTGTGCTGTGATCAACCGGCGGGGCCCCTGGCACTTCCATCTTCACCCGGTCTTCCTTCTGGGTTCTGTGTCTTTGGTCACTTGCCTTGGCCAGGCTGCGTTGATGTCATTCCCACACATGCATCCTCTCTCTCTCACCCCCCCCCCTTTCTCTCACATCCTCCCTCCCTTACCCCTCACACCTCTCTCACTCTCTCTCACTCTCTCTCACTCTCTCTCTCTCTCTCTCTCTCTCTCTCTCTCTCTCTCTCTCTCTCTCTCTCTCTCTCTCCTATCACAAAAAATAGTTTGCATTTTTATTTGTTTATAAAAGGCCCCACCAAAATCCTCAGCACCAGGCCCATGATATTCTTAATCTGGCCCTGTATATAATTGACGTCGTCCTCCTATGGGATGGAACCATCTCTGAATTGGAAGAGTTTTTTTTTTTACTATCATTAATGATAATGAGAGGGTCATTAAGTTTGTTTATGAGGCAAGTTAGCAGAAGATCAATTTTTTAGATCTGACAATTACCGAAAGGGTGATACATTTAAAACCGTTTCTTTAAAAAAACGGACAGGAACGCCTTCATACCAAGGGGGAGTTGCCACCACGACTCATGATTGTAATCAGTACCAAAAAGTCAATTTCTGAGAATGAGGTGAAACTGTACTGATATCAGCGATTACAGGATTCAGGCAGGTATCTTAAGGAAGAGATTGGAAGAGAAGGGATACGAGTTGGAATCTTTAAAGGAGATAATGGAACAAATAGGGGGAATTGATCGCTCTATACTGTTGAATGATGGCCCAAAAAAAAGTAGAGAGAGACCGGTTACCATTTATTACCACATTCTCAACACAACCTTATTTGATCAAAAAATTGCTTCAGAAGCATTGCCATTTGTTGGGGAATGATAGGATCATTAAAACGTTTTTGCCCGGCTAGGCCACAGGTGATCTTTAGGGGAGTACCTTCCCTTTGCAATAAAATAATGTGGTGGATCCACCTACTAAGAAGATTTATTTTTTCCAAAACCTTTCAGGATACCACCAGTGCTGCAAATGCAAGATCTGTGTACTCAATAAAAGTAGACAGAGAAAAACTAAAACCTTTTTCTCTACCAGTACATCTAGAGAACATAAAATAGAACTGTTCATTACTTGTAGCTCTACAGGAGTTGTGTATTTGTTACAATGCCCTTGTGGGTTCCAGTATATTGGCAGGACCAAACGCACCATGCAGGTGCGTTTGGGTGAACACATTACTAATATAAAAAATGGATTTAGGTTTCATTCAGTATTGAAACATTATGCCCCCAATCATAACTGTAACCCCGCAAACACATTGTTCTTGGGAATTGACAAATAAAGTGCCCATTGGAGGGGAATTATCCAAGTTGGAGATGGCTTGTATACATAGGGTACGCTGCTATACCCCATATGGCCTAAATGTTGAAGTCAATGTTAATTTGTTTATAGATAATAGTTAGGGTGTGGTGACAATGAGTATTGTAAACCCACTCTGAGTTCTTGGTGACTGGTAATCTGATTAGATCATATACGGGGTAGTCTTTATACCCATGCTTATAAAGGTGTACATGCACCTATTTACGTAAATAAATGGGTTTTATCTAGTACCATATAATTAATGAATAATTATTATATATTTTTTGTAGGTAAAGGTCTTAGTTCTTAAATAGGGCTTTGGCCAGTGATCTATTAATTATATATTTTTTTTCATAGAAAATTATTTAAATTGGGCATAACTATATACCACAAATTTTGTGGTTGAAATTCAAGGATCATGGTTATCAATTTTTTTGCTGATTGAATTTCGGTCACTTTTTCTTTAACCACTTGCTTACTGGGCACTTAAACCCCCCTCAGTCCAAGACCAATTTTCAGCTTTCAGCGCTGATGCACTTTGAGTGACAATTACGCGGTCATACAACACTGTACCCAAATGAAATTTTTATCATTTTTTTCCCACAAATAGAGCTTTCTTTTGGTGGTATTTAGTTACAGCTCGGAGTTTTATTTTTTGCTAAACAAACAAAAAAAGATGCAAAAAAAAAAAAAAAAAAAAAAAAATCATGTTTTAATAGTTTGTTATAAAATTTTGCAAACGGGTCATTTTTCTCCTTCATTGAAGTGCGCTGATTAGGCGGCACTGATAGGCTGCATTGGTGGGCACTGATGGGCTGCATTGGTGGGCACTGATGGGCTGCATTGGTGGGCACTGATGGGCTGCATTGGTGGGCACTGATGGGCTGCATTGGTGGGCACTGATAGGCTGCACTGGTGGGCACTGATAGGCTGCACTGGTGGGCACTGATAGGCATAGTTAAGGCGGCACTAATAGGCACAGATAAGGCGGCACCGATGGGCACAGATAAGGCGGCACTGATGGGCAAAGATGGGCACAGATAAGATGGCACGGATGGGTGGCACGGATGGGTGGCACATATGGGCACTGATAGGTACCACAGATAGATGGGACTGATGGGCACTGATAGGTGGCACTGATAGGTGGCTCTGATAGGTGGCACTGCTGGGCACTGATGGGCGGCACTGATGGGCGGCACTGGGGTGCAGCACCTTTGAGGCAGATTTTGGGTGGCACTGTGGGTGGCACTGTGGGCACTGCTGGGTGGCACTGTGGGCACTGCTGGGTGGCACTGTGGGTGGCACTGTGGGCACTGCTGGGTGGCACTGACAGGGGGCACTTACTTTATTTCAGGATGGCACTGCGGGTGGCAGGTGGGCACTGGCAGGGGGCAGGTGTCCGCTTGAATTGCTGGCCGTGATCGGGACTGATGTCCCGAACACGGCCGCCGGCGATCGGCTTTTTTTTTTTCTCCTCGCGCTGTCAGCGCGAGGAGGAATACTAGCCGATTACCGGCTCCGTTTTATCACATGATCAGCTGTCATTGGCTGACAGCTGATCACGTGATAAGGGGTCGGGATCGACCCCTTACACGGATCGGTGATCAGGCGAGTCTCACGGACTCGCCGATCACAGAGCGCGCCGCGCGCGCCCCTCAGGGGGCGCGCAGGCCGCTCGTAACCGGGACGACGTCAATAGACGTAGTCCCGGCAATCTAGGTCCGCGCTAATGCCGTCATTCGGCAATAGCGCGGTACCCAAGTGGTTAAAAACATTTTCCAATTAAATTTGATATTTTTTTATATTCTTTAATTTAAAATGTTTTTTAATCCTAATAATGTATCATAAGGTATAGCTACATGTGAGTCAAATATACGTGTAGGTTGAATAAAGATTATATGGCTTTTTTTTTTTTTTTTTGGCATTGCATGGTCAGGGATGTAACTTTTGTTATGAAAGGGTATCTGCCCTGCTTTTAATGGCAGTGGGTTTGCATTGTAAGGGCGCCTACCCTTATCTAAGATGGCCTTTTCTGTATATTGATGTCAGGAGCTCAGAGCGGGGCGTTCCCGCTCTGTCCTGCTTTTTAATGGCCGAGGTAGAGCGCTCACATTGTGAGGGCGCCTGCCCTTATCCAAGATGGCCTTCTTGTGTATGGACGCTAGGAGCTCAGAGTGGGGCGTTCCAAAATTGAATGATATGGTATTTATGGCGGTGAGTCAGCACGCCGCCCGTGCCCCTGGAAGTCGTTACCTTTAAAGAAACGGCGTAGGAGGGAGCGGCCTGCTGACGTCACCGCAAATCTGCACTGATCACGGAAGCAACAGGCAACGATACAGCAGCCGGCCGGCTGAAAGTTTTTACTATTGATGCTTTCCATTTACAAGAGATATGCAAGTGCAATTTTTATTTGTTTATTAAACATTTTGACAATATTACACTATGGTGGTTCCTTCCTTTTAATCATATGGTGGGAAATGAGTGGTGTGGCCGTAGGAATATAGTATTGCCAGTGCGGAAAGTCTTTAAAGGATATATCCTCCAAGCAGTTTAAACCTTGACTGGGTGACAAGTCAGTGGCGATATTTGATCTCACATAAGGGATCTAAGTAGCTGGTAAGCTACAGTATTGTTGGTGGTGAAGGATCCTTGCTCTCCTTTTTGGTGACACTTTCTCGTCGGTGTGGTGTGTTTTATCACGGCAGGACATCAGAAGGAAAAGTGTTCCCTTTTGGAAATGGACTAACTAATTGTTTGCACCAAGGGTTAAAGTTTTGAATCTCAGCGGTGCATGAGTTTATTTTATATTCATTTAAAGTTGCAATTTTGCATTTCACCTTATATATGTGCAAATGGTATTAATTGATTTTTTGTGTTTGTATTCACATGCATTAAATTTTTTTGTGTTCACTATCGCGCAGCTTTTTGGAAAATCATATACAAGAAGGAATGGGGAAGCCCACAATGGACTTTTACAGTCCCAAAAAGAATGGCAGTGCGTTACCCCTATGAAGAGAGCCTCCTTAAAAAATGTATCAAAATCAAATAGGTGGTGCTGCGCTACCTTAAAAATAGTAAGTTAATCTAAAGTGCCTAATGCTTACTATTAATTAAATACCAAGTTACATATAACTAGACAATAGTGTAAGCCAGCTATCGTGACTATAAATAAAGCAATAAGTGAATAAAGTGTCAAGTGCTGAAATAAAACATACAATATATAAACGATATTAAAGTGTCCAGTGCTTCATAGGTTCAAAATCGCATAAACCAGTGAAAACATATAGTGCAAACAAACTCTTTCTACAGTAAAAATTAGCACAATAAAATAAAAAAAACTGTATCATTAATGACACACACGTGAATCACACAGTGCAATTAAAGCACATGAGTAAAGTAAAATAGCAGAGTCTCCATAAAAAATAAAGTGACGCGTGATTCATAAGGTGCTTCTCCGGGTACAGGGTGCCAGGAAAACCAGTGTGTACAAACTCTTGTGCCTCTTCAGTGTTCCACACACATTAAGTGAAGTGGCCCCTTACCTTACTGCTGTAAGGTAAACAGCAGACAAAAAAAATCTCAAACAATCCAGGTGGTGTGTCCCTACTCCCGGAACATAAATCTTGTCCCCACGTCAGTTGTTGGAATAACAGGGTCTCGTAGGGAAAAGGAAAGGTAGGCTCCAATGGTGAAGTACATATATACTTTTATTAATAAAACCAAAAAGATGGAGAGGTACTCACAAACAGATATGTAATTCACATATCACAGCAAAGCTGAGCGTTCCGTTCGTGTCTCGGACGTCACTTCCGGTGTCCTAATTCCTCCTATTCCGACTCGTATCGTCACGTGTCACATGACTTCATCAGGGAAGGGGATATAGGTATACGGAAGTGTCTTTTATATTGGCATATATGGCGGCCATTATTCCGAAGCCCCCCATAGACTAACATTGTCGCGGCCATTTTCTAGAGAATCAGGCTACAACCGCGGCCATTTTCCATATGTCTAGCCCTCAGCCATTTTCCATATGTCTAGCTGTCGGCCATTTTCCCGAAGCCCTCCCATAGCTCAAAATTGGATAGTGCATTTGACTGTATTCGCCGCCAGTTTTTCCTATGCTTACATAGTATAGCAACCATTTTCCCGGAGCCATACATGGATAGGTATCCATGCAGACTGTTCATAGGCTACGGTTTTACTGTGTGTCCAAACATGTAAACACAGACTATTCTTCTCCAATACATCCATTAAAAAATCTTGTTTAATAAAATGTATTAAGACTATAGCTTAAAAGGCTTTAAAGTGGTTGTAAACCCTTACAAACCACTTTGACCTACAGGTAAGCCTAGATTAAGGCTTACCTGTAGGTCCAAGCAATATCTCCTAAACCTATATGGTTTAGGAGATATTTGCCCGAAAACGGGCACCGCTGTCTACGGCGCATGCGCCGTAGACAGCGGCGCGCAGAGCGCGGCATTCTCAGCGACGGAGCTGCCGCGCGTGTCGGCTCCCGTGCACATGCGCGGGAGTGACGTCATTGCGTCTTCGCCGAATGACAGCGGCGGAGCTGCGAGACCCCACCAACAAGATGGATGCGGCGGACTACAGGGGACAGCGGCGACTTCGCTGGCTCCTGTGTCAGGTAAGTGACACATAATGGGCTACTATGCGATGCATTGTAGTCCATTATGCTTTGCCTTTGCAGGAAATGAAAGAGGAAGTAAACTCACCAGGGTTTACTTCCTCTTTAAGGGGAAGGGAGCAGACGGAAAACGAAACTACAAGGCCTGTCCAGCGCAGACCATATACCAAACATAGTTACATAGTTAGTCAGGTTGAAAAAAGACACAAGTCCATCCAGTTCTACCAAAAAATAAATAAAAAATTATATATAATAAATATCATACCAGCCCATATACCCAATTCTATACACACAGTTGATCCAGAGGAAGGCAAAAAACCCCAGCAGAGCATAATCCAATTTGCTAAAGCAGGGGAAAAAATTCCTTCCTGATCCCTCGAGAGGCAATCGAATTTTCCCCGGATCAACTTTACCTATAAATTTTAGTACCCAGTTAGATTACGTACACTTAGGAAATAATCCAGGCCTTTCTTAAAGCAATCCACTGAGCTGGCCATAACCACCTCTGCAGGGAGTCTATTCCACATTTTCACAGCTCTTACTGTGAAGAAACCTTTCCGTATTTGGAGATGAAATCTCTTCTCCTCTAGACGTAAAGAGTGCCCCCTTGTCCTCTTTGTTGACTTTAAAGTGAATAACTCGACACCAAGTTCCCTATATGGACCCCTTATATATTTGTACATGTTGATCAAATCCCCCCTTAATCTCCTCTTCTCAAGAGTGAATAAATTCAGTTCCTCTAATCTTTCCTCATAGCTGAGTTCTTCCATGCCTCTTATCAGTTTGGTTGCCCTTCTCTGCACTTTCTCCAGTTCCCCGATATCCTTTTTGAGAACTGGTGCCCAAAACTGAATGGCATATTCCAGATGAGGTCTTACTAATGATTTGAACAGGGGCAAAATGATATCTCTCTCTCTGGAGTACATACCTCTCTTAATACAGGAAATGACTTTGCTCGCTTTGGAAACCGCAGCTTGTCATTACATGCTATTATTGAGCTTATGATCTACCAAAACCCCCAGATCCTTCTCCACTATGGATTCTCCCAGGTGTACTCCCCCTAGCGTGTATGATGCATGCATATTCTTAGCCCCCAAGTGCATAACTTTATATTTCTCAACATTAAACCTCATCTGCCACATAGTCGCCCAATTAGACAGAGCATTGAGGTTGGCTTGTAAATTGGTGACATCCTGTAAGGACGTTATTGCACTGCATAGCTTGGTGTCATCTGCAAAGACGGAAATGTTACTTTTGATCCCAGACCCAATATCATTTATAAAGATATTAAAAAGCAAGGGTCCCAGCACTGAACCTTGGGGTACACCACTGATAACCTTAGACCATTCAGAGTAAGAATCATTAACCACTACTCTCTGAATTCTGTCTTTTAGCCAGTTTTCTATCCATCTACAAACTGATGTTTCCAAACCTGTAGACTTTACCTTACACATGAGCCGTGTGTGCGGAACTGTATCGAACGCTTTTGCAAAATCCAAATATATCACGTGCACCGCCACCCCTCTGTCCAAGGTTTTACTTACCACCTCATAAAAAGAAATCAGGTTTGTCTGACAACTTCTGTCTTTCATGAATCCATGCTGTCTGTTGCTCAAAATATTTTTTTCCTGCAAGAACTCGTCTATGGGCTGCTCACAACATAATATATATCAGGGCAGCCCAGGACGGATAACTGTACAGATAGTTATAAAAATAAGATACAGTGGGCAAAAGTATGATCCCCATTCTGGGGCATACTTCCTACATATTTAATTGTGATCAATCGAACGGACTAACAAACAGTTCCTCATTAAAATAGATATAGGGAAGTCCAATTTAAGAAGACGGCTAAAAGGCATTTTTTTTTTAGTTTAAAATTATATTCAACAACAAGCTAGTTAAAAAAAAAATCTAAAAAATACACCAAGATAAAAAAAAAAACTAAGTTACCCAGAGGTGAGTTGGAGAAGGACACCGGAAATAATGTCCAAGAGGCCAATAAGTTTACACAGGTCAATAAACAAATATACATACTTAAGCTACATTTAAATACCCCTGACTCCCATTTAGAAAAATAAAACTCACTATTAAAGCTAAAAATCACTAATAAAACAATTTACATCAAAGTCTATATTTAGGCCTTGGGGTGAAAAAGTATCTAAAATAAAAATCCACTTAGATTCTGATTGACTAAGTGTCCTGACTTTATGGCTACCTCTCCAATGTTTTTTATAGGGTTCTATGCCCCAAAAAGTAAGGTGGGTGGGGTCCCTATTATGGTGGGTGCTAAAATGTCTGGACACGCTGTGTTTGTCAAAGCCACTAATGATATTTTTTACATGTTCCTTAACCACTTTCAGACCGGACCATTTTGCTGGTCAATGACCAGAGGTCTTTTTACAATTTGGCACTGCGCTGCTTTAACTGGTAATTGCGCGGTCATGCAATGTTGTACCCAAACAAAATTTGCGTCCTTTTTTTCCCACAAATAGAGCTTTCTTTTAAAGATATTTGACTGACTCTGAGATTTTTATTTTTTGCGATATAAACGTAAAGACCGCAAATTTTGAAAAAAAAAATGATATTTTCTACTTTTTGTTATTAGAAAAAATCCAATAAACTCAATTTTAGTCATACATTTAGGCCAAAATGTATTCAGCCACATGTCTTTGGTAAAATAAAAGTCAATAACTGTATATTTATTGGTTTGCGCAAAAGTTGTCACATCTACAAACTAAGGTACGTTTTCTGGAATTTACGCAGCTTTTAGTTTATGACTGCCTATCTCATTTCTTGAGGTGCTAAAATGGCAGGGCAGTACAAAACCCCCCCAAATGACCCCATTTTGGAAAGTAGACACCCTAAGGAAATTGATAAGAGGCATGTTGAGCCCATTGAATATTTTATTTTTTTGCCTCAAGCGATTGAATAATGACAAAAAAAAATTATTTTTATTTTTTTTACACAAAGTTGTCACTAAATGATATGTTGCTCACACATGCCATGGTTATATGTGGAATTGTACCCCAAAATACATTCTGCTGCTTCTCCTGAGTACGGGGATACCACATTTGGTCGACTTTTTGGAAGCCTAGCCGCGTACGGGGCCCCGAAAACCAAGCACCGCCTTCAGGATTTCTAAGGGCATACATTTGTAATTTCACTCCTCACTACCTATCACAGTTTTGAAGGCCATAAAATGCCAAGATGGCACAAAACACCCACAAATTACCCCATTTTAGAAAGTAGACACCCCAAGCTATTTGCTGAGAGGCATGTTGAGTCCATGGAATATTTTATATTTTGCCACAAGTTGCGGGAAAATTACAAACTTTTATTTTTTTTTTATTTTTTTTCACAAAGTTGTCACTCAATGATATATTGCTCACACATGCTATGGGCATATGTGAAATGACACCCCAAAATAAATTCTGCTGCTTCTCCTGAGTACGGGGATACCACATATGTGGGACTTTTTGGGAGCCTAGCCACGTACGGGGCCCCGAAAACCAAGCACCGCCTTCAGGCTTTCTAAGGGCGTAAATTTTTGACTTCACTCCTCACTACCTATTACAGTTTTGAAGGCCATAAAATGCCAAGATGGCACAAAACCCCCACAAATGACCCCATTTTAGAATGTAGACACCCCAAGCTATTTGCTGAGTGGCATGTTGAGTCCATGGAATATTTTATATTTTGCCACAAGTTGCGGGAATATTACAAACTTATTTTTTTTTTTCACAAAGTTGTCACTAAATGATATATTGCTCACACATGCCATGGGCATATGTGAAATGACACCCCAAAATAAATTCTGCTACTTCTCCTGAGTACGGAGATACCACATGTGTGGGATTTTTTGGGAGCCTATCGCAGTTTTGAAGGCCATAAAATGCCAAGATGGCACAAACCCCCCCCCAAATGACCCCATTTTGGAAAGTAGACACCCCTAAGTTTAGGGGTACACTAGTGAGACTCACAGGTAAAAAAGCACCTAGGCTGTCAGCGACTGTATCAAAACGCTACAAAAAAAACTGTTAGCGATCACAGGGATCAGGCCTGACTCTGCGAACGCTGCAGTTATGTGCGTTGTGTTCTGTAAGTGACAGTGATCGATCGATACTGCACTTGGGTGGGCTGGGCTGGGCTTGGCGGAGGGGCTAAACGCAGGTGCTAGCAGGTATCTGGGCTGATCCCGCTAACAATGCGTTTTGGGAAACCTAAACTGCTGGCGACGCTAATATAGATCTGATCAGATACTATATTACTAAGGGAGGTGTATGCTTTTCTCGTGGGTGTTAGCGGTACTGGCACTAACCTGACGCTGCCTGGGCGACGCAGACCTTATCTGACCCTCAAACTTATATCACCCGCCGGGTGATCAGGGGGTTAAACCTTTATTAGGTAATAAATGGCGGGTGACCTGAAACTATAAAAAAAAACTAACCAACCAGCGTCACCTGTAACAGTTATATGGTGATCACTGGTGAAAGGGTTAACTAGGGGGCAATCAGGGGGCTTTATGCGGTAGTATATGGGGGTTCCTGGCGCTATAAAAAGCTGCGGCGAACCTAAATACCTACCTGCCTAACTAGCGTCACCTGTGACACTAATACAGCGATCAGAAAAACGATCGCTTATTAGGCTGGGTTCACACTGGAGCGATGCGGGAACGCCACGAATCCGCGGCGGGTTCCCGCATCACACTGCCCTATGCAAACTGCTGGGAGTGTCAGTGAAATGTTAATGACACCCCCAGATCAGTTCGCATATCGCAGTGCGATCTGCAAACTCGGACAGGAATCGGATCGCATGGTGTGAACACCCATGCGATCCGATTCTGCTGCGGACCAAAAAAAGGGTCCCGTGCGAGTTTGCGGCGGGTGCGATGCGAATTCAGCCATACTATCTGTATGGCTGAACTCGAATCGCACAGAAATCGGATGTGATTTGCACTGCAGTGCGAATCACATCCGTTCTCATAAACCGCTGCAATGTGAACCCAGCCTTAGTGACACTGGCGACGGGGGGTGATCACGGGGTTAAACATTTATTGGGGGGGTTAGGGGGGTACCCTAGAACTAAAGGGGGCTAACCCTAACTGCCCTAACAGTTATTACAGTCACAAATGACACCAATGCAAAAAAAAATAAAAAAATGAAATTGGTGTCACTGTGACTGGGGGTGCAGGGGTGATTGGGGGGGGGTGATCGGGGGGTGAAGGGGGGGTGAGTGTGCCTGGCATGTTCTACTGTATTGTGTAGTGTTGGTGCAACTCACCGATCCTCTCTCCTCGGTGCCGGAACGAAAAATACCGACACGGAGGAGAGATTACATCACTTCCTCTGCCTGTGTTTACATTACAGGAGAGGAAGTGATGTCACGCTGCACTTCCATTCGTCAGGAGCGATCGCGAGGGGGTGGCCATGAATGAATGGCCGCCCCCTCATCCCGGATCGCTCCTGAACGGATTCCGACCGCCGCTGGCACCGGGGGGGGGCCCGATCGGTACTCCATTGGGTTTATCAGTAGTAGGTGGTTTATCCTTTATTAACATTGTTCTATCCATCTTCTTTACTTCCGAGATCTTGCTCTCAATGTCTTCACTTCTGTATCCTTTATTAGTAAATCTTTGTCCAATTTTATCTGCTTGTATCAAAAAATCCTTAGTCAGAGCAGTTCCTTCGTAGCCGGATCAGTTGTCCCATTGGGATGTTGCATAACCAGGTCTGGTGATGACAGCTATCTACTGACAAGTAGCTATTTCTGTCAACATTTTTAAAATGTGTTTTAGTATATAGCTTATTATCTTCTTGCCAGATTTCCAAATCCAGGAACGAGATTGCCTTATTGCTAATCTCCCACGATGGATTGATATTCCTATCATTTCTATTCAACTTTTCTAGGAAAGTGATCAGGTTACTTTTCTCTCCTTTCCACAATATTAGGATATCATCAATGTACCTTTTGAAAATTACCAATTCTTCTGGGGGGTTTTTAAATACTGTCTCTTCTTCCCATTGAGACATGAACAAGCATGCCACACTAGGTGCAAACTTTGCCCCCATCGCTACTCCTACTTTCTGATGATAGTAACTTTGGTCGTACCAAAAATAACTGTTTTTCAAACAAAAATCTAAACATTTAATTAAATATTTTCTCTGAAAGCATGGCAGAGTAGAGAATTTTCTTAAACCCCATTTTGCGGCTTCACATGCCTGATGGTGCTGGATTATTGTATATAGAGAAGCTACATCTGCAGTTGCTAGTATCCAAGGTGTTTCTCCTTTAGGTGCCTCTTCAATCAATTGTAATACTTGCTTAGTATCTCTCAAGCAGGCTGTGGTTTGTTTCACTGCTGGTTCCAGATAATTATCTAGATATTGTCCAATTCTTGAAGTGAGAGAGTCAATCCCATTAACTATGGGTCTCGTGGTGGATTCATATTGTATTTATGCATCTTGGGCATCGAATATATGGGAACAGAGGGGCGCCAGACTGAGTGCAGTATAAATCATATATTTAATAAAAACAAGTAGTAACTCACAGGTTAAATTAGATGAGTTCAGTATGCAGTGAAAATCGCCAGTCCTGGAGTCTCATAAATGTCTTCCCTTTGCAGCCTGGGGCACTGGTGTGATCTTACAGGGATCCAGAAAATGCTGGGAACCAGGAGGCAGGAAACAAGAAGCAGCTGGTCGTGACTTCACAGGAACAGGAAGTGTTTTTACCACCCCCCCTTTTTGTTTTTACCACCCCCCCCCCCCCTTTTATTTTTTTTTTTTTTTTTTTTTTTTTTTTTTTTTTTTTTTTTTTTCTCTCTTCCCCCTTCCCCTTTTTTATACAATAGTATGTTCCCTCTAGAGAGTATTGGGACAGAAAGATGTTTGTATATACTCACGTATATACATGCGTTTGTTGCACATGTACATGTTTACAACTGCATGTTGTGAACATGTACATGATGTTTTGGTCATGATATAACTTAGAAACTTAATATTATACCTAGCATAGAGTCCTCTCTTTCCTCCATTCTCACCATTTTATTAATTCATTATAATTTATAATAATCAATTGATTTCCAAATTGCTAATAATTTTCTTAATTCTTTTTTTTTAGTTAATTTACTTATAAAAATGTATTCATTTTAAATTTGAGGTATATTTATACATTTTATATTTATGTATTTAATCAATTAGTGAATTGATCGATTTCTGCAAACGTTATAAACTTATCTTCCACTATTAATCAGCAAGCTTCTTACTCATATTTACATTCTCTTCGGTCTCCAGCCATCTACCTCTTTGAATCTGTGTATTTGATTGACGGGCTGGCCAGCCCATCAGATCTCTCTGTTTCTATTTCCTCTGTAATATAAGACTGCCAGGTTTGCCAGCTAATCATGGTCTGATGAAGAAGCTGTAGCTTCGAAATGCATTACCATTCCTTGCCACTGTGAATAATCACACTTCCTGTTCCTGTGAAGTCACGACCAGCTGCTTCTTGTTTCCTGCCTCCTGGTTCCCAGCATTTTCTGGATCCCTGTAAGATCACACCAGTGCCCCAGGCTGCAAAGGGAAGACATTTATGAGACTCCAGGACTGGCGATTTTCACTGCATACTGAACTCATCTAATTTAACCTGTGAGTTACTACTTGTTTTTATTAAATATATGATTTATACTGCACTCAGTCTGGCGCCCCTCTGTTCCCATTTCTACACAGAGCTCATCGCTTCACTCTAAGGGAGCTGCCTCCAGGTGCTAATCATACAAGATCTCGGATCATTTATGGACATTATGTTTTAAACAAATGTTTTAATATCATGTGTGCTTATTCACACACATTTTATGTATACCTATATTCCAGTTGTTATATAATTTTATGTTATCACCATATCTAGCGCCGCTGTTCACCCTTGTTTTTATCGAATATATAACTGGAGTTCTACATGATTCAGGAACTAAATATTTTGCTTCCTTTTTATTTAAAATATTTTTCTTTAGCCCCAAGTGTATGACCTGTTCAAGCGCCTTCCTACATCTAAATACCGGATTGCTGGGTAATATTGTGTATGTACCTCTATCCTCCAAGAGGTTCTAAATAGTCTCTTTGTATTGTAATTTAGAGAGAACTACAATACCTCCCCCTTTGTCTGCGGGGCGAATGACAATATTGTTTCTCTTTATTAGTTTACTTATACCACTTTTTATAAACTTCGGTCCCTCTGACTTTTTAATTTTCAAATCCTTCAGATCTTGAAACACAGCTTTTTTAAAAACATCTACATGTTTATTGTTCATAGGTGGATTAAAAATAGATCTGTTCCTTAAGGAACTATGGACAACATCTGAATTTTCCATAGGTAGCTGTTTTTTAATGGGGTTACTAGCTATATACTTTTTTATATTCAAAGTTCTAACATATTTTTGAATCTGTATATAGGTCTCAAACTTGTCCAGATTTTTTGTTGGTGCGTATTTCAAACCCTTGTCTAATACTCCAATTTCTTCATGCGACAAGGGTTTTCCACTCAAGTTGAAGATACCCTCACCCTTTAGTTTCTTCTTGGCCTGTGTTCTCTTTCCAGCTCTCTTTCCTCTCTTCTTCCTGGGCTTTTTCTTTGGCCTCTTGGTTCCATTGGGCGCTTTGGGGGATGATTTTCCATCCCTCTCTCTAAAAAAGCTCTATTCTATCCAAATGAGCAACAACGGTATTCTCCAAGACATCCAAAAATCAATGAAGGTCAAAATGATCATAATTATTCTACTCCGCAAAATTATGATCAAAGATCACAATATGCTTATAATACTCCACAGAATGAAGAAAAAAAGCCATATTGGAAGAACAATAACAAGAAACCATATAATGGTGATAATAATTGGAATCGACCAATTTATGATCAAAGAGAAAATAGAGGCCCTCCCCAGGGAACATATGCACCACGAGGAAGAAGCCCCCAGGGGACATATGGACCACGAGGGAGAAGCCCACAGGGGACATATGGACCATGAGGGAGAAGTCCACCACATAACCATGGAAATGGACAGAGAGATAATTGGGGCCCCCCACAAAGAGAACATTGTCCGTATGATCATAATCCATTACCGCTGTATAATTACTATGCTCCTTTAAGGGAGTACTATGATGATGAGAGAGATGGAAGAATACAGAATGACTATCCAGACTCATATCAGAATAGAGCTTGTTTAGCGAGAGGGATGGAAAATCATCCCCCAAAGCGCCCAATGGTACCAAGAGGCCAAAGAAAAAGCCCAGGAAGAAGAGAGGAAAGAGAGCTGGAAAGAGAACACAGGCCAAGAAGAAACTAAAGGGTGAGGGTATCTTCAACTTGAGTGGAAAACCCTTGTCGCATGAAGAAATTGGAGTATTAGACAAGGGTTTGAAATACGCACCAACAAAAAATCTGGACAAGTTTGAGACCTATATACAGATTCAAAAATATGTTAGAACTTTGAATATAAAAAAGTATATAGCTAGTAACCCCATTAAAAAACTACCTATGGAAAATTCAGATGTTGTCCATAGTTCCTTAAGGAACAGATCTATTTTTAATCCACCTATGAACAACAATAAACATGTAGATGTTTTTAAAAAAGCTGTGTTTCAAGATCTGAAGGATTTGAAAATTAAAAAGTCAGAGGGACCGAAGTTTATAAAAAGTTTTATAAGTAAACTAATAAAGAGAAACGATATTGTCATTCGCCCCGCAGACAAAGGGGGAGGTATTGTAGTTCTCTCTAAATTACAATACAAAGAGACTATGAAGAACCTCTTGGAGGATAGAGGTACATACACAATATTACCCAGCAATCCGGTATTTAGATGTAGGAAGGCGCTTGAACAGGTCATACACTTGGGGCTAAAGAAAAATATTTTAAATAAAAAGGAAGCAAAATATTTAGTTCCTGAATCATGTAGAACTCCAGTTATATATTCGATGCCCAAGATGCATAAAGACAATATGAATCCACCACCGAGACCCATAGTTAATGGGATTGACTCTCTCACTTCAAGAATTGGACAATATCTAGATAATTATCTGGAACCAGCAGTGAAACAAACCACAGCCTGCTTGAGAGATACTAAGCAAGTATTACAATTGATTGAAGAGGTACCTAAAGGAGAAACACCTTGGATACTAGCAACTGCAGATGTAGCTTCTCTATATACAATAATCCAGCACCATCAGGCATGTGAAGCCGCAAAATGGGGTTTAAGAAAATTCTCTACTCTGCCATGCTTTCAGAGAAAATATTTAATTAAATGTTTAGATTTTTGTTTGAAAAACAGTTATTTTTGGTACGACCAAAGTTACTATCATCAGAAAGTAGGAGTAGCGATGGGGGCAAAGTTTGCACCTAGTGTGGCATGCTTGTTCATGTCTCAATGGGAAGAAGAGACAGTATTTAAAAACCCCCCAGAAGAATTGGTAATTTTCAAAAGGTACATTGATGATATCCTAATATTGTGGAAAGGAGAGAAAAGTAACCTGATCACTTTCCTAGAAAAGTTGAATAGAAATGATAGGAATATCAATCCATCGTGGGAGATTAGCGATAAGGCAATCTCGTTCCTGGATTTGGAAATCTGGCAAGAAGATAATAAGCTATATACTAAAACACATTTTAAAAATGTTGACAGAAATAGCTACTTGTCAGTAGATAGCTGTCATCACCAGACCTGGTTATGCTACATCCCAATGTGACAACTGATCCGGCTACGAAGGAACTGCTCTGACTAAGGATTTTTTGATACAAGCAGATAAAATTGGACAAAGCTTTACTAATAAAGGATACAGAAGTGAAGACATTGAGAGCAAGATCTCGGAAGTAAAGAAGATGGATAGAACAATGTTAATAAAGGATAAACCACCTACTACTGATAAACCCAATGGAGTACCAATAATACTGAACTATAATGTGCAATATAGAAGTATTGAGAAAATGATAAAAAAGCATTGGCATATATTACGGTCAGATACACATCTTCAGGAGATTTTACCCCAACACTCGAAATGTATTTATAAGAGGACTCCAACTCTAAGGGACAAGATTGTGAAGAACATCCCTGACCCGCCATATAACGGTGTAACTTTCTTTACAGGAAAGGGGTTTTACCCGTGCAAACGCTGCTATGCCTGTACAAGAATAAAAAGACCTGTTGAAAATAAATTTAACTTTACCTCTACAAGTACCGGTAACTCATATGAATATGGAAGGAGCCGTGTATGTCCTCCAATGTAGCTGTGGCCTACAATATGTGGGGCGAACAAAGAGGCCATTAAAAGTAAGGATTAACCAGTTGCCGACCGCCGCACGACGATGTACGTAAACAGAATGGCACGGGCAGGCATATGGGCGTACCTGTACGTCCCTGCCTTCCCGCGGGTGGGGGGCCTGATCGGGCCCCCCCGGTGCCAGCGGCGGTCGGAATCCATTCAGGAGCGATCCGGGATGAGGGGGCGGCCATTCGTTCATGGCCACCCCCTCGCGATCGCTCCTGACGAATGGAAGTGCAGCGTGACATCACTTCCTCTCCTGTAATGTAAACACAGGCAGAGGAAGTAATGTAATCTCTCCTCCGTGTCGGTATTTTTCGTTCCGGCACCGAGGAGAGAGGATCGGTGAGTTGCACCAACACTACACAATACAGTAGAACATGCCAGGCACACTCACCCCCCCCCCTTCACCCCCCGATCACCCCCCCCCCCAATCACCCCTGCACCCCCAGTCACAGTGACACCAATTTCATATTTTTTTTTTGCATTGGTGTCATTTGTGACTGTAATAACTGTTAGGGCAGTTAGGGTTAGCCCCCTTTAGTTCTAGGGTACCCCCCTAACCCCCCCAATAAAGGTTTAACCCCGTGATCACCCCCCGTCGCCAGTGTCACTAAGGCTGGGTTCACATTGCAGCGGTTTATGAGAACGGATGTGATTCGCACTGCAGTGCAAATCACATCCGATCTCTGTCCGATTCGAGTACAGCCATACAGATAGTATGGCTGAATTCGCATCGCACCCGCCGCACCTGCCGCAAACTCGCACGGGACCCTTTTTTTGGTCCGCAGCAGAATCGGATCGCATGGGTGTTCACACCATGCGATCCGATTCCTGTCCGAGTTTGCAGATCGCACTGCGATATGCAAACTGATCTGGGGGTGTCATTAACATTTCACTGACACTCCCAGCAGTTCGCATAGGGCAGTGTGATGCGGGAACCCGCTGCGGATTCGTGGCGTTTCCGCATCGCTCCAGTGTGAAACCAGCCTAATAAGCGATCGTTTTTCTATAGCGCCAGGGACCCCCATATACTACCGCATAAAGCCCCCTGATTGCCCCCTAGTAAACCCTTTCACCAGTGATCACCATATAACTGTTACAGGTGACGCTGGTTGGTTAGTTATTTTTTTATAGTTTCAGGGCACCCGCCATTTATTACCTAATAAAGGTTTAACCCCCTGATCACCCGGCGGGTGATATAAGTTTGAGGGTCAGATAAGGTCTGCGTCGCCCCAGGCAGCGTCAGGTTAGTGCCAGTACTGCTAACACCCACGAGCAAAGCATACACCTCCCTTAGTAATATAGTATCTGATCAGATCTATATTAGCGTCGCCAGCAGTTTAGGTTTCCCAAAACGCATTGTTAGCGGGATCAGCCCAGATACCTGCTAGCACCTGCGTTTAGCCCCTCCGCCAAGCCCAGCCCAGCCCACCCAAGTGCAGTATCGATCGATCACTGTCACTTACAGAACACAACGCACATAACTGCAGCGTTCGCAGAGTCAGGCCTGATCCCTGTGATCGCTAACAGTTTTTTTTGTAGCGTTTTGATACAGTCGCTGACAGCCTAGGTGCTTTTTTACCTGTGAGTCTCACTAGTGTACCCCTAAATTTAGGGGTGTCTACTTTCCAAAATAGGGTCATTTGGGGGGGGGGGGGGGGGTTTGTGCCATCTTGGCATTTTATGGCCTTCAAAGCTGTGATAGGTAGTGAGGAGTAAAATCTAAAATTTACACCCTTAGAAATCCTGAAGGCAGTGCTTGGTTTTCGGGGCCCCGTACGCGGCTAGGCTCCCAAAAAATCCCACACATGTGGTATCCCCGTACTCAGGAGAAGTAGCAGAATTTATTTTGGGGTGTCATTTCACATATGCCCATAGCATGTGTGAGCAATATATCATTTAGTGACAACTTTGTGAAAAAAATAAATAAATAAAAGTTTGTAATTTTCCCGCAACTTGGGGCAAAATATAAAATATTCCATGGACTTAACATGCCTCTCAGCAAATAGCTTGGGGTGTCTACTTTCTAAAATGGGGTCATTTGTGGTTGTTTTGTGCCATCTTGGCATTTTATGGCCTTCAAAACTGTGATAGGTAGTGAGGAGTGAAATTACAAATGTATGCCCTTAGAAATCCTGAAGGCGGTGCTTGATTTTCGGGGCCCCGTACGCGGCTAGGCTTCCAAAAAGTCGACCACATGTGGTATCCCCGTACTCAGGAGAAGCAGCAGAATGTATTTTAGGGTACAATTCCACATATAACCATGGCATGTGTGAGCAATATATCATTTAGTGACAACTTTGTGTAAAAAAATATAAAAAAAAATTTTTGGTCATTATTCAATCGCTTGAGGCAAAAAAATAAAATATTCAATGGGCTCAACATGCCTCTTATCAATTTCCTTAGGGTGTCTACTTTCCAAAATGGGGTCATTTGGGGGGGTTTTGTACTGCCCTGCCATTTTAGCACCTCAAGAAATGAGATAGGCAGTCATAAACTAAAAGCTGCGTAAATTCCAGAAAACGTACCTTAGTTTGTAGATGTGACAACTTTTGCGCAAACCAATAAATATACAGTTATTGACTTTTATTTTACCAAAGACATGTGGCTGAATACATTTTGGCCTAAATGTATGACTAAAATTGAGTTTATTGGATTTTTCTAATAACAAAAAGTAGAAAATATCATTTTTTTTTCAAAATTTGCGGTCTTTACGTTTATATCGCAAAAAATAAAAATCTCAGAGTCAGTCAAATATCTTTAAAAGAAAGCTCTATTTGTGGGAAAAAAAGGACGCAAATTTTGTTTGGGTACAACATTGCATGACCGCGCAATTACCAGTTAAAGCAGCGCAGTGCCAAATTGTAAAAAGACCTCTGGTCATTGACCAGCAAAATGGTCCGGTCTGAAAGTGGTTAAGGAACATGTAAAAAATATCATTAGTGGCTTTGACAAACACAGCGTGTCCAGACATTTTAGCACCCACCATAATAGGGACCCCACCCACCTTACTTTTTGGGGCATAGAACCCTATAAAAAACATTGGAGAGGTAGCCATAGTCAGGACACTTAGTCAATAAGAATCTAAGTGGATTTTTATTTTAGATACTTTTTCACCCCAAGGCCTAAATATAGACTTTGATGTAAATTGTTTTATTAGTGATTTTTAGCTTTAATAGTGATTTTTATTTTTCTAAATGGGAGTCAGGGGTATTTAAATGTAGCTTAAGTATGTATATTTGTTTATTGACCTGTGTAAACTTATTGGCCTCTTGGACATTATTTCCGGTGTCCTTCTCCAACTCACCTCTGGGTAACTTAGTTTTTTTTTTTTTTATCTTGGTGTATTTTTTTGATTTTTTTTTTAACTAGCTTGTTGTTGAATATAATTTTAAACTTGTATTTAAAAAAAAAAAAAAAAAAATACCTTTTAGCCGTCTTCTTAAATTGGACTTCCCTATATCTATTTTAATGAGGAACTGTTTGTTAGTCCGTTCGCTTGATCACAATTAAATATGTAGGAAGTATGCCCCAGAATGGGGATCATACTTTGCCCAATGTATCTTATTTTTATAACTATCTGTACAGTTATCCGTCCTGGGCTGCCCTGATATATATTATGTTGTGAGCAGCCCATAGACGAGTTCTTGCAGGAAAAAAATATTTTGAGCAACAGACAGCATGGATTCATGAAAGACAGAAGTTGTCAGACAAACCTGATTTCTTTTTATGAGGTGGTAAGTAAAACCTTGGACAAAGGGGTGGCAGTGGACGTGATATATTTGGATTTTGCAAAAGCGTTCGATACAGTTCCGCACACACGGCTCATGTGTAAGGTAAAGTCTACAGGTTTGGAAACATCAGTTTGTAGATGGATAGAAAACTGGCTAAAAGACAGAATTCAGAGAGTAGTGGTTAATGATTCTTACTCTGAATGGTCTAAGGTTATCAGTGGTGTACCCCAAGGTTCAGTGCTGGGACCCTTGCTTTTTATTATCTTTATAAATGATATTGGGTCTGGGATCAAAAGTAAAATTTCCGTCTCTGCAGATGACACCAAGCTATGCAGTGCAATAACGTCCTTACAGGATGTCACCAATTTACAAGCCGACCTCAATGCTCTGTCTAATTGGGCGACTATGTGGCAGATGAGGTTTAATGTTGAGAAATGTAAAGTTATGCACTTGAGGGCTAAGAATATGCATGCATCATACACGCTAGGGGGAGTAGAACTGGGGGAATCCCTAGTGGAGAAGTATCTGGGGGTTTTGGTAGATCATAAGCTCAATAATTGCTCGCTTTGGAAACCGCAGCTTGGCATTGCATGCTAAGTCATTTCCTGTATTAAGAGAGGTATGTACTCCAGAGAGAGAGATATCATTTTGCCCCTGTTCAAATCATTAGTAAGACCTCATCTGGAATATGCCATTCAGTTTTGGGCACCAGTTCTCAAAAAGGATATCGGGGAACTGGAGAAAGTGCAGAGAAGGGCAACCAAACTGATAAGAGGCATGGAGGAACTCAGCTATGAGGAAAGATTAGAGGAACTGAATTTATTCACTCTTGAGAAGAGGAGATTAAGGGGGGATTTGATCAACATGTACAAATATATAAGGGGTCCATATAGGGAACTTGGTGTCGAGTTATTCACTTTACAGTCAACAAAGAGGACAAGGGGGCACTCTTTACGTCTAGAGGAGAAGAGATTTCATCTCCAAATACGGAAAGGTTTCTTCACAGTAAGAGCTGTGAAAATGTGGAATAGACTCCCTGCAGAGGTGGTTATGGCCAGCTCAGTGGATTGCTTTAAGAAAGGCCTGGATTATTTCCTAAGTGTACGTAATCTAACTGGGTACTAAAATTTATAGGTAAAGTTGATCCGGGGAAAATTCGATTGCCTCTCGAGGGATCAGGAAGGAATTTTTTCCCCTGCTTTAGCAAATTGGATTATGCTCTGCTGGGGTTTTTTGCCTTCCTCTGGATCAACTGTGTGTATAGAATTGGGTATATGGGCTGGTATGATATTTATTATATATAATTTTTTTTTTTTTTTGTTTTGGTAGAACTGGATGGACTTGTGTCTTTTTTCAACCTGACTAACTATGTAACTATGTTCGGTATATGGTCTGCGCTGGACAGGCCTTGTAGTTTCGTTTTCCGTCTGCTCCCTTCCCCTTAAAGAGGAAGTAAACCCTGGTGAGTTTACTTCCTCTTTCATTCCCTGCAAAGGCAAAGCATAATGGACTACTATGCATCGCATAGTAGCCCATTATGTGTCACTTACCTGACACAGGAGCCAGCGAAGTGGCCGCTGTCCCCTGTAGTCCACCGCATCCATCTTGTTGGTGGGGTCTCGGAGCTCCGCCGCTGTCATTCGGCGAAGCCGCAAAGACGTCACTCCCGCGCATGTGCACGGGAGCCGACACGCGCGGCAGCTCCGTCGCTGAGAATGCTGTGCTCTGCGCGCCTGCGCCGTAGACAGCGGTGCCCGTTTTCGGGCAAATATCTCCTAAACCATATAGGTTTAGGAGATATTGCTTGGACCTACAGGTAAGCCTTAATCTAGGCTTACCTGTAGGTCAAAGTGGTTTGTAAGGGTTTACAACCACTTTAAAGCCTTTTTAGCTATAGTCTTAATACATTTTATTAAACAAGATTTTTTAATGGATGTATTGGAGAAGAATAGTCTGTGTTTACATGTTTGGACACACAGTAAAACCGTAGCCTATAAACAGTCTGCATGGATACCTATCCATGTATGGCTCCGGGAAAATGGTTGCTATACTATGTAAGCATAGGAAAAACTGGCGGCGAATACAGTCGAATGCACTATCCAATTTTGAGCTATGGGAGGGCTTCGGGGAAAATGGCCGACGGCTAGACATATGGAAAATGGCCGTCGGCTAGACATGTGGAAAATGGCCGCGGTTGTAGCCCGATTCTCTAGAAAATGGCCGCGACAATGTTAGTCTATGGGAGGCTTCGGAATAATGGCCGCCACATATGCCAATATAAAAGACACTTCCGTATACCTATATCCCCTTCCCTGATGAAGTCATGTGACACGTGACGATACGCGTCGGAATAGGAGGAATTAGGACACCGGAAGTGACGTCCGAGACAGGAACGCAACGCTCGGCTTTGCTGTGATATGTGAATTACCTATCTGTTGTTTTGTGAGTACCTCTCCATCTTTTTGGTTTTATTAATAAAGTATATATGTACTTCACCATTGGAGCCTACCTTTCCTTTTCCCTACGAGACCCTGTTATTCCAACAACTGACGTGTGGACAAGATTTATGTTCCGGCAGTAGGGACACACCACCTGGATTGTTTGAGTTTTTTTTTGTCTGCTGTTTACCTTACAGCAGTAAGGTAAGGGGCCACTTCACTTAATGTGTGTGGAACACTGAAGAGGCACAAGAGTTTGTACACACTGGTTTTCCTGGCACCCTGTACCCGGAGAAGCACCTTATGAATCACGCGTCACTTTATTTTTTATAGAGACTCTGCTATTTTACTTTACTCATGTGCTTTAATTGCACTGTGTGATTCACGTGTGTGTCATTAATGATACAGTTTTTTTTATTTTATTGTGCTAATTTTTACTGTGGAAAGTTTGTTTGCACTATATGTTTTCACTGGTTTATGCGATTTTGAACCTATGAAGCACTGGACACTTTAATATCGTTTATATATTGTATGTTTTATTTCAGCACTTGACACTTTATTCACTTATTGCTTTATTTATAGTCACGATAGCTGGTTTACACTATTGTCTAGTTATATGTAACTTGGTATTTAATTAATAGTAAGCATTAGGCACTTTAGATTCACTTACTATTTTTAAGGTAGCGCAGCACCACCTATTTGATTTTGATACACGTCTCTCAGTGGTAGGGTTTATACCTCTGTCGTGTTCTGCTGCAACCCGCCCCTAGCATTAATTTAGGTTTTATATGATAGCGTGGGGATACTCCAATTTTGCTCCTTAAAAAATGGTCGCCTCCCCCGGTCGTTGACCCGCCAGTATGCAGATTAAATAAAGTAACCCCAATTCCATTAGAAGGGGCTCCTGCATTTAAGGACCCTACTACCAGAGGAAGTGGCCTGGTCCATGTTTACGGTAGTGGGGAGTTGTCAGGGCTGGCTTAGCCCTTCCTCCTCTAGGCTGGCCGCTCAGCTGTTGGCTAATTGCCAGCTCTCTTCTCTTTCCAGAGTTACAAGCTGTTCCCGATGATGCTCGTCTGACCTGCCTATTTAAAGCCTTCCAGCTCACTTTTTCCTTTGCCTTCACGTTGGTCACATCACAAGGAACCATCTCCTGCTGTTTGTTTCAAGTTTCTTATCTTGCTTGCAGTTGCTCTCCTTGGATCCCTGACTTCTGGCCTGGCTGATTACCCCGATCTGGTTAATGAACTTTGGACTGGCTGACTACCCGATCTGGCTACTGGACTCTGGCTATGCTTGACTACGCTTTTTTCTATTTACCTTTTTATTTTTATTAATAAACAAGTGTGATTTGATTGTACTTCTGTCTGTTTCATGGTTTCTGACAGTACGCAAAGGCCATGAATTCAGAAGATACAGTCAATCCACTTGTTTGTAATATTTTTTCCAGATTGGATGAGCAAGATCACCGCATGGATCAGTTTGCCTTGGCGTTACAAATGCTCCTGAATCGCACGGCTCACCTGGAATCCTCCACGGTGGCTGCTCCGGTACAACCTGAGTTGCAGGCTGTCCCTGCTGCTGCGCCAGTCTCTGTGCAGGCACCCGCCTCGAGTAACACCTCTATAAGAGGTATGTCTGGTTCTACGCAAAGTAGGTTTTGTGATATCTTTCCTTTCTGAGAGAGCCTTGGCCTTGGCTAACCCTCTATGGGAGACGCAAAAACCTGTTGTCTTGAGTTACCCTCAGTTTGTGGCATCCTTTAAAAGGGTTTTTGACATTCCCGCACTCTCCGCTTCTGCTGCCAAGTGCCTCATTTCCATCAAACAGAGTATGAGAACTGTTGCCGACTACGCCATTGAATTCCGTACTCTGGCAGCAGAGGTTGCTTGGAACAATGAGGCCCTTGTGGCTGCTTTTCCTCATGGTCTCTCAGATTCCATCAAGGATGAGATGGCAGCCCGAGATATACCCACTGAGCTGTAGGGCTTGATCTCATTTGCCATCCTCATTGACTCCAGACTCAGAGAAAGACTTTCTCTTAAGGAGTGCTTGCGGAAGCCTCCTGTACGTTTGCGTCCGAGCTTTGTAGTCCCACCCATGCCTCCCTCACCTCCCATGCCTCCTGGTACCAAGTTGATCAGTGAAGATGAACCCATGCACCTGGGTTTCACGCGTCTCCCTGTGGATGAGAGCCTTTAGGAGGAGGGAGAGATTGTGCCTTTATTGTGGCCAGGCAGGTCACTTTTTGAAGTCTTGTCCTACCCATCCAGGGAATGCCCGTACCTTGAGGTCCTGTCATGGACAGACCTTAGGTGGTGTTTTGTCCCCAGTTATCCAGAAGAATAAGCCCCCTTTTTTGGGCTGAGGAGTCCATTGAGATACAGGCTCTAATCGACTCTGGGGCCGCAGGCCTGTTGATGCTGCATTTGTTTCGCAGCACTCGATTCTGCTGCAGCTGCGTGACACTTGCCATTGAGGCTCTTGACGGGACACCTTTACAGCCTGCCCATGTGACTCATGAGGTGGTTCCATTGTCCATGGCCATAGGGGCTCTTCACCATGAGATAATCTAATTCCAAGTTATTTCCTCACCCAGGTTTCTGCTGGTTATTGGTTATCCTTAGTTACAGAGGCACAACCCCTATTTTGATTGGCTCTGTGCTGAGGTTCTCTCCTGGTCACCACAATGCAGTGAGACATGCTTCCTGAAGGTATCCAAGGTCCTGTGCACCTCTTCACTCCCCTCCCTGCCGGAGGAGTACCGTGATATCCTCATATTTTCCAAGTCCCTGGAGAGCCACCACACAGATGTATGTCGTGTACTTCAGAAACTACTAGAGAACAATCTCTTTTGTAAACTGGAGAAGTGCGAGTTCCATCGTGAACCCACAGAGTTGGTCTCCGAAGTCCATTAAGGCCTTTGAGACTCTCAAGGCTGCCTTTGTTTCTGCTCCTGTGTTGGCACATCCTGATCCTACGTTGCATTTTATCCTAGAAGTTGATGCTTCTGAGACTGGAGTTGGCCCCCTTTTTGTCTCAACGTCCTAACTCTGAGAGCGCTATGCATCCATGTGGCTACTTTTCTAAGAAATTGTCACCTACTGAGTGCAATTATGAGATTGGTGACAGAGAGCTGTTGCCAATCATTTTAGCCCTGAAAGAATGGAGACATCTCCTTGAAGGTACCACTGTGCCCGTTCTTATTCTTACTGACTATAAGAATCTTAGGCTAGCAGCATCTGAGGCTAAGTGACTCTCTCCCAGAAGGGCGCAATGGTCTCTTTTCTTGTCAAGCTTTAATTCCTTTTTCTCATTCTTACTAAGAATGTAAGGGCTGATGCCTTGTCACGACAATTTTCCTCCACTTCCAAGTCGCAGTCTGTTCCAGTTCCTGTGATCCCCCCCCCCCCCCCCCCCCGTATCTGGACTAAGGTTCGCACCAGTCTTACTTCTCCTTTGCGTGACAAAATTCTTGCTGCTCAGGTCCATGTTCCTCCTGATAAGCCTTGTGACCACTGCTTTGTCCCAGAGAGTCTCCATACTGCAGTGCTCCAGACTTACCTTTCTCCCAAGGCAGCTGGCCATCCTGGGAAGAATCAACTCATTTGGGCCATCTCCCAACAATTCTGGTGGCCTAGTCTATGGGCTGATGTTACTGCCTTCGTAGCTGCCTGTCCCGTGTGTGCTCAGAGTAAGACTCCACGACACTTTCCAGTGGGCCTCCTACAACCCATACCCAATGGAGAGAGGCCCTGGACTCACCTGTCTATGGATTTCATTGTGGAATTGCCCAACTCCCAAGGAAACACTGTTATCCTTATGGTGGTTGACAGGTTTTCAAAGATGTCATTGTATTCCACTTAAGAAGTTACCCACCTCTAAGGAACTGGCTTCCATTTTTGCTCGGGAGATCTTTCGCTTACAAGGTGATTGTCTTGGATAGGGCCAGTCAGTTTGTTTCCCAGTTCTGGCGGGCCTTTTGTGCACAGTTGGGAATCCAGCTTGCGTTCTCTTCTGCGTATCACCCGCAGTCTACTAGGGCCGCAGAACGAGCCAATCAGTCCTTGGAGCAATTCCTACGTTGCTATATTTCGGACCATCATAACCATCATAACAACTGGTCTGACCTATTACCTTGGGCAGAGTTTACTCACAACAGTGCCTTGAATTCTGCCTCCCGATTGTCTCCATTTATGGCGAATTATGGTTTCCAACCTTCCATGTTGCCTGATTCGTTTGTTCCGCAGAGTATTCCTGCGTTAGAGGAGGATCTTCGTGGTCTTCGTTCCACTTGGGTACAAGTCCAGGAGGCCACCTATTGAACGCAGCGAAGGCACGTATACCACTGCGCTGGAAGCCACAGAGTCCACTGACAGTTGCGGATCAGCTGAGCAAAGTGGAGAAAATTAATAAAGTAAAGACCTGATCCTCCCTGCGCAGCACAAACGTGAAAATTATTTGAGTACCTGGCTCAACTGGAATATTTTTATTTACTCGACCAAGAGAATATCCCTCCTAGGCTCTTAATTGGCCGTTGGACATCCACATGCCCCTGGACTAGGGTGTACTACCCCACGCAGTAGGAGAGGTCACTCACATCCTTCGGTGGGCAGAGCGGCACGTACCGGCCCTGTCGGCCATATACATCATGGTAATAGCAAACTGGCAGGCGGATTATCTAAGGAGAATGGTCATTGCATCCGGAAGTGTCCAGGCTTCTTTGCCTGCGGTGGGGCACACCAGATGTGGATCTTCTGGCCTCTCAGCTCAATCGCAAGGTGCAGAGGTTCGTTTCCAGGACAAGAGATCCTTGGGCGGACACGTCAGGCGCGTTGGTGGCTCCATGGGAGCAGTACCAGCTGATTTACGCCTTCCCTCTGCTCAAACTGTTACCTTGCCTGCTTTGCAGAGTGGAGGCCGAGGGGAGTCCAGTGATGATCACTCCAGCTTGGCCCTGGCGTCCCTGGTATGAGGACCTAGTACGCTTGGTGGCGGATGCTCCCTGGCGGTTGCTGATGTGAGAAGGCCCGATACTCCATCCTGATTTACCGTCGCTGGTTTTAATGGCATGGCTGTTGAAAGCCAGGTGCTACGGAACCGAGGTCTGTCGGACTCGGTAATCTCCACCATGCTGAGGGCATGAAAATCTTCTTCTTGGAAGATATACCATCGTACGTGGAAGGCTTATATATTCATGTGTGAGGAGACAGGATGGCATCCGCACACCTATTAGGTTTGCAGGATCCTGCTGTTCTTACAGCGAGGAGTGAACCAGACAAGGGACAGATATCAGACTTTGCTATCTTTTTCCAACGACCCCGGGCATCTCACTCATTGGTAAGTACCTTTGTGCAAGGGGTTCGGCATGTAGACCACCCCTACCTCCGTGGTATCTGAACCTGGTGCTATCGGCGCTTCAGAAACCACTGTTTCAGAACATCAGGGAAATTCCCTTGTTGACTCTTTCTCAGAAAGTGGTCTTTCTAGTGGCTATTACATCTGCCTGGGGGGTTTGAGTTGGCGGCCTTGTCTTGCAAATCACCCTATCTGGTTTTCCACAAGGATAAGGGGGTGTTGCGTCTGCAACCTTCTTTTCTTCCGAAGGTGGTTTCGGCCTTCCATCTCAATGAGGACATTGTGTTAACATCTGTGTTCTAAGCTGACACATCCTAAGAAAGTGGCCCTCCAATCCCTGGATGTGGTCTGGGCCCTAAGGGTATATCTGTCTGCCACTTCTCCCTTCCTGAAGTCAAATTCTCTGTTCGTTTCGGTAGCTGGTCCAAAAAAAGGACTGGCAGTCTCATCGACCACCATCTCACAGTGAATAAATGGAGAACGAACAAACTCTGGACAGCCGCACTCCGGATCGAATGAAAAGTAAAATGTGCCTTTATTTCTTAAAAATGAAAAACCTCACATTACACGGATCACCACAGCAAAGGGAAAAATATAGAACAAAATTACTGACGCGTTTCGTGCTAAAACCAGCGCTTACTCATAGCACCATCTCACGGTGGTTCAGACAGATCGTGGTCCAGGCTTATGCCTTGAAGGGGCGGGTGCCCCCCTTTCCTGTCATGGCCTATTCCACCAGGGCAATTGGGACCTTTTTTTTACATCAATCGTCTGTCTCCCAGGTGTGTAGCTTGGTCATCCGTTCACACTTTCACAAAGTTCTACAAAATTGATGTAAGCGCATCTTCTGATGCTTGCTTTGGCCGCAAAGTTTTGCAGGAGGCCATGTAATCTTTGCAATTTACACTTTCTTCTTGTTAGAGAAAGTTACATTTTGGTTGCCAATGCATTCTGACGCATATGTTGGCCGCAAGTTCTGATGCGGTCGGTTCAGATGGTGACTTCTCCGTTGAGGAGCACCTCTGGTTGTGGGTGAAGTTAAGTTTGCTGTTTCCACCCCTCGTTATGACACTGCTTGGGGACGTCCCTACGGTCAAGATTAATGGAGTTATCCTTCCATGAACGAAAGAGAAAATAGGATTTTTGCACTCACCGTAAAAAATACCTTTCTCTGAAGTTCATTGACTGACACAGCACCCACCCCTCCTATTTTACGTTATACTGCTTGTTGACATACTGAGCTGCAGGAAGCAGGCTGAGGGGTTATAGCCAGAGGGACCACCCCCCCTGGGCGGAACTGTACAGTTATGTTGTTTTTCACATGTATTGCATGTTCTGCCTAGTCCTCTCTTGAAGGTGGCGTAATAACCCTATGGTGAAGATTTAATGGAGTAAAAAAAGTGTCAATTTTGGGGAAAAAAATGCTATATTTTTTTACTTTTTGCAATAATAAATATCCCCCCAAAAAATAAAAATGTCTTCCTCAGTTTAGGCCGATATGTATTCTTTTACATATTTTTGGTAAAAAAAAATTGCAATAAGCGTATATTGATTTGTTTGCACAAAAGTTATAGCGTCTACAAAATAGGGGATATATTTATGGCATTTTTATTATTTTTTTCTAGTAATGGCAGTGATCTGCGATTGTTAGCGGGACTGCGACATTTCAGCAGACCGATCGGATGTTTTTGACACTTTTGACACTTATACAGTGATCAGAGCTTAACCAGTTGCCGACCGCCGCACGCCGATGTACGTCGGTACAATGGCACGGGCAGGCATAAGGACATACATGTACGTCCCTTGCCTCCCGCGGGTCGGGGGCCCGATCGGGCCCCCGCCCGGTGCCTGCGGCGGTCGGTATTCGTACGGGAGCGATCCCGGACGAGGGGACGGCCATTCATTCATGGCCACCCCCTCGCGATCGCTCCCGACGAATAGAAATCCCCGGTGACATCACTTCCTCTCCTGTAATGTAAACACAGGAGAGGAAGTGATGTATTCTCTCCTCCGTGTCGGTATTTTTCGTTCCGACACGGAGGAGAGCGGATCAGTAAGTTGCACCAACACATCCCACACACAGTAGAACATGCCAGGCACACTCACACCCCCCCTTTACCCCCCGATCACCCCCCCAATTACCCCTGCCCCCCAGTCACAGTGACACCAATGTCATTTTTTTTTTTTTTTTTTTTTTTTTGCATTGGTGTCATTTGTGACTGTAATAACTGTTAGGGCAGTTAGAGTTAGCCCCCTTTAGTTCTAATGTACCCCCCTAACCCCCCCAATAAAGGTTTAACCCCGTGATCACCCCCCGTCGCCAGTGTCACTAAGGCTGGGTTCACATTGCAGCGGTTTATGAGAACGAATGTGATTCGCACCGCACTGCAGTGCAAATCACATCCGATCTCTGTGCGATTTGAGTTCAGCCATTCGCCGCACCCGCCACACCCGCCGCACCCGCCGCAAATTCGCACGGGACCCTTTTTTTGGCCCGCAGCAGAATCGGATCGCATGGGTGTTCACACCATGCGATCCGAGTTTGCAGATCGCACTGCGATATGCGAACTGATCTGGGGGTGTCAGTAACATTTCACTGACACTCCCAGCAGTTCGCATAGGGCAGTGTGAACTGCCGCCGGGAGGCATGCGATGCGGGAACCCGCCGCGCATTCGTGGCGTTTCCGCATCGCTCCAGTGTGAACCCAGCCTAATAAGCGATCATTTTTCTGATCGCCGTATTAGTGTCACAGGTGACGCTAGTTAGGCAGGTAGGTATTTAGGTTCGCCGCAGCTTTTTATAGCGCCAGGGACCCCCATATACTACCGCATAAAGCCCCCTGATTGCCCCCTAGTTAACCCTTTCACCTGTGATCACCATATAACTGTTACAGGTGACGCTGGTTGGTTAGTTATTTTTTTATAGTTTCAGGGCACCCGCCATTTATTACCTAATAAAGGTTTAACCCCCTGATCACCCGGCGGGTGTCATTTGTGACTAATAACTGTTAGGGCAGTTAGGGTTAGCCCCCTTTAGTTCTAAGGTACCCCCCTAACCCCCCCAATAAAGGTTTAACCCCGTGATCACCCCCCGTCGCCAGTGTCACTAAGGCTGGGTTCACATTGCAGCGGTTTGAGAACGGATGTGATTCGCACCGCACTGCAGTGCAAATCACATCCGATCTCTGTGCGATTCGAGTTCAGCCATTCGCCGCACCCGCCGCACCCGCCGCAAATTCGCACGGGACCCTTTTTTTGGCCCGCAGCAGAATCGGATCGCATGGGTGTTCACACCATGCGATCCGAGTTTGCAGATCGCACTGCGATATGCGAACTGATCTGGGGGTGTCAGTAACATTTCACTGACACTCCCAGCAGTTCGCATAGGGCAGTGTGAACTGCCGCCGGGAGGCATGCGATGCGGGAACCCGCCGCGCATTCGTGGCGTTCCCGCATCGCTCCAGTGTGAACCCAGCCTAATAAGCGATCGTTTTTCTGATCGCTGTATTAGTGTCACAGGTGACGCTAGTTAGGCAGGTAGGTATTTAGGTTCGCCGCAGCTTTTTATAGCGCCAGGGACCCCCATATACTACCGCATAAAGCCCCCTGATTGCCCCCTAGTTAACCCTTTCACCAGTGATCACCATATAACTGTTACAGGTGACGCTGATTGGTTAGTTATTTTTTTTATAGTTTCAGGGCACCCGCCATTTATTACCTAGTCTCACTAGTGTACCCCTAAATTTAGGGGTGTCTACTTTCCAAAATGGGGTCATTTGGGGGGGGTTTGTGCCATCTTGGCATTTTATGGCCTTCAAAACTGTAACGCCCTTAGAAAGCCTGAAGGCGGTGCTTGGTTTTCGGGGCCCCGTACGCGGCTAGGCTCCCAAAAAGTCCCACATATGTGGTATCCCCGTACTCAGGAGAAGCAGCAGAATTTATTTTGGGGTGTCATTTCACATATGCCCATGGCATGCGTGAGCAATATATCATTTAGTGACAACTTTGTGAAAAAAAAAAAAAAAAAAAAAAAGTTTGTAATTTTCCCGCAACTTGTGGCAAAATATAAAATATTCCATGGACTCAACATGCCTCTCAGCAAATAGCTTGGGGTGTCTACTTTCTAAAATGGGGTCATTTGTGGGGGTTTTGTGCCATCTTGGCATTTTATGGCCTTCAAAACTGTAATAGGTAGTGAGAAGTGAACTCAAAAATTTACGCCCTTAGAAAGCCTGAAGGCGGTGCTTGGTTTTCGGGGCCCCGTACGCGGCTAGGCTCCCAAAAAGTCCCACATATGTGGTATCCCCGTACTCAGGAGAAGCAGCAGAATTTATTTTGGGGTGTCATTTCACATATGCCCATGGCATGTGTGAGCAATATATCATTTAGTGACAACTTTGTGAAAAAAAAAAAAAAAAAAAAAAAGTTTGTAATTTTCCCGCAACTTGTGGCAAAATATAAAATATTCCATGAACTCAACATGCCTCTCAGCAAATAGCTTGGGGTGTCTACTTTCTAAAATGGGGTCATTTGTGGGGGTTTTGTGCCATCTTGGCATTTTATGGCCTTCAAAACTGTAATAGGTAGTGAGAAGTGAACTCAAAAATGTACGCCCTTAGAAAGCCTGAAGGCGGTGCTTGGTTTTCGGGGCCCCGTACGCGGCTAGGCTCCCAAAAAGTCCCACATATGTGGTATCCCCGTACTCAGGAGAAGCAGCAGAATTTATTTTGGGGTGTCATTTCACATACGCCCATAGCATGTGTGAGCAATATATCATTTAGTGACAACTTTGTGTAAAAAAAAAAAAAAAATTTTTTTTTTGTCATTATTCAATCGCTTGAGGCAAAAAAATAAAATATTCAATGGGCTCAACATGCCTCTTATCAATTTCCTTAGGGGGTCTACTTTCCAAAATGGGGTCATTTGGGGGGGTTTTGTACTGCCCTGCCATTTTAGCACCTCAAGAAATGAGATAGGCAGTCGTAAACTAAAAGCTGCGTAAATTCCAGAAAACGTACCTTAGTTTGTAGATGTGACAACTTTTGCGCAAAACAATAAATATACAATTATTGACTTTTTTTTTACCAAAGACATGTGGCTGAATACATTTTGGCCTAAATGTATGACTAAAATTGAGTTTATTGGATTTTTCTAATAACAAAAAGTAGAAAATATCATTTTTTTTCAAAATTTGCGGTCTTTTTACGTTTATATCGCAAAAAATAAAAATCGCAGAGGCAATCAAATACCATCAAAAGAAAGCTCTATTTGTGGGAAGAAAAGGACGCAAATTTTGTTTGGGTACAACATTGCATGACCGCGCAATTACCAGTTAAAGCAGCGCAGTGCCAAAGTGTAAAAAGACCTCTGGTCATTTACCAGCAAAATGGTCCGGTCTGAAAGTGGTTAAAATAGCCACTGATTACTGTATAAATGTCATTGGCGGGGATTGGGTTTACACTAGGGGGCAATCAAGGGGTTAAATGTGTGTCCTAGGGAGTGATTCTAACTGTGGGGGCATGAGACTGCGTGGAGGAGACTGATCACTGTTTAAACTTAGTATGAACAACAGATCTGTCACCCCTCTTGTGACAGAACAGAGATCTGTCTGTTTACATTAAGAGATCTCTGTTCTGTCTCTCCCAGGAATGATTGCGGGTGCCCGACAGACATTGCGGCCCCTGGCATGCGCATTGGCTCTACGTTGACGTGTCCCCGCGCCCCCTAGTGGTCTTGAAGCGATGTACATCTACATCAATATGCCCAGGGGAGCCAATCTCCCACAGTTTAACTGTGGCGGCTGGTCCTCCAGGGGTTAAGCAAATTCTCCTATATAAGTTGTCCCTCTTTATCTGCTCTTTTCTCTTCCATACAACCGTTCAAAGTGCCGAATTTACACAGCTTGTCTGAGAGCGCAGAAAAGGGGGGTGGGGAGCTGAAGGTACACTTTGCAGAGCTCAGTCAGGAGAGCAGATTGGTGGGAATGAGACACCCCCCCCCCCCCCCCACACACGCACACAAACAGAGCTGAGGCTGTTAGTTAGCTGGAGCTCCCACCCCGTCACCTTTTTCTCTTTGCATCACGAAAACTTGTCAGAAGTGATTCATGCTTATAGCAGAGGAAAAGTAGCAGTCAAAAAAGCTCTTAATTAAGACAAGTACACTGTAGAGGGATATGCTTTGTTCATATTTCATAACTGATGTTTACAACCACTTAAAGATGGTGACCAGAATGGCTAGCCCTTTTCCTGGATCCACTTCTTATAATGTGGGATGCAAGGTGTTCAGAGTAACAAAAAAAACAATGATATAAAGAAGACTGTGTGTGTGTACAGCCCAGTGTAAGAATGATCCTGTGTCATCTACTGCACGGAGAAGCGCTGTTATGACAGGAGCACAGCCTGCACATCTTCTGTAGCGATTTCCCTCCTGTAAAGGGGGGGGGGGGTAATCATTTGTGCTTGGGTTTAGTGGTTTGTGGAAGAAGGGGATGCTATTTGTGCTGGGAAGGGTAATCTGGAGGGGTGGGAATTTGTGCTAGGGGGTGGAGGGATTTTTATAAGAGGGGGAATGGATGATTTGACCCCCTGTACACTGCCCTGCTGGCCCCATTTCCTCCATCCTGCTGGCCCCATTTCCTCCGTCCTGCTGGCCCCATTTCCTCCGTCCTGCTGCCCTCTGCCCTGCTGACCCCTGCCCTCTGCCCTGCTGACCCCTGCCCTCTGCCCTGCTGACCCCTGCCCTCTGCCCTGCTGACCCCTGTCCTCTGCCCTGCTGACCCCTGTCCTCTGCCCTGCTGACCCCTGTCCTCTGCCCTGCTGACCCCTGTCCTCTGCCCTGCTGACCCCTGTCCTCTGCCCTGCTGACTCCTGTCCTCCGCCGTACACTTCTCTGATTCACTTTGCTGTACACTACCCTACAAACTAATGGCCTCTGTACACTGCCCTACAAACTGCTGACTCTATCATCTGCCCTTTGGATCCCCTGTACACACTGCCCCTACTTCTATAAATTGCCCTGCTGACCTTGCATCCTCTTCCCCCCCCTGACATTTTTTACTGCACCACCACATTAGGGCGGCACAGTGGTGTAGTGGTTAGCACTCTCACCTAGCAGTAAAGTGGGTCACTGGTTCGAATCCCAATCATGACACTACCTGCCTGGAGTTTGCATGTTCTCCCTGTGCCTGCGTGGGTTTCTTCCGGATACCACGGTTTCCTCCCACACTCCAAAGACATGTAGGTAGGTTAATTGGCTTCTGTCCAAAATTGGCCCTAGTATATGAATGGGGATTGTGGGCTCCTTGAGGGTAGGGACTGATGTGAGTGTGTGCAATGTACAGGGATAAGAACAACTGTAGACACTCACTCAGGTTGAACTGGATGGACTGGTGTCTTTATTCAACCTTACTAACCATGTAACATCAGACAGGCTAGACCTGCTCCATTATGCCCCTTACTGCATCACACCTGTGGTCCAGGGATCATCCTGCTAGGCAAGGTTGAACCACAAGCAATGTCTTCTGAGGCTGAGTTGGCTGTATTGGAGCTGGTGCATAAGCATCTTCTTCTGCATTTACTAAGCCACCCTGGCCTGGACTAGCAGGGTGCATTGGACAAGCACATTAAGGCATTGAACCTTCTCTATGTCCCTAGTAACCAACTCAAAGTAATGTAAGAAAGGGTTTACATGCTCAAACCTTGTTACTTTACGTAGCTTACAAAACTGAGGACTCATGAAGTGGAGTGGTTTTATAGGGGAGGCGGGTGGGGGTGGTCCAATCAGGTAAGAGCCTTTAACCCGTTGTGAATAAATAGGTAGCTTATGTCCTCTACAGTACCCCAAGATATGGAATCTACAGATAAATTCCGTTTGGCATTTTGGATATGGGATTGTAATCAGAATACTGAAGGGGTAGCTTCAGTTACACTGTGTGTAGAAAACTTAGACTTTCTTCCAGTTAAATTTTAGATTTGAGTTTTTAAGTGATTAATTTATGACGGCATTGAATAGTAAATGTTTTTGTGCTAAAAGTATTTAATACCTACTAATAAAACCTTACACATAATTGTTGTCATTGCTACAAATTGAAAACTTAACCAATAGACAGGTTTTTAAAAATGTATTATGTAAAAATATTATTGTTTTTCTATCAGTGTTCTCAACTTTTGGATGAGGGAGCTAGGGATGATTTAATTGAAGAACTAACAGATGAGTATGAAGACATCCGTCAAGAACATTATGATTCCATGAAGGTAAATTTGCTGGCAAAGCTTATTTTCTGGTCTCTTTGCATGCTTTCACTGGGAATGACTTGGAAAAATATTTTGTTCAAAAAAACAAGTTCACCTTTTGTAATATGTTACATGTAATACCCCGTATTTAGGGTGAAACGTGTAACATATTCCAGCAGCTGCAGCCTTGTGACAGCGAGCAGGGTACCTTCTCCCTGCACCCGGTGTCACTATTTGAAAATAGCTCTGCCCATACAGCCATGTAATTCATTCACAGTTTTCTGTAAATGCACAAACTACAACTACAATTAGCCATTGTGGCTGATGGCTTGTATTTCGCAATGGTCTGCGACATTGCTGATGAGCAGCCTCGTCATTCATTCACAAGCCCTGCAGCTTGCAAACAGTCAGCTGATATGGAGGCACAGGTTCAAAGCTTCAGGGCTTGTTTGCAGGAGTCTGGCATTACACCCCCGATCTATTGATCAGGGGGGCAATGCTTTTCAGGCTCCTTAGGGACAAAATAATAAATGCACATTTTTTTTCCTGCAAAAATGTTTATTTTTTTACAAAAAGTGATCTTCTCCTTTAAGGACTTAAATTGCCTTAGAAGCTCTAGTTTAAATCTTGTATGTAAGGGGTCTCTTGGAACTGCTACTTCCACCAGTCAATTCAGGACTATTACAACATGATGAAAAAACAGATGTTGATGCCACATTTTGGAAAGCAAACACCCCAGCGTATATTCTATGAGGCATAGTCAGTCTTTTGAACAGTTAATTTTTTTACACAAGTCTTCGGAAAACGTGGAAAGAAAATGAAAACATATTTTTTTTACACAAACTGGTCAGTTTATAAGATATTTCTAACTCAAAGCATGTACATAGCAAAAATTACACCCCAAAATACATTTTGCTACTCATCCTGAGTATGTCGATACCACATGTGTGTGACTTTTACACAGCGTGTCCACATACAAAGGCCCAACATGCAGGGAGCGCCGTCAGGTGTTCTAGGAGCATAAATGACACCTCTAATTTCCTAACGACCTACTACATTTGTGAAGGCCCTGGAGCACCAGGAAAATGGAATTGCCCACAAAATTACCCCATTTTGGAAAACAAACACCCCAAAGTATATTCTTTGAAGCATTCTGAGTCTTTTGAGTGGTTCGTTTTTTTACACAAGTCTTCAGAAAACGTGGAAAGAAAATTAAAATCTTTTTTTTTTTTTTTTTACACAAAGTTGTCCATTTATAAGATATTTCTAACACATAGCATGTATATAGCAAAAATTACACCCCAAAACACATTCTGCTACTCCTCCTGAGTATTGCGATACCACATGTGTGAGACTTTTACACAGCGTGGCCATATACCGAGCTCCAACATGGAAGTGGTACCTTCAGGCTTTCTAGGAGCATAAATTACACATCTCATTTCGTTCCTACCTAACACACTTTTGAAGGTCCTGGAGCACCAGGACAATAGAATTACCCACAAAATGACCCCATTTTGGAAAGCAAACACCCCAATGTGTATTCTATGAGGCATGGGCTGCAAATAGGTACTCAGATACTCTGACGGGCTGGTGACAGGTACTCTGTTAATCCGGGCTGGTGACAGGTACTCTGTTAATCCGGGCTGGTGACAGGTACTCTGTTAATCCGGGCTGGTGACAGGTACTCTGTTAATCCGGGCTGGTGACAGGTACTCTGTTACTCCGGGCTGGTGACAGGTACTCGGGTACTCGGATGGACTGTGACAGGTACTTGGATGGGCTGGGACAGGTACTCGGATGGGCTGGGACAGGTGCTCGGATGGGCTGGGACAGGTGCTCGGATGGGCTGGGACAGGTGTTCGGATGGGCTGGGACAGGTGTTTCCGGTGGGCTGGGACAGGTGTTTCCGGTGGGCTGGGACAGGTGTTCGGATGGGCTGGGACAGGTGCTCGGGTGGGCTGGGACAGGTGCTCGGGTGGGCTGGGACAGGTGCTCGGGTGGGCTGGGACAGGTAGTCGGGTACACAGATGGGCTGGGACAGGTAGTTGGGTACACAGATGGGCTGGGACAGGTAGTCGGGTACACAGATGGGCTGGGACAGGTAGTCGGGTACACAGATGGGCTGGGACAGGTAGTCGGGTACACAGATGGGCTGGGACATTTAGTCGGGTACACAGATGGGCTGGGACGGGTGATGACAGGTACTTTGGGGGGTGACAGGTCCTCTTTATTGGGGGGAGGAGGGTAATCAGTGTGTGTTGGTGTACACTGAGCGGTAACGAGATGTTACTGCAATCTCCTCACACACGATCAGTGTGTGAGGAGGAGAACCCGGTAACATCTCATTACCGCGGTTTGTTTACATTCTGTGACCGGCTGTGATTGGACACGGCCGATGACGTGGTAAAGAGCCAATTTTATTGGCTCTTTACTGCGATCGGGGTTGGGCTGTGTCAGGGTGACAAGCCGCATCCCCGATCGGCGCTCTGCACCTGCCCTAGGCGCGTGCACGAGCCCTATAACAGCACAGTACATGTGACCGGCTGTGATTGGACACGGCCAGTCACATGTATCGGGGGGGGGGGGGGGGTCGATGGGGCGGAAAATCCCACAGATCGGGGATGGGCTGTGTCCGAGGGACACGGCTCATCCACGAACGCCGCACTGTGGGCCCCCGGGGGCCCGCAGGAGCGGCGCAATACCAAGGCCGTCATATGACGTCCACCCAGGATGGGAGATGCCATCTGTAGCCGTCATTTGACTATGGCCCGGTATTGAAGTGGTTAAATTACAATGGAGTGCTGTATGTAAGCTAAGCTAAATGTAAAAAAAAATAAACAACTACACATCTCAAACATTCCAGAATTTGATGTCACTATCACTGTGCTTTCTTTAACTGGTAATTGTGCAGTCATGCAATGCTGTACCCAAACAAAATTTGCGTCCTTTTTTTCCCACAAATAGAATTTGCTTTTGGTGGCATTTGATCACCTCTGCAGTTTTTATTTTTTGTGATATAAACGAAAAAAGACTGCAAATTTTGAATAAAAAAAAGTTAATACTTTTTGCTATAAAAAAATACAATAAACTAAATTTTGGATATACATTTAGACCAAAATGCATTCAGCCACATGTCTTAAGTAAAAAAAAAAAAAAAAAAAAAAGTGTATATGTATTGGCTTGCACAAAAGTTAGTGTCTACAAACTAGGTTTTTTTTTCTGGAATTCACGCCCCTTTTAGTCTATCTAATTTCTTGAGGCCCTATAATAGAAGGGCAGTACAACCCCCCCAATGACCTAATTTTGGATAGACACCCCAAGGAATTTGAGAGGCTTGTTGAGCACATTGAATATTTTATTTTTTGTCTGTTGAAAAATGAAGAAAATAAAAATTTTCATAAAGTTGGCAGTGAAATAATCTATTGGTCAAACATGCCATGGGTATATGTGAAATTACACCCAAAAATATATTCTGTTATTTCTCCTGAGTATGGGGATACCAAATGTGTATGACCTTTTGACAGTCTAGCCACGTGCAGGACCCCAAAAACCAAGCACCGCTTTCAGGCATACATTTTTGATTTCACTCCTCGCTACCTATCATAGTTTTGGAGGCCATGAAATGCCCAGATAGCACCCCCCCCCCCCATGACCCTATTTTAGAAAGTAGACACCCCAAGCTATTTGCTGAGAGTCAAGGTGAGTACATGGGATATTTTATATTTTGCCTCAAGTTTCGGGAAAATTACATTTGTTTTTTTCGCAAAGTTGTCACCATGATATATAGCTCAAACATGCCATGGGTATATGCGAAATTACACCCCAAAATACATTCTGCTGCTTCTTCAGAGTTCAGTAATACCACATGTGTGGGACTTTTTGGCAGTCTAGCCACGTACAGAACCCTGAAAACTAAGCACTGCCTTCAGGCTTTCAAAAGCCCCATACACACGATCAGTTTTTCTGCTGAGTTTTTCCTTCAGATTTACCAAAACCATATAATATGAGGTCAGACCTTAGGAATTTCAATTTGTATGCAATCAGGCAGGCCCTTGTACTACATGGTTTTGGTAAATCTGAAGGAAAAAGTCAGCAGAAAATCTGATAGTGTGTATGGGGCTTAAGGGGTGTAAATATTTGATTTCACTCCTCACTAGCTATCACAGTCTTCAAAGCCATGAAATGCCCAGATAGAACAACCCCCCCGCCCATTTTGTAAAGTAGATATCCCAAGCTATTTGCGGAGAGGCATGTTGAGTATTTTTCAGATCTAATTTTTTATTTTTTCAATACATTTTTATTGACAAATCAAAGCAAGAATACAAAACTTCAACATTGTAGGAAAAAGATAACATAGGTACAGCGTAGATATGCATCAGCATGATGAACCAAAGACTGTGTATCTTCGTGAAGATTTGGGGTTCTTTATGCAGACGACATACTTATTTTTCTTTCTTTATTAATCTCATCCCCACATTCCTGCCCCAAATCTTCTTAGTATATTAGATACATTTTGACATATTTCCGGTCTCTTCGTAAACCCCACCAAATCAAATGCACTGAATATTTCTATAAAACACTCTGACCTTTTACAGGCTCACTCCTCTTTACCTTTCAATTGTGTTAACCGCCAATTACCATATTTAGGAGTGCACCTCACATCCTCACTTTGTGATCTTTATGCAGCCAACTATTTACCTTTGTTGAAACAAGTTACAGGCTTATTGAAGCAATGGTCTACATTACCATTATCATGGATTGGATGGATAAATGCAATAATAATGTCAATACTGCCGACATTTTTATATTTATACAGGGTACTTCCCATTTCTATACCCTCATATTTTTAATGGCTCACACAGCGTAGGGTTATGTCTTATTTGGAAGAATATTAAACCCTGTATTCCTAAATCTACTTTATATCTTAGTAAATCTAGAGGAGGCTTGGGGCTACCAAACTTTGCCTCTTATTACTACGCAGCTCAATTATCAATATTGACTAATTATCATTCAACAGAAGACATACCCTTATGGGTAGCTATTGAAGCTATTGATTCTGACCCCGTATGGTGGTCAATTTACTATGGATTCAGCCAAAAGACAGATCTCCTCTGACTAACCCTATTACAAAACACTCACTGGTTATCTGGGACAGATTTGGTAGCTCATATAAATTCCAATCAGTACATAATCCACTTCTTTTCTTTCTAGGGAATCCAGCCTTTTATTCTAAATCGAAAAAGTGAACTACCGGCGCAAAAAGGGAACTACCAATCAATTTTTGTTTGCTGCAACCTGATATAAAAATGTCACTTTGTGAAAAAATTTAATTTTAACATGTATATGAAGCGGGGGTTGCGCTAACTATTTTAGTTCACCTCTATTTTAAAAAAACAAAGTGCCGTGCCTATGTAGAAGACTCCTTAACAAAAACAACTTACTCCCACTTCACAATGCTAAATATGTTACAAAAGTGCTATATGACAGTGCAAATCAAAAACATGCAAAATATACAAAATATTCAGAAATATTGGCACCTCTGCAGAGCTATCCACCTAACCCACGTCACGGGCTTGTCACCCCTGCCTTAAATCACATAAAAATGTGAGAAAGTTATAAAATGATCAATTACAATATACTATGAATGTCCCAAGTGAGTGATCACTCCTGTTGTTAAACAATTAATTCAAGTGCACAATACATATCATAAGTGAGCGATCACTCCAGTGCTGACTAATTCCTCCTATTTCAAGGTGCTTCTTTTCAGATGTAAAGTGCTTCTTATATTCACCAACCAAGTGACTTCACCACCACCAAATGAAATGACCACTCACCAGATCTAATCTGTATATGCGAGTGAAAGTATTCTCGCGCCTACCAATGTGTCCTAAAACTAGTGAGGTTGCAGCAAAACACCGGCAGGGGTATAACCCTCCCCAGATTAAGTGATAGTAGTTAAGAAATGGTGTTGCGCTCCGACTAAATAAATCTAATTAAATTAACATGTACTCAAGTGACAACCAAAACAGAAATAGAATAAAGTGTGAAACTGTATGCTTAAATAAGCTCAGACAATGTGCATAAATACTAAAGTGCAATACACCAGGTCACATTGTGCGCTTGACCAAACAAAACTTGATATGAGAAATCCTCTATAGATGACAGTGAGATAATATTAAGTATATCCAAATATATAGATGATATGACACAAACAAACAAAAAAAAAAAAAACTGAGTGTCGTTATAAAAGTGCAAAACAAATCAAAGAATGCACTGTATATGCGCCTTTAGTTCATTTAGGATAACCACTCCTTTTAGGGATTTCACCAACTGCCTCTCCAAACAGGAAATGGAAACCTCTCATGCTAGTTTTCCTCACAAAAATATATATGAGACCATCATAGTGCAGTATATAAAAAAAAAAAGTATTTAAAAGTGTTAAAATTACAAAATTCACACTCACATGTGCCTGAGCCGGCACCAAGCATGTCCAGCAATGTACGTGGGAATATGGGTTTAATCTATCCCCCTCTGTGCTCAGCTTCCTGATGATGCAACAAACTACGGAACGCGTAGTGGCTGCCGGAACCTCCATTTACCACTTTCGGTGTATGAGGAAGAGGTGTGGAACACATATCGCTATTGAAAGGGATTTTGAGCACGTAGGGGGATAGATTAAAACCACATTCCCACGTACATGGCTGGACTTGCTTGGTGGCGGCTCAGGCACAAGCACATGTGAGTGTGAATTTTGTAATTTTAACACTTATAAATTTATTTATTTTTTGATATACTGCACTATGATGCTCACTTAGTGAACACTGATCTCTGCTCCAATCACATGGAGCAGAGATCAGCGTCACTTGTTTCTAGGCGGAACGGGGAGATGCTGTTTACAACAACAGCTCTCCATTCAGCCACCCCGTGAGACGATTGCGGGTATCCCCGCGGTGATCGAGTCTGCGGGACCCGCGACTGGACTCACGGGGTCCCGACCGGCACGTGAGCGCGCCTGCGGCGGTATGCACGGGATGGCAGGGCAGCATATAAAAATGGACGTACCTGTACGCCAATATGCCTGCCCGTGCCATTCTGCCGATGTACATCGGCGTGCTCCGGTCGGGAACTGGTTAAGTACTGGTTATGCTAAGCTAATGTTAATCAGGGAAAGGGTTTTACCTTTATGTATCTCATATATTTATTAGTAATAATAAATAAAATTCCAGGCTCTGACTATACTTGCCTCCACCCGTTCACAGCTTGAACCCATTTCGGGTGGACGGGTTCTCCGGAGGCATGTTTTACAAATTTTTCTCATATAGTTCGATCTTAACTTAGTTCAGTACTTATATTATTATACTATATAATCTCTGTTACTTAAACTTTAACTTATAACATAACTAATTTGTGTGATCAATACCTGATTATAATTATATTGTTTATTTACGATACCCATGCTATGATGCTTATGAATTGTAATCTTTTTTTTTTTTAATTCAATAAAAAGATTTAACAAGGAAGATTTGGGGTTCTGGTGGGGTAGGTCCTGAACAAAAACAGGCTGTATGCCAATATCGAATCGTAACCAGGCGAAGCTATCGCCCGTCAGCCCCAGCACCCCTAATGGGAACTAACTGTGCTGGAAACCGGCGGATGTCAGACATGCCGTGGGGATTCCGAATTTGGCTAGCCTGTCAGAGGACAAAGTTGCCAATGTGGACCTGTTTGTAATAGGCTAGCATGAAAAGTTAGGAAAAAAAGAACCCCCCCCCCAGGACCCTAAACATAACTTAGCAGTGCTAGATGTCCTTGGTTATAACAGAAGCTATACTTAACAGAAGATTAGAACATGAAAAGAGAAGGAAAGCAAAGTCGAGCAGAGCCTAGGGTGGAAAAGGAAAAAGATACAGAACAGAAGAAATATAGAAAGACGGTAAGAAGGATAAAAGGATGAAGTGGTGATTGCTCCTCCACAGCTACTCCGGAAGTGGGGTATGCCCCAGAGACCCAGAAATGTATTTGGTCCAGGGTTCCCAAATAGTGTTGTGTCTTTCCGCAGTGTCCAAAAAAATACTGACAGTCTCTTCCTGGACCATAATCCATGATATCTTTTAACTTGCCTAAGAGAAACTTTGGGCTGTTTCCAAGCATGAGCTATGGTTATTTTGGTGCCGATAAGGATGAACTGGATAAGGATCTGGGTTAATTTCGGTACTCCCGAGCTGGCGACTTTAAGCAACACGAACTGTGTAGTTTTGAGAATAAGCAATTTTGTAATTTTCCTAATATGTGTGACAGTGGGGTCACTTTGGACACAGGGTGAATAAAAGAAACCCCCGATATGGTCTGTGATAGCCATATTCAAGGCTGTATATACATTGTATATAGATTGGATGTATACTGTATATGGGGGTTAAGTATCATTGCTGTGAGGAATTAAGTTGTTTTGCATTTCTATTGTTCATTTAAGTCTGTCCTTGTGTGTATTGTAAAGTGCCAGACAGACTGGCTGCCAACCCTTTGTGAAAAGATGTGTATTGGGTGGGATCGTTTGAAGCCTAGCAGACGTCAGGATGAGGTGTTGAGTCTTGGGATGTGTGGGTGGAGCTGGGCCCTTGTTCATGTTAAAGCATGTGCCTTGAATTGTGTATAAAGTTACAATGTTTCTCATTAATAAACTCTCTTCCTACTACAGAAGAGACAGAGTGCATCTCGTCCTTTTGCAAGAGGGGTCGGCTCCTATAGGAAAGGGTTGTTTAGCTGTGGATATTGGTAGCGAGTGGATGTGTGTCTAGGAGAGGGAACATCGTAAACGGCGTTAACCCCCTTTATATTAGGGGTGCCGTTACAATATGGAATACATTATTCCACAGAGCCCTGATTTTGGAACATTCCCACCAGATATGGAGCATGGAGCCAATGTGTCCGCATTTGCGAAAGCAGAATGGGGATGAGTTTGGGTAGATTTTGGCTAGTCTCAAGGGAACCATGTACCATTGCATTAATACTTTCAAGTTGGCTTCAACCAACGCTATGTTGAGTATGCCTTTAGAGGCAGCAACTGTGGCTCTGTGCCACTCACTGAGGGTCCACTGTTGTATATCCCTCTCTCATGAAAAGCATTTTAGATTCAGCCTGAGCGAGGGCCCGGTAGATCACCGTTATCCTCCCCCCCCCCCCCCCCCCCTCCGGCCACACCATTGTTCGTATTCTGTGATGGATGGGGGATTTTGATGGGAGAGCCTTAATGATCTAACAAAATGTGAAATATGTTGAAATTGGAACCTCTCCATTCCTGGCATATCAAGTTTACTGGTGCAGTCAGCCATGGTAATAGGGCCCTTTGGGGTTACGAAGTAGCCAATCCTGTAGATCCCCTTGTCTAACCACCATTGGAAGGCTTTAATATCCTGTCCGGGCGGAAACAGGGGATTCGTGAAAATGTGGGATAGGGGATGCCAGTGGGAGATTAAGTGAGGATTCATTTTGAGGGAGTCCCAAAGCTTGAGAGAGTGTGGGAGCTAAAATGGCTGGTCTGGTCTTGGTCGGGCACCATAGAATATAGTCCAGAGTGAAGTTAGGGATAGCCTGCCTTTCCATATAAACCCATTTAGGGTGGGCGATTTTGGAGTATATGGTGGACAATTGGGCTAATTGTGCTGCCTGGTAGTACCAGAGTATGTTTGGGATACCTATTCCTCCCTGGTCCCTGTTGTGGAAGAGTCCCCTTGGAAAGTCTATGCCCCTTGGAGCCCCAGGTAAACTTTGAGTTTGGACTGAAAGTTCAGAAGACGGTCTTTAGGAATGGGTATAGGTAGGGATCTGTAGAGGTATAGGATGTGTGGCAGTAGAGTCATTTTTATAGCGTTCACTCTACCTAGCCAGGAAAGGCCCAGTTTGGCCCAAGTGGAGAGATCTTCCTCCAATTTTCGGAAAGTCGCGGGTAAGTTAGCTGAGTAAAGTTTGTCAATAGATGCCGTCAAGTTGATCCCCAAGTAGGGGAGCACCGTGTCCAACCAACCAAACCTGAAATTGAGTTTTAGCTGAAACACCAACTGGGCTGGTAGGTTAATATTGAGAGCTAGAGATTTAGAGGAGTTGACCAAAAGCCCAGACACTTTGCCAAAATCATCCAGTAGCCTACATATAATCGGGAGGGAAGTGCTCGGTGAGGATATGACAAGCAAGATGTCGTCTGCAAACAAAGCGCATTTATGAAACCTTGGTCCGCATTGAACCCCTTTTATATCAGGATGTTCTCTGATAGAAATGGCCAGAGTCTCAATGATTATGGCAAAGATCAACGGAGATAAAGGGCATCTTTGTCTTGTACCATCGAAACTTGGGAATGGAGACAAATGAAACTCCTGCATCTTAATTGTTGCTTCCGGATTAATATATAAGGCTCCTATTATGTTCATGAAAAATTTACCAAATCCCCATCTTTCCAGGGCGGGGGACCAGAGAAGGCCAGGATACTGAATCAAATGAGATCCAGCGAGAGCATTAGACCCCTTTTGAGTAGGGCCCCCCATCCCATCCCGATCCCAATAGTGAAATTACATCAATTGCCCTCCTGATCTGATCTGGCCCCTGTCGCCTGGGAATGAAACAGACCTGAACCTGATCCTTATGGATGTAGAGGCCAATGAAATTGGAAATCCTATCTGCTAGAATTTGTCAGTATTTTAAGATCATTGTTGACCAGAGATATAGGCCTATAACTTGAGATACAGCTGGGGTCCTTTCCTGGCTTAGGAATCACTGTTATGAATGCCGAATTTGAAGCTTTATCTAAGAGCTGACCGGACCTGAGGTGATTACAAAAGTCTGCTAAGTAGAGAGAAAATATTGCAGAAAAGTGCTTATAATACATGACAGAGAAGCCACCTGGGCCTGGCGCAGTGCCAATTTTAAAATTTTTAATGGCTTGAGCTACTTTCTCTGCTGAGATAGGAGATTCTAACTGGTCCCTATGTTGTTCCTTGATTTTGGGGATGTGCGCCGAATCCAGAAAGGCTTTTATGGTGTCAGGGGAGGGGGGTTCCCTCCCCATTTTGCTATAAAGAGAGCGAAAAAAGTTATGGAAGGTTTCCATAATTTTTCTGGGGTTCTGCGTAGGGGTACCATCATTTAATTTCATTCTAGGGAGCGCGTGAGTTCTGATTTTACGAGTTAACCGTTTTGCCAGGAAAGACCCGAATTGATCAGTTTAATATTAGAACCGAACCCCCCCCCCCCCTCCCATTTGAGGTCCTTTTCCACTATGGCAGTGAGGGCCAGATTCAAGGGTGTACGAGCACCATCCAGTTTCTGTGCTGAGCTCGCTGAGGGTTTGGATTTGTGTAGTTTTTTTAGGGATGAGAACTCCCTTTCCAGCCTATCAATGTCCATTTTGCGAAATTTGGGTATCCGTGTCATTCAAAAGAAAGTATTTCTGAATGTGGTGTTAAATTCCGCTTACATGGGCGGGGTTGCTGAGTATGGAAGTCTCCAGTCAAACCCTGTGCGAGGTATTGGGCTGACACTCAGAGACATTAGGCGAAGGGAATGGTCTGAGTCCCTATTAATCTACCGCTGCACTAGAGGAGCATGTTGGTAAATTAAGAAGTGATCTATTCTTGAAAAAGATGGATGAGGGCTAGAATAATTAGTATAATCCTGTGCTCTTGGATTAAGTTCCCTCCAGGTATCCACTAAGCCCTGGTGGAATAATTGTCTGGCAACATTCAAGCTCTGCCTAGTATGACAAACTCGGTTTTTGCCTGGGGGACTTTTGTCAACACCTGCATCGAAAGATAAATTGGAGTCTCCTCCATAGATGATTATGCCCACAGTGAGTGGTGCTAGAGTGTGGAAGAGGGATTTAAAGAACTTTGCCTGGATACCTTCTCGCATCTCCCCAACAATATTAGCGACACTTAAATCCTGGGTTCGATTTCTGCATCTAACTCGGTTATATTATGTACACTTAGGAAATAATCCAGGCCTTCCTTAAAGCAATCGACTGAGCTGGCCAGAGCCACCTCTGCAAGGAGTCTATTCCACATTTTCACAGCTCTTACTGTGAAGAAACCTTTCTGTATTTGGAGATGAAATCTCTTTTCCTCCTAGACATAAAGAGTGCCCCTTGTCCTCTTTGTTGACTGTAAAGTGACTAACTTGACACCAAGTTCACTATATGGACCTCATATATATCTGTACATGTTGATCATATCCCCCCTTGATCTCCTCTTATCAAGAGTGAATAAATTCAGTTCCTCTAATCTTTCCTCATAGCTGAACTAATTTTCCCGAAACTTGTTGCAAAATATAAAATATTCCATGGACTCAACATGCCTATCGACAAATAGCTTGGGGTGTCTACTTTACAAAATCTCACACATGTGGTCTCTCCGTACTCAAGAGAAGCAGTAGAATGTTTTCTGGGGTGTAATTTCACATATACCCATGCCATGTGTGAGCAATATATCATTTAGTGACAACCGTGTGTTGTAATGTTTTTAATTCTCCCAAAACTTGTGCCAAAACATAAAAAATTCTATGGACTCAACATGCCTATCAGCAAATTGCTTGGGGTGTTTACCTTCCAAAAAGGAGTCCTTTGGTGGTGGGGGGGGGGGGTGATTTAACTGTCCTGGCATTTTAATGCACAACATTAGAAGCTTATGCCACTCATCTTATAACCACCTGAAGACAAAGCCCTTTTCTCACACCTATTGTTTACGTTAAATTTTAATTCTTTTTTTTGCTAGAAAATTACTTTGAACCCCCAAACATATATTTTTAAGTAAAGACCCTACAGATTAAAATGGGGGGGGGGGCAGCGAGGGTTTTTCAGTTTTTCTTTTCATACACCAGGGGACACGGAACCATAGTTACTATGTGGCTAATAGGCCACCAATAAGTGATGGACACTGGCACGCCCTAGGATCAGAAGTGCACTCCCTATATAACCCCTCCCATTACTGCGAGTACCTCAGTTTTTTCACCAGTGTCTAAGGTGTTGGTCACGAGTAAAGATGTGATGTACTGAGCTCCACTGAATGCAATCCTTGCTGGGGCTAGCCATGCTGACCAGATCTATTCAGAGTGTCCTTTAATGGGCCTAGGGAATGGTACCCGGGCCTTGTGTCTAAAGAAACTACGTTTTGCTTGTGAATGCTTTTCTTTTTAGAAAGCTGGACCCTGGGATCCAGAAATTGGTAGTAAGGCAATAGTTTTTTACTGACAGGGTGCTGTTCCAGGTCCTGGATTGTGACTAGCCTCTAGATTCCCCTGTTTCTGCTGGTTTTGGTACCTACTGTGAAGGGTGAAGATTATGTTTATCTCAGATAACCCTGCGGCAGGAAGGTAAGTGGAGATTTCTAAGAAATATATTTAGATTGTCTTATGAATTTCTCCTTTAAGTTTAAAATGTTGTCATGCCTATTTACCTTGACATTTTCCTAGTGATATGTCAGAGATGGAGTATTTTGGACCTGGACCTGTTTGTGTCCATATTCAACAAAAAAGTCAACACCTTTGTGTCAACAAGGGATCTGTAGCATGCGGAACAGACACATTAGTCTGATCTATGCATTTCCTCCAGTTCTGCTTCTTCCGCGCCTTCTCCGCAGGATCAAGCAGGAACGAAAGGAGGTGATTCTGGTGGCCCTAGCGGCCATTCTCTAGAAGCCTGAGCACGTTTTTTCATTATTCTCCAGTAGCAGCTTGCATGTGCGCTCACAGCCATTTTCCCTGTGTTTCCTGTCTGTTTATTGGGCGCTGAGCAGCCATTTTATTGAAGCCTGAGCACGTTTTTCAGATAGTTTAGCGCTCATTCTGATGACTGCCACGCCACAGCTTTTGTTTTCTCTGCACCTGGGAACACTCGGGGTCTACAGGCACTACTTGTGAACAGCACAGAACTCCTCAGGGTGGTGAGTCCAGCAGGTTAGAGCCCCTCAGTCAGCGGCAGCAAGGAGGGTAGGACTGTCGCTGTCCTAAGTCCTCTTTGGGTGGTAGACAGGGTAGGGTCAGCATGGCTTCAGAAACTGGTGTTTCTTCCCCTGAAATCCAGGCAATTGCAACCGGGTCACCTGTGGACTGTGCAGTACCCATGAACACCCTGTCGGCGGTCCTCAATTAGTTTGTGCCAAGACAGAGGCAGTGCGTGGGAAGAAAGGTGCTAAAAAGCTTCTTTCTTGGGAACCACAATCACTTTGTAAAGATGCAGATGTTCAGAATGGAATCGGTTTGCTCAGTAGTCGCTGCACTCCATCAAGGGGACTCCCTGGCGTCCTTAGACATCCAGGATGCATACCTGCACATACCCATATGCCTCTGGAATCAAAAGTTCCTGTGGTTTGCAGTCAGGGAAGCCCACTACCAGTTTTTCTGCTCCTCCTTTTGGTCTGGCTTCAGCCCCCTGGGTCTTTACCAAGGTATTGGCTCCAGTTTTGGCATTGCTACGGCAATGTGGGATCACGATCGTGGGATACCTAGACGATCTCCTCCTGAGGGCGCCTTCTACCTCAGAATTAGAGGAGGATGTGACGAATACCATGCAGACCCTGCAAGAATTTGGGTGGCTGTTGAACCTAAAAAAGTCGGTGATCGTACCGACCCAGCATCTGGAGTACCTAGGCTTGCTGCTGGACTCCAGGGAAGCGAGTGTGTTTCTCCCTTCAGTCAAAGTTACAGACTCTGAGATCTACGGTAAAACTGCTGATGAACCACAAGTGGTCGTCAATCCGCTTTTGCATGCGAGTTCTGGGACTCATGGTAGCCTCCTCCGAGGCAGTACCTTATGTCCAGTTCCACACCAGAGTCCTGCAGCAGGAGATTTTGACAAAATGGGACAAAGCTCAGTTGTCCCTGGATCAACAGATCCAGGTGAGCCAGTCAGTCAGAGACTCTCTGATCTGGTGGTTGAGGTCCCCGGTGATTCAGTCCGGAAAATCGTTCCTCCCTCTGAAATGGACAGTGATCACAATGGACACCAGTCTGTATGGCTGGGATGGAGTGATGGGGGTTCAGTCGGCCCAGGGCCTCTGGTTGACGGAAGAATCCAAGTTGCCGATCAATCTGCTCGAATTGAGAAATCAGGCTATGTCTCTCCACATGGTCGATGAGGCTGCAAGGGCGTCCAATCAGGATCCAGTCAGGCAATGCCATGGCCGTAGCATATGTCAATCGCCAAGGGGGAACAAGAAGTTCAGCCGCTGCGTGGGAGGTCACTCACATACTTCGGTGGGCAGAGCGACACGTACCGGCCCTGTCGACCATTTACATCCCGAGAATGGAGAACTGTCAGGTGGACTATTTGAGTCGACAGATGCTGGACCCAGGAGAATGAACATTGCATCCGGAGACATTCGGGTTACTGTGCCTGAAGTGGGGCACACCAGACGTTGATCTTCTGGCCTCTTGTATCAATCCGAAGGTGCCAAGATTCGTGTCCAGGACAAGAGATCTGTGGGCCGACAAGTCAGATGTGCTGGTGGCTCCGTGGGATCAGTACCAGCTGATCTACGCCTTTCCTCCACTGAAACTGTTACCACGTCTGCTTCGCAGAGTGGAAGTCGAGGGGATCCCAGTAATATTGGTTGCTCCAGATTGGCCTCAGCATCCTTGGTACGCAGACCTGGTGCGTCTGGTGGCAGACGCTCCCTGGCAACTGCCGTTGCGAGAGGACCTTCTGCCTCAAGGTCCGATTCTCCGTCCTGCTTTACCATCGCTGGTTTTAACGGCATGGCTATTGAGAGCCAGGTGTTGAGGAACCGGGGTCTTTCGGTGATTCCAACTATATTGAGAGCACGAAAATCTTCTTCTCGGAAGATATACCATCGTACCTGGAAGGCCTACATCTCCATGTGTGAGGAGCAAGGATGGCATCTGCGCTCCTTTTCCATATCCAGGATCCTGCTGTTTCTCCAGCAAGGAGTTGACCAGGTATTGGTATTAAGCACCATCAAAGAGCAAATTTCAGCCTTGGCTGTCTTTTTTTCAACGACCCCTGGCGTCGCACTCCTTAGTGAGTACCTTCGTTCAGGGAGTATGACATGTAGTCCCTTCGGTGCCTCCGTTACCCCCATGGGATTTGAACCTGGCATTGGCGCTTCAGAAACCGCTGTTTTAAAATATCAGGGAGATTCCCCTGTTGACTCTTTCCCAGAAAGTGGTCTTTCTAGTGGCCATCACATCGGCCAGGAGGGTTTTGGAACTGGCGGCCTTGTTCTGCAAGTCGCCCTATCTGGTTATCCACAAGGATAAGGTGGTGTTGCGTCCGCAACTGTCTTTTCTGCCAAAGGTGGTCTTGGCTTTTCATATCAATGAGGACATTGTATTACCATCTTTGTGTCCTAAGCCGAAGCACCCTAGGGAGGTGGCTCTTCACGCCCTTGACGTGGTTAGGGCTCTGTGGGTGTATTTGCAGGCGCCGTGTAGATGCAATTGAATATGCAATATATATTTCTCCATTTTTTTTCGATAAAAACGCAGTACTGTTATGTTAATGCACTGTTGCATTACTTCTGCAGTTTGGTGCGGTCTTGGGTGTTGAGGATACCCTGTTTTTCTGTGGTGGTTTTCCACGCACTTCTGTTTTTTTGTGGGTATAGTTTCACTAGTTTCCACTTGCCATGGTGGATGAAGTTTTTATGCTGTTTTTTCCCACCCCTCGTTTTAGCACTGCTTGGGGATGTCCCGTTAGTTACAGAGAGGAGCTGTCGGTCGGTAAATATAAGAAATATAGGATTTTTTGTACTCACCGTAAAATCCATCTCTGTAATTCACCTACCGACACAGCACCCGCCCCTCCTTTTATCTTTATATTATACTGCTTGTTGATGTACTGAGGTCTATCTGCAGACGGGAGGGGTTGTAGCCTGAGGGGGACACCCCCCCCCCCCCCCGGGCGGAACTAAGAGTTCTGAGTGTTGTGTTACAACTTTTCCTAGTATTCTCCTAGTGATAGAGTTATAGAGAGGAGCTGTGTTGGTCGGTGAGGATTTTACGGTGAGTCAAAAAAATTTTTTTTTATTAGTTTAGAGAAAAAGGTGATCAAATATGACCAAAAGAAACCTCTATGGGAACAAAGTTATAAAAATTTTGTTTGGGTACAGTGTAGCATGACCGCGCTGAAAATTGGCTTGGTCAGGAAGGGGGGTGGGGGGGGGAGTGCCTGATATTGAAGTGGTTAAATATAGGCACCACATTGGCCTTACGCCAATCCAATGGAACTATGCTAGTCATTAGAGGCCCCAGAAATTAGAAATCATGGCTTTAAAATGATAGAGCTCAATGCTTTTAGGACCAGTGAATGTATGCCATCTGGTCAAGGTGCCTTATTCACCTTTATTCTGTCTAAATATTTCTGGACCATATAAAATTTGAGCCATAGTGGTTCATTTCATCCCTGTTATGCAGATGAACTCCCTCATGCTCCTTTTGTATACACAGAGCTGAAGAAGATATTTATTAAATGTGCCTTCTCTTTGTCCCCAGTCAGCCACGCCAGATTTTGTAAAGGGCCTACATGCAGCTTTGATTACCTTTTTTTTACATATTCTTTCGTGATACTTCTTACTAAATAACTTGGACTGCCTATTTTTTCAAAAAGGGGTGGTCTAGACTGTAATTTTCACACAACTAAACTTTATAAACCAATTTGTATTTTTTTTCACTAAAAAGATTTAGCAAAATACATTTTGGCCTAAATCTATAAAGAAAGATTTAGTTGAACAGTGTGACAGCACTGAAAACACAAAAAAAAAAAAAAATGGCCTGGGCAGGAAGGGTGCAAAACAGTCTCGTCTTCAAGTTGATATGATGAACCTAAATTATCATTATTCCAGTCAATTATTTTTTGAAGTCACGTAATTAGTTATATATAGTTCACCTGGGTGTAGCCAGATGTCTTCAAGTGATTCTTAACCACTTTAGGACCGCCACATGTAGTTATACGTCGGCAGAATGGCATGTATGGGCACAAGCACGTACCCGTACGTGCCTGCCTTCCAGCGGGTGGGGGGTCCGGTCGGACCCCCTCCCGCTGGCTGCGGCGATCCGTTTCGCTTCAGGAGCGATCCAGGATGAGGGGATGGTCGTTGGTTTCTGGCCATCCCCTCTCGATCGCTCCTAGCGAATGAGAAGCTTCCCCTGCCTGTGTAGTGTAAACACAGGCAGGAGGAAGTGATGTCGCTCTCCTCGGGGCGGTCTTTTTGACCGGACTGCGAGGAGAGGACATAGTAAGTGTGCACCAACACTACACTGACATGTAGGTACACATAGGCACACAAATCACCCCCCCCCCCCGATCGCCCCCTTTCACCCCCTTTTGCCAGTGTCACTAAGCGATCGTTTTTCTGATCGCTGCATTAGTGTCACTGGTGCCGCTAGGTAGCTAGTTATTTTTTTAGGTTCACCGCCAGGTTTTTATAGCATTAGTTACCCCCATATACTACTCAATAAAGGTTTTAACCCCCTGATTGCCCCTAGAGTTAACCCTTTCACCAGCGATCACCGCATAAGTGTCACTGGTGACGCTGGTTAGCCAGTTAGTTATTTTGGTTCCCCGTCAGGTTTTTATATAGCGTCCGGGACCCCCATATACTACCTAATAAAGGTTTTAACCTCCTGATTGCCCCAGGTAACCCTTTCACCCCCTTTTGCCAGTGTCACTAAGCGATTGTTTTTCTGATCGCTTTATTAGTGCCGTTGGGTAGCTAGTTATTTTCTAGGTTCACCGCCAGGTTTTTATAGCGTTCGGTACCCCCATATACTACCTAATAAACACTACCTAATTTAACCCCCTGATTGCCCCTAGTTAACCCTTTCACCAGTGATCACCGTATAAGTGTTACGGGTGACTCTGGTTAGTTTGCTTTTTATAGCATCAGGGCACCCACCATTTATTACCCAATAAAGGTTTAACCCCCTGATCACCCGGCGGGTGATATCAATTAGGTTTTAGCGTCAGATAGGGTCTGCGTCACCGCAGGCATCGCTAGGTTAGTGCCAGTACCGCTAACACCCACGCGCAAAGCATACACCTCCCGTAGTGGTATAGTATCTGAACAGATCAATATCTGATCTGATCAGATCTATACTAGCGTCCCCAGCAGTTTAGGGTTCCAAAAAAACGCATTGTTAGCAGGATCAGCCCAGATACCTGCTAGCACCTGCGTTTTGCCCCTCTGCCCAGCCCACCCAAGTGCAGTATTTGTTCGATCACTGTCACTTACAAAACACTAAACACATAACTGCAGCATTCGCAGAGTCAGGCCTGATCCCTGCGATCGCTAACAGTTTTTTTTTTTTTGTAACATTTTATATTTAAATCCTGAAGGTGGTCTTTGGTTTTCGGGGTCCCGTGCGCGGCTAGGCTCCCAAAAAGTCCCCCAAATGTGGTATCCCAGTACTCGGGAGAAGCAGCAGAATTTATTTTGGGGTGTAATTTCACATATACCCATAGCATGTGTGAGCAATATATCATTTAGTGACAACTTGGTGCAAAAAAAAAAAGTTTGTAATATTCCCGCAACTTGTGGCAAAATATAAAATATTCCATGGACTCAACATGCCTCTCAGTAAAATAGCTTGGGGTATCTACTTTCCAAAATGGGGTCATTTGGGGGGGTTTTGTGCTATTTTGGCATTTTATGGCCTTCGAAGCTGTGATAGGTAGTGAGGAGTGAAATCAAAAATTTGCACCCTTAGAAATCCTGAAGGCAGTGATTGGTTTTCGGGGTGCCGTACGTGGTTAGGCTCCCAAAAAGTCCCACATATGTGGTATCCCCATACTCAGGAGAAGCAGCAGAATATATTTCGGGGTGCAATTCCACACATAACTATGGCATTATTCAATCACTTGGGACAAAAAAAAAATATTCAATGGGCTCAACATGCCCCTCGGCAATTTCCTTGGTGTGTCTACTTTCCAAAATGGGGTCATGGGGGGGGGGGGGGGGGTTGTACTGCCCTGCCATTTTAGCACCTCAAGAAATGAGATAGGCAGTCATAAATTAAAAGCTGTGTAAATTCCAGAAAATGTACTCGCTATAACTTTTGCACAAACCAATAAATATACGCTTATTGACTTTTTTTTACTAAAGACATGTGGCTGAATACATTTTGGCCTAAATGTATGACTAAAATTGAGTTTATTTGATTCTTCTTATTACAAAAAGTAGAAAAAATCTTTTTTTTTTTTTTTTTTTTTTTTTTTTTTTAATTTTCAGTCTTTTTCCTTTTATATCGTAAAAAATAAAAATCGCAGAGGCAATCAAATACCATCAAAAGAAAGCTCTATTTGTGGGAAGAAAAAGACGCAAATTTCGTTTGGGTACAACATTGCATGACCACACAATTACCAGTTAAAGCAGTGCAGTGCGAAATTGTAAAAAGATCTCTGGTCCTTAGGCTGACAATTGGTCAGGGGCTTAAGTGGTTAAACTATGTTTATCTTAAAAGTCCAACCTCTGGTCTGTCAATACGGTAGCATAACCTACACCAGGAGTCACCAAACTTTCTACACACAGGGCCAGTTTACTGTCATTCAGACATTATGGGGGGGGGGGGGGGTTGGGGGACAGACTGTGATCATTGGGATTAGAATTTGTCCTGGTGTCAGTGGGAGAGTGGGCCTTTTGTGGTAGCTTTAAACGAGATGGTTGCTGACCTTCTCTCCAACTGATCCCTTTCAATCAATGACGTGAGGATTTACCCACAGAGGACACACAGGCTGCTGCTGTCTCTCCAAAGATTAAATGTACAATACTGAAGCTGGAGCATTAATCTATCACTAATATTGTTACTTAAATTTTGTTAACCCCGTGCTGAGGTATAGGTGTCAGTTTACAACAAATGACTGCTGCTGTGGTATAAGATGCAAATATATACAAAATCAATCTTGTATAAAGACCATATAAATTGCAGCTTGTATGCAGTGCCAACAAGTGGATATATGAATAAGTCTTTCAAAGTGGTGTTCTTGTCTACATATTTTAGTGCTAGTAGTGAAAAGTAAAGTGCTGTGGATTCAGGTCCCCTGAGGGAACTGATAGTCCTCAGATTGTTAAAGATGAATGGTCTGCTTTTCCTTACTTATACTCTAGGTTAAATGAGTTCAAACGCAATTCAGGTTCCTGGCTTGCAGGTTGTGGTGTGAACCTATCCTAAAATAACTCATACTTTTGGTTTTGATTTTTTTTTTTTGGAATGTAATTCAAATATATGTCCATTCTCAAACTGAGAGTTTTTAAAACAAAACATTTTCCGCTAATAAAACGAAACTGGTGAAAAGAAAAGTCTTACCTCCAGTCCAATCATACCTCAGTGTTTGGCCTTGGCATCTACTATCTACTCCAATCTGTGGGTGATTTCATCTAAAAGGACTGGGAGACACCTAAAGGCCGTTTCCCCTCCCCCTCCCACAAACATGTTATTGCCCTTTACCCTTTGACAGAGGGTTTTGTTTGTAAGTGGTCCACACCTCCAGAGGTAGACCTTATGGTCTCTTGCCCCAAGAAGGCAACTATCCTATTAGTGGAAGGACCTCATTGGCAAATGCCTTGTTGTTTGTTACCGGTCTATGCACTGTCCAGCCAATGTTGATTCTGATTCTATATGCTTTGACAGTTAATTACCGTGCCACTATGTTAGTACGATTAAAGATCACCCAGGGTTCTTATGGATGCCGATTTTGAATTTCTAGAATGTAAATTCTGAGCCCAGAAACGTGGTTTTTCAGATTTCTTTGGGATTTGTCCTAGAGTCTAGAGCAGTGATGGCGAACCTTGGCACCCCAGGTGTTTTGGAACTACATTTCCCATGATGCTCAGCTACACTGCAGAGTGCATGAGCATCATGGGAAATGTAGTTCCAAAACATCTGGGGTGCCAAGGTTCGCCATCACTGGTCTAGAGGCTTTCAGTGTCTTGGGAAGAAGCTTCTAATCCTGGATCTTTGTTTTACTGAGTACCAGCAGGATGTGGGTTCAGGTGTACACAGCCTTTATAATAAAGGGCCTGACATTGATACGGGGCTCCACTCGGGATGGAGCGTGAACCTGCATAAATTACTGGGGGTGTCTTTAATCTTGCTATAAAAGAAGCACATTGGCTGATGATGATCCCTAATAAATAGTTCAGTACAACAAATGATTCGGACTTTGTATATACCACCAAAAGTAATAACATATATTTTGTTAAAACATCAACTATATAGAAATTTGACTTTTTAATAAAATATCTGTTATTACTTCTGGGGATATATAGAAAGTCCCAATCCCAAAAATGTGTTATACTGATCTAATCTTGCTATAGTTTTCCATGAATATTTGCTTTCCTGTTAATTTTCTTCTTTCACATATACACTTTTACAAGATACATTTTAAGGCACGATAATACTGATTCCTTCTTTTTATAGTAATGGCTACTGTTTTATTGACTGGAAATATGACATTGTATGCATTTCTGTAAATAATATTGATTTTCTTATATTTAAAACATTTATTGTGTAATATTATAGGAAAGAAGATATTTGACACTACAACAGGCTAGAGAAAAGGGTTTCCATATTGACTGGCTTTCCCATCCTGTTCCAGGTACATTTTCTTTCTCGTTTTTAATATGACATGACCATGTTTACTTCCACTGAAATGGTGGTTTCTAATGCTTTATGTACACTAGCCTATACTGGCAGCTCCTAAACTTGACTTTAGGAGGTTTTGGCATTTTTTTTGACAAAGCGTCTGAACTCATCTCCATGTGTCAATGTAAACATAGGCTTTTTGCACAGTTTAGGAGCTGCTAAATTTAGGTAAGCTCAAACCTCCCTCTCCTGAACGTGGAGAAGAATCGCGTTCAGGATAGGAACTTTTTGAGTGCTGGCTGTGGGAAAACACAAATTGTGTCACAAGTTTGCTGCACTTTGCATTTTCCCACAGCCACTGTACATGTAGGACGGTGTATATGAAGTGTAACTATTTCAGCCCCGGAAGTCTTGGCTGCTCAATGACCTGGCCATTTTTTGCTATACGGCATGTGCCGCTTTACCTGACCAGCGGTCATGCGACGCTATACCCAAACAAAATTGACGTCCTTCCCCCCCCCCCCCCCCCAAATAGAACTTTCTTTTCGTGGTATTTGATGACCTCTGTGGTTTTTATTTTTTGTTCTATAAACAAAGCAGGACAATTTTGAAAAAAAAAAAACACTTATGTTTTGCTATAGTAAATATCCCAGATTTAAAAAAAATAGTTTTTTCTCAGTTTAGGCCGATATGTATTCTTCTACATATTTTTGGTAAAAAAAAATCGCAATAAGGGCATATTGATTGGGCTTTGCGCAAAAGTTATAGCGTCTACAAAATAGGGAATAGATTTGACTTTTTTTTTTTTTTTTTTTTACTAGTAGTGGTGGTGATCTGCAACTTTTTTATTGGGACTGCGATATTGTGGCGGACAAATTGGACACTTTTGACACATTTTTGGGACCATTGACAATTATACAGTGATCAGTGTTATAAAAATGCACTGATTACTGTATAAATGTCACTGTTAGGGAAGGGGTTACCACTAGGGATCAAGGGGTTAACTGTTCCCTAGTGTGTGTTCTAACTGGGGGGGGGGGGACTGACTAGGGGAGGAGAGAGATCTGTTTTCATACTTGGTATGAACACACGATTTGCTCCTGTCCCCTGAGAGAACCCGGTCCTGGCTCTGTCACGAGCGATCGTGCGTAGCTGGAGGTCATCGTGCCCACCTGGCACTCGCATCGTCTCCGGCGTGTTGCCGTGGGTGGCCAAAAGGCGAACCGACATAGTTATGTCGTTTCGCCCAGGAGAGCCAACCTGCTGCAGTAAATCTGCGGCGGCTGGTCAGGAAGGGGTTAAAGGTGCTAAACAGACAATATAAACATGTACATATGTTGAATCTTGTGTTTGTAAAAACTGGGCAAATTAAAAACTGAAAATTGTAACATTAGGTTTGATTTCTTGGTTTTGCTTTTAATTCTGTGCATGAAAAATGACAGCTGTTTAACTGCATACAGTGGTGTGAAAAAGTGTTTGCCCCCTTCCTCATTTCCTGTTCCTTTGCATGTTTGTCACACTTAAGTGTTTCGGAACATCAAACCAATTTAAACAATAGTCAAGGACAACACAAGTAAACACAAAATGCAATTTGTAAATGAAGGTGTTTATTATTAAAGGTGAAAAAAAATCCAAACCATCATGGCCCTGTGTGAAAAAGTGATTGCCCCCCTTGTTAAAACATACTATAACTGTGGTTGTCCACACCTGAGTTCAATTTCTATAGCCAGACCTGATTATTGCCACACCTGTTCACAATCAAGGCATCACTTAAATAGGAGCTGCTTGACACAGTAAGGTCCACCAGAAGATCCTTAAAAGCTACACATCATGCCGAGACCCAAAGAAATTCAGGAACAATTGAGAAAGAAAGTAATTGAGATCTATCAGTCTGGAAAGGGTTATAATGCCATTTCCAAAGCTTTGGGAATCCAGCGAACCACAGTGAGAGCCATTATCCACAAATGGCGAAGACATGGATCAGTGGTGAACCTTCCCAGGAGTGGCCGGCGGCCCAAAATTACCCCAAGAGCACAGCGACGACTCATCCAAGAGGTCACAAAAGACCCCACAACAACGTCCAAGGAACTGCAGGCCTCACTTGCCTCAGTTAAGGTCAGCGTTCATGCCTCCACCATCAGGAAAATACTGGGCAAAAATGGCCTGCATGGCAGAGTTCCAAGGAGAAAACCACTGCTGAGCAAAAAGAACATCAAAGCTCGTCTCAATTTCTCCACAACACATCTTGATGATCCCCAAGACTTTTGGGACAACATTCTGTGGACCGATGAGACAAAAGTGGAACTCTTTGGAAGGTGTGTGTCCAAGTATATCTGGCATAGAAGGAACACTGCATTTCATAAAAAGAACATTATACCAACAGTAAAATATGGTGGTGGTTGTGTGATGGTCTGGGGCTGTTTTGCTGCTTCAGGACCTGGAAGACTTGCCGTGATAAAAGGAACTATGAATTCTGCTGTCTACCAAGAGATCCTGAAGGAGAATGTCCGACCATCTGTTCGTGTACTCAAGCTGAAACGAACTTGGGTTCTGCAGCAGGACAATGATCCTAAACACACCAGCAAGTCCACCACCGAATGGCTGAAGAAAAACAAAATGAAGACTTTGGAGTGGCCTAGCCAAAGTCCTGACCTGAATCCTATTGAGATGTTGTGGTATGACCTTAAAAAGGCCGTTCATGCTCGAAAACCCTCTAATGTAACTGAATTAGGACAATTCTGCAAAGATGAGTGGGCCAAAATTCCTCCAGGACGCTGTAAAAGCCTCATTGCACGTTATCGCAAACGCTTGGTTGCAGTTGTTGCTGCTAAGGGTGGCCCAACCAGTTATTAGGTTTAGGGGGCAATCACTTTTTCACACAGGGCCATGATGGTTTGGATTTTTTTTCACCTTTAATAATAAACACCTTCATTTACAAATTGCATTTTGTGTTTACTTGTGTTGTCCTTGACTATTGTTTAAATTGGTTTGATGTTCCGAAACACTTTAGTGTGACAAACATGCAAAGGAACAGGAAATGAGGAAGGGGGCAAACACTTTTTCACACCACTGTATATCGGACTCGCCATTTCTTTCCAGTTTGAGTTGAGACCACATTACCTCTGTATGTGGAGTACTTACAGTATAGGCCCCATTTAGGTGGAGTGTTAGTTGGAGTTTAGATGTGAAGGCAAAATTAGCAGGATCTGTTACTTTGACCATAACTATTTGACTAAATTGTATACCCAAATAATTTTTATATTTTTTTATGACATCATAGACTTGGATTTTATTAAAAACAAAACAAATACAATTAAATGTAATTAACCATTTTAATATGTATTTTTCTATTGATAATAATAAATATCTGGTAATGTACTAAATATAGACATAGGCCACCTTTAGGCTTATTTTGTGAATGAAGCCTCCAGTTTGTGTATGTTCACTATTGACTGACATCATCACATGATGAGGAACCACTTCAAATGCTAGCGGGGGACCAGAGATGTCTATATTATATATATATATATATATATATATATATATATATATATATATATATATATATATATACCGTATATACTCGAGTATAAGCCGAGTTTTTCAGTCCACTTTTTGGGCTGAAAAAAGCCGCCTCGGCTTATACTCGAGTCACTGAAATTTTTTGCCGGAGATGGAGGAGAAAAGGGGGCGGGGCCATGCCGCTGGCTGACGCTAGTGAATGGCCTGTAAGTGTACCGCTCAACACCATCCCCTCTGCTCTCTTTCGTTCTGTCCAGTTTTTTTTTTTTCTTCCTCGTGCTTATGGCTGTATGGCTGCAGTGGCGGGGGGGACTCTTTCTTCTATTTCGGGCGCGGAGGAATACATCCTCAGCGCCCGCTCCGCACTCCTCAGCATTAGGCTGGTCACCGCAGTGGGGGGACTCTTTCTGCTATTTCGGGCGCGGATGAATACATCCTCTGCACCCGCGCCGCACACCGCTCAGCATTAGGTTACTGTGTGCTGCGGAGTGATATCCGATCCAGTCCTCTCTCTCTCTCTCTCTCTACACACTATAACAAGAAGCAGAGAGAGCAGGGGCCGGGCGATCCAGTGATTTTTAAGTTGAGGTAAGAGGCAAAAAAAAAAAAATGAAACTGACCTGCTTTTGTAGACCTTATTCTATCTACCATATATTGATTAGAATCCTGTAATTTTTTTTATCTTAAGCAATATTGTACTTTAAGGCTGGGTTCACACTGCAGAGGTTACGAGAACCGGATGTGATTCGCACTGCACTGCAGTGCAAATCACATGCGATCTCTGTGCGATGCGAGTTCAGCCATACAGATAGTATGGCTGAATTGGCATCGCATCCGACCCAAACTCGCACAGGACCCTTTTTTGGTCCGCAGCAGAATCGGATCGCATGGGTGTTCACACCATGCGATCCGATTCCTGTCCGAGTTTGCAGATCGCACTGCGATATGCGAACTGATCTGGGGGTGTCATTAACATTTCACTGACACTCCCAGCAGTTCGCATAGGGCAGTGTGAAGTGCCGCTGGGAGGTATGCGAAGCGGGAACCTGCTGCGGATTCACGGCGTTCCCGCATCGCTGCAGTGTGAACCCAGCCTAAAGTGCAATTACCGGTATTACCGTAAAATTATGTTTCAAAAGGCTGGGTTCACACCGGAGCGATGCGGGAATGCCGCAAATCCACGGCGGGTTCCCGCATCGCATACCTCCCAGCGCCACTTCACACTGCCCTATGCGAACTGCTGGGAGTGTCAGTGAAATGTTAATGACACCCCCAGATCAGTTCGCATATCGCAGTGCGATCTGCACACTCGCACAGGAATCGGATCGCATGGTGTGAACACCCATGCGATCCGATTCTGCTGCGGACCAAAAAAAGGGTCCTGTGCGAGTTTGGGTCGGATGCGATGCCAATTCAGCCATACTATCTGTATGGCTGAACTCGCATCGCACAGAGATCGGATGTGATTTTGCACTGCAGTGCGGTGCGAATGACATCCGGTTCTCGTAGCCACAGCAGTGTGAACCCAGCCTCAATGAGTTCTAGCACATGTAAACACAAAAGAATACCGGTACCCTTTTTTTTTTTTTGTTAAATATAAAAGATGTTGCACCGAGTGGTGAATAGATACGGTACCAAACATACCGTACCATGCTTTAAAACGATGCCCACCTGTGGAATGGCAGCACACTACGGTAAATTTATATTATCCATAGACGGCGCCGGGGTCTGGGGAGGGGCAATGGGTGGGGCCAGGGTGGAGCTGAAGGGGGCCCCGTCAGGTAGGCTGTACGGGGCCCCATGATTTCTATCAGCGGCCCTGTCCGTGGACATCATCATCACAGCGGGACATCAGCATCATGAGGTGAGTGAAAAATCACAATGGTTACTGTATATTTAATGGGCAGGCTGTATACCGGTATGTGTCTAATGTGTTATCCAGAGCATTATTACAATGGGTACTGTATATTTAATGGACACAGGCAGGCTGTACGGTATATTTAATGGACACAGGCAGGCTGTACGGTATATTTAATACACAGGCAGGCTGTACGGTATATTTAATGGACACAGGCAGGCTGTACGGTATATTTAATGGATACAGGCAGGCTGTACGGTATATTTAATGGACACAGGCAGGCTGTACGGTATATTTAATGGACACAGGCAGGCTGTACGGTATATTTAATGGACACAGGCAGGCTGGACTGTATATTTAATGGGCACAGGCAGGACACTGGTAGAATGTACGGTATATTACCGGTAATATGAGCCCTAACACAGGCTGCTCTTTGCAAACAGTCATGTCATCACTTTCTGTAATATCAGCCTGCATTAGGCCTCAAAAGGTACCCGAACAAGTCTTTTTTTTTTATCCTGTTAGAAATGGATCCCAGTACTTCTACCGGTAATCCTGGACCAAAAGAAAAACGCAGGTCATTCGAAGCTGGTTTCAAACTTAAGGTTGTGTCAAGAGCAGAAGAAAGCAATAACAGTATTGCAAGTAGGGAATTTTGTGTTGATGAAAAACAAGTGAGGGAATGGCGGAAAAAGAAAGCTGACTTGGAAAAGATTCCAAAGGCAAAAAAAGCTCAACGTGGTTTAACAACTTCATATGGGGCTTTAGAGACTGAATTGCATAAATGGGTTATGGAGTGTCGTCAAAATGGTTACTGCGTAACACGCATGGGAATTCGCTTACGTGCCCTTCAGATGGCTAAAGATGACAAATTAAAAGCACCAGGCATTGAAAAATTTGTTGCGTCAGCAGGATGGTGTACCCGCTTCATGAATAGGTTTGGCCTATGTTTGCGGCAAAGAACAAAGATTTCACAGAAGTTGCCAAAAGACCTTGATGAAAAAGTGATGTCATTCCATTCATTCATCATAAAACAAAGAAGGATCCATAACTATGACCTGGGAGATATTGGAAATATGGATGAAACACCGATGACCTTTGATCTTCCAAGCAACAGAACTGTGGCAAGTTTGGGAGACAAAACTATTTTTCTCAGAACCACAGGAAATGAAAAAAATCATTTCACAGTTGTTCTGTCATGTTTGGCTAATGGAACAAAGCTGCGCCCTGTCATTATTTTTAAAAGAAAGACCTTGCCTAAAAAGGTCAAATTCCCACCACGAATTACAGTGCGCGCACATGTGAAAGGCTGGATGGATGAAGACGGAACAAAAAAATGGCTGGAAGAAATTTGGAAAGAACGACCAGGAGCAGCCTTAAAGAAAAAACCATCATTGCTAGTTTGGGATATGTTCAGAGCCCACACATCTGATGGCATAAAAGAAATGGCAAAATCTTCTCAAGTTACTTTGGCCGTTATTCCAGGTGGGCTTACATCTGTATTGCAACCGCTAGATGTGTGTTTAAATAAACCTTTTAAAGACCGTGTGAGAAAGATGTGGCATGAATGGATGTCATCTGGTCAAGCCCGACTGACAAAAGGTGGAAATCTGATGAAGCCCGACATAGAATTGATAGCAAAGTGGGTTCGTGATGCATGGGAAGAGATTCCGGAGGACATGGTGCAACGCGCCTTCAAGAAATGTGGCATTAGTAATGCTATGGATGGCAGTGAAGACAGCGCTTTGTATGAGAACGACAGCAGTGATGGTGATGACTGCGAACTCAGTGATGATGACAATGTCTACGCTGATAATCTCACACCAGCTAATGCTGAAGCTCTGTTTGGACATACAGATGATGAGGAATCCAGTTTTGAAGGATTTTAACTCTTGTGTTTTAGCTTGGTTGCTGAATGAGCTAAGGTTTTTGTACTTTTAAAGTTATTGTTGATACCATATTGTTTTATTGACCCTCTTTACACTTTTATATTTTTTTACAGAGATAGTTTACTGTTTTTCTTTGAAATAAATATTCAAAAACATTATTGGTATCTATTTTTATTTTTGAAATTTACCGGTAGCTGCTGCATTTCCCACCCTAGGCTTATACTCGAGTCAATAACTTTTTCCAGTTTTTTGTGGTAAAAGTAGGTGCCTCGGCTTATATTCGGGTCGGCCTATACTCGAGTATATACGGTATATATATATATATATATATATATAATGTACATTTTTTTACACACACACCCATACCCTCCCCTGTTTTATAAGTATATAAAACTCCGAATACAGTGCTCTCATGTCACACAATACAAACGAGACACATTTCCTCCTGATGAACCAATGTCTTTCATAAAATACCTTAGGATGTTTGTTTTCCAAAATGTGATAGTCAGGAAATGTGAGGCATAATTCATGCCCCTAGAACACCTGAAGATACCCCCTTGGATTGCCTTCTATGCATATAGGTTGTGAAAAAGTCTCACATGTGTGTTATCTCCAAACTCAGAAGGCAAGCCAGAATGTGTTTTGGGGTGTAATTGTAAGTATGGCCTATAATTTGTGTGAGGGAAAAAAAGCACATTTTATTAAATTGTTCAAAAAATTGTGACAGAACAATATATCAAAAAATTCACTATGCCTCTTACTAAATACCTTGGACTGCCTACTTTCCAAAAAGGGGTCATATGGGAGGGTATTGGTGCTGACCTGGCATTTCAGGGCCTCAAGAAATGAGATGGAAAGCAAGTACATCAGGACTGATCAATTTTCAAATTATATACTGTGTATATACCCTATATTGGCAAAAGTATTGGGATGTCTGCTTGCACATGAACTCTTTTCTTCTGAAAAAAATAAATAAATAAAACGTATTATTTGAACACATTCAAGCATACATGGTCCATGTACACAAAATAATGGAAAGCTATAATGTAGAAAACAAATAGGCAATTACAGCTTCCAACTGCATAGAGATGATAGTGCCAATAGAGCATTAATATTGCACACTCCAAATTTCAGATACTGACAACCAGCATTGCGTAACCAACAGCATTCTACCCCAATATCCTATCTATAATCAGGTCTACTGGTGCCAAGCCTGGTGCATAAAGCCAACCTCCCCAAACCACCTCAAAGTTAACAGTGCACCCACAATGCTGGTAAATAAGCTTTTCATATCTTAATGTAGTACCCATGTGGCCTAGCCATTCCTTAAAGGAGAAGTCCAGCCTGACATCATTCCACTGGGCTTCTCCTATGGGTCACAGGAGTGCAATTTGTTAAGGCCTTAATGGACTCTAGAGACCAACTCTGTGGGTTACCATCCTCTCTGGTCATATCAGTCAGAGGCTTGACCAGAGACAAGAAGTTACGAATAAACTACTGATAGTAGTTGGCAAAGCCCAGGAAAACGCTGCAGAGGACGTAAACCCACAGGTCGAGGCCACTGTAGGACTGCCGACAGTTTCTCTGGGTCCATCGAAAAACCAGCAGTGGAAATGACAAAGCTCAAGAATGCAACCTGTTCACAATGGAACTCGCACTTCTCCAGTTTTTACAATAGATTGTTTTCTCTTCGTTTCTGAAGTACACGGCAGACATCTGTGTGGTGGCTCTCCAGGGACTTGGAAAATATGAGGATATCATCGAGATAAACCACCACACACAATTGCTACAAATCTCGGAGGACATCGTTAATAAATTCCTGGAAAACTGCCACGGCATTACAAAGGCCAAAAGGCATTACCAGGTATTCATAATAGCCTGTTCTGGTAATAACCAGTTTTCCACTTGTCGCCCTCCGTAATGCGCACAAGATTGTATGCCCCTCTCAAGTCAAGCTCTGTGAAAACCGTTGCTCCCTTGAGGCGGTCAAATAACACTGTAATCAATGGAATTGGGTAGGCATTCTTAATTGTGACACAATTGAGACCCCTATAATCTATACAAGGTCTCAGTTCACCGCTCTTCTTTTTCACAAAGAAGAAACCAGCACCAGCAGGAGACGAGGATTTGCAGATGAAACCTCGAGAAAGTTTGTCAGCAACATACTCCTCCATGGCCTTATCCTCCAAGACCGACAAAGGGTAAACCCAGCCATGAGGAGGTATGGCACCAGGTTGAAGGTCAATTGCACAATCATAAGACCGATGTGGAGGAAAACGACCGGCTTGAACTTTATCAAAGACATCGCCAAAATCACGGTACTCCTCCGGCAGGGAGGGGAGTGAAGCGGTGCACAGATCCTTGGATAACTTCAGGAAGCATGTCTCACTGCATTGTGGTGACCAGGAGAGAACCTGAGCACGGAGCCAATCAAAAGAGGGGTTGTGCCTCTGTAACCAAGGATAACCGATAACCTGGGTGAGGAAATAACTTAAAATTGGATTATCTCATGGTGAAGAGCCCCTACGGCCATGGACAATTGAACTGTCTCATGAGTCACATGGGCAGGCTGTAAAGGTCTCCCATCAAGAGCCTCAATGGCAAGTGGAGTGTCACACAGCTGCAGTGGAATCGAGTGCTGCGAAACAAATGCAGCACCAATGAACAGGCCTGCAGCCCTAGAGTCGATTAGAGCCTGTATCTCGATGGATGACTCAGCCCAAGAAAGGGTGACCAAAACCAGGGGCTTATCCTTCTGGATAACTGGGGAGGAAACAACGCCACCTAAGGTCTGTCCATGACAGGACCTCAAGGTTCGGGCGTTCCCTGGACGGGTAGGACACAACTTCAAAAAGTGACCTGCCTGGCCACAATAAAGGCACAATCGCTCCCTCCTAAAGGCTCTCTCATCCGCAGAGAGACGTGTGAAGCCCAGGTGCATGGGTTCATCTTCACTGACCAACTCTGTACCAGGAGGCATGGGAGGTGAGGGAGGCATGGGTGGGACTACAAAGCTCGGAGCCAAACGTACAGGAGGCTTCCGCAAGCGCTCTTTAAGAGAGAGTCTGGAGTCAATGAGGATGGCAAATGAGATCAGGCTCTCTAGCTCAGTGGGTTTATCTCGGGCTGCTATCTCATCCTTGATGGAATCTGAGAGACCATGAGAAAAAGCAGCCACAAGGGCCTCATTGTTACAAGCAACCTCTGCTACCAGAGTACGGAATTCAATGGCGTAGTCATCAACAGTTCTCGTACTCTGATGGACATGAGGCACTTGGCAGCAGAAGCGGAGCGTGTGGGAACGTCAAAAACCCTTTTAAAGGAGGCCACAAACTGAGGGTAACTCAAGACAACAGGTTGTTGCGTCTCCCATAGTGGGTTTCCCCTCAAGCCCGGTGGCCTTCCGAGGGAGAGGGATCATGGGGGGGTACTGTCAGGGCTGGCTTAGCCCTTCCTCCTCTGGGCTGGCCACTCAACTGTTGGCTAATTGCCAGCTCTCTTCTCTCTCCACAGTTACCAGCTGTTCCCGATGATGCTAGTCTGACCTGCCTATTTAAAGCCTTCCAGCTCACTTCTCCTTTGCCTTTGCATTGGTCACATCACAAGAAACCATCTCCTGCTGTTTGTTTCTAGACTGGCTTGCTGACATCCCTCCTGGCTCCTTATCCTGCTTGCAGTTGCTCTCCTTGGATCCCTGACTTCAAGCCTGGCTGATTACCCGATCTGGTTAATGAACTTTGGACTCTGGCTATGCTTGACTATGCTTTTTCTATTTACCTTTTTATTTTTATTAATAAACAAGTGTGATTTAATTGTACTTCTGTCGCGGTCTGATTCATGGTTTCTGACAGTATTACTTTGGATTAAGGTCCATGCCCCCCCCCCCCCCAAGACATACAGACTCTGGATATGTAAATGCCATATTAGCAATAGTGACTGAATCATACTGTTGGGACACAAACTGTTACATGCTAATATCAACTCCAGCCACCTGTCTGTCGTCTTCTATAATGCAAATTAGACTAGTCTAGCTTGACACAGAGTATTTCCCCTATTGTTTGTGTTAATTAACATGCTAAATATATAGTTGGCTGCTAAGTGTTTACTAGAGAGGAGGGGGAATCTCCAGGAGTCAGCATCACCTCGTTATCTAATCCCTTGTATTAAAAGTATATAAAAAGACTGTATTCTGGTTCTAATAAAGAGTCCATGTCAGCAGTGAAGCACGTCTCGTCTTGTGCTTGGGAGCGGTTGGAATACCTAGTATATCACTTCCCCCCAGTCTGAATATAGATGATGAAAGCACTCAAGCGGAGTGTAGGGACGTTTCGTCACAACCCTGATGATGTAACCTGTGCAATATTATACAATCTAATATATTCTTTAAGTATTGCATACATGTATTAAATTGCCTATCCCTATAAATTAGCTAGTATATAAGAGTCTGATCAGCACAATGATATAGCAAACACATCTGCTTAGTAAGTAATCAAGTCTTATTTATTTTCCAAGGAATTAGCAAACTAACATAAAAGTATTAAAAGGTATTGGTGTTACCTAGCTTACAATCAAAACACAATATACTAAACAGCAGATCTCTACAACATATAACAATCATCAAAAATTAAATACAAGAATATACTTATCACATCCTATAACAGACTCCTGTCGGCTGGTCTCAGGATGTTGAAAGAGCTCTGGGCCCACATGGTTTAGGCCCGAGCCAGCACCTAGAGCAAGGTCTCAAGACAGGCGTCAGGCAAAGAGCTGCAGAGAGAGGGCTCTTTGCCTGTGTGCGCTCCCTTTTGCTCAAAACATACACGCCCACTCGTAGCCATTCTCATTTGCCTTCCATCCAATAGATATTGCCAAGAGGTAGTCTTTCAAATATCTGCCCATTCTCTAGGAAGCATGCTGTATTGTCCACTAGGGCCAGTGTTTCTCCATTAATCTCTATTAGCCCTGGGTCATCTTATCTAGCTTGTATTCTCTTTGAAGCCTGTAATCACACATATCACAGCAGATGAGCTTGAGCCAAGACATTGTTATTCTGATCTTAGGCCCCCTGGCTGTATCAACCAGGAAATAAAATAACAGAAGTATATTAAACCATGTTGCTATCCAACACTCAACTTCCAAGCAATCTTGGAAAGAAAGATGCAAACAATTAAACAGTGCAACAACAGAGGAAAAACAAATAAAAATATAAGGTCTGTCCAACTGGTATTACACAGCAGTTAGTTTGTGTTGGAGAGATCCCATTTGGGGCATCTCCAGAGCATGTGGATGAGGTCACCTGGATGAGCCTGACATTTTGGACATGTGGAAGTCTCTCGTCTACCCCATTTATGTTGCTGTACAGGTGTACAACTTACGCGGTGCAATATAAGCAGGTGTGACAGCCTCTGCGCCAGAGACACCGACAACAATGGTCCCACTCCAAGAATCTGATCCCACTGTTCATAATCAATGGGACCAACATTTCACTCCCATCCCTCCCTGCAGGGTAAAGGTTCAGGGGCTTGTATATGCAATAGTAGATAACCTTTTCTCTTTCGTGCACTGACTGACACAGCTCCATTATTGTTATGCCACCTTCAGGGGAGGACTAGGCAGAACATGTTATACATGCGAAAAACAGAACTTTACAGTTCCGCCCAGGGGGGAGGGCCCTCTAGGAATAACCCCTCGGCCTGCTTCCTGCAGCTCAGTTTTTTTTCTGCCTAGTGCAGAAGATGGACCTAGGCTCCCTGCGGGACCATCGGTCCTGGGATTTTTTTTTCCTGAATATTTGCCTTTTGCCCAAGATTTTAAGATCCTGTGATCTGCTATCAACAGCCGGCTGGGTGACAGGCTGGATAATCTAGATCCTTGTCTCCTCAGCCTGGCTAACGAGCATGTGCAGACCCTAGCTACGCGCTGGGTCGGCCACGACATGCCCCTCAGGCTTCAGGGGCGGCCGGGGAGTATAAGACTCCGGGGCACACATATGACTGGACTACCGATGTCCTTGTCACAGTGTGCCATGGCCAGCAGCCACCCCGTATTGCTTGGAGAGTGAGTCTGTGATGGGATGTCCCCAGCTCATCCGGATGGTAAGTACAGCTCTCCCTGCCTCAGCGGGATTGAGCAGCTGCACATTCCTTGGGTGGTCGATTAGGGGGTCCCTCTCCTCCCTCTCTTCTCTCCCTATCCCCCCCCGTGGGGTATGCTGCTTGATGGGCTGCTGAGCGGTGTGTGTACCTTTAGCCAGGGGTCCCCTGGGGGGGGGGGGGCTTTCACCTTAGATGGGGGGCTGCACTGAGTGTCTGTGTCCCTGGGTGTCTGTGGTCTCCCCACTGCGTGTCTGGAGGTCTGCATGTGCTGATCGCCATAGCGCTGGTCTGCCTCCATTTTCTCTGTCCTTTCACTGTGTACAGTTGTTTGTCTGCCATTTGTGGTGTGCCTCAGTGGAAAGCATGGTCGGGGGCCATTTTTCCGTAGCTTGGCGGCCATTTTCTCTGTGATTATGTCCTTTATACAGGGCGGCCAGCAGCCATTTTGTTGTAGTCCAGCACGGTTATTATGCTCAGCACTGGTCCCTGCTCAGAACAGCGTGGTTTTTCACTCAGGACACCTGGGAGCTGATACTGGATGGCGCAGCACTCGGTCGGGGTGGTAAGTTCTGCGGTGGGTGCCCCTCAGTCTGCAGCAGCTAGGAGGGTGTGCACCTGTTCTAAGTCCCCAAGTGTGGCAGACAGGGTGGGTCAGCATGGTGTTTCTTCCCCAGAACTCCCTGCAATTGCAACTGGCTTGTCTGCAAACAGTGCAGTGCCTTTGGACGCTTTGTCGCGGTCCTTGAAACGTTTGTTGCCAGGGTGGAGGCAGTGTGCTGGTGCAAAGGTGGTAAAAAGCAGCCCCTGCCCCCCCCCCCCCCCCCCCCCGTCCTCTGGGGAGAGCTCCGATTCAGACTTGGGCCCCACTGAGACTGGCGGCCCCTGCTCTATTGTTTCAGATGATGCTGACCAGGACCGATCAAACAGTGAGGATGAGTTCCCTCCCGGGTCCGCGCAAGACAAAGCGCTAGTTGGAGCACTTATCACAGCTGTGCGTGATACCCTGAAAATTCAAGATACAGCAGGTTCCTCTGCTGGAGTAGCGGTCTCTTTTGGGTCCCGTGAGCCAGCCTGTACACCTAAGGGGTTTCCATATCTGACTTATTTAGTTAAGTTCATATGCAAGAAATGGGGAAGCCTGCAACGGACCTTCTCGGTCCCTTAAAGAATGATGGTGTGCTTACCCCTTTGAGGAGAGCCGCCTTAAAAAATGGTCCGGTCATGGACCCCTCAGTATCCAGGTTAAACAAGGTAAACAAGGTAACCACGATCCCGGTAGAGGGGACTCCTGCATTTTAAGGACCCTACGGACAGGAAGGCTGAGGCAGTGGCCCGTTCCTTGTTTACGGTTGTGAGGTCAGCAGTACGACCAGTACCGGCAACAGCATTTGTGTCGCAGAAACTTTCTGACTGGGCAAAACTTTTGCACCGTGAATTGGAGAAGCAGCAGGTTACTCCCGTCTGCATGGAACTAGCAGACCAGTTAGTGCATGGCCTTAAGTACGTTTGTGACGCGGCCCTGGATATGTTTCCCCTGCTATCCAGGGCTTCAGCGTCAGCAGTGGTGCTAAGGCACCTGATTTGGCTAAAATGCTGGTCTGCGGACCAGGCATCTAAAAAAAGCCTTGATGGATCTACCCTTCCTTGGTGAGCGACTCTTTGGGTGCTCGTTGGATGACATTAAGAATGTCACAGGTGAGAAGAGTACCTTGCTCCCACAGGCCAGGAAGACTAAGGAGCCATGCCGCAGGCAAGGGCCCTCATTTTCCGCTCAAAAGAGGGACAACCTCTGAGGGACAAAAGCATCCCTGGAACCGCAAGTCTGCAAGCAAGCGTTGCTACCTCATGAAGGTTTGCCCCCATCCGTCACACGGATGGGGGGGGTCGCCTTTGGGAGTTTGCAGCCCAGTGGGCCTCTCGGCTACCTGACCAATGGGCCTGTGAACTGATTTCCTCTGGCTACAAGATAGAGTTCCTCTCTTGGCCACCAAACATTCTTCCCCTCCAGTATACCCTTAATCGCGGCTCGCCGGGAGGCCCTAATGGGGGCAGTAAGGGACCTGCTAAGCCACGTGGTGCCTGTTCCGGAACTGGAAAGGTTCCAGGGGTTCTACTCAATCTGTAGTCCCCAAAAAGGAAGGGGTACGTCCAATCTTGGACCTGAAAGCCCTCAATTGCTTTGTAAAAGTACAGAGGTTCAGAATGTAATCAGTTCGCTCAGTAGTAGTTGCACTCAATCAAGAGGGCTCCCTGGCATCTTTGGACATCCAGGAGGCGTACTTGCACATAACCATATGCCTCAGGCATCAGAGATTTCTGCGATTTGCATTTGGGGAAGCCCACTACCAGTTTGGGGCTCTCCCTTTTTGGCTTGGCATCAGCACCCTGAGTCTTTGCCAAGGTATTGGCTCCAATTTTGGTGGTGTTGCGACATTGCGGGATCGCGATCTTGGGTTACCTAGACTATCTCCTCCTGAGAGCAGCTTCCGCCTCAGAATTAGAGGAGGATGTGGCGATCACCATGCAAACCCTGCAGGAATTTGGGTGGTGGTGCTCATACCGACTCAGCTCTTGGAGTACCTAGGCTTACTGCTGGACTCCATGGAAGCAAGAGTTTTTCTCCCTTCAGACAAACTGCAGACTCACAGGGCCACAGTAAAACTATTGATGAACCGCAGATGGTCGTCGCTGTGCTTCTGCATGCAAGTCCTGGGCCTCATGGTGGCCTCCTTCGAGGCGGTACCGTACGACCAGTTTCACACAGTTTTGCAGAAGGAGATATTGACAAAATGGGACAAATCTCCGTTATCCCTGGATCGGCAGATTAAGGCGAGCCAGTCAGTCAGGGACTCCCTGATCTGGTGGCTGACGTCCCCGGCACTTCGGTCTGGGAAGTCATTCCTACCTCTACATTGGACAGTGATCACTACGGACGCCAGCCTGACCGGCTGGGGTTGAGTATTGGGAATACAGTCGACCCAGGGCCTCTGGTCGAGGGAGGAATCCAAGTTGCCGACCAATGTGCTCAAGCTTTGAGCGATCAGGCTCCACATGGTCAATGAGACTACGAGGGCATCCGATCAGGATCCAGTCAGACAACGCCACGGCGGTGGCATATGTCAACCATCAAGGAGGAACAAGAAGCTTGGCTGCAGCACGGGAGGTCGCTCACATCCTTCAGTAGATAGAGCGACATGTATCGGCCATATACATCTCGGGAGTAGAAAACAGGTATGCAGACTATCTAAGTCGCCAGATGCTGGGCACATGAGAATGGTCATTGCTTCCGGAGGTGTTCATGCTTCTTTGCCTGCGGTGGGGCATGCTTCTCTGCCCTCTCGCCTCAATCAGAAGGTGCAGAGGTTCGTGTCCAGGACAAGAGATCCTTGGGCGGACGCGTCAATTGCATTGGTGGCTCCATGGGAGCAGTACTGGTTGATTTACTCCTTCCCTCTGCTCAAACTGTTACCACGTCTGCTCCGCAGAGTGGAGGCTGAGGTGATTCCAGTAATACTGATTGCCCCAGATTGGCCACGGCGTCCTTGGTACGCTGACCTGGTACACCTGGTGGCGGATGCTCCTTGGCGGTTGCCAATGCGAGAATACCTATTGCAACGTCCGATAATCCCTCCTGCTTTACCGTCGCTGATTTTAATGGCTTGGCTGTTGAATGCCAGGTGCTAAGAACCAAGGTCTGTCGGACTCTGAATCTCCACTCTGCTGAGGGCACAAAAATCTTCTCCTCAGAAGATATACCATCGTACATGAAAGGCTTGTATCTCCATGTGTGAGGAGATGGTGTGTTGTCCACACACCTATTCCGTTTCCAGGATCCTGCTGTTCTTACAGCGAGGTGTGGCCCAAAAGCTGGCCTTGAGCACCATCAAGGGACCGATATCAGCCTTGGCTGTTTTTTTCCCCCCCAACGACCACTTATGTCTCACTCATTAGTGAACACCTTTGTGCAAGGGGTTCGATATGTAGTCCCTCCGATGCGACCCCCCACACCTCCATGGGATCTGAACCTGGAGCTATCAGCGCGTCAGAAGCTGCCATTTGAGAACATCAGGGAAATTATCTTTCTCAGAAAGTGGTCTTCCTAGTGGCGATTACATCTGCCAGGAGGGATTCTGAGCTGGCGGCCTTGTCTTGCAAGTCGCCCTATCTGGTTATCCACAAGGATAAGGTGGTGTTGCTCCCATAACCTTCTTTTCTGCCAAAGGTGATCTAGTCTTTCCATCACAATGAGGACATTGTGTTACCATCTCTGTGTCCTAAACCGACACACCCTAAGGAGGGGGGCCCTAAGGGTATACCTGTCTGCCACGGCTCCCCTCCTTTCTCTGTTGGTTTCGGTAGCTGGTCCGAAAAAAGGGCTGATGGTCTTGTCAACCACCATCTCACGATGGATCAGACAGATCGTGGTCCAGGCTTGCGCCCTGAAGGGGCAGATACAGCCCATTCCACCTGGACCATTGGGACATCTTGGGCCTTCCAACATCAAGCGTCTGTCTCCCAGGTGTGTAAGGTAGGGACTTGGTCATCCATTCACACTTTCACAAAGTTCTACAAAGTTGATGTAAGCACATCTTCTGATGCCTGCTTTTGCCGCACAGTTTTGCAGGCTGCCATGTAATGTTGCAATTTCTTTCTTCTTGTTAGGGAAAGTTGCATTCTGTTTGTCAATGCATTCTGATGCATATGTTGACCGCAAGTTTTGATGTGGTTGGTTCAGATGGTGACTCCTCCACTGGGGAGCAGCTCTGGTTGTGGGTGACGTTATATTTGCTGTTCCCACCCCTCGTTATGACACTGCTTGGAGACGTCCCTACGGTCAAGATTAATGAAGTTGTCCGTCAATGAACGAGAGAAAATAGGATTTTTGTACTCGTCATAAAATACTTTTCTCTGAAGTTCATTGACGGACACGGCACCCTCCCCTCCTATTAGTTTACGTTATACTGCTTGTTGGCGTACTGAGCTGCAGGAAGCAGGCTGAGGGGTTATTGCCAGAGAACCCGCCCCCTGGGTGGAACTTTACAGTTCTGTTGTTTTTCACATGTATTACATGTTCTGCCTAGTCCTCTCCTGAAGGTGGCGTAATAACCCTACGGTAAAGATTAATGGAGCTGTGTCCTTCAATGAACTTCAGAGAAAAGGATGTTACGGTGAGTACAAAATCCTATTTTTGTTTCTTTTGATTCTTATTGGTGTATTTCTGGATTTATTGCAAAAAAAAAAAAAAAATTGTTTTGAGTTTGATTTTTTTTTTTTCTGGTTATAGTGGGCCATGGCCCCCCTCTGCCTGTGGATGCTCTCACGTGCCCCCTGGTGGGAGATGGGGCTATGATGAGACTACCTATAAATGCTATGTCATTGTTGTCCTGATACGACACATTGGCCGTTTAATCCATTCACCTCCATGGTTGAAGACAGATGACTGTTATGAAGCTGCAACAATGCCCTATTCCATTCTGGAGAGTATGGGCTTGTGTATTGCATGCAGAAACGGTCATGTAATACATTGTGGAGGCTGGGTCATGTGTCTCTTTACAACTGAGGGAAGCGTGGGCATGCATTACATGTGTTGAGGACACCATGTGACCATCATGGATGTCCGTACCACATGACCTGATGACCCAATCACGGCTGCGTTCCATATATGGAGACGTAAGCCCATGTGATATGGGTTTTGGACGTCACATGATCCCGTCGCTAGGACTCACCTTTGTATTGGTGAGTCTGTGGAAAGAAGTGCATTCCAGTTGGATACTACATACACATACCACGGGACATTGAAGACTGTGCTCTATTGGTTAACTTATGTCATGTGATGGAGGTTCAAGTCGAGGCTTGGAGCACATTATGACGCCCAGTCTCCATTTTGAACCACATTGTCATATTCTGAAAAACATTATTATTTTAAACCATTTGTTTTCATTTTAAATTAAAGTGGTTGTAAACCCTTACAAGGTCCAAGAAATATCTCCTAAACCTATACGGTTTAGGAGATATTTACCTGAAGACAGCCACCTCTGTCTACGGCGCATGTGCCGTAGACAGCAGCGTGCAAGCGCACTGTGTAAGCCGCAGATCACTTCAATATGCCACGAGTGTCGGCTCCCGTGTGCATGCGTGGGAGTGACGTCATTGCTGCTCTGGCGAATCACAGCGCCGGTGCAGCGAGACCCACCAAGAAGATGGACGCTCGGAACTACAGGGGACAGCAGTGACTTCGCTGGCTCCTGTGTCAGGTAAGTGACACATAATGGACTACTATGTGATGCATAGTAGTCCATTATGCCTTACCTTTTGCAGGGAATCAAAGAGGAAGTAAACCCATTAGCGTTTACTTCCTCTTTAAGTGTGGGATATCCTTTGTTACTATAGGATTCATCATGCCGCCTATATTTTATACAGCTATGAGTAAGTTTAGTTTGGAGAACATGTTGTCTGGGTATTTCCCCGGTCCTGCCCCGTAGAGGAAGGACTGCTTTGTTAGGAAATGTATTTATTAAGTAGCAATATGAGGGGACAGAGATTTGCCCCAGTTGAAGACCTTCTAGTGTCGAAAAGCGTAAAAAAAGGGTTAGCATTTACTGTACCCCACATTGCTTTTATTCCTTTATTTTTTATTTTTTGTGATCGCTTTTATTGTGTCATTGCTGATATGACACATTCCAATAAACCATCTGGTTTGACCTGCACTATCCAGAGCCCTTCTTTTTTTCATATGTTCTTTCGAGTCTATGAGGAACTGTTTGAGGCCACATCAATTTAGATTGTAGTGTGCCCTTGGAGACTTGGGACCGAGATTTGTGGATACTACGTCGGACCTGCCTCACCTACTTCTGTGTAGAGCACCTGATCCAGACCTCATAGGATCTCGAGCCTGTTTTGACGCACTGTCATATGACATGGGTGTCCGTTCTAGTTGGTAAGAGTGTTTACATTTGAAGTGTTGCTGAGAGTAAGTATAGACAATCAGTTTTCCATCCCCATTGGCTTGGTGTCACCGCAACAGGAAGATCTCCTCTTCCTTTTACATGTTTTGAGGACTGCTGTTCTGTGTCCAATCTATATAGTTATTGTGTCTAAACACGGTTAATCTTGTTTTTTACACTTACAATTTGTTTCATATATATTGCTTACAGGCACATACACGATTTTATTTTGGTGTGCATATTAGCGTTACACTGTTGTTTTATTATTCATGTTGAACTTTGTTGGCAGCTTTTCTTCACTTTGAATTGTTTTATTTTGTTTAGCGCAGTCTTTTCCTCACATTTTCAATTACTTAACACCCCCAAACATTATATATATATATATATGTATTTTCTTACATCAGACGATAGTAATTACTACATGGGTTATATTGGCGTATCAGGTGCTGTACACTGGCATGCCCCTTAAGGCGTGAACTTCCCCCATATAACCTCTCCCACTACTGAGAGTCCTCGGTTTTTTTTTTTTTTTTGCCAGTGTCTAAGGTGTTGGGCACGAGAGAGGATGTGTTGTTCTGAGCTCCACAGGCAGTAATCCTTGATGAGAGCCAGACATCCTGATCGGATCCGTTCTGATGTCTTTGTAATGGACTAAATGAATGGTATCTGGGCCTTGTAATCCGAAGACACAAAGTTTTGCTTTGCGAATGCTTTAAAGAGCTGGGCCCTGGGATCCAGTATTTTTTGGTAGTAAGGCCAATAAAAGTTTACTGGCAGGGTCCCATCGCATGTCCAGGATTGTGGGTCAACTTGAGTGTTCCCCGGTTCCTGAAGGTTTCCTTTAAGGTCTCAGACCCTACCGTGAAGGGCAAAGATTGAGTTTTTTCATCTCTGCTAAAACCCTGCAGCGAGGATAAGGTAGGGGAGATTTTCTCAGGAATCTCTCCTTCTATGTATTGTCTTGTCATGTCATGTCTGTCACCACTGGGGGCTGTATTGAGCACTCACCATTCTGAAGCTTTCACTCTCCTCTCCTTGTAGCCAGCTCAGACCCTCAGGTAAGACAAAGGGGGGTCTGATAACTTCCTGGGCCCCCAGATTGGTGTTTTTTTTTTCCTTATTTGATGCCAGCCAGCTGCCTTATTCTTTTTAACTAGATGCTGACCGCCGGCTGTCAAATGACGGCCAGGCGGCGCACCTATTGTGGCGGGAGGCCGTCATATGACGGCCTCCCGTTTCAACAGGGAATGCGCGCGCATCCCTGTTTCTTCTGTGGTGGCATGTCACGGAGACACCGCTCGCCACCGAAGGGGGTGAACAGCCATTGGTTATGGCTGTTTACCACGTGATCGGCCGTTATGAAGTCACGGCCGATCACAAATAGTCACACCCCGACTTTGCACGGCGCATGCGTGCGATCACGTCTGTGGCGGCGTGTTCCCCAGGAACACTGCTCGTCACCGACGCTGGTAAACAGCCATTGGCCGGCTGTTTACCCACGTGATCGGCTGTGATCCTTTCACAGCGCATCACTAAAATGTAAACAAACCGCGGTAACGAGATGTTACCGGGTTCTCCTCTGGGAGGAGGAGATTGTGGTAACATCTCGGTACCGCCTACAGTGTACACGAATCATACTGATTGCCCCCAATAAAGAGGACCTGTCACCACCCCTCATAGTACCTGTCAATCACAGGCCATCAGAGTACCTGTCACAGTCCATCAGAGTATCTGAGTACCTGTCACAGTCCATCAGAGTACCCGAGTACCTGTCTAGGCCCATCAGAGTACCTGTCTAGGCCCATCAGAGTACCTGTCTAGGCCCATCAGAGTACCTGTCTAGGCCCATCAGAGTACCTGTCTAGGCCCATCAGAGTACCTGTCTAGGCCCATCAGAGTACCTGTCTAGGCCCATCAGAGTACCCGAGTACCTGTCACAGTCCATATGAGTACCTGTCACCGCCCTTCAGAGTACCCAAATACCAGTCACCAGGCCATCAGAGTACCCGAGTACCTGTCTCCAGGCCAGCAGAGTACCCGAGTACCTATTTGCAGCCCATGTCTCATAGAATATACGTTGGGGTGTTTGCTTTCCAAAATGGGGTAATTTTGTGGGTAATTTCACTGTCCTGGTGGTCCAGGACCTTCAAAAGTGTGATAGGTAGGAATGAAATGAGATGTGTCATTTATGCTCCTAGAATGCCTGAACGTACTACTTCAATGTTCGGCCTCTCTATGTGGCCAGGCTGTGTAAAAGTCCTACAGATGTGGTATTGCCATACTCGGGAGGAGTAGCAGAATGTATTTTGGGGTGTAATTTTTGCTGTATACATGCTATGTGTTAGAAATATCTTATAAATTGACAATGTTGTGTAAAAAAAAAAATGCGTTTTAATTTTTTTCCACATATTCCAAAAACTTCTGGAAAAAAATTAACCATTCAAAAGACTCATTATGCCTCACAGATTATACGTTGGGGTGTTTGCTTTCCAAAATGGGGTCATTTTATGGGAAATTCCATTGTCCTAGTACTCCAGGGCCTTCAAAAGTGTAATAGGTGGTTGAGAAATGAGATGCATCATTTTTGCTCGTAGAACGTCTGAAGGTACTACATCAATGTTGGTGCTCTGTATGTGGCCAGGCTGTGTAAAAGTTTCACACATGTGGTATCGCCGTACTCAAGAAGAGTAGCAGAATGTATTTTGGGGTGTAATTTGTTGTATGCATATGCTGTGTATGAGAAATAACCTGATAATGACAATTTTCTAAAAAAAAATTATAATAAAAAAAAAATCTTCATTTTTGCAAAGAATTGTGGGAAAAAATTACAATTTAAAAAAACTCACCATGCTACTTAATACCTTGGAATGTCTACTTTGTAAAAAGGGGTCATTTGGGGGGTATTTGTACTTTCCTGACTTGTTAGTGTCTCAAGAAATGAGGTACACCTGATGTACTGAAGGCCTGATCAGAAGTGATCAATTTTCAATGATTGGCACCATAGTTTGTAGACTCTATAACTTTCACAAAGACCAAATAATATATACTAATGTGGGTTATTTTTACCAAAGATAGGCAGCAGTATAAATTTTGACCAAAATTTATGAAGAATAATTACTAATTAGCAAAAATTTATGACAGAAACAAAGAAAAAGGCATTTTTTTTCACAAAATTTACGTTTTATTTTATTTATAGCACAAAAAATAAAAAACCCACTAGTGATTAAATACCACTAAAAGAAAGCTCTATTTGTGTGGAAAAAAGGACGCACGTTTCATATGCATACAGTGTTGGATGATTGAGTAATTGTCATTCAAACTGTGAGAGCGCTGAAAATTGGTCTGGTCAGGAAGGGGGTGTAACTGCACTGTATTGAGGTGGTTAAAAAAAAAAGAGAAAAAAATGTTTTTTTTTTTTTGGTCAGACCAAGGCCGCTAGCTGGAGCGGAGGATTTCCCCCCCCCCCCTCCCCCACCATGCAGCAGGACTCTCATGCGGGAAAATCGGATCGTTTTTGAAAAAGGAAGAGGGGGCAGTATTCCGTGTGGGGGTCGTGGCTAACGGCTTCAAACGCTAGCCACACGTGCAGGAAGTATTTTAAAGCCCTGTGAGAGAAGCTGCTGCCTGGCGGTGGAGGGATAGAGCAGAGTGGTTGGCTGGTCAGGTTTGGTGACATAGGCATTTCCCTTTTGACAACATTGTACTGTATAGCTAGGATTAATAGCAATTATTGTACTGTACTATAGCCTAGCAAGTATTACATTATTTTGCTGGTAGTGCCTCTGCTTTGTGCTGTAAGTTATGAGTGGCAAAGGGACCAGGAACTCTTCTAAGGGTCCTAAGGGGTCACAACAAACTAAGACCCTTTACAAAAGAATGTCATCCTCCCCTGAGAGTGTTGTGGCCGGTCAGATTGAACTGTCAGGGGAAACTGTAATTGCAGTAGCTCAAGATACTTTGGCCCCTGCGTATTTTGCACATGAAGTGTTGTCTTCTACCATTGCTGGTTTGGAAAAGAAGCTTGATGCTATTTTATCCCTCCAGAGCAGGGTTAAACGTAGCAGATCCCCATCAAGTGCTCAAGATCCTCCTTTGGAGGTTCAGGATGCCGGGTATCAGGCAGATCATCCTAGGGATTTGGAAGATACCGGTTTATCCTCTTCTGAGGATCCTAACATGGAAGGATCGCCACAAGAGAGCTTGCTTGTGCACACTCTCACTAAGTTGGTTCGTTCAACTTTTTTGTTACCTGCAGCGCAGGTTCTTGATGATCCCATCTCTAAGTTAGGATCATTAAAACCACCTCCGTCTGGGGATGTCTTTCCTATTCTTGCGTGGCTAAGAAAGCTCATGTATGGCAACATCCGGATAAACAGTTTTATCCTCCTAAGAGATTCTCCAAGCTGTATCCTATGGAAGAATATTTCTATAAGAAATGGGGGGGATCCAGTGGTTGATGCTGCGATTACCTTGGTGAATAAGTACCTCACATGTCCGGTTGATAATGCGTTCAGGTTAAGGAATCCAGCCGATAAGAAGTTGGAGCACCTTTCTAAAACCCAAATGGCTTTAGCAGGTTCAGCAGTGCAGCCGGTTCTTGCCGCAGTGGGTGTATCCCAGGCCATTAAGGAACAGTTTGAGGAGATGCTTAAATTTCTGCCTGTTGAACAGGTCCAACAGTACGCTGATTCAGCAGACGCACTGTGTTTCACAGTAGATGCTATGAGAGATGCATCCATTCAGATCTCACGTCTTATGGTGGGATTAGTGCATTCTCGCATAATTCTTTGGCTGGAGAATTGGTCAGTCGAAGTACCATGTAAGAAGCTCCTAGCCAGTTTCCCTTTTCATGGTGAATGGCTATTTGGAGATGATTTGGATAAATACCTACAGAGGATTTCCAATGGCAAAAGCTGTCTTTTATCCGGTAAAGAAGAAATTAAGACATTTCTCATTTAAGCAGGCCTCTTCTCCTGTATCAGGGACATCAGCCTCTAGGCAGTCTCGATGCACCTTACCGAATATGATGGACCCCCTGATTGCCAAGGTCAACTACGCAAGCAGATATAACCCTCTGCATGGGTATATTGGATGTCCCGCTGGTCATCAAGCCATCCACAGAAATCCAAAAATGGGTTTAAGAAATTCCACTCACCAATATCACTCATATGCCGAGGAGGACATAAATGGAAGGAAATAAAAATAAGGCCAATGTTACGATAACGTCACTAAAAACATTATTGCTTGAACAATGCCTAACAAAATAGCAGGGACCAGTGCCCCTTTGAAGACGTCATCTCTGACGAAACATGTAGGGTAGTGCTATGTACTAATGCCATCACGCCCCCTATGTGTTTCTTGGAACACGGGTGTTCATTTGTTTTTATTGCGATCGCTTGCCGGCTATTTTTTGTATGTGAAGCTTGAAATGCTGGTCCTTGTTCTTTTATTTGTTCAAGCAATAAATGTTTTTAGTGACGTTATTGTACCATTGTCATTTTTATTTCCTCCCATTTATGTCCTACGGCATATGAGTGATATTGGTGAGTGGAATTTCTTAAACCCATTTTTGGATTTCTGTGGATCGCTGGAGGAGCAGCGGGACATCCAATATACCCGTGCAGAGGGTTATATCTGCTTAGGTAGTTGACCTCATTAATCAGGGGGTCCATCATATTCGGTAAGGTGCATTTAGAACTTTGACCTGCTATTGTCGCATCTTTTTTTTTTTTTGCAAATATCTCTTTATTGGTTTTATAACATTGAAATACAGAGATAGAAAATAAAGGATAGGCCCACAAATCACGGCCTCATGAAGTGAGTTACAATAATGTATATACATAAAGAAGGCGACTTCTGCAAGTTATCACAAATTATCCTCTCTACTAACTAGGATACATTGGCATATGAGTAGTGTTGTTTATAGTGCACGTCTCTTAGTCTTGCCCCTCTTAGCTTATGCACACTTCTTTACCGCAGACCATTAAAGGTCGGCGATCCGTGGGCTCCACCAGAAAGGAAAGAAGAAAAAGGAGTGAAAAAGGGGAAAGAGAGGAGAGGAGAAGAAAGGAAAGGGGAAGGGGGGGTGGTCGGGGGGGTTTGAAAAGGTAAGTGGGAAGAGTTGGGCCGAGGGAGAAAGAGTGGGGAGGCATGGGGTGCGACAGCAGAGGGGGGACGGTCATGGACATGGCCCCCAGGGCAGTCAGGTGCCCGATATTAGGACTGATCCGGCCCTAGCCTTGACTTGTTTGCCCCATACCCAGGAGGAGTTTACCCTCCTCCGAGTATTTAAAGAGATTCCAATGAGTCCAGGTTTTCTGATACAACTCGTGTCTGTTGTGTGCGGTCATTATCAGGTCTTCGGAAGGGGGGTTTTGCTGTTTCCAGAGCAAGGGGATACAGGACTTGGCTGCATTCACCAAATGACGCAGGATGGCTTTTTTGTACGTTTTGACCCACATGGTAGAGACATGCAGCAGAAAAAGCCGTACATTTTTGAGAGATCGAATGGACAGCTGTCCAAAAGGAGGTTAATTTGGGACACGACCAGAAAATATGTAGGATCGTACCCTTGCTCGTTCCACATCTCCAGCATCTATCCGATGTCTCTGGGAAAATCGAGTTGAGTCTGCTGGGTGTCAGGTCCCATCTCGTCAAAACCTTATAGTTATTTTCCTGCGTTTTGGTGCATATTGAGGATTTGAAGGCCAAGTGGATCATGTTTTGTATTTGTATTTGTGCTGCCGTGAATGTACGTTGCATATCTATTTCCCATTTCCTTATGCTGGGTAGGAGAGGCTGTGTAGGGGGGGGTATTCAGTAGATTGTATGTTTTGGACAGCACGTGCGGAAGGGGTTCTAATCCTGAGCATAATTCTTCAAAAGTCGTAAGTTGCCTAGCATATGCTTGTGGGTTCTTCAGAGTATGAAGGAAATGGTGTAGTTGTATTGCCGGCCAGAATGTAAGTTGATATAGGCCCACGGGATCTATAAGTTCCGCAATGGTGGGCCATCTGTTCTGCGTCACGAACCCGGACGCAGTGGTCCTGCCGACGTCGCTTAAAGTCTGGAAGTGAGTGGGTGGTGACATGCCCGGTGGGAAACTAGGATTCCCTAATATAGGGGTCAAAGGCGACGTCTGGGTTGTTTGTTGAGTCCTCAAGGTAGCTTTTCACATTGTACCAGGGTGTTTCCAATCAAAGGATGTGCCTTAAGGTCAGGTGGGACTGCGTCCCAGTACCAGAGTGCTCTATTGAGAGGGATAGTAGATTGCTCCTGTTCTATCTGGGTCCACAACTTCAATTCCCCATGTCTTTGCCAATCAACGACTCTGCCCAGCTGCACAGCCAAATAGCCTCTAACATCTGGGAGGGCGAGGCCTCCAAAATGTTTAGGCATAGTTAATTGTGAGCGCTTGATGCAAGGTTTTCTGTGGGCCCAGACAAACTCCGTGAACAAAGCCTGAACTCGTTTAAAAAATGCGTTCGGTAAAACCACTGGTAGGGCCTGAAATAGATAGAGATATTTTGGGAGTACACTCATCTTCAGTAAGTTAAATCACCCGAACCAGGAGAGCAGGTTCGTCTGCCATTTAGATAAAAGTGCTTTAGCAGGGGCGGAAAATTCAGTTCATATATCTGCGAAAGGTTAGCCGGGATTTTCGTGCCGAGATAGGTCAGTGCAGTAGGCGTCCACTTAAATCGAAAGTCAGTCTGCATCGTCTGGAGAGTGTTTGGAGGCATCGCTATCCCCATCTCTTCCGATTTCGCGAAATTTATCTTAAGATTAGATAAATTTCCATAAATCTCAAATTGTTTGAGCAAATTTGGGAGTGATATTGCCGGGTTTGTCAGTGAGAATAAGAGGTCATCCGCGTATGCCGAAATTTTGTGTTGCGTTCTACCGACCTGTATTCCCTGGACATCCGGTTTCAGCCTGATCGTGGCTAGAAAGGGTTCCAAGGAGATGGCAAACAATAGGGGGGACAGTGGGCAGCCCTGTCTAGTGGCATTTCTGATCTGGAAAGGGTCGGATAACATCCCGTTTGCCTTGAACTGGGCCGAGGGATTAGAGTATACCCCTGACACCCGACGTAACATCACCTCTCCCAGACCCACATGTCTCAGGACGGAGATTATAAATGACCAATTGACCCGGTTGAACGCCTTTTCCGCGTCCGTGTTTAGAAAGACACAGGGTGTACCTTTAGACCGGGCTATGTGTAGTAAATTGAGCATTTTAGACGTGCTATTAGACACGCTTCACGTGTGGGTATAAATTCCACCTGGTCTAGGTGCACTAACCGTTGGACATGTTGGGCCAGTCGGGTGGCTAGAATCTTGGTGTACAGTTTGAGGTCTGTGTTTAGGAGTGAGATGGGCCTGTAGCTACTGCACAATATAGGGTCTTTCCCGTCTTTATCTATTACTGAGATGTGGGCTTTAACCACTTGCTTACTGGGCACTTAAACCCCCCTCAGTCCCAGACCAATTTTCAGCTTTCAGTGCTCTCACATTTTGAATGACAATTACTCAGTCATGTAACACTGTAACCAAATGATTTTTTCGTCCTTTTCTTCATACCAATAGAGCTTTCTTTTGGTGGTATTTGATCACCTCTCGGTTTTTTATTTTCTGCGCTATAAATGAAAAAAGACCGAAAATTTTGAAAAAAAATGAATTTTTCTTCGTTTCTGTGACAAAATTTAGCAAATTAGCAATTTTTCTTCATAAATTTTGGCCACAATTTATACTACTACACATCTTTGGTAAAAATAACCCAAATTTTTGCATATTATATGATCTGTGTGAAATTTATAGAGTCTACAAGCTATGGTGCAAATCATAAAGATTTGCAAAAAAAGATCACATCTGATGTACTAAGGCCTATCTCCATTCTTGAGACCCTAACAAGCCAGGAAAGTACAAATGCCCCCCAAATGACCCCTTTTTGGAAAGTAGACATTCCAATGTATTTAGTAAGAGGCATGGTTAGTTATTTTAAGTTGTCATTTTTTCCCATAATTCTTTGCAAAATTACGATTTTTTTTTTTTTTTTTTTTTTTTCACTAAATTTTCATTGTAATAGCTTATTTCTCCCACACGGAATGTGCATACCACAAATAACACCCCAAAATACGTTCTACTACTCCTCCTGAGTATAACGATACCAAATGTGTGAGACTTTTACACAGCCTGACCACATACAGAGGCCTAATTTTGAAGTAGCACCTTCAGGCATTCTAAGAGCATAAATTACACATTTCATTTCTCAATCACCTATTACAGTTTTGAAGGCCCTGGAACACCAGGGCAATGGAAACGTCCAGAAAATGACCCCATTTTGGAAAGCTAACACCCCAACGTATAATCTATGAGGCATAATGAGTCTTTTCAATGGTTCATTTTTTTCCAGAAGTTTTCGGAAAATGTGGAAAAAAATGAAAACGCATTTTTTTTTACACAAAGTTGTCCGTTTATAAGATATTTCCAACGCATAGCATTTACATAGCAAAAATAACACCCCAAAATACGTTCTACTACTCCTCCTGAGTATAACGATACCAAATGTGTGAGACTTTTACACAGCCTGACCACATACAGAGGCCTAATTTTGAAGTAGCACCTTCAGGCATTCTAGGAGCATAAATTACACATTTCATTTCTCAACCACCTATTACAGTTTTGAAGGCCCTGGAACACCAGGGCAATGGAAACGTCCAGAAAATGACCCCATTTTGGAAAGCTAACACCCCAACGTATAATCTATGAGGCATAATGAGTCTTTTCAATGGTTCATTTTTTTCCAGAAGTTTTCGGAAAATGTGGAAAAAAATGAAAACGCATTTTTTTTTACACAAAGTTGTCCGTTTATAAGATATTTCCAACGCATAGCATTTACATAGCAAAAATAACACCCCAAAATACGTTCTACTACTCCTCCTGAGTATAACGATACCACATGTGTGAGACTTTTACACAGCCTGACCAAATACAGAGGCGCAACATGCAAGAAACACCGTCGGCGTTCCAGGGACACATAGCCTGCACATACCAAGAATTACACCCCCAAATACATTATGCTGAGCAAAGGGTAAAGAAAAGATTACCTGTGGTTTTAGAAGCGCAGTTGTCCACAGGAGGATATCACTGGTCCAGGCAGCAGGCAGGGACTTGGTCAGCAACAGCGAACACAGTTTTTCAGGCAGCAGGCAGGGATACTGTCCATATTACAGTCCAGGGTTAGTGCAGAGATGTCAGCAGTGCCAAAAATATTGGTCCTGGTAGTAGGCAGGTCCTTGTGGTGTGGTCAGTGCGGCATGATGGCAGTAAGTCCTACAGGCAGCAGACAAAAGTAGAGCCTCGTTCAGGACAGAATGGGGATAGGGGTAGAGGCTTCTCCCTCCCAAATCTCTTTGAAGCCTCCGAGTCTCCAGACCCTAATCTAGGAATAAGAAAACAAAGAAAATTGTTTTCTTCTTCCAGAAAAACTATACTGGAGCCCCTCACATATGTGAGACCCCGTGTTGAATCCCACTAGTCCAGTTGCAGAATACAAGATCAGTCCAAGAGGCAGGCAAATATCGTGGTCAAACAGTCCAAGGTCAGTTCCAGATCAGGCAGAGATATATACAGAATCGTTAGACAGAAGCATGGTCGAATAACAGTCCAGGGTCAGTTCCAGATGAGGCAGAGGTATGTACAGAATCGTTAGGCAGAAGCGTGGTCGAATAACAGTCCAGGGTCAGTTCCAGATCAGGCAGCGGTATGTACAGAATCGGCAGGCATAAGAGTGGTCAAATAACAAGCCAGGGTCCGTTACAGAGCAGGCAGTGGCATAAGGGGTGTGAAGGTGTATGAAGGCAGGAACTGAGGATTATGTTTACCATACTTCACTAAAAATTTATTGAAGTATGGTAACGCCGAAAACAGTCGCCTATACAGAGGCCTGGTTGGGAAGGACATTGTGCACAATAATAAGATGTGTCTCTTCTGACTCCTGCTTTGGTACACGCCTTACATCTTTTTTGGCGTCTTTTGCCTGCTGGTGTGGGGGGAATTTTATCCGGAAAGTGGCGCTCGGAGAGTCGACTTACAACGTCTGATCGGATATTTTCTGGTGGGCCGTTTGGGAATAAAAGGGCTGTGAAAACTTCCTCCTGGTAGCCAAAGAAACGTTTGGGGTTTTGGGTGGCGTTGCTGTAAATTACATATGAATTGTAAATGGCCAATTGAAAAAAATAAATTACTACTTTTTTGTACCAATGATATGTCCGTCTTGAGACCAGATATGGTTCCATCATTTGGTCGTTGAAGTCGACTCCTCCCATGAACAAATTATACTCTGAAATACATTTGGGTTTCTTTACGGGGCCATTCCTTCTGGGGATTTCTACGAAGGTATCGTTGTGGATAGAAGATAACATGTACACATCTCTTCTGTCCCTCCACTTCACTGCCAGAACCTCCTTGTTTCTTAGACTTGCGGTTTCTCCTTTCCGCAGCTTCTTGTTCACCAGACTTTGAGGAAAGCCCTTCCGGTTCTTTTTTACAGTGCCACATGCTGGCGTCTTCTTCCGGTGAAGGTTGTTGAACAGGGGCAGAGATGTGTAGAAGTTGTCTACATAGAGGTGGTAGCCTTTATCCAGTAGGGGGTATATGAGGTCCCAAACAATTTTTTCCGCTGGATCCCAAATAATCCGGACAATTAGGGGGCTGTAGCTGGGTGTCCTTCCCTTCGTACACCTTGAAGGAATATGTGTACCCTGTGGCTCGGTCACATAATTTGTAGACCTTCACCCCATAGCGGGCCCTTTTGCTGGGCATAAATTGCTTCATCCTAAGCCTGCCACTAAATTTAATAAGGGACTCATCCACACATATGTGTTGGTCCGGGGTAAACAATTTGGGGAATATTTCAGAAAAATAATTTAGTATTGGTCGAATTTTGTAAAGGCGGTCATAATTTGGATCATTTCGTGGAAGGCATTGGGAATTGTCACTGAAATGTAAGAACCTCAGGATCATCTGATACCTGGTTCTGGGCATTACCGCGGAGAAGAGCGGTGAGTGGTGGAGGGGGTGGGTTGACCAGTAGGTACGTAATTGGTTTTTTTTGTTGAGTCCCATATTAAATGTGAGGCCTAAAAAAAGCTTGAACTCCTCCACCGTTAGGTCTCTCCATTCGTAGGGACGGGCATAATAGGAGGTCGGATTTTGAAAAATAAATTGTTGTGCATACAGGTTGCACTGGGCCACAATTGACGCCAACATGTCCTCCGTAAAAATTAAATTAAAAAAATCGATGGGGCTAAAATTCTCCGTGTCCACCTGGACTCCTGGCTGGGCGGTGAAAGGGGGAACATTGGCCTCTCCTGAATTAGGAGGAAGCCACAAGGGGTTCTGAAGGGCATAGGGAAGGCCAGCATGGCTCCTAACCCTTTGGGGCTGAGATGACACCCCACTGGTACTTGGCCTTTCTTGCTGGGGCACTGCGGTGCTGGTGGACGGCATTGCGGTGCTGGTGGACGGCACTGCGGTGCTGGTGGACGGCACTGCCTCACTAGAACGCCTTCGCTTGATGGGCCGGATATCTTCCTCCTCGGATTCATCAGTCAGTGTTTCACTGCTGAGGACTGGCTCATAAGTTGCGTCTTCAGAATCCGAATCCGAAAAGGAATCGGAAGAGGAGAGCTCCCCGTTGCTCTCGTCGGCCGCGGAAATAATTTGGTACGCCTCCTCAGCAGAAAAGACGCGTTTAGCCATTGTAGCACTGATGGGCACTGATGAGGTGGCACAGATGGGCGTTTTTGAGGTGGCACAGATGGGCGCTTTTGAGGTGGCACAAATGGACACTGATGGGTCGGCACAGATGTGCACTGATTTATTGCACAGATGTGCAGATTTGTTGCACGGATGTGCACTGATGAGGCGGCAGATGGGCACTGCTGAGGCGGCAGATGGGCACTGCTGAGGCGGCACAGATGGGCACTGCTGAGGCGGCACAGATGGGCACTGCTGAGGCGGCACAGATGGGCACTGCTGAGGCGGCACAGATGGGCACTGCTGAGGCGGCACAGATGGGCACTGCTGAGGCGGCACAGATGGGCACTGATGGGTCGGCACAGATGTGCACTGATTTATTGCACGGATGTGCACTGATAAGGCAGCAGATGGGCACAGATGGGCACTGCTTAGGCGGCACAGATGGGCACTGCTTAGGCGGCACAGATGGGCACTGCTGAGGCGGCACAGATGGGCACTGCTTAGGCGGCACAGATGGGCACTGCTGAGGCACAGATGGGCACCGATTGGTACAGATGGGCACCGATTGGCACTGGCTGGCACTGGCGGGCACTGGCTGGCACTGGCGGGCACTGGCTGGCACTGGCGGGCACTGGCGGGGCACTGGTGGTGCACAGATGGAGTACTGGCGGTGCACAGGTGGGCACTGGCGGTGCACAGGTGGGCACAGGTGGGCACAGGTGGCCACAGGTGGGCACAGGTGGGCACTGGCAGGGTAGATCTGGGCACTGGCAGGGCACTGGCAGGGTAGATCTGGGCACTGGCAGGGTAGATCTGGGCACAGGTGGGTTTTTTATCAGTTTACTGTAACTTTTCAACTCACAGACACCTTCGGTCTCCTCACACGCTATCGCTGTGTGAGGAGACACGTTCGGCAATGGGTGATGATCTCATTTGTTTACATTTGAGATCATCACCCATTGGAGGAGGCGATCGCGCTGTAAACGGCCGCTGTGATTGGCCGTTTACAGCGATCTGTGATTGGCTGTGTCCAGCGGACACGGCCAACACAGATTTTCCCCGATGCGCGCTCCCGGGAGCGCGCGGGGAACTCTTAAAGGGGACTACGTCAATAGACGTAGTCCCGGAAATTGAGATCCGCGCTATACACGTCTTTTTACTATAGCGCGGATCTCAAGTGGTTAAGCGTATCCTTGGCGAAGTCCGAGCCGGAGTCTATTGCATGAAACAGTTGAAGCAGTCGTGGGTCTAAAATTGGCAGCAATGTTTTGTAGTATTGTGTGGTGTATCCTTCCGGCCCCGGAGCCTTCCCTGATTTCATAGAGCCTACCGCCTTCTGGAGCTCCATGAGAGTGATAGGTGAGTCCAACTCCTCTCGGACTTCTGGGGGCAGTGATAGCACTTGGGATGCACTGATGTAGTCCGCCATGTCAGCCGAAGACGACCCAGGCGACTGCAAATTATATAGTTGGGAATAAAATTCTCTAAATTCTTGAGTAATCTGCTCTGGGAGGGTCAGTTGTTGCCCGTTATTCCTAGACACTCTGGGGATATAGGAGGAGAGCTTATATTCCCTCACTTGTTTTGCCAGCAGTTTCCCACACTTATTCCCAGATTCATAATTTACCTTACGACAAAACTGTAACGCCGCCTTGGCCTTATACAGCAGCAGATCAGTAATCTGTCCTCTAACAGTCGCCAGTTCTGTCTCCCGTCACCCGGGAGGGGGCATGTTTATGCCTGGCTTCTAAGGAGTCAAATTTTTGCAGTAGTTGGCTAAGTTGTTTCGCCCTTTCCCTTTTTATGCGGGCCCCATGTTTGATCTGAATACCCCTAATAACTGGCTTGTGGGCTTCCCACAGTATGCCGGGATCGCAATCGGGTCTGTCATTCGTTTGGAAGTATAGGTCGAGTTCTCTGGTCACCTCCGCTAACACCTCCGGAGTCTGTAGGAGACTCTCATTTAAGCGCCAGAACCGTCGCCTGGGCGACATGCTGTTAACTAGGGAATATGTCAAGAGGATAGGCGCGTGATCGGACCATGTAATGTTGCCGATCGACGCGTCACGTACGGCATGCAATTGGCCATGGGGAATCAAAAAGTAATCTATTCTAGTATAGACTTTGTGCGGGGTGAGTAGAATGAATAGTCTCTTTCTCCAGAATGTTGTAACCTCCATACATCAATTAATTGGGCTCTATACAACCTTTTGGCGATACGTTTAAGGTGGCTTGGGGGGATGGAAGATTTACCCGTAGAGGTGTCTGTTGAAGGTATTAATGGGACTTTGAAGTCTCCGCCTAGGATCAAGTGGCCTTGTTTGAAAGTCCTGTAGCTTGTTCAGCATACTCTCCAAGAATGCAGCCTGACTGACGTTTGGGGAGTATATAGTTGCTAGCGCGATTTGCGTTTCTCCTACTAAGCCCTTTAGGAAGATAAAGCGTCCCATGGGGTCCACCAGGGTGGCTTGAGTGCACCAGGGGATGTGTTTAGAGATTAAGATGGACACTCCTCTGGATTTAGCCGATGGATTAGTAGAATGGAAAGCCAAGGGGAAGTGTTTATTTTGTAAATAATTTAGTTTATCATGTCTGAAATGTGTCTCCTGGATGAACGCGATGTCAGTAAGCGATTTTTGAAGATTGTGCAGTAACATCCGCCTTTTCTCGGGTGTGTTAAGCCCTCTAACATTGAGGGACAACACCCGTACTGCATCCAGGGCCATGTCCAGAGCGGGATGGGAGGGAGGAGGAGGACGGGAGGGAAAGGCAGGGGTGGGGCAGGCTAGGGAGGGGGGGGGGAGGAGTGTGGGGGGAGGGAAGCAAGAAGATTGGATTAACAGAGATTAGAAAAGGGACAGATAGGGCGATAAGGTACTAAGAAGGAGAGTAGAAGGAGAGTCGGAGGAAGGCAGAGGAATAAGAAGGAAGAAAAAAGAAAGAAAGAAGAAAAGATTTGAGGCAAAAAGAACTAAAATAAAAATAAAAAATAACTACTATGTCTCAGCCCGAAGGCCAGAGTTCGTGCTACCGCACGCAATTAGCATATAACTTATCTTGGTGCGCAGGAGCACCCCGAGCGAATATGCAATCCTAATTGGGGGAAGAGAGAGGGCAGGGCTCCATAGGTGAGCCCCCGATACCATCCCCCCCCCGACTGCTTATAACTCTCTGGCAGTCAGTTAAACATACACATCCGCAAGAAATAAGCAGCTAGTTTGACTCAAAAAGTTTGATAGAGAAAAAAAAAACTTCAAAAAACTTCAAACTTCAAAACCCAACATTTCAACCCGGCCCTGCATACAGGGCATCAAGAGCTAACAGGTAATAAAGCTGTACATCTCCCCAACATAGCCGTGTCACCCACCCCCACCCTACAGCACCCAGCAGACCCCTCAAATGTCAGGTCTCGTATCGCCCCTCCCCCACCTGGATAAACAGTAGGGATGGCGCAGTGCCAGAGCCGACACACCTCCAGCGCCTGCGTTCCTGAGTGCCCATCTGTGTGTCCGCCTCACCCACCCATCCCCGAGGGAGCGGCGCCCAGCCCCCTCGATGAGAATAGCCAGCGCCCCCGCCCCCCCCCCCCCCCCAGGTCCGAGGGGCGGCAGCCTTCCGGCGAACCAGCATCACCCCTGAGGCTCCAACAGTCCGGGTATTTCCCCAGTCCTGGCCGGTTGGTGAAATGGGGAGGCTCAGGGCGTTGCCAACAGTGAGACACAAGCCCGCACAGTAAATCAGGCCAAAGGGGCACCCGCATCCTCATAATAGTCTTAGCCCCTGAGGGTCACCCCTTCAGGGAGTCGGCGGGGCTTAGCAGGGGAGTCATCAGTGGGGCCACAGGCTCCGGGAATGGACATATTCCAGGTAAACAAGACTTGGGGGCCAGGCGCCGCCCACGAGCAGAGCCCTTGCTGGTTCATCTGAAAACTGGCGGATTAAGTAAGGCGCCGAGAGCCCTTTCATCACATGGTGGGACACCGCTCATCAGATGAAATGAGACGGGGGGGGGGGGGGGAGAGGCCAGCGAAGCCTCTGACAAACAGCCCCCGCTGGGAACAACAGGATTGGGAGGGTGGAGGGGCCTCACGGGAACAAGGCGGTAGTATAACAAGTGTCAATGCAGCTGGGGAATGTACTTACAGCTTCACGGAGCTACTTCTCCCGAATCTCCTCCCCAGAGGGTGCCCTCGAACTACGGCGGCTCCTCGGTTGTCCAGAGGTAGATCCTTCTCTCCTCGTGACCGGGTGGTCCTGGCGAGCGGGGAACCTAGGAATAAGTGCCAGCCAGTTGGGAACTTCTATAGGCTCCGCCTCGAGGAAGGCGAATAACGCTGGAAGCGATGCCGGTTTCCGGAGCGTGAAAGATCTCTGGTCTCTCCGGAATGTGACTGAGAACGGATATCCCCAATGGTAGGTGAAGTTCCGCCGCCTGGTGAGTTCTAACAAGGGTTTGAGAAGCGCCCTCCTTTGCAGTGTAGCGCGGGAGAGATCTGGGAGTATTTTAACTGCTGCCCCATCAAATTCAGGAACTCCGGATTCCCACGCCTTCTTGACGATCTGCTCTTTGAGTGTGTATTGATGGATCCTGCAGATCACATCCCTGGGTCTGTCTGGGTCTGGAGATCTGGGGCCAAGTGCTCTATGTATTCGGTCCAGCGTCACCCGTTCCGGAAGCTCCACACCCGCGATACTGCGGAAGATGGCCAAAGCAGTATCTGTCAGATCTTCCACGCCCGTGGCCTCCGGGAGTCCACGGAGCCGGACGTAGTTCCTCCGGCTTCGGTCCTCCTGGCGCAGCTGCTGGTCAATAAGCATCTCCATCTGCAGTTCTTGCCTCTCTTCCAGGGACTTCCAGTCCTCCCCCTCTGTCACTCGCGTTGCGAGATTGCACAGTTCCGTCCTCACCGCTGATATCTCCTTTCGATGGGCCGCCTCCACTGTACCGATCAGGGCTATGATATCCGCTCTTGTGGGCAATGCCTGAATCGGGGAGCGGAGCTCCGCGTCTGCCCTAAAGGAGAGCGAGGGAGGCTGCTGGGAGCCATCCGGCGCGGATTGCAGGTCCAGCGGAGTGGCATGGAACATGTCATCCGGGTCCGGCTCCCCCTCTGACTGCGGTGTGTTCGGTCGGTCCTCACGTACGGCCACCATGTTGGCCTCTGGCGTGTGCCGCTGTGAAAGCTGGAACAGCCATCTGAGTTCGCCGGAAGCTGGGGTTTTCGGTGTGGATTTGTTGGGCTTGCTCTGTCTGTGAGGATTTCTTCCTGGAGTATGGCATGCTGCGGTAAATAGTGCCGAAACGGTCGGGATAAGCAGGAGACGGCCGGGAGCTCCAGACAATGCGTCTCTATCCAGCCATGTCCAGGCCACGCCCCGTCTTTCCCCTATTGTCACATCTTATACCTTCTCTCCACCTGCAAGTCTTGGTGAAGGTGTCTTCTGCCCTTTCAAGCTCCGGGATTTTTGAAAACTGTTTCATTACTTTCATTACTTGGACTTTTTATGGACTCTTCATTAATTTAAATGCACTTATATTTATAGATTTTTTGCACATGTATTGATTTCCATTGATTGATTATCACTTATTTTTATGGTATTTATACTAAGAGTGGTCACATTTATTAGCACAATTTATATAATTTGTTGATTTCTTACACTACATGGATATTAGTTGTTTTTTATTGCAGCTTTTTGGCACAATTTGTGTTTACTTTTGAGCGCGGTTTATCCTTTATTTTTTTTGTAGGTAGTCTCGACGGCCTCAGCCGTCAGGTTCAAGGGCAAAACCCCAGGGACAGCACCAAGGTCAGAAGAGATCTTGGGGAAAGAAGCCCACAAAGCAGAGTGCTAAAGCCTCCTTGTGAAGGGGCGCCCCTGCTCGCTTGGGTGGGGGGGAAGGCTTCTGCTATATTCAGAGATATGGCAGGAGCAATGTCAAGACAAGTGGGTGCTTGCTGCTGTGTCTCTAGGTTACAAACTAGAGTTCTGAGTTTTTAAATCTTCCCAGTTTCTAAGATCAAGTGTTCCCAGGGATCCAGAGAAGAAGAGGGCTCTCCCTCTAGCACTGGATTATCTGCTATCCAAGGCAGTCATATCAGAAGTTTCCTTAGAGGAACAGGGCACAGGTTTTTATTCAAACCTCTTCACGGTTCTCTTCATGGTTCTGAAACCAAACTGGAAAATAAGACATATTCTAGATCTCAGAGATCTCAATCGGCACTTGAACATCTGATCCTTTTGCATGGAGTCAATCCGGTCGGTTACAGCCATCCTCCAAGGAAGGGACTTGTTGGCTTCAATCGATATCAAGGATGCCTATCTCCATGTGCCAATGTTTCCCGCTCGCCAGAAGTTTCTGTGCTTTGAAGTAGAAAATCATAATTTAATTTTCAGTTTGAGGCTCTGTCATTTGTTCTAGTCACAGCTCCACAGGTGTTGAGACTATAAAGGCTAGATCCAGTCACTCGTAGGCCCGGATTGGCCATAGGGCAAACTGGACATTTGCCCTGTGGGCCAGGGCCGCCGGCTGCAAGACCTTGCGGGGCTCATCCATCCTCTCCCCGGCTGCCAGTTAAGCTAAGCCATCGGTGCCGGGGGGAGGGGCTAGATGAGAAGCCTTCGGCCTCTGCGCGGCTGCCGTATAGGTCAGCCGTCGGATGACGGGAGGAGGAGCCAGAGCAGACACCTTGGAGCCGGTCTTCTGTCGAGAAGTGCCGAAAAAGAAAATGTGAGTCAGCCCCCCCCCCCCCTGTAAAATGCATAGGAGGAAGGGTGGCTGGGGGCGGCTACATATAGAAGAATAATTCTCTTCATCTTCCTCCTGCAGTAGCGGAATGCCTGCAAGAGGGAGAGGAGAAGCGGGCATTCAGAGACTGCAGGAAAAGGATGGAGAGAAGTTTTCTTCTATATGCAGCCGCCCCCACCGCTTCTATCCTGCTTCCCTCTGCTGCTCCCCCCTGGGCTCTCCACCGCACCCATACTCTCCACCTCCCCCCCCATGCTCTGCCATCCCCCCATACTCGCCACCTCCCCCATGCTCTCTGCCACCCCCCATACTGTCCACCTCCCCTCATGCTCCCTGCCATCCCCTCATGCTCCCTGCCATCCCCTCATGCTCCCTGCCATCCCCTCATGCTCCCTGCCATCCCCTCATGCTCCCTGCCATCCCCTCATGCTCCCCGCCATCCCCCCATGCTCTCCGCCACCCCCCCCATACTCTACACCTCCCCCAATGGTCTCTGCCCTCCCCCGTGCCCTCCGCCGCCCCCCCGTGCCCTCCGCCGCCCCCTCCCCCCCCCGTGATCTCCGCCGCCCCCTCCCCCCCCCGTGATCTCTGCCATCCTCGCTGTGCGCTCCACCTCCCCACCTGCTTTCCACCTCCCCCTATGCTCTACGCTGCCCCCCCTGTGCTCTCTGCCTCTCCCCCCCTGTGCTCTCTGCCTCTCCCCCCCTGTGCTCTCTGCCTCTCCCCCCCCGTGCTCTCTGCCTCTCCCCCCCCGTGCTCTCTGCCTCTCCCCCCCCGTGCTCTCTGCCTCTCCCCCCCCCCCCCGTGCTCTCTGCCTCTCCCCTGTGCTCGTGCCCCACTCCATGTTCTCAAGGTTCTTCCCTGTGCTCTCCAACCCCCCATTCTCTTTTCTGGTCCCACGTCACCCCCCCCCCCCCCCCCCCACAGGAGAGTAGAGTAGGGAAGGGGCCGGTTAACATGTTATGGGCTGCTCAATGCAAAATGCCCGGGCCTATTTTTTGTCCCAGTCCGGGCCTGGTCATCAATATATGCAGATTTAATAATAATACATATCGTTCAATGGAGTGGATGGGGCAGAATATAATCAAATAAATCAATATAATAATCTTTAATTGGCCATCCCAAAATAACTGTCATTTCTTTATGTGGAGGGTATCTATAGTATGCCTGTAAAGTGGCGCATGTTTCCCACGTTTAGAACAGTCTGAGAGCAAAATTACATTTCTAAAGGGAAAAAAAATTGTTTAAAACTACTTGCGACTATAATGAATTGTCGGTCCCAGCAATACACTAGTCCGTGAAAAAGACGGCATGGGATTCCCACACAGGGGAACCCCGAACCAAAATTTAAAAAAAATGTGCGGGGGTCCCCCTCTAAATCCATAAAAGACCCTTCAGATCTGGTATGATATTAAGGGGAACCCTGCGCCATTTTTTTTTTGTTTTGTTAAATGTCATGGGGTTCCCCCTCAACGTCCATACCAGACCTTTCAGGTTTGGATTTTAAGGTGAACCCAGCACCAAAATGTAAAAAAAATCCATACAAGACCCTTATCCGCGCACGCAACCTAGCAGGCCACAGGAAAAGAGGTGGGACAAAAAAGTGCCCCCCTTCCTGAACCGTACCAGGCCACATGCCCTCAACATGGGGAGGGTGCTATGGAGTAGCCTCCCCAAAGCACCTTGTCTCATGTTGATGGGTAGAAGGGCCTCATCTCCACAACCCTTGCCCGGTAGTTGTGGGGGTCTGCGGGCAGGGGGGCTTATCAGAATCTGAAAGGCCCCCTTTAACAAGGGGACCCCCAGAGCCCACCCCATGTGAATTGGTAATGGGGTACAAATGCACCCCTACCATTTCACAAAAAAAGTGTCAAACATTTTTTAAAAAGACAAAAGCTGTTTTTTGACAATTCCTTAATGTCGTCTTATTCCATCTTCTTCTGTTCTTCCTTCAGTTTTCTTCTTCCTCCATCTCGTTCTTCTTCCTTTGCTTCTTCCTCCGGTCTTCTCATCCGGCATCTTCCGCCAGCTGCTTCTTCCCCGCTTTGTCCTCCGGAAGATCCACTTCAATGGGAGTTTCCCACTGTGTGCCGCTTCTGTTCTTGTTACAGCTCTTATATAACGAAGGTCGGGGCCACCCAGTGACCCTACCCCCTCTGACGCACGGGACTTTCCTATGGCCTTCCCTGTGGTGTCAGAGGGGGACAGGTCACCAGTTTACGAACGGTCTAGTATGGATTTGAGGGGGACCCCCATACCTTTTTTTTTTTTTGGCACGAGATTCCCCTTAATATCCATACCCAACCTGAAGGGCCTGGTATGTAATTTTGGGGGATCCCCACGCATTTTTTAATTTTGGTTTGGGGTTCCCCTGTGGGGGAATTCCATGCTGTTTTTTCAATCTATTGCTGGGACCGACAATTCGTTATAGCCACAAGTAGTTTTAAATGACTTTTTTTTTTTTCCTTTAGAAATGTAATTTTCCTCTCAGACTGTTCTAAACACAGGAAACACACCACTTTACAGGCATACTATAGACACCCCCCAGGTACAAAATTTAAAGTGGTGTTACACCCAAAAAAAAAATCATGAATGTGCCTAAAAAACTAAAGCAAAATAGGGATTTTTTTTTTTTACTCGCCTCTAAATGGCTGTTACTAAGGGGGTCCCTCTTAGTTTGCCTCCTTCAGTGCCTGGGCTCGTGACGTCTCTGCCCCTTGGCGTCACTTCCCTTCGGTGCAGGAAGGTCTCAGCTCTGCCCCCCCTCCCTCTTGTCAGTCATCTGGGACACGTGACAGGTGTTCGCTCATCCCACCGGGAGGTGTTCGCTCATCCCTCATTGTCATCATACAGCAGTCACCTAATTTTTGTAAGCCCCACTTTATGATCCAAAAAACATTTTAGAAGTTGTAAAAATCGCAGTATAAAAAGATTTTAGAGAAAGTTGTGATAAAATGTGATTTAAATGATAAAATTCCTTTAAATTATACAATTCCTTTGATAATTAAACCCTATTTTATGGATTTCATTAATATTAAATAAATGTGCTAAATACACCTACACTTTTAGATGGATTTTTTGTTTGTCCGTCTAGCACATATTTGTTTTTGTTCCACTATTATTGTTTTTACAACATTCATTATGGATGTTCACAACAGGGCACAGCAAATACACACATTTGGTTTATTTACTAATGTATATGTTAATGGTGAGAAGTTTGTTAGACATGTTTTTCTTGTTTAATCAATTGGTTGTTAATTAGGGTGTCAATTGATAACGTTCACCTCATGTAATTTATCTATGTACTTGCGTGTGTGTGTGTGTGTGTGTGTGTGTGTGTGTATGTATATAACTGTAGACACCAGTTTTTTGAGCTATGAGTAAGCACCCGACCTTGGTGTGAAACATGTAAGCTGATATTCTTGTATGTTCAGGCTGGATGGCCAGAGAAAGTCCCAGGTGAATTTTGTCTGTACTTGACCAGAAAATTTGAGCTTGTGACTAATGCTTGTTGCCTACAGTGGGTCAATAGTGATTATACCTCAGTATTTGCAACCAACCATGCTATGGATACTGCATGAGGGCCATCCTGGCATGGTGCACATGAAGCAGCGAGCCCGGAGCTATGTTTGGTGGCCACAAATGTATAAAGCAATTGAAGATTATGTGGCTCGATGTCCTGGGTGCTGTCAAGCTCACCGACCCCAAAAGAAAGTAACCCTGCTACCTTGGCCATGACTGACAGACCTGTGGTCAAGACTTCATCTTGATTTTGCTGGCCTAATCCAAGGTAAAATGTATTTGGTCGTGGTAGATGCACATTCAAATTTGCCAGAGGTATTTCAAATGCCTTCTACTACCTCAGCTGCTACAATTCTAGTCTTAAGGAAGCTCTTTGCTCAGTATGGCTTGCCAACAGCCATAGTCTCGGACAATGGAACTCAATTTACATTGCATGAGTTTCAATCCTTCCTCAGTGGCTTGAGCATCCAACACTACAAAACTCCTTATCACGGCACAGTGGTGTAGTGGTTAGCACTCTCACCTAGCAGTAAAAAGGGTCGCTGGTTTGATTTCCAACCACGACATTACCTGCCTGGAGTTTGCATGTTCTCCCTGTACCTGTGTGGGCTTCCTCCGGGTACTCCAGTTTCCCCCCACAATCCAAAGACATGCAGGTAGGTTAATTGGCTTCTGTCCCAAATTGGCCCTAGTATATGAATGGGGACCTTGGATTGTGGGCTGCTTGAGGGTAGGGACCGATATGAGTGTGCAATGTACAGGGATAAGGACAATTGTAGACACTCAGGTTGAACTGGATGGACTGGTGTCTTTATTCAACCTTACTATGTAACTATCATCCAGCCTCGAATGGGCTGGCAGAACGGTTTGTGCAGACGTTTAAGAAGCACTTACTGTCCACTCTGGACCAGATCGGACTGTCAGAGGAGAAGCTGCTGGACTTCTTGACCATGTACTGAAACACAAAACACGGTACTACTGGGCTGTCCCCTGCTTTTCTCATGTTTGGCAGGCATCTGCACACCAAACTGGATTTAGTCCTTCCACAGGAACAGTCACCAACACCTCCTCCACCAGGCCGTCCTGGATTCCATGCCAGTGTCCTTGTATGGTATCAGAATTAGAGTTTTGCCTCATTGGTTTCCTGGCATAATTGATGGACCTCTTGAAAGAAGAATGCACCTTGTTCGCCTGGAGAATGGTGTTTGTTTGACACCTTTCCCAATTGAGGAAGCGCATTTGGTGACTACTAGAGACAAACCCGACCCCTCTTTCTAACCAACCAGCAGAGCCTACTCAGGGCTCTACTAGAGACATATGGCATGGTGTCTGGCATGATCCCACAAGTTTACAACCAACCCCTGAAAAGGTGACCATATTCCTGAGGAGTCCGGACATGTGCCTGGGGTCGCAGAGACTGGTCTGTTGGACACCCACTGACATCTCCAGGACCCTTGACCGACTCTATCCCTTCCAGTGCTGTGCCACTTCATACTTCAGCCCGCCAAAGACATCAAACTCCTCTTTGGCAAAGCACTGAAAACTTACAGGACAGGAAAATGAGAAAAAGGGTTCCTGAAGTGCTGCGGAAGTCACAGAACTGAGTTGGCGATACTACTTGCTGAACTGATCCTGTTTGCCTTGTTCTTTAGGCGTTGAGTATTTGTTCTCTTGAGATATATATATATATATATATATATATATATATATATATATATATAATTTGTTTTATTTTTTTTCTTTGAGAAAAGAGGTGGTGTAATGTTTATGCAGAATCACTGTGACCCTTAACCCCCTTCTGATGCATGCTGGGCGAGGGGCTGTACCAGGAAGTCAGTCACAGTGTGTGTGGGACTGGAAGCAGCAGCACGATACTTAGGAGACCTGTTGTATATGACGACTCCATGTAAGCATGCAGATCACTTTCTGAGTGAGTAATAAACATCTTCCCTGGTTAAGAAGTGCATGCAGCCTGTGTGTAACTTGCTGAGCAGACACTGGAAGCATTGCTAGTAACATCCTGAGAGACCCTGTGTCTAAGGGACATAACACCTGTAAAATCCTTTTCTTTGATGTACATCAGGGGACACAGAGGTCCCTCCCTTCTTGGTATACACTTGGCTACAAAACTGAGGTACTCCTGATAATGGGAGGCATTATATGGGTGGTGCACTTTTGGTCTTAGGGCGTGCCAGTGTCCATCACCTATTGGTGGCCTATTAACCACATAGTAACTACTATGGCTCTGTGTCCCCTGATGTACATCAAAGAAAAGGATTTTACAGGTAAGCTGTTTTAAAAATCCTGTTTTAAAAAAAAAAGAAAAAATAACATGTTATACTTACCTCCTCTGTGCAGTTGGTTTTTGCACAAAGCAGCCTGGATCCTTCATCGCTACTCCTGGCCCCTCCCTCCCGTCGAGTGCCCCCACAGCCAGCGGCTTGCTATGGGGGAACCCGAGCCAAGTCACCACTCTGTGTCTCCATTCAGACATGGAGCCCCGTCCCCTCTATCCCGATTGGCTAACTGACTTTGACAGCCTCGGGAGCCAATGGCATTGCTGCTGTGTTTAAGCCAACCAAGACACTCGTGGACGTTGCTGGAGAGATATGGGGCTCAGGTAAGTAATTAGGGGTTCCGGGGAGACTGCTACACACAAGTGTTTTTTATTTATTAATTTTTTTTATCTTAAATGGGTTGTAAAGGTAAATGTATTTTCACCTTAATGCATTCTATGCATTATGGTGAAAAAACATCTCAGTATCAGCGCCCCCAGCCCCCCTCCATTTTACTTAACTCACCCCTCGAAAGTCCGGTGCTTGCCCCACCTTCCTCTTCGCCGCTCAGCCTGGCCGCTGATTGGCTGGAGTGGATGGATTGAAGGCAGCGCAGCTATTGGCTCGCGCTGCTGTCAATCGCATCCAATGACGTGGCGCGCCGGGGGCGGGGCCCTGTGATACAGCGAGCGGCTATAGCCGCCGGCTGTATCACAGGAGAGCACCCGCTGGTGCTTCTCACCATGCGAGGGAGCTCGCATGAACGTGAGAAGTACCTGTGGGAAGAAGCGGAGACAGCCACTGAGGGACCCTAGAAGAGCAGGTTCGGGGCCACTCTGTGTAAAACGAGCTGCACACTTGAGGTAAGTATAACATGTTTGTTATTTTAAAGAAATAAAAAAAATAACTTTACAATCCCTTTAAAGCATTAGAATGCATTAAGGAAAAAAAAAAAAAAAAAAAAAACCTTCTGACTTTACAACTCCTTTAACCACTAGACCACTGGCCACTTAAACACCCTTAATAACCAGACCAATTTTCAGCTTTCGGTGCTCTCACATTTTGAATGGCAATTACTCAGTCATGCAACACTGTACCCATGTGAAATGTTTGAAAGATGAAGTTACGCTGAGTAAATAGATGCCTAACATGTGACCCTTCAAAATTGCACACGTTCGTGGAATGGCACCAAACGTCGCTACTTAAAAAATCCCCATAGGCGACGCTTTACATTTTTTTTACTGGTTACATGTTTTGAGTTGCAGAGGAGGTCTAGGGCCAAAATGATTGCTCTCACTCTAACGTTCGCAGCGATACCTCACATGTGTGGTTTGAACACCATTTTCATATGTGGGCGGGACTTGCGTATGCGTTCGCTTCTGCATCATGGGGATGGGGCGCTTTAAATTTTTTATTGTTCATTTTACTTTATTTTAGTTTGACATTTTTTTCCCCCAAATTTTTTTTGATCACTTTTATTCCTATTACAAGGAATGTAAACATTCCTTGTAATAGGAATATGGCATGACAGGCCCTCTTTACAGTGAGATATGGGGTCAATAAGAACCCACATCCCACCTCCTAGGCTGGGAAGCCTGAAATAAAAAAAAATAAAAAAATGGCAAGGTATTGCAGGGTATTGGGTATTGCAGATGCAGCCCACAGCGCTGCTGACACCGATCTGTTCCCCCTCCGCTGTACCAATCGGTACAGAGAGGGGAGGGAGGAACCGGCGTCATAACATTACGTCGGTTTGTTTACAAGTGATCTCTCTGTCGTTTGACGAAGCGATCACATAGTAAAGGGCCATAGTAAAGGGCCATTTACCGTGATCTGTGATGCGCCGGGTCCTGCGGACTCGGCGGTCACGGATGCTCTCGAGTGCGCGCGCGCAAGAGCGGAATTCTGGGAGGCCATTATTTAACGGCCTCTCAGAGTTAAACAACCCCCCTGAAGCTATTATTCGGCTATGGGCCGGTTGTTAAGTGGTTAAGCTGGATGGTATTGCAAGCAGCTTCCAGCAAATATTGCAATCAGTCACTCCAAATATGTCCTGATGGACTAATAGTGTGCACATATATAATTCAGTTTTTCTCAAGGTAGGATAAAGTCTTGTGACTTCCTTGCTTCAAATAAAGATCGAATGTCCTCAGTGACCCAGGTGTCTGTGTGACAAGATCCACTTCTCCTTGAGTACTATGGTGATATAACAGCTATAAGTGGACTCGACTGCTATACGATCAGCAGATGTATGGTAGAGCCCTAGTAGGCTGTGGTTTATCAGTATACCCCTATTCCCTATGATTTTTTTTAACTGGTTATCTTTAAGGCACAATGATAGAGTGAGGCGGGTGGAGCCACGTCTTTAAAGTATTGTGCAAAGAAGCAGCTCATTGGTCCCGATGAAGCTAATTGAACTACGCCTGTTGGCAAAACACATTGACGTCACGACAAATGTCACATGCACATACCTGCGAGTTACCGATGGACCGACTCTGGGAGTGGTGAGGCAACATAGGGGAGGAGAGATCATATCCCCTCCGAGGAAATTGTGCATGTTTAGGAGATATTTACAATACTTACAGGTAAGCCTCATTATAGCTTGCCTGTAGGTACAAGTTGTAGTACAGAGTTTACTACTACTTTAAGTAAATGTAAATGCACAAGGGAGCCCTTTCTCTATTATCTGCTCTTCACTGCCAGGGCAACATTTATTCAGAGACTGGAGGCAGCAAGATATTGAGTAGGAAGTATCACTGAAATCTTATACATCTTGGCATGGGGCATGGCAATAGTAGGCTGAAGAGAGACGTATTACAAACCGTATTATGACCTACCATAGCATTTCCATAGGGTTCCAGTGAGATTCATACAGGGCTCAGTGGAGGTGAGATGGGGGAAGTGGCACACATGATATATATATACATATATATATATATATATATGTATGTATATATATAATATATTTTTTTTAATACTGTATAACCTTTTCAATAAATCAAAGCCAGGAGCAATGATATGCAAAATACAGTAAGATGTAACAGCAAGACTTTATAGATTATTAAAGTATGGCTCCTCTCTACTTGTTATGAATTGCCATATTGATCACACTGTTTTTCTGTATTGTGCACACCAACTATTTCAGTTACAGCATTTGGTTCTGAATTATTAAAAATCTGTTTGTTTCCACAGTTAGGCTTGATCATATTGCTGTTCACCTACTTTTGAGTATTTTTTTTTTCCCCTGACCATGACCAATTTTACATTCCTCTTTACCGTATATAGTAAAACCCAAGCTGATGGGAACACAAGTTTTCAGAAACTATGACTTGGAGAAATTAAGAAAATACATTGACTGGAAACCATTCTTCGATGTATGGCAGCTCAAAGGAAAATACCCAAACAGAGGTTTTCCAAAAATCTTTAATGACAAGTCTGTGGGTAAGTACATACCTTGTTTTGCACATATCATGAATAATTTACCACAAATGTTCTTTTTTTCATTTGTGGGTGTGTGGGGAAATAATGTATCTTAATTGTACAGTACAGAACACAGGCATGGGTTATAGGCATGATTGGACACCTTAAAGTGATTGGACAGTGGCAAAACTTTGCTGGACGCACCTCTTTGGCACACCCCTATAATGCTACCACCCTTTGAGAGTTAATTTTTTGCTTGTGTCCTAAGGGGTGATGGACCTCTTCTTCCTTATAAAGAGATCCATTCCTCATTGTCTACTAATTCAACAATAGAAGCAGTTCATCCAGATTGTTGCAACGTGGGTATAACCTTGGGCGCTGTACCTGGACCCACGCTGTTGGGATGACCTGTATGATTGATTCGGGCACTGGATTTTGCTTGGGAACTCACTTTGGCACCAAATGCAGCACGTGTACAACATAGGTAGCCACAGGGTTCTATACAGGTCAAGTGCTGTGGTCCATCCCTATGGAACCCAGACCCTGAAGACCTCTCAGGGGCATGCCTACTGTGGCGGGTTATGCCTGGACCCCGATTTGAGATCAATGCCATTGACAGGTAAAACAGGTTTACCCTGTACTGTGCAGGACAGGTTTCTGAAATAGTATTTGTTCTATACTAAGAAACTGTGGAAACCACGACTTATGTTTAAAAATTGGATTAGTGGTGGCATTGAAGCACTTTGTTAGATTCATCCAGAGAGACTTGCAGATGACTAAGGACTATCACTAGTCAAGACGAACTATTATATGACCATTTTTTATTTACATCACTTTATGATATCATTTTTGATGTTATATATATTTTTACTCAGAAGACATGGCAGAAGGAGAATCATGCACCCCTCTCTGTGGGCCTTCTCCTCCTGCTACGCCCCTAGGTAAATTAGACACACCAGAGACAAGGGGAAGCATAGTTGCTGAGGCAAAAGCCAAATCTATGTGAGACATGTTGTGAAAAGAATCAGTGACAGGAATAATGACAAGCATCTGAGGGTTTACATTCTCATAGCTCTGTTTAAACCATACATTTGCAGTGAATGTAGGATATGATTTACCACCACCCCCAAGCGATCCACAGCAGGGTCTAATACAACATTAAAGTCTCCAACGTTAAGTAGGGGGCCACAGGGCCTAGAAAAGAAGCATTAGGAATAATTTGGTAAATCTGGCGAAGGGAGATGGGATATAAATATTTACCATTGTAAGTACCATCGAGCTAAATTGCAGAGTGATTATGATAAATCACCCTTCTTGATCAGTTTTAACTTCAACTAGGTGAGATTTAGCTAGCAGAATAGAGACCCCCTGGAAGTAAGAGATATCAGTGGCGTGAAAAGATTTGGTAAGACATTTAAGGGCTGACAGCTTGGTGCTTGTTAGATGCATTTCTTGAAGGCAAATTATATGAGGTTTATATATTTTTTTAAATGGGAGAATACCAGGTACCACTTCTGGGGTGAATTTAAACCTCCAATATTCCAAGAACTCGATTTCGGTAGTATAGCCATTGCAAACCAGCCAGGTTATATTAATAGTAATAGGATAATCAACCGTATTAACACGCTGCGACCTATACCACCAGAGATGTGAGCATGTGAGACACAAGAAAAATAAAACCACAAAACATAGAAAATAGACAAAAGCCTCAACTTCAACTGCTATTATCAGCAAAAAGAACCCCCCAACCCATCCTTCTCAACCATCCCACCCTGCTCCATCATCCCAAACTTAGTGAGCCTTGGTTCCCATAAACAGAACAATCAAAAGTTACAAATGTCCTGTGGCCTTGCCACCAACTGGTATGGGGGGGGGGGGGGGCTACTGAAACTGGGAAGGATAATCCTAGCAAACATAAATCTTTGCAGAAGGAGAGATGCAATTCCAGGAAAGGCACAATGTGGGAAAGGCATGTGGGACATAACTGGGTAAAACCTAAGGAGAATCACATGTAAAGCAAATCAGGGCCCAGTCTCAATAGTGGCAGAACAATGGTAAGAAGGATCATGTCCCCCAGGAATTAAGTGTGATAAGTAGGAACACAGGCAGTATCCACTTTTAGGTCAGCCGCCCCAAAAGAAGGGATGAGGTTCAGAAGCCATCACAGCATGAGCAGACACAGAACTTCATAATTATCTACCATCAGTTGCATCTGCGTCTGGGCGCCGGTCCAAATTTGTCATCAAGCCAAACCATGGCATCTTTCTGATTAGTGTAAAAGTGAGCCTTACCATCATAGATAACTCACAGGGTAGAGCATAGTATAAGGTAAGCCCTCAGTACAGAGACGGTCCTTCACAGCCATGAAAAAGGTCCATTGCCACTGGACCTCCATGGGGAGAAGATGGGGAGTGGTCACTTTGTCTTGAAGATGTATGGTGTGCTCGTTTAATAACGAAGGTGGATGATAGTGCCTCAATGCCAAAAGTTTCATGCAGCCAGGAGTGTAGAAACTGTTCTGAGTGTTCAGGGAACAAAAGTGGAGATTTTTCTGGCAGGAGCGATTTTCCAGGTCATCTAGTTTGGCCTTTATAGCCACCATTTCACCTGTGGCTGTACACACAGTAGCAGTTAGAGGGTGCAGAGTATCTTTTATGGAACTATTCTGGTCCTCAGCTGCCCCGGTTCGCTCACGCAGATTTTGGACATCTTGATTCAATAAGGAAAAATCAATATGTATGGTCTCCATCTAAGTAAGGGAGGCATTACAATCTTGTATTGCATTCATTATTTGTGACAGTGTAGGTTCAGCCTGGTGCTGATCAGGGACAATGATGGCCCCTGTGCTGGGGAAGAAATCCTGTGGTGAAGGGGGGGTCAGCCTGTGTAGAAAAAGCAATTGGAGCGGAGTCATTCACCCCTGTAGAAGATTCTTGTTGAGAGAGGAGGGACAACTGCAGCGTGGCAGCAGGCATGGTCATGGAGTCGGCGCCATGTTGCCAATGGAATCGGTCTAGCTGGCTGTTCAGCCGTGAATGGTGCCACAAGCAGCCCCTATTTTCACCATAGCAAGAGCACAGGGTGGTGCCCACCTCCAGGAGGAATGTCACTGTGCCGAGTAGGAGAGGAAAGGACGCTGGATGCCTTGCAGGATCGCGTGGAAAAGAGCTGCATGGTTAAGCTGCCGCTCAGTCCGTCATCAAGCCACCCCCCCCCCCCCCCCCCCCAGTGTGTCTTTCATTTCTGTTCTGATCACATGTAATTGCTGGAGCTAGACATACTATGTTTTTTTTTTTACTTATCTAATGTTGATGTTTGAAGATCTACACACATTTTGGATTAAAGCCTTCTACAATCTGCAAGATGTCATTTTGATTGAGTCACTCTCTGCCAAAGCTTCTGAGATTGTACTGTAAGTTATAGCTATTTCTCTTTTGTTCATTGACGGACACAGCTCCATTAAATCTTGACCGTAGGGTTAGCGAGCCACCTTCAGAAGAGGACTAGGCAGAATATGTAATACATGTGAAAACAGAACTGTACAGTTCCGCCCAGGGGGAGGTCCCTCTGGCTATAACCCCTCAGCCTGCTTCCTGCAGTTCAGTTTTTTCTGCCTAGTGAAGGAGAAGGACCTAGGCTCCCTGCCGGGACCATTGGGATTTTTGCCTTTTGCGCAAGATATTGATCCTGTGATCTGCTATCAACAGCCGGCTGGGTGACAGGCTGGATGATCCCGTCCATCGAGCGTGAGCAGACCCTAGCTACGCGCTGGGTCGGCCACGACATGCCCCTCAGGTTCCAGGAGTGGCCAATGGGCTACATGCTCCGGGGCACACACATGACCAGACTTACGGATGTCTTTGTCACAGTGTGCCGTGGCCAGCAGCCACCCTTTACTGCTCAGGTGTGGGTCTGTGATGGGATGCCTCCAGCTCGTCCGGATGGTAAGTACAGCTCTCCCTGTCTCGGCAGGACCGAGCAGCTGGGCATTCACTGGGAGGTCAATTAGGGGGTCATTCTTCTCCCTTTCCTCTCTCCCTGTCCCTGTGTTCCCTCCCCTCCCCCCTGCGGGGGACACTGTATGGCTGGGCTGTGGTGCGGTGTATGTGCCTGGGCCGGGCGTCCTCCTGGGGGCTCTCTGACCCTTAGCTGTGGGCTGCTCTGACTGTCCGTGTCCATGTGCGGTCATCTGTCTCTCTACCGGGGTCTGTGGACTCTGCATGTGCTACTGCCATTAGCGGTGGCCTCCGCCATTTTCTGTAGTCTCCGTGTACAGCATGGCTGTCGGCCATTTTCTCAAAGTCCGGTGACCATTTTCCTGTGTTTTTTCCTATACAAGAATGGCCTGTAGCCTCAGCGCGTTTTTTTCTACCCAGCGCTGGTTCCTGTGCCTCAGAACAGCGTGTTTTTTACTCCTGGATACTGGTGATTGACTCAGCGACAGCACGGCGCAGCACTCGGTCAGGGTGGTGAGTCCTGTTGTGGGGCCCCTCAGTCTGTTAGGACAAGGTGCTCCATCCCACCCTCCTTGCTGCTAAGTCCCCAAGGGTGGCAGACAGGGTGGGTTAGCATGGCATCAGAAGCTGGTGTTTCTTCCCCAGATCTCCCTGCAATTGCAACTGGCTTGCCTGCAAATAGTGCAGTGCCTTTGGATGCTCCTGGAAGCATTCGTTGCCAGGGTGGAGGAGGCGTACGGGCGCAAGGGGTGTAAAAAATCTCTGTTTCAGACTCTGGCCCCATGGTGACTGGCGGCCCCTGTTCTGTCCAGGACCGCTGGGACAGTGAGGATGATTCCGTGTTCCGGTCCACGCAGAAAAAAGTGCTATTTGGAGCACTTATCACTGCTGTGCGGGATACCCTGAAAATACAGGTCGCAGCAGGATCCTTTGCTGAGGTGTCGGCCCCTTTTGGGTCCTGTAAACCGTACACCTAAGGTGTTTCCATATCTGACTTATTTTGATAAGTTCATATACATGGAATGGGGAAGCCTGCAGCGGACCCTTTCAGTTACAAAAAGGATGGCGGTGTGTTACCCCTTTGAAGAGGACCTCCTTAAAAAAATGGTGTGCTCCCCCAGTCGTTGACACCCCCCCACTATCCAGATTAAAGTAACCACAATTCTGGTAGAAGGGGCTCCTGCCTTTAAGGACCCTACCGTCAGGAGAGCCGAGGCAGTGGCCCGCTCCATGTTTGTTAGTAGGGTCAGCGCTATGAATGGTATTGGCCACGGCATTGGTGTTGCAGACCCTCTCTGAGTGGGAAAAACGAGTGCACCGTGAGCTGGAGAAGCAATGGTCTCCTCCTGTCTGCGTAGGACTAGCAGACCAGCTGGTGCATGGCCTTAGGTATGTCTGTGATGCAGCCCTTGATACATTTCCCCTGCTCTCCAGGGCATCAGTATTAGCAGTGGTGCTACAGCGCCTGATCTGGCTAAAATGCTGGTCTGTGGGCCAAGCATCTAAAAAAAAAAAAAAAAAAAAAAAAAAGCTATGACGGATTTGCCCTTCCTTGGTGAGCGGCTATTTGGAGCTTTGCTGAATGACATTATTAAGAATGTAACAGGTGGGAAGCGCACATTGCTCCCACAGTCCGAAGGGTAAGGAGTCACACTGCAGGCAAGGGCCCTCCTTTTCCACTCAAGAGGCTTTTTTGTCCACCTAGGACTTCATGTAAGCACTCCCAGTCCGACAGGGCGACTGCTAAGGGACAAAAGCGTCCCTGGTCTCGCAAGCCTGCGAGCAAAAGTACTACCGCATGAAGGTTTGCTCCTTCCCGACACTCGGGTGGGGGTCGCCGTCGGGAGTTTGCAGCCTGGTGGGCCTCTCGGCTGTCCGTCCAATGGGTTTGCGAACTGATTTCATAGGGCTACAAGATAGAGTTCCTCTCCTGGCCACCAAACCGATTTGTTTCCCTCCAGCATACCTGTAGTCGCGGCTCGCCGGGAGACCCTGTTCAGGGCAATAAGGGACCTGCTCAGTCACGGGGTGATAGTACCTATTCGAAAGGTTTCAGGGATTCTGCTCCAACCTGTAGTCCTCAAAAAGGAAGGGGTACATCCAATTCTGGACCTAACAGCCCTCAACTGCTTTGTGAAAGTTCAAAGGTTCAGAATGGAATAAGTTCGCTCCGTAGTCCCTGCACTCCATCAGGGGGACTCCCTGGCATCTCTGGATATCCAGGACACGTAATTGCATATACCCATATGCCTCAGGCATCAGAGGTTTCTGCGGTTTGCTGTGGGGAAGAGCACTACGTTTGTGGCTCTTCCCTTTGGTCTGGCATCAGCACCCCGAGTCTTTACCAAGGCTCCAATTTTGACGTTCCTGCGACATAGTGGGATCACAATCGGTTACCTAGATGACCTTCTGAGGGCAGCTTCCACCTCAGAATTATGGGAGGATGTGGAGATCCCCATGCAAACTCTACAGGAGTTTGGATGGGTGTTGAACCTCAAGAAGTCGGTACTGGTGCTCACTCAGCACCTGGAGTACCTAGGCTTACTGCTGGACTCTGTGGAAGCGAGAGTGTTTCTTCCTTCAGACAAACTGCAGACTCTCTGAGCTATGGTAAAGTTGTTGATGAACCGCAGGTGGTCATCGCTGCGTTTCTGCATGCAAGTTCTGGGCCTTGTGGTAGCCTCCTTCGAGTCGGTGCCGTACACCCAATTTCACATCAGAGTCCTGCAGAGGGAGATACTGTCCAAATGGGACAAATCTTGGCAGATTCGGGTGAGCCAATTAGTCAGAGATTGTCTTCTCTGGTGGCTGAGGTCTCCGGCTCTTCGGTCTGGAAAATGGTTCCTGCCTCTTCATTGGACATTGATCACAATGGACGCCAGCCTGACCGGCTGGGGTGGAGTGCTGGGGGTACAGTAGACTCGGGGCCTCTGGTCGCAGGAGGAATCCAAGTTGCCGATCAATGTACTTGAGCTTTGAGCGATCAGGCTATGTCTCTCCACTTGGTCAATGAGGCTTCGAGGGTGTCCGATCAGGATACAGTCAGACAACGCCACGGCGGTGGCATATGTCAACCATCAAGGAGGAACAAGGAGCTCGGCTGCCGCACAAGAGGTCGCTCTGCCCACCGGAGGATGTGAGCGACATGTACCAGCCCTGTTGGCCATATACATCCTAGGAGTAGAAAACTGGCAGGCAGACTACGTAAGTCGCCAGATGCTGGACCCAGAAGAATGATCTTATCCGGAGGTGTTCAGGCTGCTTTATCTTGGGCACACCAAATGTGGATCTCTTGGCCACTCGGCTCAATTGAAAGGTGCGGAGGTTCGTGTCCAGGACAAGAGATCCTTGGGCAGAGGCGTTGGTGGCTCCATGGGAGCAGTACTGACTGATTTACGCCTTCCCTCTGCTCAAACTGTTGCCACGTCTACTTTGCAGCGTGGAGGCTGAGGGGATTCCAGTGATACTGATCGCCTCAGATTGCCCCGGCGTCCCTGGTACGCCGACCTAGTACGTCTGGTGGTGGATGCTCCTTGGCGGTTGCCGATGTGAGAAGACCTTCTGTCACCCGCCGACACATCCTAAGGAGGTGGCCCTCCATTCCCTTGACGTGCTCCCTCTTGGAAATCAGACTGTTTCGATGGGTGCTCCAAAAAAAGGGCTGGTGGTCTCGTCGGCCACTATTTCACAGGTGGATCAGACAGATCGTGGTCCAGACTTACGCCTTGAAGGGGCAGGTGCCCCCCTTTCCTGTCGCAGCCCATTCCACCAGTGCAATTAGGACCTCCTCGGCTTTCCGACATCAAGCGTCTGTCTCCCAGGTGTGTAAGGTGGCGACTTGGTCACACTTTCTCAAAGTTCTACAAAGTTGATGTGTGTGCGTCTTCAGATGCTTGTTTTGGCCGCAAAGTTTTGCAGGCGGCCTTGTAATCATTGCACTTTACACTCTTTCTTCGTGTTAGGAAAAGTTGCATTTTGGTTGTAAACGCATTCTGATGTATACATTAGCTGCAAGTTCTGATGCGGCCGTTTCAGATGGCAACTCCACCGTTGAGGAGCGCCTCTAGCTTTGGCTGAAGTTATGTTTGCTGTTTTCACCCCTCGTTCTGACACTGCTTGGGGACATCCCCATTGTCAAGATTTAATGGAGCTGTGTCCGTCAATGAAGGAAAGAGAAAATAAGATTTATTTTCTTACATCGGGGGACACAGAGCCATAGTAATAACTATGTGGGTTATATCAGCGTATCATGTGCTGTACACTGGCAAAGGTAGGGGAGATTTTCTCAGGAATCTCTCGTTCCATGTATTGTCTTGTCATGTCATGTCTGTGTCACCACTGGAGGCTGTATTGAGCACTTACCATTCTGACGCTGGAAACAGCAGGAGCTCCACTCTCCGCTACGTTCAAGCCAGCTCAGACCCTCAGGTTTGAAGGGGGTTCTGATCACTTCCTGCGCCCCCAGATTGGCAGTTTTTGATCCTTTTAATGCCAGCCAGCTGCCTCTTTTTCTTTGGGGCAGGTCGCAGACGCTCGTCAGGTGGAGTATTTACCGCCACCTGCCATGATGCCGGCGCTCATACACTTCCCTGTTGAAAGAGGAAGGGGGGCTGTTTCCATGTGGGGTGTGGATAAACAGCATCAGACGCCGGCCACACATGGAGGAAATAATTTAAGCTATACAGGAAAAGCTGCAGTCTGGCGGTGGAGGGACAGAGCAGAGTGGTTGCTGGTCAGGTTTGGTGACACAGGCATCCTCCTTTTGTTGAGAACATTGTACTGTATAGCTAGGATTAATAGCAGCTTTTGTACTGTACTATAGCCTAGCAAGTGTAACATTCATATGGCCAGTCAGATGAGCCGTCAAGGGTAGAACACTTCTGTCCCTGTGTATTTCATACAAACAGGTTTTTTTCTTCTACCATTTAAAAGATTGCTATGATGTCTCTCCATAGTATGACTAAACATAGCAGATTCCCACCTAGTCCTCTGGGCCCATTTGTTGAGGTGCAGGAGGCTGGGGATCAGGTAGATCTCCCCAAATATCTGAAGATACTTATTTTTCCTCTTCTGAGGATCCTAACAGGGAGGAAGTCGGGTGTTTGTCTACTCCCTTACTTAACATTTTTGTTGCCTGCAGCACAGGCTCTTGAGGTATCTACCTTTAATAGGGTTCATTTGAACCTCCCCCACCTGGGGATGTTTTTCCTATCCATACATAGCTATGTATTCTGAATGGGAACATTTCTATGAAAGAAATGGGGGTTTCCAGCTATTAATGCTGCAATCACCTCAGTGAGCAGAATCTCAGATGTCCAGTGGATAATGCACTGATGTTAAAGGATCCAGCACGTTAAGGTTGGATTTTCCTTTTAAAGAGAAGATGTCTTGTGCAGTTCTGGCTGCAAGTGGAGTAGCTCAGTCCATTAACCCTTTTAACGTCTGCTCCACTATTTTGGTGGAGCACATTTTGAGTCACGCCTATGCATTGGAAAGTGTGGACTCCAAGGGGTTAAGGAACAGGTGTGAGATACCTGAAAGTTTTGCCTGATCAGCAGGCCCGGCAAGGGGCTGTGTATTTGACGCACTGTGTCTCACAGATGCTATGAAGGACTCAATCGTTTAAGTCCTATGGCTTATACTTGGACTAGTGCATTTTTGCATTTTTGCAGAGGTCTGTGGCTGAAATGTTGATCAGCCAAAGCACCAGGTAAAAACCTTTAGCCAGTGTCCCTTCCTGGGGTATGACTAGAGTGGATAAGGACATGGAAAAGGGGTAAAGCTCTCTTCACCAGTAAAAGTAGGTTCAAACAGTTCTCCTTTAATCGTGCAGCCTCTCCTATGCCTTAGGGGCAGCACCAGGATCTTGGGGGCAGAAAGCCCATAAAGCAGAATGCTAAGGCCTTCTCATGAAGGAGCACCACCACTCATTCGGGTGAGGAGAAAGGTCCTGCGATTCGCAAAGTCTGCCAGGAACAATTTTAAGAGCAAAGGAATTTCTGCTATTTTCTTCTCTAGGTTGCATCTAGAGTTTCAAGAACCCTGATGGCTCAGTCGGCTTTCGATCTGAGGGTCCGCGGTTCAGGTCCTGTTTGGGTGCTGCCTGTGAGATCCTTGGGGCTGCTGATGCAGCAGTCTATGCAAGAGTGTCCGTCCCCTCAAAGAATGCTCCTAAGGTTCCAGAAAGAAAACAAAAGAAAAGTTTCTTTCTGGCCTCTGGATCAGCTGTTATCCCAGTCGGTGATAACAAAGATTCACTTAGTGGGACAGGGTTTCTTTTGGCACAAACCTTTTAAGGTCTCAGAGCCAAACAGAGAGGTAAGACCCATTCTAGATCTCTGAGATCTGAATCAGCACTTAAACATCCGATCCTTAAATAATTCGATCGGCTGTGTCCATCCTGCAAGGAGGGGAGTTTCATATCTCTGTGCCAAAGTTTCCCGCTTACCAGAAATTTCTGTGGTTTGAAATATAAAATTAATTTGTTTCAATTGTGGCACTGCCATCCGGCTTAGCCACAGCACTACGAGTGTTCAGAAAGATTCTGGCACCTCCTTTAGCCAGGTTAAGGGCTCAAGGCATAATGGCCCAAGCCTATTAAAAGGATCTACTTTTAATAGATCATTTAGTCTCAGGTCGAAAACCAGAGTCTGATCTCAGCTGTAGATATCTGAAATCTCTAGGTTGGATTCTCAGCCTAGGAAGATTCTCCTTAAAACCATCAAGGAGGTTACTTGGGGGCTGGTTATAGCTACCATAAAGAAGAAGGTATTCTTACCCCAGTCGTGAATCAGTTCCATTGTAGGACTAATTCAACTTGTCAGGATAAAGGAAAATTCCTTCATTCGGCTGCAGGAGATTTTTAGGGGAAATGGTGGCCTCCTTCAGGGCCGTTCCTTACGTGCAGTTTTATTCAGACTGCTTCAAGACACCATCCTATCGGTCTGGAATAAAGAGGATTCAGGCCTTGTTTGTTTACGATACGCTTGGCTCCCAACATAGGTCAGAGCCTAAATTGGTGGTTATCCAGCAGGAGGGAAAATCTTTATCCTGCAAGGTGTTAACAGATGCCAGCCTTCTAGGCTGGGGAGCAGCCCTGGAAGAAGATTCTGTCCAGGGGAGATGGTCCAGCTTAGAGGACCTTGTCAATCAGCTTTGGAAGTTTCAGGCAGTTCATCTGGCCATAGAATCTTGGTGGTCAGATTATGGGACTGTGCTGACAGGATTCAGTCTGACGGAGCCACAGCGGTGGCTTACGTCCATCACCAGGCGAGGCACGAGAAGTCAAATTTCTAGCTTTGGCAGAACACATCACTCTTTGCCTATCGCCAATTTTAATATTTCAGGCGTACTACTTGAGACGCCAACAATTATTTCCGGGAGAATGATCTCTTCACCCCGACATCTTCCTAGCAATATGTCAGATGGGGTACTCCGGACATGGACCTAATCACGTCCAGATTTATTAACAAGGTCGACAAATATGTCAAACAAGGGGTCCGCTAACTGGCGGAACAGACGCATTAGTCTTCCCAGGGGATCAGTTCACTGATCTATGCATTTCCTCTAGCTCTGCTACTTCTGCACCTTCTCCGTGGGATTAAGCAGGAACAGAAGGAGGTGATTCTGGTGTCACCAGCCGGGTCCCAGAAGATCTTAATTTATCAAGATCATAAAGAGGGCAGTGGAAGTCCTTTGGACTCTGCCATTATAGGCAGACCTTCTTGCACAAGGTCCGGTATTTCATCCTACATTACGGACAAGGAGTTTAATATGTTTGACTGTTGAATCCCACTCTGTAAAAGATCGTGAGTGATCTCCTTCAGTAGTGTCTACTTTGATGCCAGGAAGCCAGCTTCCAGAATCACTTACTATAGATACTATCACTGTATCTCAATAGGCAGGATTCCTGCGTATGGGATCTGAAATGAAGCTGGCCTTGACTTTTATCAAGAGCCAGATCCAGGCCATGTTGATGTCTTTTCCTATGGCCTCTTGCTTCCCATTCTTGGTGCGTAGCTTATTCAGGGGTTAACACGGTTTATTCTCCTGTCAAGGCACCTTAAAATCCTTAGTATTTAAAATTGGTCTTTTCGGCTTTGCTGAATCAGCCGTTTGAACCTTACAAGAAATTCTCTTGGTTCTTTGACAAGAAAGATAACCTTTTTTGCTTGCCATTTCTTCTGCTAGAAGAGGATCGGAAATTAACAGCTCTGTCTTGTAAGAGCCATATTTCATCATTCATAAGGATGAGGTGGTTTGATGTCCTCATCCTGAATTCTTACCAAAAGTGCTAACAAGTTTTCATTTAAACCAAGATATTATTCTTCCTTCTTTCTACCCAGAAGCCTTAATCTGGGGAAGAGAAAGCACTACAGTCTATTGATGTAGTAAGAGCGATCGGAATCTATTTAAAGGCGACCGATCGGGTTTGCAAAACACCGGTTTTGTTTGTACTGCCAGAGGGTCCAAGATATGGACAGGCAGCGTCAAGATCCACTATTTTCCAAATGGGTTTGTCAAGTGTTTGATCAAGCTTCAGCTTAAAGAAGAAAATTCTTCCTTCTCCTATTAAGAGCACACTCATCCAGGGCGATTAGTGCCTCTTGGGTGGTGCATCATCAGACCTCTATGGCTCAGATCTGTAAGACCGCAACTTGGTCTTTGATGCAGATGTTTGTACGATTTTATCAAATCGTTATTAAAGGTCATGAGGATATTGCCTTTGGACACATCATACACTGCAGGCTTCAGTATGAGTCCTCTGGCCTCCTGTTTCCTTGATTATGCCCCCCCCCCCCCCCTTTCAGTTGGCATTGCTATGGGCCATCCCACATAGTTATTACTATGGCTCTGTGTCCCCTGATGTAAGAAAAGAAAATAGGATTTTTAAAACGGCCTACCTGTAAAATCCTTTTCTTTGATGTACATCAGGGGACACAGAGGTCCCTCCCTTCTTATACATTTTGATTGCTTGGCTACAAAACTGAGGACTCCTAGTAATGGGAGGGGTTATATGGGGGAAGTTCACGCCTTAAGGGGTGTGCACGTGTCCAGCACCTGATACGTCGATATAACCCACATAGTTATTACTATGGGTCTGTGTCCCCTGATGTACATCAAAGAACAGGACTTTACAGGTAAGCTGTTTTAAAAACCCTATTTTTTGTACTCACCGTAAAATTCATTTCTCTGGAGTAAGACAGACACAGCACCCACCCCTCCTAATATTTTACGTTATACTGCTTGTTGACGTACTGAGCTGCAGGAAGCAGGCTGATGTGGGTTATAGCCAGAGGGACCGCCCCCTGGGCTGAACTTTACAGTTCGGTTGTTTTCACATGTATTACATGTTCTGCCTAGTCCTCTCCTGGAGGTGCCGTGATAACCCGGTCAAGATTTAATGGAGCTGTGTCCGTCAATGAACTCCAGAGAAAAGGATTTTATGGTGAGTACAAAAATCCTATTTTCACAACAACTGGATCAGTTATTAGGATCACACTTGTGATGCTTAGATTGGGGAAATAGAGCAGCATACTAATTAGAGATGGGTCCACATCAGGGTTTTAGTATTTTTAATATAGGTTTTCATAGAATTTTTATAAGCTTGTATAGTAAAAGTGTTTTTTTTTTTTTTTTTTTTTTTTTAACGCAAATAGTTGAAGTGGACAATGCATATTTATGCTTATCGGGTGATAGTATTGGTCCACTTTAGAATTTTTTTTTGTGCTTTTATTGATGTGTTGTGAGGTGAACCAGAATTATTTTTGAGCCACATTTACCATTGCCTGAATGTATTTAATAGATTATTACAGTGACAACTGAGAGCAAATTCCTTCTGTTTTCTGTTATCTCTTCGGGAAGAAAATAGATGGAAATCTTTCAACAGGATACAGACAGCAAAACAAATGACGGGGGTTCTAACAATTCTCTGTGCTATCCAAAACTAAAAAAAAAAAATATTGTTTGGCTTTAGACACTCACATTTTAACATATCCTACCTGATTTGCCCCACTTCCCTTAATTTTTGCTGCAGCTTCCTTAAAAAAAATCTAATATTGTCTGTTAGAAGGGAATGCTTAGTGGCCTTATCACCCAGAATAAAGGGAGTTTACCTAACAATTCATGGTTGATACTTGCTTAGTGCCTTTCCAGATGCTATGGTGGATATCAGGGTGATTAACAGAAAAAGAAGTTGTTTTAGTGCACTAGAAGGTTTATGCTAAAAATTGGAGGATTGCTATATCGCGTGTGTTTTTTGGTTTTATATACAGTATGGGGCATATATTTGAGGTCCTGATTATGTTTTGTCTCAGGTTCCACTTTGTTTATTAAGTGTAGTGGAAAAACTACAGAAAGATGTATAAGTGATAAACACTCTTCAAGATAATTACTTCACGTTCATTCATGTATGATATTTACAAATAATGCTTTAGCATCATTGTCAGCACTGTACTAACTGAACAGCAGTGTTGTAAACAAATCAACACCATGCCTATATTAAACCCATTTGATGCTTAGAATAAGCCTCAGTAAACAAAATAACCCTGTGTGTGCTACTTTAAAGTGGTTGTAAATCCTTATAAACCACTTTGACCTACAGGTAAGCGTAGATTAAGGCTTACCTGTAGGTCCAAGAAATAAGGAGATATTTACCTGAAGACAGCCACCGCTGTCTACAGCGCATGCGCCATAGACAGAGGCACGCAGGCGCACTGGGTAAGCTGCAGATCGCGGCGATATGCTGGGGTGTCGGCTCCTGTGCGCATGCGCAGAAGTGACGTCATTGCTGCTCCGGCGAATCACAGCGCCGGAGCAGCGAGACCCACCAAGAAGATGGACGCTCGGAACTACAGGGGACATCGGTGACTTCGCTGGCTCCTGTGTCAGGTAAGTGACGCATAATGGACGACTAATGCGATGCATAGTAGTCCATTATGCTTTACCTTTGCAGGGAATGAAAGAGGAAGTAAACTCATTAGAGTTTACTTGCTCTTTAACTCCCTACATGCCTTTCTCTCAAAATCTTTTTTTTTTTTTTTTTTATTATTTTTGTTAACTTTTTGCTATAGCCCTGTAAACATTCTCGCCTAGGCGAGAATAACATGTCCCTGCTCCTACAGCCTCTTGGGATATTTCCATAACTTATCCCAGGGTGTTACAGAATCAGGGTCACATAGTGGATGGGCTTGGTGAATGCCATTGGGGACAGCTACAACAACCTGGAATAGGCAGTTGGGCTTTTAATGATGTCAGGGGGAAAGCGTGGGATTCTCTAAGCAGGTGAGTGTGTGAAGGACAACCCTGAATTAACAAATAGCAGGAATTGTGGAGGTGGGGGTGTCGAATTCCTCTTTAACCTTATTTTCTCATAAAGATAATACTGCATATAAACACATTTTGATTCTATCGCTGTCTTTTGTTTTGTTTTATATTCAGGGGAAGAGGCGAGAAGAGTCTATGATGATGCTCAAAATTTACTACAGTTTGTAATCAGTCAAAAGAAATTTGAAGCCCGTGGTCTTGTAGGCATCTGGCCAGCACAGAGTATGCAGGATGACATTTTGTTATATGCCGGAGAAGATGTCCTGAGCTCTATAGAGCCCATTGCCATTTTCCATGGACTAAGGCAACAGGTGACCAAAGAAATCCTTTTTTTTTTTTTTTTTTTTCCTTTAAAGACTGTATGTTAAAAGCGAACTATTATGGTTTTTGGTCAATTTTATTTTATTTAAAAATATTAAGCCCAACACCAGCCACACTTTTTATTTTCTTCTACATAGAGCTGAGAAAGGTTAGAGTAGTGCTACCCAAACCCAGAGTCCTTTGCATTCACGTAACTGGCCCTTGGATCAGTATTCCTTCATCAACAAATGATGGGGCACAAATCCTTTCATCGACACCCAACAATGGTGCACAGTTCCTCCGATTGATACCATTGATGGGGCACGATTCCTTCCACTGACACCAATGGTGGGGAACTATTCCTCTCACTGACAGGATATAGTATTCTTTCTATTGGCTTCAGTGGTGGGGTACAAATATTTCCAATGACACCAACAATAGTGCACAGTTCCTTCCAGTGATTGAAATGATGGCGCAAAATTCCATCCACTGACAGGAACAATGTGAAAATATTGCCCTCAGTGACACCATTAATGGGGCACATTTCTTCCCACTGACACCAATGATGGAAACTTTTCCTCCAACTGACACCATGATGGAGCACAATTCATCCTACTAGCAACAAAATGGGAGGAGGAACCTCCCACTAACCACAGGCACTAAGATATTTTTTTTTTTTTTACTGCCACTGACCACCAAAGCCTTTTGCTTGTTTATGCCCACTTGCTAAATTCTGGTCAACCTATAGCCTGACAGTGAACTGGCTCTTTGTTAGAATTTTTGAGGACTCCTTGGTTAGCGCTTCTGTAATGGTTTATTTCTGTGTCCATGTGGAGATTCCACCTTTTTTTATGCAGAGCAGCATCAAAAGAAAAGCGAATAGTACATGAAGTTTGTTATCTGAGAAGGTTACTTGACCCAAAGGGAGGTACCAATCCCTTGTAAGTTGCAGTACATGGAAAATAAAAAGATACATCTTTTTTTTTTTACAATTCAGTTAAAATGTTTAAAAATGAATACTAGAAGAAGCACTAGTGATACGGGTTTCTATAATACAGTCAGTATCACCTTTCCCAGAGTCACTGCAATGTCTTTTACATAGTTATTACATACTGTATATATTTTTTTCTAAATCAGAATTCAGAGCTGTTCTGGGTTTGCATTTCGTTGACGAATTCAAGAAATACATGGAAAATCATACATCTATAATGCACATAGTAAACATGTATGTACAAGTGAGCAATGCTTTCACATCAACTAGGTTACATAGTAGGTGAGGTTAAATAAAGACACAAGTCCATCAAGTCCAACCTATGTGTGTGATTATGTCAGCATTACATTGTATATCCCTGTATGCTGTGGTCATTCAGGTGCTTATCTAATAGTTTCTTGAAACTATCAATGCCCCCCCCCCCCCCCACTGAGAAGGGAATTCCACATCCTTACCGCTTTTACAGTAAAGAACCATCTACGTCTACGTAGTTTAAGGTTAATCCTTTTTTTTTCTTATTTTAATGAGTGGCCACAAGTCTTGTTAACCACTTCCCACCCGGCCAATGCATATATACGGCCGGGTGGGAGCCGTCTACTCCTGACAGGCCGTTCAGGAACGTCCTTCAGGAGTAGCGGGATCGCGCAGCGGCGCGATCCCGATGTGCTCGTGTCACCCGGACACGGCACATCTCAGATCGGCAGGAGGGCTCTGTGATTGGCCCTCCTGATCACATGACGGCCGTGTCCAATCACGGCCATCATGTGATGTAAACAAACAGCCGGTTGCTAGGCAATCGGCTCTCCTCTCCTCACACGGAAGTCACCGCTGAGGAGAGGAGAGCAGAACGCTGCAGCCGGCTGATGATCAGTGAGTATGGGCTGCTTTTTACAGCTTTTTACTCACTGATCATCAGTGTAGTGTAAACACACAACACACCACACAGTACAAACACAGTCCCCACATATGTCCCCAAAACACACATGTCCCCAAAACATACATGTCTCCAAATAATAAAAACACATGTCCCTAATAATAAAAACATGTCCCCCACATATGTCCCACTAAAATCACATGTCCCAATGATTATCTGCACACATATGTACGTGATCACCTGCACACATATGTACATGATCATTTGCGTACATATGTCCGTGATCACACAAACCAATTATTATACACTTAACGGAATTTTTTTTACCAAAAACATGTAGCAGAATACATTTTGGCTTAAATGTATGCCAAAATTTGATTTTATTGGATTTCTTTTCAAATAGAAAAAAAGAAAATATTGTTTTTTTTCCAAATTTCCGCTATTTTTGCGCTTATATCGCAAAAAAAAAAAAACGGAGTCGTGAATAAATAACACCAAAATAAAGCTCTATTTGTGCGAACAAAATGATAACAATTTCATTTGGGTACAGTGTAGCATGACCGCGCAATTGTCACTGAAAGCGCTAGAGCGCTGAAAGCTGAAAATTGGGCTGGGAAGGAAGGGGGTGAAAGTGCCCTGTATTGTAGTGGTTAAACTCCCTTCTGCGAAAAAAACGTTTTATCCCTATTGTGGGGTCACCAGTATGGTTATTTGTCTATTAAAATCGTATCCCCTCTCAAGCGTCTCTTCTCCAGAGAGAATAAGTTCAGTGCTCGCATCCTTTCCTCATAACTAATATCCTCCAGACCCTTTATTAGCTTTGTTGCCCTTCTTTGTACTCTCTCCATTTCCAGTACATACTTCCTGGAGACTGGTGCCCAGAACTGGACAGCATACTCTAGGTGCGGCCGGACCAGAGTCTTGTAGAGCGGGGGATTTATTGTTTTATCTCTGGTGTTGATCCCTTTTTAATGCATGCCATTATTCAGTTTGCTTTGTTAGCAGCAGCTTGGCATTGCATGCCATTGCTGAACCTATCATTTACTAGGACCCCCAGGTCCTTTTCCATCCTAGCATTCATATTCTTGCCACCCAAATGCATTATTTTACATTTTTCTACATTGGACCTCATTTGCCATGTAGTTGCAAGGTTTCCACGTCCTGCGGAGAAGTTATTGCTCTGCTTAGCTTAGTATCATCTGCAAATGCAGAGATTAAACTGTTTACCCCATCCTCCAGGTCCTTTATGAACAAATTAAATAGGATTGGTCCCAGCACAGAACCCTGGGGGACCCCCACCTGACCATTCCTCCCCATTTATCACCACCCTCTGAACACACTCTTGTAGCCAGGTTTCAGTCCATCTACTCGCTCTATGGTCCATGCCAACGGACCTTATTTTGTACAGTAAAAGTTTATGGGGAACGGTGTAAAATGCTTTTGCAAAATCTAGATACACCACGTCTACGGGCTTTCCTTTATCTAGCTGGCAACTCACCTCCTCATATAAGGTTAGTAGTTTGGTTTGGCAAGAACGATTCTTCATGAATCCATGTTGATTACTGCTAATGATACCGTTCTCATTACTAAAATCTTGTATATAGTCCCTTATCATCCCCTCCAAGAATTTGCATACTATTGATGTTAGGCTAACTGGTCTGTAATTCCCAGGGATGTATTTTGGGCCCTTTTTAAATATTGTGGCTACATTGGCTTTTCTCCGATCAGCTGGTACCATTCCAGTCAGTAGACTGTCAGTAAAAAATTAGGAACTGGCAATTACTTTACTGAGTTCCCTAAGTACCCTCAAGTGCAAGCCATTTGGTCACATTGATTTATTAATGTTTAGTTTCCCAACTCTAATTTTAATACTGTCCTCTGTTAACCATGGAGGTGCTTCCTGTGATGTGTCATGAGGATAAACACCGCAGTTTTGGTTACTGAAGCCTCCCAAATTCACTTGTGAAGACTGAGGAGAAGAATAAATTGAATACCTTCGAAATCCCCCCATCCTTTGTAACCAGATGTCCTCCTTCATCCTTTATGGGGCCAATATGGTCTGTCCTCCCTTTTTTATTGTTTACATACTTAAAGAATTTCTTGGGATTTTTTTTGCTCTCCTCTGCTATGTGTCTTTCATGTTCTATCTTAGCCATCCTTATTGCACCCTTACATTTCGTGTTGCATTCTTTATAAAGTCTGAATGCTGATGATGATCCCTCAACCTTGTATTTTTTGAAGGCCTTCTCCTTTGCTTTTATATGCATTTTTACATTGGAGTTAAGCTATCCAGGACTTTTGTTCGCTCTTTTAAATTTATTATCCAGTGGGCTAATGCCCTTATTTAATATGCTCTTAAAGCAAACCCATCTCTCCTCCGTGTTCTTTGTTCCTAAGATTTTATCCTAATTTATGCCTTCTAGCAAGGTTCGTAGTTTACGGAAGTTGGCTCTTTTGAAATTCAGTATCTTTGTATTCACCTTATGTTTCCTATGTGTGTCATTTATACTGAAGCCAATTGACCTGTGATCGCTGTTACCTAAATTGACCTGTATTTCCACTTCCGTGATCAGGTCTGTATTGTCAGTAGATCCAGTAATGCTTTATTTCTAGTTGGCGCATCTACCATCTGACCCATAAACTTGTCCTGCAAGACATTTAGGAACTGGCGAGCCTTAGATGACTGTGTGGTTCCCTCACTCAGTCTATGTCTGGATATTTAAAATCCCCCATCATAATAACACTTCCCATCCTTGCTGCTAATCCAAATTGTGATAGGAGATTTGTCTCCCCTTCCTCCCTCAGGTTATGGGGCCTATAGCATGCTCCCAGTATTATTTTCTCATTAGCTTAATCCCTTTGGAGCTCTACCCACAAGGATTCCACCTCCTCCCTAGCTCCCTTAGTGGTGTCATCTCTTACATTCACTTGTACATTATTCTTGATATATAGGCATACCTCTCTCCCTTTTTTACCCTCTCTAGCCTTGCGATAAAGGGTATACCCTTGAATGGTTGCCAGCCAATCGTGAGAGCTGTTGAACCAGGTCTCTGAAATTCCCACAAAATCCAAATCCTCATACAACAATATCTCTAGTTCACCCATCTTGTCCGCCAGGCTCCTGGCATTGGTGAACATGCCACGTAGTTTAGACCGGTCGCATATTATCCTCTTATTGGCTGTTCTGAGATTGCAACTAGGACTTGCTACTATACTTACCTTGGGTTTATGTGCTTTGGTCAACCTACCACTAATGTCCCCAATACTACCCTTCTGGAATATGTTATGAGCTGGCTATCGCTATCTCTGGACCTCCCCATCGCCTAGTTTAAAAACCCCTCTAACTTTTTAGTCATCTTCATTCCCAGCTGATCTGCACCCTCTTCATTTTTGTGCAGGCCATCCCTTCTATAGTACTGGTTATCGACTGAGAAGTCAGCCCAGTCCTTCAGGAACCCAAACCCCTCCTTACTACACTAGATCTTCAGCCACTTGTTTACTTCCCTAATCTCCCTCTGCCTTTTCTGGTGTGGCTCAATGTACCAGTAGTATTTCTGAGAATACTAACTTGGAGGTCCTTTTCCTCAATTTAGCTCCTAAGTCCCTAAAATCATTCTTTAGGACACTTCAGCTGACTCTGACTTTGTCATTGGTACCAACGTGCATCATGACAGCTGGGTCTTCCCCAGTCCCTCCCAGAAATCTGTCCACCACATCCGTGATGTGTCGAACCCGAGCACCCAATAGACAACATACAGTTTGGCACTTCAGGTCTTTGTTATAGATTGGCCTCTCTGTCCTTCTAAGAATTAAGTCCCCTACCACCACAATCTGTCTGTCTTTGCTTTCCCTTCGCTCCCCCCCCCCCCCCCCCCCACTCACACACTGGAGGAGTTCTTCCCCCAGCAGCTAGGAGCGTCCCTCAGCTCCAGCGGTGCTGGTCCCTGACTGGTTTCACCAATGCTGCTCAATGGAGCATACTTATTGGGATGCTCCAGCCCTGGATCGGCCTCCCTGGCACTTCCCCTTATACCCTTCTGGACTGTCACCATCTACTCTTTGCTAGTGCCTGCACCTCTGTCTCCACCCGCCTCTGTGCTGGCCCCTGCCGGCACCTGTCATGTACGTTCCTGGCTCTCCTTTAGTATGAAGGGACTAATCAGTGCTGACAGTTGCTTCCCCAGATTCAGAACTTGGGCTTCCAGGGAAACAATGCGCTTACACTTTGCACAGCAGTATTCACCCTCAATCGCATAATCAAGGAAACGCATGCATGTTGCAAGATGTGCGAGTCCCCACTCCACACCCGCCGGGTGAGGATTGGGGATTATACCCTGTCCAAATTACCTGTCAGGAGGCTAGTTGTTACTAATACTCAACAAGACAATACACAGGTACTTCCAAACTTACGCGCACTCGCAGAACTATGTGCACTCGCAGAACTACAGTGCCTTGCGAAAGTATTCGGCCCCCTTGAACGTTTCAACCTCTTGCCACATTTCAGGCTTCAAACATAAAGATATAAAATTTTAATTTTTTGTGAAGAATCACCAACAAGTGGGACACAATTGTGAAGTGGAATGAAATCTATTGGATAATTTAAACTTTTTTAGCAAATAAAAAACTGAATAGTGGTGCGTGCAAAATTATTTGGCCCCTTTACTTTCAGTGCAGCAAACTCACTCCAGAAGTTCAGCGAGGATCTCTGAATGATCCAATGTTGTCCTAAATGACTGATGGTGATAAATAGAATCCACCTGTGTGTAATCAAGTCTCTGTATAAATGCACCTGCTCTGTGATAGTCTCAGGGTTCTGTTGAAAGCGTAGAGAGCATCATGAAGACCAAGGAACACACCAGGCAGGTCCATAATACTGTTGTGGAAAAGTTTAAAGCCAGATTTGGATACAAAAAGATTTTCCAAGCTTTAAACATCCAAACATGGAAGGAGTATCAGACCACTGCAAATCTACCATGACCTGGCCGTCCCTCTAAACTTTCAGCTCAGACAAGGAGAAGACTGATCAGAGATGCAGCCAAGAGGCCCCTGATCACTCTGGATGAACTGCAGAGAACTACAGCTAAGGTGGGAGAGTCTGTCCATAGGACAACAATCAGTCGTACACTGCAAAAATCTGGCCTTTATGGAAGAGTGGCAAGAAGAAAGCCATTTCTCAAAGATATCCATAAAAAGTCTTGTCTAAAGTTTGCCACAAGCCACCTGGGAGACACACCAAACATGTGGAAGAAGGTGCTCTGGTCAGATGAAACCAAAATCCAACGTTTTGCCCACAATGCAAAACGATATGTTTGGTGTAAAAGCAACACGGCTCATCACCCTCAACACATCATCCCCACTGTTAAACATGGTGGTGGCAGCATCATGGTTTGGGCCTGCTTTTCTTCAGCAGGGACAGGGAAGATGGTTAAAATTGAGGGGAAGATGGATGCAGGCAAATACAGGACCATTCTGGATGAAAACCTGTTGGAGTCTGCAAAAGACCTGAAACTGGGATGGAGATTTATCTTCCAACAAGACAATGATCCCAAACATACAGCAAAATCTACAAAGGAATGGTTCACAAATAAACGTATCCAGGTGTTAGAAGAGCCAAGTCAAAATCCAGACCTGAATCCAATTGAGAATCTGTGGAAAGAGCTAAAAACTGCTGTTCACAAACGCTCCCCATCCAACCTCACTGAGCTCGAGCTGTTTTGCAAGGAAGAATGGGCAAGAATTTCAGTCTCTCGATGTGCAAGACTGATAGAGACATATCCCAAGCGACTTGCAGCTGTAATCGCAGCAAAAGGTGGCTCTACAAAGTATTAACGCAAGGGGGCCAAATAATTTTGCACGCCCCACTTTTCATTTTTTTATTAGTTACATAGTTAGTAAGGTTGAATAAAGACACCAGTCCATCCAGTTCAACCTGAGTGAGTGTCTACAATTGTCCCTATCCCTTTACATTGCACTCACACATTGGTCCCTACCCTCAAGGAGCCACAATCCAAGATCCCCAGTTGTATACTAGGGCCAATTTTAGACAGAAGCCAATTAACCTACCTGCATGTCTTTGGAGTGTGGGAGGAAACCGGAGTACCCGGAGGAAACCCACGCAGGCACAGGGAGAACATGCAAACTCCAGGCAGGTAGTGTCATGGTTGGGATTCGAACCAGTGACCTTTTTTACTGCTAGGCGAGAGTGCCAACCACTACACCACTGTGCCGCCCGTTAAAAAAGTTTCAAAAATCCAACAGATTTCGTTCCACTTCAAAATTGTGTCCCACTTGTTGGTGATTCTTCACATAAAATAAAATTTTTATATCTTTGTTTGAAGCCTGAAATGTGGCAAAAGGTTGAAAAGTTCAAGGGGGCCGAATACTTTCGCAAGACACTTTATGTGCACTCGCAGAACTGCCTGCACTCTCAGACCACTCGCAGAACCGCGTGCACTCTCAGACCACTCGCAGAACCGCGTGCACTCTCAGACCACTCGCAGAACCGCGTGCACTCTCAGACCACTCGCAGAACCGCGTGCACTCTCAGACCACTCGCAGAACCGCGTGCACTCTCAGACCACTCGCAGAACCGCATGCACTCGCAGAGCTACATGTAGAACTTTGCCACCAATGCCTGCCACCATATGCAGCTTGTCACTTGCCCTTGTCACTTGCCATCATCACCTGCCACCCGATGCAGTGTGTCACTTGCCACCAGATGCAGCTTGCTACCATCACCTGCCACCAGATGTAGCTTGTTACTTGCTATGTCACCTGCCACCAGATGCGTATTGTCACCTGTCATGTCACCTTTCAGATGCAGCTCTTCACTTGTCATGTCACCTGCCTTCAGATTCTGCTTTACATTTGCCACGTCAGTTGACACGTCACTTGCCATAAGATTCAGGTTGTCACTTGCCAGTGGCTGTGTCGCCTGCCACCAGATGTGGATTGTCACTTGCCAGTGGCTGTGTCCCTGAGTGAGGGCGGAAAGTGAGAGATGATGCAATCTCTCTGCTGCCCCTGGCTGCAGAGTGAGGGCAGAACTGCGGTAATGCAGGGCAGTCGGTGTTATCTCTTGGCGTTCTCGCTTAATGGCCTGCCCGCTCACCCGCTGGCCCCCCACACTCGCGGCCTAGATGCAGAGAGGCCAGATACCGGGTACAAGTACTCGGTACACTGATGGGCTGGAGACAGGTATTTTCTACTCTTATGGGCTCACAGACAGGTCCTCTTTATTTTGGGGGCAATTGGGGCACAGTACTGTACACTGTGAATGGTAAAACGGTTTCCAGATCTCCTCCTCACACACTGATCGTGTGAGGAGAACCTGACAACAGCGAGTTACCGTGGTTTGTTGACATCTGTGACCGGCTCTGATTGTTACAGCCAGTCACGTGGTAAAGAGACCAATTTTTTTGGCTCTTTGATGGGGGGGTGAGCTCATCTCCGATTGCTGTGCTGCTGCCCCTGGGGGTGCTCACCAGCAGCGTGAACAAGGACAACACATGTAACCCGCTGTGACTAGACACAGCCGGTCACCAATGCTGCTCAATGGAGCGTACTTATTGGGATGCTATGTTCACTGGCTCTTTACCCTGATCAGGGATGGGCTATCTGAGGGACACACCTCATCCCTGATCGCCGCTCTGTGCACCCCCTGGGGCACACATGAGCAGTGAGTCATATAACCCCTGCCAGGAGGGATGAGAGGTTCCCGTCAGCACCATTCTGTAATACACTGAGCTGGAACTGGCTAATTGACTCTTTTCAAGAGAGAATAGAATCGGCTAATCCTTCCTTATATATGTGTGAGGTAACTGCTGTGTCAAAAATAGGGTGCTATTAAAAACAAAAAAAACTTTTCACAGAACAAGAAAACGTGCTAATGTGCTCAGGTGGAATTCTCAATGCTAATTCAAAACTAAGATGCAAATAATGTGCACGTGCTATTGTGCAGATGATTACCCCTATTAAGTCTCGTACATTTGCATATCCCAAATCACAATCACAATAAAGTGCACAAGCTATTGTGCAAATCATTTTCCCCATAAATTACATGCTATTGTGCAGATGATTACTCCTTTCAAATTGCTAACACACCATTGTAATGCAAGCAAATAGCTGGTTCTTATAAATATTCAAACCTAAACAACACAATTGTGTAGAAGTAAAAAAAATAAAAATAAAAAGTCCAGTGGTTACTTTGTAAAATTTTAGTAATCAGAAATAATGACAAAAATCCCCACAAATGAATGTATCCTAGTGTGTAAAAAAAAGTTTCAGTGAGGAGATCTCTCTTCAGCGTGCCCCTTATCTTCTTCCTCCACACTTTAAAGCGGAACTTCAGTCGTTTTTTTTCAAGTTTCCATCTATTATATCTTCTGCCCTTGTTTTAACTTTGGATAATAAAAAAAAATTTTCTGCCAGTAAATACCTTATACAGCCCACTTCATGTTTCTTGTCTGGGAAAAAGCCCAGGCTTATGAAATCATGCACAGCACTCTGAGTTTGCCAAAGGGGGGGGGGGGGGGGGGGGTGTGAGTCATAAGAGGGCCAATGAGAGCCGCAGAGCTGGAAGTGTGCCTCTGTGTGTTTATGTAAATCCAGGAAATGAACAGGCAGCAGCTTCAGCTGCCCACAGTTAAAATGGTTACCGCCAGACTCCGTAGAGGGAGATTTCTGCAGCATATTTGGCAAGTACAGAATCACAGTATAAATAAAATAATATGCAAAGTGGTTGGAGGGAAGCTTCAGAATGGCAAAGATATTTGAATTACAAATTATGTGAGCAGACTGCAGTTCCTCGTTCATAAAACCACTGTCACCACTTATGTCCAAAAATAACTCTCCAAATATGATTGCTGGTCAAATTTTAAATCACCGAGCAGTGCAATCCTCTGCCGGAAACCTCAGTTGTATGATCGTCTGTCAGAGCCATGGGTGTTTTGTATCCTCAGGTCCATTATCACAATGTAAGAGAGAAAAAAAAAACTTGATGTGGCATAAAACCTTTTTAAAAGGAACTTTCAATTCATTAAAAATCGTGTTAACTACATTTTAAGTGTCTCCACTGACACACGTGAACAAGCATATAAATCCATGCCAGGATGGCTCCGACTTTACCAAAGCAACAAGCAACATACCAGCATACTAAGTCTAAGTACATTTCATCAATGGATGGCTTTCCAAGGCAGAGGAAGGCAAAAAACCCCAACAAAGCATGACTCAATTTGCTCCAGGGGGGGAAACAAAAACCTACCTGATCCCCTGGATCAACTTTACCTATAAGTGTTACTATCCAGTCATATTATGTACATTTAGGAAATAATCCAGGCCTTTTTTATTTCAAATCCTTTTTATTGGTTTATTGAAGTATAGAATAACAGGTAACACTACACAATGATGTTGCAAAGAATAGTTCTTTCATATATAGTAATGAAAACGCACATAACAATAAACAAATTAAATTGCTACCCGGATAAGTTCCTTATAAACAAAGTGTGTATGACCGACTATGTGTGTCTACTTCGAAGGTTACTACACCAGGTTTTGACTCAAATATATGTATGCTGAACCACCTAGATGGGAGCTAAAAAGAACTGGGGGGAATTGAATAGACAAGGAGGGGAAGGTAAGCTACCCTGCCCACCTTAGGTCACTGATTTATTTCAGGACATCTGGTATGTATGGTATTTAACATGAAGCTTAACCGATGTTCACTCTGTTTCATTAAAGAATTCTCTCCAGGGGAACCATTGCTCAAAAAATTTGGTAAGGTCTCCTAGTTTGTAAGCCATTAACTGTTCAAGATGGTATGTCTCTGAGATGATATTTACCACTTCTGCAACATTCGGTGTCGTGGTGGATTTCCATCTCATAAGAATTAGTCGAGCAGCAAAGAGTGTATGCATAACCGCATGCTTGAGGGACTTTGGAAATTTTTCTACGCCGCTACTTAGGTTGGCCAGTTTAATGTTGGGTCTGATAATGATTCCGGTCTTTTTTGTAATTAGCTTGAACACTGTGTTCCAGTAACTACATATGTTAGGACAGATCCATGTCACGTGGGAGAGTGTACTCATAAGGCCACAGCCTCGCCAGCATTGGTTGGATTGCCCAGTCTTAAATTTAGCTATCAAGTATGGAGTATAGTACCATCTAAGATGGAATTTCTGTGCCAGTTCCCAATACGTAGCACATTTAGAGTTGGACATATTGTTTGCTATTGCTTTTTGCCACTGGTGTTCTGTGATCTCTACATTCAGTTCTGTGGCCCAATTGAGCAGGGGTTTGGTTGGTTGAAAGGTCAGTTTTTCGTGTAAGCAGTTATAGAATAAAGAGATTCCCTTCTTTTTAAAGGTAGTGGATTGGGTGATAGGGTGGAGTGTAGTTGGGCATATGTAAGGAACTCTTCTTTTGGCAGGGAGTATGTAGAAACTAGTTCTTCGTAAGGAATATGGTTATCTTCCTCAAGTAAGGATGAAATATCTGTAATTCCTCTTGTTTCCCATTTGAGGGTTGCTATGCAGGAGTTGATAAATCTAAGCATGCCTAGACCAAGTGCAACTTTTATATGAGGTGTTTTTTGATTGCCATGAAGTAGAAAGTGTCTCCATGCTAGTGTGGAAGCTGAAATAATGGGATGATTCAGGCCAATACTGAGGTTGGGAGACATAGCATTAGCTAGTAGAAGTGACCACAGGCTTCCTAGTTTCACTACTGATTGCTCTATTGTGCACCATGATTTGAGATCTGGATGAGCAAACCAAAACCTCAATTGGTCCAGCAGTGTGGCTGTGTAATAGTCCTACAAGTCCGGTACTCCCATTCCCCCTGCTTTCTTATGTTTTCGAAGGATATCGTGCCTACATCTGGGTTTGCCTTTATTCCACAGGAATGTAGAGACTATTTTCTGGATACTCTTGAAAGTGGGTGGGATTTGGATTGGCAGGGATTGGAAAAAATATAACCTTTTAAGGAGAATGGACATTTTAAACGCTGCCAATCTACCGGCCCACGATAGGTGGGAGTGGGGCAAATTTCTCCTTATACACATTAGTAAGAGGCGACGTTAGAATGATACCCAAGTAGGGTAGTGTGTTGAGGGACCAAGGGTACGAAAACTGGGATTGTAAGGAATTTTTCAGGGTTCTGTTGATATTTATCCCAAGAATACTAGATTTTGTTTCATTTACCTTATAGAGGGAGACCAGATTAAAATTGCTAAGGATCTGATGTACAGCTGGTAATGATTTAGCTGTGTCCTCTAATGCTGAAATAATGTCATCAGCAAAAAGTGATATGGGGTACCCCCCCCCCCCCGGCTTTTGTTCCCTTAATAACACTTTGGGTTCTAATTTTCTCCGCTAGGGTCTACATCACCAGGGCAAAAATAAGCGGAGCCAGGGGGCAGCCCTGTCTCGTACCATTTGAAATTTTAATGTTTTTTGAGAACGTACCTTCTGAGTAAACAAAAGCTGATGGGACAGTATAAAGAGCAGTGATGGTCTGAAAGCATTTTGCCCTGTATGCCGAACTTTCCTAATGCACTGGACAGGTACCCCCAGTGGATCCTGTCAAAGGCCTTCTCTGCTTCCAATATTAACAGCAGAGAAGGCCTTTGAGAGGCCTCCATCTGGTGCATAAGTTTTATAATTCATCTGGTAGCATCGGGGGGGCTGCTGGCCTGGTATAAATCCCACCTGGTTGGGTTTAACAAGTTTAGGTAGGTATGGTTGAAGCCTATTGGATATGAGTTTTGCATATACCTTTAAATCAACATTAAGGAGGGAGATAGGCCTGAAGTTTTGTACATAAGCCGAATCTTTGCCTGGTTTTGGTATAGTAACGATATTTGCAGTTAACATTTCTCAATTTCTCAAGTTAACAGTATTCGGAGGAAAATCTGTTGGGTCCGGGAGCTTTGTCAGTAGGGAGCAACTGGATAGCTTTTAAAATTTCTTCTTCTGTAAAGGGCTGGTTAAGGAGTGATCTGCCTTCTACTGAAAGGGATGGTAGATCAATTGAATTTAGAAATGTTTCTATTGTCTCAGAAGTAGGTTATGGGGTACCTTCCTGTTGGAGGTTATATAGGTAACTATAGTAGATGCTAAGTGTCCGCTATGTCCTGTGGGTTCATTAACTTTTGGCCTGTTGTTGGGTAAAATACATTGGACAGTTTTTGTTTTGCAGTTTTTTCTTTAATTTGGCTTGCAAGCACTTTGCCCGCTTTGTTACCATACAGGTAAAAGTTAGCTCTCACTGATTTTAATTGCTTAAGATGTTGATTCATTAAAATTGTTGTAAGGTCAAGTCTTGCTTGGGTGAGTTTTGTCAGTGTGTGTGTGGGTTAAGGGTTTTGTTTGTGGGATTGTTCTAGTTGTTTTATGGAGGCGAGAATATCATTTAACCGATGTGTTCTGAGCCTCTTCGCTATGGGACTCTGTTTCATCATGACTCCACGTATAAAGGCCTTCTGTTAATTCCACAGAGTGAAGGGGTCTGTCACAGATGGAGCATTTATATCAAAATAATCTTGTAATGCTTTTTGTATTTGGTGCTTGTGCTCAGGACGTGCCATCAACACAGTAATGTTACGCCATCTGTTCGCTCTCGTCCCCAGTCCCCCCCCCCCCAGTGAAATGGACACAGGTGCATGGTCTGACCACAAAATGTTACCAATTGATGACTCCTGGACATCCTGTAAAAGAAATTTGTCTGTTAAAATAAAGTCAATCTGAGTATAGATCTTGTGGGCATGGGAAAAAATGTAAAGTCCCTTTCTGTGGTGTGCTGGCAACGCCACACATGTGCGGTCACCTATGCCGGCCGTTAAAGTCCCCACACATGATATGACCTTGATATAGGGGGTATATCTTTTTCTATATCTTATTCAATGCAGATATTGGCCTAACATTAGCTAGGTAGACATTAATGATGGAATAGAGGACGTGTACCAGGTACTGACCCAAAGGGTCCACCTCCAGGGATGTCAGATTAAATGCCACTGAGTCTTTTATTGCGAAAAAAACCCTGTCTTTTCTTCGCAGGTGCGTTTGCTTGATAAACATGAGGAAATCTTTTATGGTTAAACATGGGAGGCTTATGAGAGGCAGAATGTGTTTCCTGTAGATAGAAAATGTCGCAGTTCAGCTGTTGTGCTTCTTTCCAGGCCATATGCCGTTTGGCTGGGGCTGTTCAGGCCTTTAACACCCAATGAAGAAAGTTTAAACTGCACCTTATAGATAGCAGTTTTCCTATTTAGCCAGGAAGATCTTGGGAAAGGTATCTGACAAAAGATTTAATTAGAGCTTTTAGAGCTTTGAGCAGGACTCAAGTGTCCGGATGATAATACCAGATCTGAATGTAACGGGAATGGGTAGTGACTGTGTATTAGTCAGGCAGCTGGGTAGCTTGTTACTCTTCAACAGGAAGGTAAGAAGCCAAGGATGAGGGAACTAGAATGATTATTCCCTTGTGAATTAAGATTTAGAACTAAAAACAGGTAAACACAAAAAAGGTATGATTCTAGCCATACGCATTTTACCAGCTCGCCAGACCTAGGTTTGCTTAGGCACAGTCCAGTTCAACTAAGCCCTCATTCTGTGGAAGGGGTTCTTCGATGAGGAGAATTGGTGAGTGGTGAAGTCGATCCACGTGCAGTAGTAGCATCAGCCGGGTCTAAAATATGCCATTCACACAATAGGCGAATGCCCTCTTTCAGCGAGGCAATCGTGTACGAGCGATCATCCTTCATAACAAGTAATTTTGCTGGGAATCTCCACTGGTAAGAGATGCAGTGATTTCTCAGAGGTTTTGTGATGGTTGCTAGTTGTCTGCGTTGCTGCACGGTATGCGCAGATAAAACAACAAACGGCGACAGCGTCTGCAGGTGCTCTGGCAGTTGATCAGTCTGTCTGAAGGCTGCCATTAACTTTTCTTTGGTGGGACAAAAATGAATACGGCTATGGTATCCCTGGGCAAATGGGCAGTTATATGTTTAGGTTTTGGTAGCCTGTGTATGCGATCTATTAGTAAGTCCTCTAGAGGGAGGTCAGTCAGGTCATCCATGAAAAAGGACTTCAGATCGGGATTTTTGATCGCTTCAGGAATTCCACACGTCTGGAGCGCGATCCTCTAGATCTGCGATTTTGGATTTCATCCATGTTATTTCATCTTCCTGGGTATTGTGAGCATCAATCAGCTTATTAAATGTAGAAGCAAATTTGCCCGTCTTATGCTCAACACGGGTTACCCTTTCCATAATTGCATTCACTTCTGCTTTAAATTGCTGTGCTAGTGACATAATGTCCGCATGGAGTGTGCTTCTCAAAGACATTAACATATCTTTTAGTGTGGTGTCTAGCATCGGTTGATTTGTAGTGGGGAACTTTGCAATGGACTCCTGTAACTCTCTGATGTAATCTAGGGAGCCTGCTGTCACTCAACTCCAGTGCAGGATCTGGTGTGTCCTGGTGCTTGTACCTTGCTTTTTCTGGGCTGGAGGAGCAAGAGGAGGACTGGGAGGCTCTACCGTTCACTTGTGGAGAGTTGGCAAAACCCAGGGAGAAGTGTTGCAGGCGCTTTCCTGCAGCACTAGGATAGCCACGCTTGTGCTGCTGTGATCCACCAGCACCATCTTGGCTGGATGCAAGTCGGGGCTGTGAGAAGAAATACATCATTCTTCTGGACGAATTGCGGGCCTTCCTTTTCCTGGACATATAGCGGAGGTATGCCCAGCTTGTCTCACGTTCTGACCGCTGTTGATAAGGGCTCTGGCCGATCGTTTAGCGATTCGGTGAGCTGGCTGTCTGCGGAGCAGTGAGATCAAGCGGCCATGTCCTTCGCCAGCCAGCCACGCCCCCTCATCCAGGCCTTTTTTAAAGCAATCTACTGAGCTTGCCAGAACCCGCTCTTGAGGGAGTGTATCCCACATTTTCACAACTTTTTCTGTGCAAGAAACTTTCTGTATTTAGAGATTACATCTCTTTTCCTCTAGACATAAAGAGTGCCCCTCTTGTCCACTGTGATGATTTGTGAATAATTAAATACCAAGTTCACTGTATTGACCGCTTATGTATTTATACATGTTCGCTTCTTCTCAAGAGTGAGTAAATTAAAGGATCACTAAAGATATATATATATATATATTTTTTTTTTTTATTGTAAATAGTTTTTATGAAGAGATTTTCACAAGAAAATTACAGTACAATGACAATGTAATCACAATGTAATCTCCATTTTCCCAACAGTATATAACATGTCCTGAGGCAAATAGTAGGGAGAAGCATAAGACATTTTTGATAAAACATACTGTAAACTGAAACATAACAGGTAACGGAGAACTGTCAAAGACTGGTCTGTCTTATGTCCGAAAGGAAGAGTGGGTAGGGATGGGAATGAGTGGTCCTATGCAGTCTCTGCTTTCTATTAGAGGTAGATAGGTTCCAGGTCAAGGATTTACAAAATGTGAGTACTTTTATACCATGTTTCCCAAGTTTGCCAATTGTTATCAAACTGAATTTTTTCCCCCATCCTAAGGGTTAGGATTGATTCATATGTGAAATGTAAGTGGGTGGTCGACCAAACCTCTGAGGTATTGGGCGCTTGATTATTTTTCCAAAACCTAGCTATCAGTGTCCTAGCCACCAGGAGAAAGTGAGATACTACAACTCTAAAATTAGGTGGATATTTTTCAATACCTAGGTTAAGAATTGCCAGGCCTGGTTCAGGAGCAGTGAGGAGACCAGTTATACTGGAAATGACATGAAATATGGTGTTCCAGAAGCTTGTTAGATGCTTACAAGACCAAAACATATGAAGGAGGTTACCAACCTCCCCCCAGTTTCTCCAGCACAGGGGGGAGGGCTCAGCAAGACCAAATTTAGAGATTCTAAATGGAGTAAGGTACCATCGCAAAGCGATTTATTTTTTTGTTTTTTTTTTGTTTTTTTTTTGGGCTAACTCCCAATGCCCGACACATTTCGAAGCTTTGTAGTTGGCTTTGAATGCATGGCACCATTGTGACTCTGAAAAGGTGCACCCCAAGTCCTCCTCCCAGCGCAGATAGGGACGAGATTTAATGAAGGCAAGCTTTTGCTGGAGGAAGTTATAGAAGAAAAATATTCCTTTAGGTAGGGTAGGATTGGCGTCAAAAAAGTGCCAAAGAGATTCAGCTACTGGGACACAGGTAACTTTACCATTTTTCAGCAAGTGGGAAATTTGATAACATTTGTATACGTCTGTAGGCTTTAGATGAAAGTGCGTCCGTAGAGTGTGGAATGGGATCATGGAGGATCCCTGAAAAAGATCCTGCAGCCACCGTAGTCCGCTCTCATCCCACGCTTTGGTAGTGAAATTAGGAATTAGGAAGTCCAAGGCCTGCAGAGGTATAGGAAGTTCAACCAATTTAGTGGTCTGAGGAGTGGACCGAAGAAGATCCCGCCAGGCCTTCAGGGAGGCCCGAACAGTATCGGGAAGTGGATGGAGGGGCCAAGGTCTAATTGAGTCTATAAGAAGTAGGAGTTTTAAGTTTTGGGTAGGGCAGAGGGCTTTTTCAATACAGCACCATTTAGGTTCCTGAGCAGAGTTAAACCAGTGTTTAAGTTGGACTAGCCTAGATGCTAGGTAATAGTCCTTTAGGTCCACCATGCCCATACCACCCGCTAACCTATGTTTTATCAACAGTACCTTGGAGCATCTAGGCCTTCTGGAAGGCCAAATGAATTTATTCATTAAAGAGTTAAGTCCTAAGAAGTGTTTCCCAGAGGGGGTGATGGGTAGTGCTCTAAACATATACAGGATTTGGGGGAGCATAAGCATCTTGAAAGAAGCAAGGCGCCCTGACCACGATAGTTCACATTTGGCCAATCTATTTGCTTCTTTAGTAAGTGTATCTATAAGTGGGAGGAAATTAGCCTCTGCCAAATGTCGAGCTGTTTTGGTAAGTTGGAGTCCCAGATAGGGGATGGTGGATTTGCTCCACTTATATGGAAATGTGGTCATCAGGTGATTGCGGAGAGGGGGTTCAATGTCTGTCTAGAATGACTGATTTGGAGAAGTTAACCTTGTAGTAGGAGATCAGGCTAAACTCCTGGAGCACCTGGTGGGCCTGTGCTAAAGACGAAGCTGGGGAAGTTAAGAAGAGGATAATATCCTCTGCAAATAAATTAATTTTGTGAGGGCCATCTAGCATTGGGATGCCTGCAATCTGAGGGTGAGATCGGATTTTTTCTACTAATGGTTCAATCAGAAGGTTGGAGATTGTAGGGGAGAGGGGGCACCCTTACCTGGTGCCATTTGAAATAGAAAAAGGGGACGATAGCATATTAGAGGTGAAGACCTGTGCTGAAGGGGCTGAATACAGAGCAAGAATAGCTGAGAGGATCGGTCCACCGAAGCCAAACTTCCGTAGGACCCGATCCATATACCCCCAATGAATCCGGTCAAACGCCTTCTCCGCATCCAAGGAAAGGAGCAGAGAAGGCGTCCGACGGGTCCCCGCGAATTGAAGAACACCGATAACACGCCTGGTGGCATCCAAGGCTTCTTGGCCAGGCGTGAAACCTGTCTGATCTGGATGGATCAACGTAGGGATAAGGGGAAGAAGTCTCTGAGCAAGAATCTTGGCGTATACCTTAACATCAGGGGGTGGTAGGTTCTTTTCCTGGCTTGGGGATCGTGACTACATAGGCTCTGAGCATCTCCAGGGGGAAAGAAGCTGAGGAGAATGCCTCAGTATAGGTCTCTGAAAGCAATGGGGAAAGTAGGTCCGAGAAGGCACGGTAGTAATCATTAGTTAGGCCATCTGGCCCTGGAGATTTGCCCAGGGGGAGGGATTTGATACACTTCCCTATTTCTACTTGCGAGATAGGTAGGTTAAGGGATTCCAATTGTTCCTCAGTGAGAGAGGGAAGATTAATACTAGATAGGAAGAATTGTATGCTATCGTCTGTGGGCTGGGGAGTATCAACATCCAATTTTAAGTTGTATAGGGAGGAGTAATAATCAGCAAAGGCATCCGCAATTTCTTGCGGATTGATTTTTTTTTTTCTTTTTTATCTATGGGGTGGTACACGAAAGGGATTTTGGCCTTAATCCTAGCTGCCATCACCCAGTTAGCTAAATATTTTCCAGCATGATTGCTGGAGGAGTAGTGCGACAACTTGAGAGAATACATATATTTATCGTACTTTGCCAGCAGTAAGCGTCGAAGGTCAACACGGAGCTGAGTAAGCTTGTGAGCCGTGTTGAGATCCTGCGTCAGCTTGTTGGAAGATTCTAAGGTCCAAATATCCGCCAGGATGCAATCTAGTTGTTGGGTTGTAGCCGTTTTTTCTCTGGAGCAGATTTGGAGCATAATTGGAGCATAATTCCCCTGATAAAAGCCTTATGGGCACACCAGAGGGTAGTGGGGCTTTGCACCGAGCGGGCATTCAGCTCAAAGAACTCAGCCAGGTTCTTAGAGATAGCAGCAACATGCGAGGAGTTTTGAAATAGTTGAGAATTTGCTCTCCAAACATAGGCTGAGCGCGTTCCTCCACCACCTCAATAGAGACGGGCGCATTATCCGACCATGAGATGTCATGGATGGTGGAGGAAGACACTGCCTGCAGCAACAGCCTGTCCACCAGAATCAAGTAGATTCTGGAGTATGTATTGTGTCTAGCAGAATGGAATGTATAATCCTTCTCGCTCGCATGTTGGCACCTCCAGGCGTCATATAAGTTCTCAGCAGCTAATAGGGGTTGGCGTTTCGGTAAGGATCGACTAGTCCTGGATGTAGTGTCCAGCGTGTAGTCGACCGTCACGTTGTAGTCTCCACAGACAACCAGGGAGCCCTTACGGCATTTATTTATCTTACAAAAAAGTCTATTCAAAAACCGCAGTTGGTGCACATTGGGAGCATAAAGGTTAACAATGGTATAGGGCCTATTGTTTAATTCAGCTAACAGTATCAGGTACCTCCCTTCAGGATCCGCCAGTACTTCAGAGAGGGAGAAGGCTACTGTGTCTCTTATGGCAATAACCACCCCTCTCTTTTTTTGAGGCGGAGGCCTGAAATATGTGAGGGTAACTCTTGTGCTGAAATCTAGGAGTGGCTGTTTTTAGAAAGTGGGTCTCCTGAATACAGAGTACATCCGCCCCTATCTTCAGGGCCTCCTTCCACAAAGAGTTCCGCTTGACCGGGTGGTTTAGGCCGTGGAAGTTAAAGGAAACTAATTTAAGTGACATTGAAAAAGATAGTCAAGCGCAAATTAGACGAGAGGAAACCACATTCAAAGTAAACCTCTGAGACTCTGGGGACTCAGGCTTCCTAGGACACATGTAGTAGAGTGACTGCAGTTCGGCCCTAAGTAGTATTGAACCATTCGGGCACCGACAGACCAGAACAAGACTGCAACAGCGCAGTAAGAAAAAAGGGTTAGTAAAAAAGAAGATCTCCAATGAGATCCGAACGGCACTATGGATGCCCACTTATTTGGGGGGAACAAGCTGTGAGCGCTGGAATGCATCCAGCGACTGGGAATCAGCAGTCGATTAGGGATTTGCAGCAGACTGCTCAGGGGACCCCTTTTTTTTTTTTTTCTTCCCTCTCCTCCGCTGAACTGTCTGACAATCTCCCTGAGTATCCAGCTTTGTAGGCGGGGATGAGGCTGAAGGTGCAGCAGGTTCTTCAGGGAGAATATCGAGGGTACATAGCAGATCAAGCCCTTCTTGTAGGGTGGAGATCACAGAGGATTTACCTTCGTAGGTAATCAACAGTTTCAGGGGGTACCCCCAGCGATATGGAACTCCATGGTTCCGTAAGGCTTTGGAGACAGGCAGGAGTGCCTTACGTCTCTGCAAAGTAAATTGGGAGAGGTCTGCAAACAGTTGCATGTGAGAAAATGTATCAGGGAGCTGGGTATCTCTCCTAAACGCTGACAGAAGTTGCTCCTTAACATAAAAGAAATGAATCCGCATCAGGACGTCACACGGAATATTATCTGGCAGATGTGGAGGTTTAGGGAGCCGGTGGATGCGATCAATAATCAATTCTTGATCCAACAGAGAGGGCAGCAGGGTTTTCATGAGGTCCTGAATATGTTGAGCAAGCTGTGCAGGCAGGACAGACTCAGGAATTCCTCTAACTTTAACGTTGTTGCGTCTGGACCTGTCTTCCAGGTCCGCCATCTTGGATTTAAGCCACTCAATGTCCTCAGACTGATCGTTATGTGCATCAACTAAGGTGTTGTGAGCAACCGCGAAATCCCGACATTTTATGTTCCACATGATACACTCTCCCACTTAGCACTCCTACTTCAGCTTTAAAATTACTGATACACTGCATAATGTCTGTGAAGTGAGGCACGCAGGGAGACAAGCATGTCCTTAAGACTGGATTCAGAGACAGGCTGGTTGGTGGCAGGGAATTCAGAGATACTCATGGATTTCTCTGGTGTCAGCAGAGGAGTTCTGTTCAGCACTCACCTGCAGTGCTTCTCCCGAAACTCTCGGTCTGGATTTTGCTGGGCTGCTGCTGATCGGTCTGGATGTCCTGGCAACCTCCTCCCCTGTCTGTCGCTGGGTGCTGGGCTCCCGGAGGAGGCCGGGAAAGATCCAGGGGAGGAGTGCGTACTGCCGCCGGCGCCATTTTGGCTGGATTCGCGGGCCGCCGGCGGAAAGAAATCCGGCATTTTTTTAGGCTGCCCTTGACCTCTCCCCTTCGGCGACATCTCCGGAGGTTGAGCGGACACTCCGGGGTGTTTCTAGGTAGTTTCGCCGGCTCGAGGGACCCACAATGCGGTAGGATTCCCGTCGGTGGAGCGGAGCTCTGTCCCTATGCGGCCATCCACCAGCGCGTGGTAGCCACGCCCCCGATATATATATATATATATATATATATATATATATATATTTTTAATAACATGTTATACTTACCTTAACTGTGCAGCTAGTTTTGCACATAGTGGGCCCGAACCTGCTCTTCTTTCTGGGATCCCTCGTCGGCTGTTTCGCGCCCCCCCCCCCCCCCAGCTCCCTTGCATGGTGTGGAGTGCTTGCAGGCACGCTCACGTGATACAGCCAGCCGGCCATAGCCGCTCACTGTATCGCTCGGCACTGACACGCTGTGTCATTGGATTTGATTGACAACAGCATGAGCCAATGGCTACACTGCTTTCATTCCATCCACTGTAACCAATCAACAGCCAGGCTGAGCTGGGAAGAGGATGTCGGGGGTGAGCGCGGGACTTTCGAGGGGTCAGGTAAGTAAAACGGGGGGGGGGGGGGGGCTGCTATTGTCTGATGATTTGAATGCATTAAGGTGAAAAAACTTTTACCTTTACAACCCCTTTAAGTTCCTCTAATCTTTCCTCATAGATGAGCTCCTCTATGCCTCTTATCAGTTTGATTACCCTTCATTGCACTTTCTCCAGTTCCCTGATATCCTTTTTGTGAACTGGTTCCCAAAACTGAACTGCATATTCCAGACGAGGCCTTACTAATGATTTGTACATGGCCAAATCAATTTTTCTCTCTGGATTCTATACCTCTTGTAATACAAGAAAGGATTTTGCTCACTTTGGAAACCACAGCTTGACAATGCATGTATTTATTAAGCTTATGATCTACCAGGACACTTAGATCCTTCTCCCCCATTGATTCCCCCCATTTTAATCCCCCTAGTGTGTGTGATGCATGCATATTCTTAGTGCCTAAGTGCATAACTTGATATTTATCAACATTAAACCTCATTTGCCACATAATTGCCCAATTAAAATGTGCATTGAGGTTTGCTTGTAAGATTGAGACACCCTGTAAAGACCTTATTACTCTGCATAGCTTGGTGTCATCTGCAACGACTGAAATGGTACTTTTAACCCCAGACACTATATCATTTATAAATATATTAAAAAGTAAGGGTCCCAACACTGAACCTTGGGGTACATTACCTTAGATCATTCAGAGTAAGAATCATTAACTGCTACTCTCCGAATGTGGTCTTTTAGACATTTTTCTATCCATTTACAAACTATTTTTTTTCAAGTCTGTAGACTTTACCTTAGACATTAGCCATGTGTGGGGTAACTGTGTCCACTTCTTTTGCAAAATCCAGGTACACCATGCCCACAGAAAGCTGATCTGACAACTTTTGTTTTTCATGAATCCATGCTGTCTGTTGCTTAAAATATTTTTTTCCAGCAAGAACTCATCCATGTGGTCTTTTATTAAACTCTCTAATATCTTCCCAACTATAGACGTTAAACTAACTATAGGTACTTGGTAAATACGTTGATCCATTTTTAAATATAGGCACCAAGTTGGCCTTATGCCAATGGTACTATCCCAGTCACTATAAATTAGAAACAATGGCTTTGAAATGGCAGAGTTCAATCGTTTAAGGATCCATGGGGGTATGCCTTTATTCTGTCTAAATATTTCTGGACCATATAATTTTTGAGCCATTGTTGATCATTTGGAGCTGTGTTAATGTCATCCCCATTATGGACATCCCTCATGCTCCTTTGTGTACACAGAGCTGAAGAAGCTATTTCATAAATTTGCCTTCTCTTCGTCCCCAGTCACCCATGCTACATTATTTTGTAACTGGCACCAATTGTTATTTCCTTATTCCCTTACTTTGTAACTGGCTTACATGCTCAGACCTGACCTTTTTATGGTTATTATATTTGAAATATTTGTGGGGGTTGGTCCTACTCTCTTTTGCAATCTGTAGTTTGTTTTGAATTTTTGCGGCCTTGATTTCCTTTTTACATATTCTGTTATATTCTTTGTAAGATTTATTTCCAGTATCTGCTTGTTGCTTACAGATTACATTAAATGAAATAATGTTATGGTCACTGCTGCCCAGATCTTTTATATGAACATTAGTAATAAGCTCTGCATAGTTTGAGATTACCAGGTCGAGCAGAGCATCATTCCTAGTTGGGGCTTCTATTAACTATACCATAAAATTGTCTTGTAATGGGTTTATGCATTTTTGCCCTTTAATGTTGAGGCAGTGCCATTACTCCAGTCAATTTCGGGGTAGTTAAAACCCCCCATTGTCATTACTGTCCCAGCCTTTCAGCCCTTTCTGACTGTGCAAGAAGTCAAGGCTCCACCTCCTCATTAACAGTGGGTGGCCTTTAACAGACTCCAATGATAACCTTTGTAGTATGCACACCCATGTGCAGTTCCAACCATAAGGCTTCAGCCTCATCATACTCTCCATAAACTAGGTCCTCATTCACACTCTCTTTGAGATCACTTCTCACATAGAGAGACACCACCACCTTTCCATTTTATCCTGTCTGTCTGAAAGAGAGCATAGCCAAGAATATTAATAGCCAAGTCATGTGAAACATGAAGCCAAGATTCAGAAATGCCAGTTAAAGCATAGTTCTCTTCATGCACAAAAACTTCCAACTCACCTACTTTTCTTGGCAGACTTCTGGCATTGGTGAATAAACACTTTAATTCCTTGTCACATTTTGCACACGTATTTTGTATATTTTTTATTTTATTACAACTAGTACAATTTCCAATTGTTTGTAACATGGAACCTTATTATCTGCCTAAGGCCCCTTTCACACATGCGGATGGTATGTCCGTATTTCATCCATCCATTTGCTGATGAAATACGGACATACATTCATCCCTATGGGATAGCGGGTGTCTGCCTCCGCAACTGTCCGATTCTATTGTCCGCCTCCGCAACTGTCCGATTCTGCAGACGGAGGAAAATCCTATTTTTCTGTCCGTCTGCAGAGCGGATCGGATGAACACGGACAGACGGTCCGTGCTCATCCGATCCCCATAGAGGAGAGCGGAGAGCTGACAGGGCGGTCCCTGCACAGTGTGCGGAGACCGCCCTGTCCGCTGCCGGGACAACGGAGCGATCCCCGCTAAGCGAGCGGATCATCACGGGGCGGATCATTACTGATCCGTCCCGTGTGAAAAAGGCCTTAGCCCTCCCCCCATCTGACCCCTGTCTGACCTATTATAATATAACAATTTTCCCTCTCCCCTCAATCCTGGTTTAAATACTGCTCCAGCGTTCCCATAAACTTAGCACAGCAGATCCCCTTCCATTTAGGCACACCACTGTAGATCAAAATCCTTTTTATTTGGACATCCCAAAAACTGCAGTAATCAGAATGTGGGGTAGATGCCCTTTGCACACTTCACATGCACTTAGTCATTACAAAGTTATATTTGCAAGGCAGTTCTTATATAGTCCCACCTATAACAGGTGTCACCAGATACCTGTTATAGGTGGTATAGGTATAGACGTCCTGTTACATAGACTACACATGTGAAAAAGAGACCCATGAATATATAATTATATATAACGCATATAAACAAAAGACAAATAACCAAAAATGTATATGTGCTCTATAACAAGACAAAGTGTTGTTCTATAAAGACTAAATATAAAAGGTATATGAAAACATTATCCTAAAACACCCCGTGTCCTTATACTCTAAAACAATTAACCAATAGACAGTATCCTCTCTCACCCTGATATAAACAACAATCAATATATTTATAAGCACATGCATATCAATCGATGGGGGGGGGTCTCCTAACATAGGAATGGTAAAAAAGTAAACCGCACAAGACACAAAGAGAGAAAAGACAATTGACACACAAATTTAACGTGTATTGCAAAACCCGTTCATGTACAATGTGGCTCCCATCTGTGAAAGACACATGGGGCACCATTGCATATAGCACACTATGAAGTTGGTAGGACAGACAATCAGGAATGGACAATGGGGATAAGCGGTATAAATTTAGGTAAAAAAAAACTTCCAGTGAACCACACTATTACCGCCCATCCATCTGTCCCTTTATTTATAACCCTGTGGCTAGTGAATGTCCAAATGGGTCAGAAATAATTGGAGAAAGGATGTGTAGGTGCAAACCATATTTAGCATATATGTTGTACCACAATGAGAAGTCAGCCCAGTGCTCTAGAAATCCAAATCCCTCCTTCTTACACCAGGTCTTTAGCAATGCATTCAGTCCTCTAATCTCCTCCTGTATTACCTGTGTTATGATGGCGGAGTGGGGTGGCTGTCATTCTGGGCCAATGTCATATGGCCTCACCCAATCTTGCCGCAATCTAGCAATCACGGGGGTAAACAGCAATCGTGGGCACGCTGTGTCCTGCTGCCCTTCACCCATGTAGCCAGCTGTGTCCAATCACAGCTGATCACATGTGAACAAGGATAAGCCATTTATTGTCTCTCCTTGCCTCACACTGACAGTGAGAGGAAAGACGATCAGCGTCATCTCCTCACATGGGAGACATGTATAATCCATGCCCTGATTATAGCGTAGCCCCAACATTACCCATCTGTGATGACAGCCTGTGCCCATCAGTGAGGCCAATCTGTGCTGCCTGTCAGTGCCACCTATCAATGCATATCAGTGCTGCATATTAGTGCCTCCTCATCAGTGCAGCCTCATCTGCACACATCTGTGAAGAAGAAAGAATTACTTATTAACATAATTTTGTGACAGAAACTAAGAAAAACGTTTTTTCAAAATTTTCGGTGTTTTTATTTTTTGCTAAAAAAAACAAAACAAAAAAAACAGCAGGGATTAAATACCACCAAAAGAAATCTCTATTTGTGGGAAGAAAATTATAAAAATGTATTTGGGAATAGTGTTGCACGACCACGCAATTGCAATTCAAAGTGTGACGAAGCTAAAAGCTGAAAATGTGCCTGGGCAGGAAGGGGGTGAAGGTGCCCAGTATTGAGGTGGTTAAATTGTTTTTTTTATTTGTTTGGGGTTTTTTTAACCACAAATTTTTATTAGGTTACAAAATGTACAAGAAAAGTAGAAGGGATACATTTCGTATAAGTTTTACATGTAGAAATAGCATAGACCTAAACAGTGGTTAATCAAATGAGGGTATCTTAGAAGTGCAAGGATGTGCAACCTTCTCAAGAGGTTAAGCCTGTCACCCCCTCTGCGTGTTAACTTTGAGTAGAAGCCCAACAGTGACCCTAATGATGGTCCCCTGAGGTGAGTAGTTTAATTTGCAAAGAACACGACCTAAAACAACTAAAAACAACAACTAAAAAAAAACAACCCAAAGATAACTAAATCACTATGGTAACATGCATATAAGGAATCACTACCATCAGTTGCTCCATAGTACATCCAGATGACAATTGCTTCAGCTTTCAGATCACAGGTCATACATACAGACTTCTATATTTATTGGCAAAAACAATACAAGACTAGATTGGCAAATATACATAAAATTGGAGAGAAAACTACTGCTTTCACACTGGGGCGGTATTCAGGCGTTACAGCGCTAAAAATAGCACCTGTGTAAGGCCTGAAAAAAACCGGCCCCTTTAACTCCAGTGTGAAAGCCGGAGGACGGCAGGACGGTGAAAAAAGTCCTGCTAGCCGCATCTTTGCAGCGGTGTATTCACCGCTCCTAAACCGCTCCTACCCATTGAAATCAATGGGACACCGCGGCAATACCGCCGGCAAAGCGCCGCTGCAGCGGCGCTTTGCGGGCGGGTTTAACCCCTTTTCGGCCGCTAGCGGGGGTTAAAACCACCCCACTAGCGCCCGCACACCGCCGCTAAAACGACGGTAAAGCGCCGCTAAAAATAGCGCCACTTTACCGCCGACGACGCTCCCGCTGCAGTGTGAAAGCAGCCTTAATGCAGGTTACCAGTTTCTGTAGGCAACAAGGACCCAGGCTTAATCTATAAGCTGTTGCGGGAGGTTGGATGAAAGCATCTTAGTTGAAGTCTCCTCTCTGTTAGAGATTTTCCTTGGTGTTAAAGCGGGAGTCCGTTTTTTTTTTTTTTTTTTTTTTTTAAAGCCAGCAGCTACAAATACTGCAGCTGCTGACTTTTAAAATAATGACACTTACCTGCCCAGCACGCCCGCGATGTCGGCACCCGAAGCCGATCTCTCGATCGTCTCTCGGGTGCTGCTGCCTCCATCTTGGGTATGGGAATCAGGAAGTGGAGCCTTGCGGCTTAATTTCCCTGTTCCCTACTGCGCATGCGCGAGTCGTGCTGCGCAATAAGGATGGTCCCCGCTGTCTCTGGGATCCGTGTGTTTCCCAGCAGGCAGCGGGGGGACCTTCGGAAAGGGGCGTAGATTCTGCGGAAAGGGGCGTGGCTTCTGCAGAATCCACGCCGGAAGTGGGTGCAGATACCTGTACTGTACAGGTACCTGCACCCCCCTCCCCCCTGAAAGGTGCCAATTGTGGCGCCGGAGGGGGGGAGGGTTCCAATGAGCGGAAGCTCCACTTTAGGGTGGACCTCCGCTTTAAGTCATCATAGATGCCTATTGTTGGCTTATGCCTGACCACCCTTTTGCAATACTTTCAATGGGAGAAACATTCTACAGTTCGCCCTCTAGAAGCCACTTTTGTATCATACATACCATAGGTCACATGTCAGAAGGTCAAGCTATTGTTTGACCACGGTTACAAAACAATAGACTGATCCAATTGTCCACTCAAATAAAACAATTGGTATTTATGCTACCATTGTATCCAGTGGCATTTGTTTGAGAAATATCCGTTCAAACACTCCAAGAAAACATGTCTGTCAAACTACTAAACAGATCCTTCCATGTACAGTAAAGTCTGAATAAATCCTAAAACGGACATTTACATATATATATATATATATCTCAAACGCAACACATTTTGCCCTTGATTTTTCTCTGACTCCACACAGAAAATCACTTCATTACTAACAAAATTCATACTATACATTAATTTGCCTTGAATGCAACCCTCTCCCATATTTCTGCCACTGAGAGTCTTTGGCTAAAAATTAATTAAAAAGTCAGTTAGAAACAAGTCCAGTCTTGTAATACATCAAAGGCCTTGCTTCTTAGTTACATAGTAGGTGAGGTTGAAGAAAGACACAAGTCCATCAAGTCCAACCTGTGTGTGTGCTTTTATGTTGGAATTACATTATATATCTCTGTATGTTGCGATCGTTCAGGTGCCTATCTAATAGTTTTTTGGAATTATTGATGCTCCCCGCTGTAACCACTGCCTGTGGGAGAGAATTTCACATCCTTAAGGCTCTCACAGTAAAGAATCCTCTACTCAGTTTAAGGTTAAACTGCTTCTCTTCTAATTTTAGTAAATGGTCGCGTGTCTATTTAAATTCCCTTTTGTGGAAAAGTTTTATTCCCTATTGTAGGGTCACCAGTAAGGTAATTGTACATTGAAAATATATCCCCCCTCAAGCGTCTTTTCTCCAGAGAGAATAAGTTCAGTGCTCGTAACCTTTCCTCATAACAAAGGTCCTCCAGTCCCTTTTTTAGCTTTGTGCCCTTCTCTGGAGACTCTCCAGTTCCAGCACATTCTCCCTGAGGACTTGTGCCCAGAACTGGATGTCATACTCCAGGTGCGGCCAAGCCAGAGTCTTGTAGAGGGGGAGAATTATCGTTTTATCTCTGGAGTTTATCCCGTTTGCTTTACTTGCAGGGGCTTGGCATTGCATGGCACTGCTGAGCCTATCATCCACCAGGTCCTTTTCCATCCTAGATTCCCCCAGAGGTTCTCCCCCTAGTGAGTAGATTGCATTCATATGTTTGCCACCCAAATGCATTATTTTACATTTTCTACAATAAACCTCATTTGCCATGTATTTGCCCACCACATTAATTTGTTCAAATCTTCTTGCAAGATTTATGCACCAATTCCAGGGCCATTCCTATTTAATTTATTCATAAACAACCTGGAGGATGGGGTAAGCATCTCAATTTCAGTATTTGCAGACGATACTAAGCTAAGCAGGGTAATAATTTCTCTGCAGGGTGTGGAAATCTTGCAAGAAGATTTGATGACACTTCCCATCCTTGCCGCTAATCCAAATTGTGATAGGTCGTCTGCCTCCCCCTCCTCCCTCTGGTTAGGGGGCCTATAGCATACGCCTAGTATTAATTTCACCTTGGTTTCCTTCTTTTGTAGCTCTAACCATAGAGATTCCACCTCCTCCCTTCCTCCATTAGTGGTGATGTCTCTCACATTCACTTGTACATAATTTTTTATATACAGGCATATCCTGTACATAAAGGCATATACCCTTTTTTATCCTCTCTATTCCTGCAATATAGGGAATATCCTTGAATGGTTGCCAGGCAATCATGAGAGCTGTTGAACCAAGTCTCTGAAATTCCTACAAAATCAAAATCCTCCTCGTACAACAGTAGGTCTAGTTCTCCCATCTTCTCTGCCAGACTCCTGACATTGGTGAACATGCCACATAGTTTAGACCAGATGCATATTATCTCCTTATTGGGTGCTCTGAGGTTGCAAATAGAACGTGTTACTGTACTTTCCTTCAGTTTAGGTGCTTTAGTCCACCTACCACTAATGCCCCCAATACTAGCCTCTGGAATTTTTTCTGCGCTATCTCTACCCCTGGACCCTCACCCTGTCGCCTAGTTTAAAAGCCCTTCTAACTTGTCGGTCATCTTCACTCCCAGCCGATTAGCATCTTCTCCATTTAGGTGTAGTCAATTCCTGCTAAAGAGCTGGTAACCGACTGAGAAGTCGACCCAGTTCTCCAGGAACCCAAACCCCTCCTTTCTATACCAGCACCTCAACCACTAGTTTGATTCCCTAATATCCCTTTGCCTTTCTGGTGTGGCTCGAGGTACTGGTAATATTTCTGACAATACTACCTTGAAGGTTGTTTTCCTCAGTTTAGCTCATAAGTTCCTAAAATCGTGTTTTAGGACACTCTGTCTTCCTCTAACTTTGTCATTGGTGCCAACGCGCACCATGACAGCTGGGTCTTTCCCAGCCCCTCCCAATAATCTGTCTACTAGGTCCGTGATGTGCTGAACCCGAGTTCCCGGTAGAGCACATACAGGTAGACCGTGTTAGGCGCTGCTCTGTTCTTATAAGAATTTAGTCCCCTATCACTAGAATCTCTTTCCTTTCCCTTGGCTTTACCCCCACCCTCACTGGAGGAGTTATTCCCTTGGCAGCTAGGGGCATCACTCTGCTCCAGCAATGCTGCTCTCCATAGCTCTTGTGGTCTTCCATCATTCTGTCCATCATGAAGCTACTTTTTTTTCTGGGCTTCCTATGGGTCAAATCAAGAATATCTGTTCCTTCCAATAATAAACATTAGAGTCTTGTCCTTCAGCTACAATCTCTCCTGGATCTCTGACCAACACTTTTCTACCTGCCTATATCCACTTCTGACCCTCCCAAAGAACATTGGCAGGAGGAGAAGAAATATACTGATATTTCCCAGAAGATCATTGCTGTTTATTTTGGAAGGTTTGCTATTATAGAGCCTCACTTTCTACTTTTGCTGAGAAGTATACACTAACCAGTCAGAGTCCCAGCCGCTGTACTAAAGCTCAAGTGCCAACACAAAAATAACTTTACAAGATTCCCTCTTATTCCCGGATAGGCTTCAAATATGTCACTCTTGGTTTCTATGTCATGGGACGCAGTAACTTGGTACCTGTTAAGCACTGTTCTTTCAGGAAGCTTACGTAAATACTGAACTCTGCACTCCATCTGTAAAATCTGCACCCCAGCTCCTACCATCCTCTCATACGGTGTGCATTTGGCTATTGGCCTAAAATGTTAAATTTTTTTCTTGCTTGGGACAGCCATAAGCAATGACAAATTTCTAGAGCAGTTGAAGCGTTGCGGCTTGATTTGCAATGGTGAACAAGAAAAGGTCCTGAATAGGTGTCCACTGCAATGCAACAAAATCAGTCCATTGTTTCCCTCGGGCAGGGGACAGATGAAGTCAATCTGCCAAATCTCTGCAGGCCTCTCGCACCTCTTAATCGAGCTGGTGGTCTTTTGTAATGGCCATTTCCGCACTTCTCCACACACTACAGTTCCCTATTAGTCTATCATGTCTATGGATATGGACAGTCCTCTGTAGTGCCCATTCCTATGTTGCTTTCTGCCCCAAAAGTCCAGATTGCTTGTTGGCCAAGTTCATCAAGGCAGGATTAATTGGCACAACTGCATTCACCTTGGCAATTTTTTTTGCCACTCGGTTATATTTCTCAAAGTCTGGGGCCAGGGGCACATGTGCATCAACATGCCTGACTTTTTTGGTGGGCTTACTTTCAGATGTAGTCCCAGACTTCCTTACCTCTCCACACCACCTTTCTATGAATAATCCATTCATTGGAGTTCCACGTGGGCATCCAAGTTGTCAGTCCTTTACCTGAATACCAGGCCACGTCTGACACTACTCATATACATGTAAAGATTGACTTTTTTTTTTTACTAGAAAATTACTTTGAATCACTGTTTACATATGCGTGCGGGACCAATGTGTGCGTTTGCCACTGCTTGTGAGCACTCGATGATGATGGCACTTAGAATTTTTTTTTTTTTATTTTTTTTTTTTTTTACACTGTTTTTAAAAAATATATATTTTGATCAGGTCCGGGCTTGGCTCAGCCCTTCCTTCTCTGAGCTGGCCGCTCAGCTGTCGGCTAATTGCCAGCTCCTATTTCTCCACAGTTACTCAGCTATTGCTGATATGCTGCCTGTCAGCCCTGCCTACTTAAGCCACCCACTCTAGAGGAGCTCTGTCTTTGCCTTAGGCCCTTTTCATACCGGGGCGGTGCAGGACTTTTTACCATTCTGCTAGCGCACCGCACCAGTGTGAAAGCCCTCCGGCTTTCACATTGGAGGGAAAGGAGCTGCTTTTTTCAGGTGCTATTTTTAGTTTTGTAGCGCCTGAAAAACACCTCAGTGTGAAAGGGGCCTTAGTCAACATCACAGAGAAGCTCTCCTGCATTCCTGTTAAGACTTGCTTGGCTGACATCCCTTCTGGCTCCAGATCCTGCTTGCTTGCTGTTTTACAATACTCATCTCCAGCTCCCTGACGTTTGGCTTGTCTGACTGTTCGTTACAGTTCATGAACTCTGGCTATGTTTGTTCTATTTACTTTTATTATTAAGTGTGATTTAACTGTGTACTTCTGTCTCAGTCTGATTTCATGGTTTCTGTCAGATCACTTTTATTGCTGTCAAAAGGAATGTAAACATCCCTATTTCACTGTCTTCAGTTCCTCTCACTGTGAGGCCGGACATGGATGGCGCCAGTCGCATCACTCCTGGGATTCCCAAGCGCGTGGGAGAGACCGGCAATGGTGGGAGGGGGGTGGGACCCCTTTCCACCGCCTGTAAAATTATTGCAGCGGATGCCCAGCCACTCAGAAGCAGAATCTCTAGCTGAAAAGAATGACACTGACACAGCCACCTCCCTCCCAGGACATATATTTACAGTGGCTGGTAGAGAGGTGGTTAAAGACTGAACAGCTGTCATTGTAGATAGTGACATGAGAAGAAGGATCTTCCTGAAGAGTCATCACTGCAGCTGCAGGGTTGATACGCTGCATACTGACTGAACCCTTCAATTCTTCTGCAGGACTGTGTCTGTACTCGGGTTGTAGGCTGCTGCTGTCCATTGACGCCCAGAGGGGGTGACTATGGCTGAACCATGCTGACTCTCATGTCTCCTGGCAGAGACTGAAAGGGGGATGACTGCAGCACAGGAATTTCTTCTTCTGGCTGGGTGCTGGTTAAAGTGACAAGCCCTGACAACTGTTTTGAAATGTGTCTGACATCACCAGCTGCAGTACTCCCTCTTTATTGTAGGTACCACTTCCATTTCATCAGTGTCTGGTTCTGAGCTACAGTTGCTCTAGTGGTCAATCCATTATCTCTCACCCATCCTGCTATTAGCAGTGCAGTATGGATGATGATTGTGTCCTTTCCTATAATGGTATCTGCACAGTGCTGTGTAGGGCCCAAACAGGTACTTCTAGGGGCACATATCTCTTCTGTGCCCCTGTCAGTTTCTTAGACCAAAATCCAATGGCTTTTGCTCTCTGTCCTTTCTTTTCATGCGCCTGCCACAGATCCCAAGATATGGTACCATCCTGCTCCTTTATATCCAGCTGAAATCATACTCTTTGTCTCATGGGTCCCAATCCCCGATGCTGGAATGGCTTCTTTAGCAACTAAGAATGCAGTCTGCTGCTCTGAACCCATGAGATGTGGGTTCAATCTTTTTCCTTGTTTTTGTGTATAGGCCTCAGGATCAGCCCAAGATGTGGGATGAACTATCTCCAGAATCCCACAACCCCAATAAACCGCTGTGCCTCCTTTTTGGTAGTGGGGACAAAAGTGCCCAGATAGTTTGCACAACTGTCTCTGGAATTTTTTCCACATCATTCCCAGGAATTTCACCTCTGTGGTGGGTCCTTCAACTTTTGTCTCGGTTGATAGCCCACCCTCTTGAATCTCAGGCAATTAGTGAATGAACATACTCTTCAGGAAGCACAGTGAAAGTGTACTGGCGGCCATCCTACACAAAGACAAATTTTCTTAAAGGGGAGTTCCAGGCTTTTTATATTTTTTAAGTCAGCAGCTACAAAAAGTGTAGTTACTGACTTTTAATAAACGGACAGTGATGCGGCGAACGGGGTGTCGCTTCTCTCCCGCTCCTCTCTGCCGGCGCCTCCATTGCCACTCTGGGCACCCGGCCGTGACAGCTTTCAGCTTCACGTCCGGGCACGCATGGCGCATGCGCTAGTTGCGCTGCACTCCTGGAGTGGACAGTCGATCTCCTGGGACCTGTCATGTGTCCCAGGAGATCTCCTAGAGGGAGGGCCGCCTAAGGCGAAAAGAGGAGTCACCTTGGCAGTCCATTGGCAGAAGGAGGACGTGGGACAGGAAGTCCCCCTCCTAATGAAGCCCCCACTCCCCCCCAAAAAAAAAACATTGCATGCCAAATGTGGCATGTAAGGGGGCGAGGAGTGCTTAAAGCGGACGTTCCATTTTTGGGTGGAACTCCACTTTAACAATTGAGATCATATCAGGTGCTGCTGACTTCAATGGAGGTGCTACTGTATTTAGACATCTGTAATCCACATTCCGTCTGTATCTCCCATCAGGTTTCTTTACTGGGAACACCAGAGGTGAGAAAAGACATACAGCAGGTCTAAGGATCCCTACTCTCAACAATTCTTTAGTCTCCGGAATTTTTTTGTGGCCTCCAGGAAGTTTTGAGACAGACTGGCTTCTCTGGTGAAAGAATATTTTGCATTACCTCTGAGGACTGCCTTCACTGCCCTAACAAGATGAGCTTTATCAGGATACACGAAAGTGAATGTGTCCCATTCAGTCTGAATAGACTGACCTTGAAGTACATCTATCCCAAGAATATTTTCGGGTAACTCTGATGCAAAACACTGGTCCCTTGTAAAAAGCCAATTTCATCCGTGTCCTAACTGCTGCTGTGGTTTGCCCTCCCAAACCTTGAACATGGATCACCTTTGTGATGGGAAGATTTGAAATGTCGAGGCAAAAAATGACTTTTCAGGCACATATAAAAAAAAAGTAACAAAATTCCTTTATGCATATCAAAGTACACACTAATCTGCTAATCCGACAATACAAAAACACAAAGAAAAGTTAAATTGTACAAAGGACCCATTGATTGACCCAGAAAGGGAAGTAGAGACACTTAGTAATGCTTCCTGTGGGGTATTAATATTAAATCAAGAAAACCTCCACTAGGGTGTGACATAGGTTGCTGGAATGTTCATAGGTCCTGGTGATTAAAAAACAGATAGGTGTGCGACATGTTATGCGATTTACATACTATCGCTTACTCAGGAGCATCTGTTTAATTAAAAGATTTTTTTTTTTTTAAATAAATAACAAAACAGATGCCAACAATATAGATATCACGTATACAGTGTAGTGTCAAAGTGCATTTTTTGTATGCCTTTTGATATTGACTCACCACGCTTGCCCAGCCCACACTATACTATCGCTGCTGTACCACAAGCCCTCCAGATGAACTCCAAGGGGGAGGGGCACATGGGGGTCCCCCAAAAATTTTAAAAGGACATCAATGTGCAGATTACACAAATGGGGAGGCATCCGGTAAATATGATGTAAGCATATACACAGTATATAAAGAGGCGCTATCAAAGGAGCCGGGTTAAAAGGGTGTATGATGCTAGAAGCCTCCTATAATATATGGACATTTTGATACTTACGAACAATATTAATGTGGACCAAAGTTCCCAGGTATTGCTATATATTGAACGACTCATTTACATTGTCTTTTGAATTTCTGCATAAACAAAGAATTGGGGGGAATGAGACTAGATTAAAATCCCATAAATCTAAAAAATACCAAACGGATGGGAAATGGTATTACAACAGCAAATGAACCTTATTAATTAAAACTTTCAAGTAAGTAAAACAGATGCCGGAATGTTTGACAAGCGAAAGTAATCGTGCATATTGTGCACCCGTAAAGTAGTTATATAAACTCGTAAACAAGCAAACTACACTATCGTCAACAGACTTCAACTATACCTGACCATTTACTGATTACTAAATGCAAATTGGGGCAGCGTTATACTGCTTAACAAAAGCCACTGTAATAAACCTGAAAGAGCCTATAGTCCAACCAGTTAGAAAGACCCAGCCGATGGCAATAAAAACATACTGATCCTTAAGGTCCCATTTAATGGGTATGCAACATACCAAAATGCCCCGGTATTCCTGCTAACAGCGATGATCCCTGGGGTCCTTCAATATCGAAAAAACGCCGGACAGTACGCTGGATGTCACCACACAGACTGAGCGCTTATGTGTTGTGGGTCCCAGCTCACTATTTTTATGCATTCCGTCCGGCATCAGCACGCATCTGAAGTCAGCTCAAACTGGCCGAAAAGAGCACCGTGCATGCGCCGGAAGGTGCACGCGCATTAGACAACATAGGTGTCCGCAGTGCTTGCTTCACTCCTCCGCACATGCGCAGAAAGGGACGCTGCGCCACAGCATCCTCATTGGCCATGAGTCGCTCAAAGATCCCTATGCATGTGAACACAGGCAGAGGTGGGAAGGAATAGGCGGCTCACAGCCTGGATGGCTGTGCTGTGTTCCTGCACCGATGTCAATTCAAAGACAAGGAGGAAAAAACAATATCGGGTGAATGCAACGATACCACTGTGACCACCTGAACAAGAAATGAGACATAACTATACAATAAAACATGAACTACATGCTTTATACAAATATCAAGGCTGCTCAGATACCTTTGCAGCATTGCTATACACTGTATTGTGAATTGCAGGTTTATTTCAATCCTGCTCAACAAAAATATTACTTTGCACACAACATCATTACCAATTAACAGAAATATTCTTGAGGATTAGATGCTTCCTAAATACCCAAAAGTGTAATGGTAATAATAAAACAGATAGAATTTTGGTAATTATTTGAACAGAGGCACTTCATGGACAAATGAAAAATAGTAAACAAGAACAGGACTTGCCCAAAGAAGGGCTCCAAGGCAGTACCCCAGAGGTCCCTCATAGAAAGGGCCTATAGGATAATACCTTGTTAATTCCTGGGGGCCTAGTCGCCCCCAATCTCTCTATCCAATAAGTCTTTTTAGAGAATTCTCTTATCCCAGTTCCCCCCCAAGCAGATCCTGAGTATCCCATCCAACACCATCAATTTAACCATGCTAGTGTTGAATTTGTGATATAAACCTAAATGACGACTAACTGGAGTAAGCATTTTTGCCCACTGAAAGTAGTAGATATGAACTTAAATGTGTTTCTTAAACGGGCGGATAATTTTTCCAACATAATAAGTTCTGCACCTACATCTCATTATATAGACTACCCCAGGCATATCACATGTGGCATGAAAACGGGGAGGAACGTTTTCTCCATTTGGTAATTTAAATCTGCTACCTACTTGTACCCATGGACATTAAGTACATTGCCCGCATATGAATATCTCATTGGGTAAGGTACTGTGCTGACAGTTGGGTCTGTAGTGACTGGCCGTTAGTCTGTCACCTATAGAAGGGCTTTTACGGAAAACGTTTTCCAGAGTATCGTGTACATATCGATGGAGTACGTGGTCCTCACTCAAAAAGTGCCAGTATTTGGCTATGCATGTTCGAAGTTGTTGTTGAGCGGAATATCTGGTTATAAACTTAGTAGTCTGTTGTTCACGAGTGGGTTTGGTCCTAGAATATAGGAGGACAGATCTATCTTGTTTGTGAGGGGAAGTATTTCCTTGCAATAGTGTAACTTCAGCTCCAGTATTAACTAATGCCACCATGTATATGAGAAGATGACTTCCCCCACCATACAGTGACAGGTGCATATGGGCATCGGTCTCCTGTTGTCGCTGTCTTCACTGCTATTACAGGAGTAGAGATAACTCATTCACCCAAAAAAAGTGTAGTGTAAAAAGTTCTTTAACCGCTTCCAGACTGCCCCACATACTGTACATTCAGTGCAGCCTGGCTGCACAAGAATAACGTGCAGGTACGTTATTGGCGCCCACGCCCACCGTCCCCACGGTGATCGGATTTGATTCAGAAGTGACAAGTCATTAGGTCCAGGCCAATGATTTATGGCCAGGACCTGCTGATTGGTTCTAACGAATGGCACAATGTCCTGTGCCTGTGTAATGTAAACACAGGCAGAGGAAATTATGCAATCTCCTCTCCTGGAGCCCTTTTTTTCAGTTCCAATGTGAGAGGAGAGAGCATCTACAGTGAATACATGCACAACACTGACACCACAACACACGGCACATTTAACCCCTTGATCGCCCCCCCCCGTTAAACTCCCTGTCACAGTGTAACTAAGTAGAGTGTAGAGATTTTTTACTTATCACTGTATTGGTGTCACTGGTGTCTCCACTTAGCAATAGTGGCAGTTCCAGGTTCAGGGTACCCGCCATATATTCCCTAATAACGTTTTAACCCCCTGATCATTCCCAGTTAACCCTTTCACTCCCTATCACAGTTTCATTAGTACAGTGTACAGATCTTTTTTTTCTGATCAATGTATTAGTGTCACTGGTGGCGCCAGTTAGCGTCAATTCCAGACAGTGTTAGATTTCAGCCCTTTGATTGCCAGTACCACTAACACACACACACACACACACACACACCTCCATTACTAGTATAGTGTCTGAACGGATCAATATATTTGATCTGATTAGAACTATACTAATGCTTCCAATAGTATAGTGTTCCCAAAAATGCGGCGTTGGCAGGATCAGCCCCAACACCTGCCAGCACCTGCGTTTAACCCCTCCACTAACAAGTGCAGTATCAGTAGATCACTGTCACTTCCTATACACAGTACACAAAACAGCATTAGCAGTGTCAGGCGTGATCTCTGCTAGCACTATCAGTTAGATTTTTTTGTAATGGTTCAGAGTCCTCGACAACCAGGTGCTTTTTGTTTTACCTTTGAGTCACACTAGGTACCTGTAAATTTATTGGCCTAAATGTCAAACAAAAGATACTCTAGTGAAGAGGCCTACAGGATACTAAGCATGACAGATGAGTGATGGGAAGTCCTCACTGTCAGATTTAGGCTCAGTATTCAAACCTGTAGAGCAACAGTACCCTGACAGATGGCTCTGATGATGAGGCAGAGGTCCCTGCTAGGGTCAGGTGTACCTGACCCCGTTCCTCTGTTACTGAAGTGCTACAATCACATGATTCTCGTATGCAGCAGAGTGCCGGTACTAGTGCCGCTCTATCTTCTGGTGAACTGGCAAGCACCAACGGCCTAGTAAACCCTGGCTGTAGACAAACCAGCGCTGCAGTAATACTTGGTGACGTGGCGAGTTCCATAAGTGCAGTTCAAGCTGGAATTTGTGGCTAGCACGAGTAGTGTCCTGCATAATGCCCTTCATAATGCCCTTGCAAATCCTGATTGGCAGCCCACAGATTCTGCAGCGCCCGTACTTCCATTCTTTGGCCAACCTGGAGTTCAGGTGGAGACAGCAGATTCAATGACCCTTTTTTTTTTTTTTAGCTGTTTTGCACTGACGATCTGTATGGATATATTGTGGACCAAAGCAATTTATATGCTAATCAATTTAAACCCATGCCAGACAATTTGGCTGGAAATCTATCACGGTTCCTGAATTTAAGACCTTTCTGGGCCTATCCCTCAGCATGGGCATTACTAAAAAGAATTAGTCCACTGACCCAATTCATCATATGAATACAAAGAATTACCGCTCTAAGGTAATGACTTCTCCCAAAACAGCTGTCTCCACAATCCCACAGGGTGCTGGCTCTGTTTGCAACAGGAACTGAAGTAGAAAAGATGTAGCTGGATAGCCGCACTCCAAATTATTCAACTTTATTTAAAAAATGTAATTAAAATCATAGCATCTAGGCTGGCAAACAGACTAACTGCACAGCCGCTGACATGTTTCACACCGAACACGGTGCTTAGTCATAGCTAATGAGCAGAATATACATACAGAGCTATATACACACACACAAGCAATTAGACAAATGAATAAAATATGTGTATGACAAGATAGCAATTAAGGAAACACCTGTGAACATCCAAAGTCTAAAGATTAACATTTAAATGAATGAAAGGAAAAATACTTTTTCCCCTAAAACACCAAAATCAAGCTGACACATTGAAAGCATACATAATGGTAATAAATTAATGACATGATAAATATTATCCTTAGGTGAAGAGGTATAGGTGTAACCTAAAGAAATAAAAAATGACTTAAGTAAAAACATTTTTCATTTTGTATGTAAAAAAATGTTATATATTTTTTCACACGCATTGGCAGACACACAAAAAAAAAAGGGAGAGAAAGAAACAAACTCTCAATGTGTGTGCATGTCAATACATGGGCTCATTGAATGTCAAACCCACCAGAGAAAAACACACAAAAAATATTCCCTAAAAATGACACATCCCAAAAAAGGTTTCATAATAAAAAGATTGCAAATATCGCATTATTGGATGTGTCTGCTTAGGTCATCTCCTATGATACAATGCATAGATATCAAAAATAAAAGTAAATATAAATATAGGAATAGACCAAATGAACGATCGATATCGAATGTTCTAAAACCAAGGGCAGGTTCAATGCGAATATCACTATACCGACATATGCCTGTGTTTTCTGCTGCCATGGCTATGGGCTAGTTACAAGCAAATATTGCAGTTTATGCACTTCAATGACAATAAACTCTGTCATCCTCAGGGTGACCCTGGATATGATCGGCTCCATAAAATTCGGCTCCTCGTAAACCGATTCAACCAAAAATTTGCAGTCTTTTATATCCCTGAAAAAGATGTCTGTGTCGATGAGTCCCTGATTACGTTTTCTGGCTGCCTTATTTTGAAAAAGTTTCTCCCCAGCAAGCGTGCCAGATATGGGTTCAAAATGTATAAGCTCTGTGACAGAGAAACAGGCTATATGTGCAGTTTCCTTGTTTACGATGGAAAAGATAGCAGTGCGGAGCCCTCTGACATCCCAGACTACATAGGGAGCAGTGGCAAGATTTGTTTTGGACTTGGTGTCACCCTTATTCGGAAAGGGGTACCATTTATACATGGACAATTTTGATACAAGAGTGGAACTTTTTATACACCTCTTTCCATCTGCAATTGGCGCGTGTGGCACTGTGCGATCTAATCTCCAGGGCTTCCCCCAACAGCTTGTAAATGCCCCATTTAGATGCCCTGATAATCCCCTGGTCTCATTCAGGGTAATCTATGATTTTGCTCCAATGCAAATTCTACCTTGTCTGCCCTGCAAAAACCACCATTTGAGTCCATCAGGGATATTCCTCCTAGATGGCTTTAAGGGCAGCACAGTGGTGTAGTGGTTAGCACTCTCACCCAGTAGTAAAAAGGGTCGCTGGTTCGAATCCCTACCACGACACTACCTGCCTGGAGTTGGCATGTTCTCCCTGTGCCTGCATCTGTTTCCTCTGGGTACTCCAGTTTCCTCCCACACTCCAAACACATGCAGGTAGGTTAATTGGCTTCTGTGCAAAAATTGCACTGCACCAGAAAGAAGCCACTTATGTACCCTCCTGACCCCCAGTACCATGCCCTCTTGAAGCTTCTGTTGAAGCTTCTGTAGTGTGCCCTCCTAAACCCCCACTTCTATACTCTCCTTGCTCCTCAGTACTATACCCTCTTAAACCCCCCAGTATCATGCCCTCCAGACACCCATTACCGTGCCTTCTTAGCCCCCAGTACTGTGCCCTCCTGACCCCCCCCCCCGGGACTGTGCCCTCCTGACCCCCCCCCCGGGACTGTGCCCTCCTGACCCCCCCCCCCCGGGACTGTGCCCTCCTGACCCCCCCCCCCCCCCCCGGGACTGTGCCCTCCTGACCCCCCCCCCCCCCCCCAGGGACTGTGCCCTCCTGACCCCCCCAGGGACTGTGCCCTCCTGATCCCCCCCCAGGGACTGTGCCCTCCTGATCCCCCCCAGGGACTGTGCCCTCCTGACCCCCCCCCCCCCCAGGGACTGTGCCCTCCTGACCCCCCCCAGGGACTGTGCCCTCCTGACCCCCCCCCCCAGGGACTGTGCCCTCCTGACCACCCCCCCAGGGACTGTGCCCTCCTGACCCCCCCCAGGGACTGTGCCCTCCTGACCCCCCCCAGGGACTGTGCCCTCCTGACCCACCCCAGGGACTGTGCCCTCCTGACCCCCCCCCCCCCCCCCGGGGACTGTGCCCTCCTGACCCCCCCCGGGGACTGTGCCCTCCTGACCCCCCCCCGGGGACTGTGCCCTCCTGACCCCCCCCCCCCGGGGACTGTACCCTCCTGACCCCCCCCCCCGGGACTGTGCCCTCCTGACCCCCCCAGGGACTGTGCCCTCCTGACCCCCCCCAGGGACACTACCTGCCTGGAGTTGGCATGTTCTCCCTGTGCCTGCATCTGTTTCCTCTGGGTACTCCAGTTTCCTCCCACACTCCAAACACATGCAGGTAGGTTAATTGGCTTCTTTGCAAAAATTGCACTGCACCAGAAAGAAGCCACTTATGTACCCTCCTGACCCCCAGTACCATGCCCTCTTGAAGCTTCTGTTGAAGCTTCTGTAGTGTGCCCTCCTAAACCCCCACTTCTATACTCTCCTTGCTCCTCAGTACTATACCCTCTTAAACCCCCCAGTATCATGCCCTCCAGACACCCATTACCGTGCCTTCTTAGCCCCCAGTACTGTGCCCTCCTGACCCCCCCCCCCTCCCGGGACTGTGCCCTCCTGACCCCCCCCCCCCCCCGGGACTGTGCCCTCCTAACCCCCCCCCCCCGGGACTGTGCCCTCCTAACCCCCCCCCCCCCCCGGGACTGTGCCCTCCTGACCCCCCCCGGGACTGTGCCCTCCTGACCCCCCCAGGGACTGTGCCCTCCTGACCCCCCCAGGGACTGTGCCCTCCTGATCCCCCCCCCAGGGACTGTGCCCTCCTGATCCCCCCCCAGGGACTGTGCCCTCCTGACCCCCCCCCCCCCCAGGGACTGTGCCCTCCTGACCCCCCCCCCCCAGGGACTGTGCCCTCCTGACCCCCCCCCCAGGGACTGTGCCCTCCTGACCACCCCCCCAGGGACTGTGCCCTCCTGACCCCCCCCAGGGACTGTGCCCTCCTGACCCCCCCCAGGGACTGTGCCCTCCTGACCCACCCCAGGGACTGTGCCCTCCTGACCCCCCCCCCCCCCCCCGGGGACTGTGCCCTCCTGACCCCCCCCGGGGACTGTGCCCTCCTGACCCCCCCCCCCCCCCCCGGGGACTGTGCCCTCCTGACCCCCCCCCCCCCCCGGGGACTGTACCCTCCTGACCCCCCCCCCCCCCCGGGACTGTGCCCTCCTGACCCCCCCAGGGACTGTGCCCTCCTGACCCCCCCCAGGGACACTACCTGCCTGGAGTTGGCATGTTCTCCCTGTGCCTGCATCTGTTTCCTCTGGGTACTCCAGTTTCCTCCCACACTCCAAACACATGCAGGTAGGTTAATTGGCTTCTGTGCAAAAATTGCACTGCACCAGAAAGAAGCCACTTATGTACCCTCCTGACCCCCAGTACCATGCCCTCTTGAAGCTTCTGTTGAAGCTTCTGTAGTGTGCCCTCCTAAACCCCCACTTCTATACTCTCCTTGCTCCTCAGTACTATACCCTCTTAAACCCCCCAGTATCATGCCCTCCAGACACCCATTACCGTGCCTTCTTAGCCCCCAGTACTGTGCCCTCCTGACCCCCCCCCCCCCTCCCGGGACTGTGCCCTCCTGACCCCCCCCCCCCCCCCGGGACTGTGCCCTCCTGACCCCCCCAGGGACTGTGCCCTCCTGATCCCCCCCCCAGGGACTGTGCCCTCCTGATCCCCCCCCAGGGACTGTGCCCTCCTGACCCCCCCCCCCCCAGGGACTGTGCCCTCCTGACCCCCCCAGGGACTGTGCCCTCCTGACCCCCCCCCCCCCCCAGGGACTGTGCCCTCCTGACCACCCCCCCAGGGACTGTGCCCTCCTGACCCCCCCCAGGGACTGTGCCCTCCTGACCCCCCCCAGGGACTGTGCCCTCCTGACCCACCCCAGGGACTGTGCCCTCCTGACCCCCCCCCCCCGGGGACTGTGCCCTCCTGACCCCCCCCGGGGACTGTGCCCTCCTGACCCCCCCCCCCCCCCGGGGACTGTGCCCTCCTGACCCCCCCCCCCCCCCCCCCGGGGACTGTACCCTCCTGACCCCCCCCCCCGGGACTGTGCCCTCCTGACCCCCCCAGGGACTGTGCCCTCCTGACCCCCCCCAGGGACACTACCTGCCTGGAGTTGGCATGTTCTCCCTGTGCCTGCATCTGTTTCCTCTGGGTACTCCAGTTTCCTCCCACACTCCAAACACATGCAGGTAGGTTAATTGGCTTCTTTGCAAAAATTGCACTGCACCAGAAAGAAGCCACTTATGTACCCTCCTGACCCCCAGTACCATGCCCTCTTGAAGCTTCTGTTGAAGCTTCTGTAGTGTGCCCTCCTAAACCCCCACTTCTATACTCTCCTTGCTCCTCAGTACTATACCCTCTTAAACCCCCCAGTATCATGCCCTCCAGACACCCATTACCGTGCCTTCTTAGCCCCCAGTACTGTGCCCTCCTGACCCCCCCCCCCTCCCGGGACTGTGCCCTCCTGACCCCCCCCCCCCGGGACTGTGCCCTCCTAACCCCCCCCCCATCCCCCCCCCCCCGGGACTGTGCCCTCCTAACCCCCCCCCCCCCCGGGACTGTGCCCTCCTGACCCCCCCCAGGGACTGTGCCCTCCTGACCCCCCCCCCAGGGACTGTGCCCTCCTGACCCCCCCCCCAGGGACTGTGCCCTCCTGACCCCCCCCCCAGGGACTGTGCCCTCCTGACCCCCCCCCAGGGACTGTGCCCTCCTGACCCCCCCCCCAGGGACTGTGCCCTCCTGACCCCCCCCAGGGACTGTGCCCTCCTGACCCCCCCCAGGGACTGTGCCCTCCTGACCCTTCAGTAGTGTGCCCTCCTGACCCCTCTGTACTGTGCCTTCCCCTGACCCCCAACCCTTTACACTGCCTTGTGGACTTCTTGTCCTTAGCCCTGCTAACCCCTCACCCCGTCATCTGCCTTACTGATCTCTGAGCTCTACATACTACTAACCCCTGTACACTGCCCTACATCATGCAGACCTCTGCACACTGCCCTGCCTACTACTGACCTCTGCACACTGCCCTGCATCCTGCTGACCTCTGCACACTTCCCTGCATCCTGCTGACCTCTGCACACTGCCCTGCATCCTGCTGACCTCTGCACACTGCCCTGCATCCTGCTGACAACTCTACACTTCCCTACCCACTACTGACCTTTGGGGGCTTATTAGTTATCTGCGTTACCCTGGTGATCTTTGCTCTCTTCCATGTTGTCATGGTCTATCTCCACCTCACAAAGGTTGCCTATCCCTGGTCTAAGGTATATTGCTTATTAATTCCCTGTTAAGGTGCAGTATACCAGATCTGTTTGTTGAATTAAGGGATCTGACTACAGAAAACTGATATTTCATTTTTGGTGGACTCCATCACCTACTGACATATTGTAACTCTTACCTGTGCTGGCTACATAGACCAACAACTCTTTCTAGATACTCCACATTGTCAAAACAAAAGGGAAAAAAATACCACAGGAAGGATTTAGATCCCTGGGTGCTGAATGTTGTATTGGTGTGCCGCATGAGAAAACGGGTACATAAATATGCTTCACTGGTTGAGATGTAGCAAACATCCTGTTTTTGTTTGTTGAGAAAATACCTCTGTGAGATTATAAAGATTTATTTTACAGATTGATTTGGTTTTGGTTTATTGTTTTGTTTGCATCTTTATCATCCAAGTGTTTTCATTGCATTGACAGACTTCTGCAGGAGATTTAAGACTTTAAAAAAAATATAACAAACATGTTATACTTTCCTGCTCTATGCAGTGGTTTTGCGCAGAGCAGCCCTAATGCACCTCTTGTCAGGTCCTGCGACTGGCTCCTCCTCCATTCTGAGTGCCCCCCATGGCAAGCCACTTGCTATGCGGCTCTCATGCGGTCACCTGCTGTCTCTTCACAGGCTGTGATTGACAGTAGCAGGAGCCGATGCCTCCCACTGTTGCCTGCATGGCCAGTGAGGAGAGAGAGAGCAGGCGGCACAGTGCTGGATTGAGATTGGGCCGAGGTAAGTATAAGGGAGGCTGGGGGAGAAACTGCATACACAAGCTTTATTACCTTAATTCAGAGAGTACATTAGGGGGTAAAAAACAGCTGCCTTCCCATGAACCACTTTAATTTAGTGAGAATGAGAACTAATGTGTTGGTTTTTATCTGTATTTTAGGCAGAGAAAGATTCTACATCTACGGACCCCTATTATTGTCTGTCTGACTTCATTGCCCCTCATAATTCTGGAATACGTGATTACATGGGTGTTTTTGCTGTAGCCATTTTTGGTGTGGAGGACCTGAGCAAAGCTTATGAGCTTAAGGGGGATGACTACAACAGTATCATGCTCAAAGCCTTGGGGGACAGGCTTGCTGAGGTAAGCAAAAAAGGTGCAATCTAAAGCTGAACTCTCACCAAACGGATTACGAAATGCATGCTTAATATATATGAATATGAATTGTTTGATGCTGTACCTGCCAAAATATTTGTATTTATCCATGTTTTGATGCACACATCTACTTCACAATGCACAGTCTAGAGCAACGGTGTTCAAACTCAATTTCATTGTGGCCACAACAGCAGTATGGTTGCCGTCAAAGGCCCAGTTGTATCTGGGATGCACTTCGTATAGAGTGCAGGGTTCAGGTGTTCATTATGTACAGAGCTTTAGAGTTCAGTATTATGCTGCGTACAGAGTGCAGAGTTCAGAAAAGTGTTATGTACAGAGTGCAGCTTCAGGGGTGCCCAATGTAAAAAGTGCAGAGTTCAGGCGTATACTATTATGTATAGAGTGCAGGGTTTAGGGGTGCAAATGCGTACAGGGTTCAGGCTTTAGGAGTGTGTTATGGACAGAGTGCAGTGTTCAGGGGTCTGCTGTGTACACCCTAAGGGTGTGCTATATGCATTATGCAACCCCAACACCCCCCCCCCACTTCCCCAAAAGCTTCTTTACATCTCTCTCTCTCCTACCTAGCCTGGCTCTAGTACCTTTCTGTGTGGATGGCACTGCCTCGCCTTGCAGGGAGAATGTTCGCTCTCTCCGATTCTGGAGATCTCCATCAGTGGGGAGAGGGCTACACGACAAGGCCTGGCAGGCTGGATTTGGCCCACTGGCTTTTTGTTTGACATTTAATTTAGAGGATGAAAGTACTTTCTAGCATAGTAAAAAAAATAAAAATTCAGTGGTGTAACCTTCTCCTCCAGCCTGGTGAGGAAGAATGGCAGAAAACTGATTAGGAAAAGAAGAAATGGCTACACACCGACAATATTGATCCAACGTAGATTTATTGAAACAAGATAGTACTCCTCAAAAACTGATTGGCCCCTGGTGGCCAACTAATACCCCATCCTGCTCTTGGATTTGTCATTCTAAATGTCAGGGACCAGGTAAACAATCACCTCCCACTTTGCATCGCTAGCTGCATCAGTGAATATGTGGTACACATATATCTGTTCAGTCCCGCTGGCAGCAGAGGCTGTCTATTTCCAGCTGTAGGCAGAGTCAGCTTGCTGCAGAACCCTTATCCCTGCAGGCTGTAAGGATAGAGCCCTGCAGATGCTTTCAATTTGACTCTACAGCTGGAATAAGATGCTGAACAAGAAAAAAATGGGAGTTCCTGTAAAATGTATTTTAAAGGTCAACTGATTTTTACTGCATAGTTACCATCGGTCCAGCTTGGACTAATGTAAATATGCACATCTCTTTTCTAAGGGACTACTGTTACAAGTGGTCAATCATTGTAGTAGCCAAGCTGGACCAATGTAACGATGCAGTAAAAAATCATTCAACTTTAAATGTTTAATGCTCTGGGTAAATAGGGTTAGTAATGCACTGCAGTGTTACTGCCAGTACATTAAGGATGCTTTTACAGGGAGTGGAGTCTGTGAGCAGATCCCCTGCTGAACTGGAGCTGAACAGAATAGATGTCAGTTTATTTTTATTTCCATGCCTGTTCAGTTTGTGCCTGGCAGACACTGGCTGTTCATTTTAATCTGGCTACCTCTGATACAACACGTTTGGTAATTATGTCTGGAAAAACAGAAAGACACAGTCCTTTTTTTCCTTTTTATTAAATTTTTTTTTTTTCAGACCTGGACGAACGGTCAGGTGTAAATGAACACGAGTTGGCTCCTGATCAGGTCCGCCTGAAAAATTGCAGTCGGACCTGATCAGAATGTCCATGTGAAAAGGCCTAAGATGCATTTCATTAAGGTGCTCATTTATTTTTAATGGGCTGCCAGTGCATCCCAGTATGTTGTAGTCTGGCATCCCATCAGGGTTCAGTGCTAAAACTGCTGTGTTTAACCACTTCAATACCATGCACTTTCCACCCTTTCTGCCTAGGCCAGTTTTCAGCTTTCAGCACTGCCAGTTTTTAAATGACAATTGTGCGGTCATGCTATACTGTACCCAAATAAAATTTTTATCATTTTGTTCCCACAGTTTTTTTTGGTGGTATTTGATTACCTCGATTTTTTATTTTTTTGTTAAATAAAATACCAAAAATGTATTATTAAATTTATTTTATAAAATTTTTAATAAGTATATTTTCTCCTTCACTGACAGGCGCTGATGAGGCTGAACTGATGGGCACTGGTAGCCGGCACTGGTAGCCGGCACTGGTAGCCGGCACTGATGGGCACTGGCAGGCATTGCTAATGGGCACTGACTGTCATCCATGGTAGTCCAGGGTTGCATACCTGGTGGCCATCCATTGTGGGCATCCCTGGTGGTCCAGTGTGGGCATCCTTGGGGGGCCTTTGCTGATAATCAATGAGCGCACACTCCCCCTGTCAGGTGAGTCACCAATCGGCTCTCCTCTACTCGCGTCTTTCAGATGCAAGTGAGGAAAAGCCGATGCGTAGCTTTTCCCGTTTACACTGTGATCAGCTGTGATTGGACATGGCTGATCACACAGTAAAGAGCCTTCATCAGAGGTTCTTTACCGAGATCGGTGTTGCAGTATGTCAGTCTGACACGCCTCACCACCGATCGCTGCAGTGCGCACCCCCACGGGCGCTTACCGACTGTTATTCTGAAAGACTGCATATGATGTTCAGTCAGGGTAACTGAACCACCGCCCATCATTCTGCTATAGGCCGGGTGTGAAGTGGTTAAAGAGGAAGTGGTATGCCTGCATTTACAGTGGATAAGCTGAGTTGACAAAAAACAGTAATTAGAATATTGGCCGATCTAGAGGAATTATCCGATTATGCAATCCACTTTTGGCAAAGGAGCGGGGCCAAAAGTTGTCAAACAATTAGCTCCTGCAGTCAATCGTTTACAAGCACTGTTTAGGTATTCTGACAGCCAGCACTAGCAGCTCTCAACATAGCCCAGCGGGGGGGTATGTGTGCAATATTCAAAATGTTTATATCCCATATCAGGTAAATCAATAAATGCAAAAACATATATATAACATTTCTACAGTAGCGCTCAAAAAAAAATTAGACCAACATTTTAATAATGTCCAAAATTATGTGAATGTCCATAAATAAATTGTGGAAATATATTGCAATTCTACACAAGTATAAAAAGCAGTCCTTTTTTGAAAAGTGCAAAGAAAATATGTGAATATTACACTGAAATCCTCCACCAGTGATGAACAAGAGATCAACCCCCTTAAAGAGAGAGTAAACCCTGATGAGTTTACTTCCTCTTTGATTCCATGCAAAGGTAAAGCATAATGGACTACTATGCATCGCATAGTAGTCCATTATGTGTCACTTACCTGACACAGGAGCCAGCAAAGTCACCGCTGTCCCCTGTAGTCCGGCGCATCCATCTTCTTGGTGGGTCTCCTGCTCCGCCGCTGTCATTCGGCAAAGCACGGGAGCCGCCACTCGCGACATATCGCCGTAGACCTTGGCACGCTCAGTGCACCTGCGCGCCGCTGTCTACGGCGCATGCGCCATAGACAGCGGTGCCTGTCTTTCAGCAAATATCTCCTAAACGTGTAGGTTTAGGAGATATTTCTTGGACCGACAGGTAAGCCTTAATCTAGACTTACCTGTAGGTCAAAGTTGGTTGTAAGGGTTTACAACCACTTTAAGAAAAGCACTCGCCAAATTCTGTTGCCATTCAGTCTCATGTTTGGCAAAATAAGCTCTAAGAGTCTCTTGTAAACACCACACTCTGTTCAGTTGACTGGCTATAAACTCCACATATAGGGAACAAAATAGAGATGGAAGCCTCCAATAGTGTAAAATCACTTAGGATAACAAATTTATTTAAAATACATTTTGCACCTACATCAATTCAAATTAAAAGCAGCTTTTTGTTACATGGTACAAGCTCTGCACTACGTTCTCACCAGTCCTTCACTCTCTAGACATCAGATTGCCATCCCAGACTCACCATACAGTTGCAGTGTAGCCACGCCCGACGTGTTTCGTCACGTCCAACTTCGTCACGGGGTGGTGGCATGGCAACCAAGCTCAAATACCTTCCTCCATACAGATTAGCCAATCGTGCTGTTTCCAGCTTTAATTAGCATCAGGGCACATATGTTAATATGCATAAATCACTACTACTCATTTGCACTATTGATCCCAGAGTCTCCGCGTGCGATCAATCGGCGAAGTCAGCTGCTAAATGAAAACACCTTTCAAACATGCTGCTGCATCATCCATGTGTGAAATTAACCCCCATCATAACCAAATTTGGATTACATGGAAAAAATTCACCTTACACCTGATGCATCTGATGTTTAACCAGTTCCCGACCGGTGCGCGACAATGTACGTCGGCAGAATGGCACGGGCAGGCAAACTGGCGTACAGGTACGTCCAGTTGAAATTGCTGCCCTGCAATCGCGTGCGTGCTGCCAGCGGTGCGCACTTGTGGCGGTCAGGACCCCCGTGAGTCCGGTCGTGGGTCCCGCAGACTCGATCACAGTGGGGATACCCGCGATTGTCTAACGGGGAGATGCTGATGTAAACAGCATCTCCCCATTTTGCCTAGCAACAAGTGGCACTGATTTCTGCTCCCTGTGATTGAAGCAGAGATCAGTGTTCATGAACACACAGCCCAGCTCCCCAGTTAGTAACACGCCCCTAGGACACACTTAACCCCTACACAGCCACCCCCTGGTTAACACCTTCACTGCCAGTGTCATTTACACAGGAATCAGTGCATTTGTATAGCACTGATTGCTGTATAAATGACAATGGTCCCAAAAATGTGTCAAAAATGTCCAATGTGTCCGCCATAATGTTGCAGTCACAATAAAAATTGCCGCCATTACTATTAAAAAAAAATATATTAATAAAAATGCCATAAAACTATCCCCTATTTTGTAAACGCTATAAATTTTGCGCAAACCAATAATCGCTTATTGTGTGTTGTTTTTTTATTTTTTTAACAAAAATATGTAGAAGAATACGTATCAGCCTAAACTGAGGAAAAAAATGTTTTTTTTTAAAATATTAAAGTAAAAAATAATGCGTTTAAACAAAAAAATTGTGGCTCTTTTTTTGTTTATAGCGCAAAAAATAAAAATTGCAGGGGTGATCAAATACCACAAAAAGAAAGCTCTATTTGTGGGGGAAAAAGAACGTCAATTTTGTTTGGGAGCCACGTTGTGCGACAGTGCAATTGTCAGTTAAAGCGACGCAGTGCCGAATCGCAAAAAGTGGTTTGGTCTTAAGCCAGCAAAATGGTCCGGTCTGAAAGTGGTTAAAATCATAATGCAATGTAAGCTACAATAAGTTAACCCAGGGCTTCACAAATTTGCTTGGAATCTAGGAGCCAGCTAAAAAAGCCAGGTCCGTAACTGCAATCCGGACCTGTCCCTGGCCTGACATGGAGATGTGTGAGGGGAAGATAGCCCCCCCCACCTGTCTCCAAGTCATTGCCCATAGCTCTTAGAGGGACATTTTATTTATTTTCAAATGACAATTTTATTTTTATTTTTATTTTTATTGCATTTTAGTGTAAATATGAGATCTGAGGTCTCTCTGACCCCAGATCTCATATTTAAGAGGACCTGTGTGCTTTTTTCTATTACAAGGGATTTTTACATTCCTTGTAATAGGAATAAAGGTGACAATTTTTTTTTTTTTTTTTTTTTTTTTTTTTTTTTTTAAAGAACAGTGAAAAAATAAAAAGTTAAAATAAGAATTTTTTTTTTTAAATGTACCCTGTTCAGCTTGCGTGCAGAAGCGAGTAGTGCCCGCATAGGAAATCGGTGTTCAAACCGCACGTGAGGTATCGCCGTGATCGGTATAGCGAGAGCAATAATTCTAGCCCTAGACCTCTGTAACTCAAAACGTGCAACCTGTAGAATTTTTTAAACGTCGCCTATGGAGATTTTAAAGGGTAAAAGTTTGTCGCCATTCCATGAGCGGAAGCAATTTTGAAGCGTGACATGTTGAGTATCAATTTACTCAGCGTAACATTTTTCACAATATAAAAAAATTTGGGCTAACTTTACTGTTGTCTTATTTTTTTAATTAAATAAATAATTTTTCCCCAAAAAAGTGCGCTTGTAAGTCCGCTGCACAAATACGATGTGACAGACAGTATTGCAACGACCACCATTTTATTCTCTAGGTTGTTAGAATAAAAAATATGGGTGGGCAGTGAAAGCTCCATTAGCATTGCTGGCTGTCATACCAACAGCCACCACTAGAGGGCGCCAGATTACAGAAGGAAACATAGGACCGCAGAAGGCCTCAAAGCCGCGGCCTCAATTACCAGCTGGCGGCGGCGCGGCCCGACACGATCACGCCGGGGGGGTGCACGGAGACAGGATACCCCCAGCTGTGCTGCCCCAGGCGCCAGGTCGCTAATTCTAGTCGCAAATGCGACCTGGCGCCCGGGGTTTGTCGAGCCCTGAGTTAACCCATTATACAGTGGGTGTTAGAAAATCACAACATGTCAGCGCCACTACTAAAGAGATAAAATCCCTTCAGGAGATGAATGCTTCATCCATATTTTCAATTAACCCCGTGCTCACGAGATACTAATTGCCTAACCACACTGAGCTATGTTTCATAGGTCTCAATACCAATGTTTTTATAAATAAAAAGGAGGAACGATTCTAGTGCTTTTACAAAGATATCAAGATGACTTATAACCAAACAATAGAATAGTTTCTCTTATATTCACCGACCGACACAGCTCCGCTCTATAACTAAATGGGTTGTATAGCCTGCAATTAGGAGAAACTAGGCAAAATTGTTACACAATACACAGAACTTTAATCCCGCCCCGCTGCTCCTAGCAGCTTCAGTTTTTATTTTGCCTAGCAAGGAGAATGACCTAGGAAACCCTGCGGGCCTCTCGATCCATATTTTTACTGCAGGTTTTCTGCTTTTTGTGTAAGATGAGAGATCCTGCTATCAACCCTCCTCCTGCTCCCAGCAGCTTCAGTACATCAACAAGCAGTACAACGTAGAAAAAAGGAGGGGTGGGTGCTGTGTCGGTCGGTGAATTACAGAGAAAAGGATTTTACGGTGAGTACAAAAAAAAAAAATCTTATTTTCTCTTATATTCACCGACCGACACAGATCCTCTCTGTAACTAAATGGGGCATCCCCAAGCAGTGCCAAACGGGGTGGAAAAATAAACAGCATAAAAACTTCAACCACCATGGCAAGTGGGAACTAGTGAAACTAAACCCACACAAAAACCAGTATGTGGCCCCGTGCTTTCAACCATCCTCCTGCTCCCAGCAGCTTCAGTTTTTATTTTTCCTAGCAAGGAGAATGACCTAGGAAACCCTGCGGGCCTCTCGGTCCGTATTTTTGCTGCAGGTTTGCTGCTTTTTGCGCAAGATGAAAGATCCTGAGATCTTCTATCAACTGCCGGCTGGGTGATAGGCTGGTTAATGATATCCTTGTAGTCTCCCCAGTCCGGCCATCGAGCGTGAGCAGGCCACAGCTAAGGCTCGGCAGGCCACGACATGTCTCAGCTCCAGAGGTGGTCGGTGAGCTTCAATGCTCCGGGGTATACATATGACTGGACTACTGATGTCTGGATCACAGTATACCGAGGCCGACAGCTACCCTGTAATTGTGCAAGGAGTAGGTCTGTGATGGAATGTCTCCCAGCTCTTCAGGACTGGTAAGTAGGGCTCTCCCTGCTTCGGTAGGGTGAGCAGCTGGGCATTCCCTGGGGGGGGGGGGGGGGTCGATTCGGGAGCCACCACTATCTTATATCCCAAGTCCCGATCACCTCTCCTCCCCCCCTCTGAGGGGGGTATCTGCTGCGGGCGGTGTGGGTCGCTGTTTCTCACCTGTGGGGGTCTGTGCGGCTGGCGTTAGTCCTGTTCCAGGTCTGGGGGTCCCAAAACAAGTTTGTGGATGTTGTTCTGACTGTTAGCAGGCAGCACATTTTTATTTTTTGCTCTGTCACCGCTTGGTGCCGTTCTGGCGGCCATCTTGGATTTGGAAAAGCTATAAATTGCCCTGGTGAGCTTCGGCAGTCATTTTCTTTAGGATTCCTATTGTTTACATTGGCGGCCATTTTCTTAAAGCCTGTCCTCTTGTGGCAGCATTACATGTGCTTTCACTTGCTGCTTCCTGTATCCACTGTGTGTGCAGGATGCTGGATGGCTCTTTGCTGAACGCTGAAGCTGCTCTGCAGATCGTTCCACCGCTGGTTGGAGCTGCTGCTGCTGACAGTTTTCTCCTCTCTGCAACTGGGAACCTCCTAGGGACTACAGGCACTGCTGTGGCTATCGCAGAACGCCCCAGGGTGGTGAGTCTAGCACTAAGTAACTCCCCCACCCCCCCACGCGGCAGCAGCAGCAGGAGGGTGGCACCTTCACTGTCCTAAGTCCCCTAGCAGGTGGCAGACAGGCTAGGGTCAGCATGGCTTGAGAAACTGGTGTTTCTTCCCCCGAAATCCAGGCTATAGCAACCAGGTCACCTGCAGTTAGAGCGGTGCGCATGGACACCCTGATGGCGGTCCTTGACTCCTAGGTTGCTAAGATAGAGGCGGCACGTGGCAGGAAAGGTGCATCTAAGAGGCCCCTGCCCCCCCCCCCCCCCCCCGTCCTCTGGGGAGAGCTCTGATGCAGACTCGGGCCCTGCTGTGGCTGGAGACCCCCTGCTCTAACCTATCAGACGTGGCTGGTCCCTTTTGGGTCCCGCAAGCCAGCACGTTCACCTAAGGTGTTCCCATATTTGACTTATTTTGACAAATTCATCTACAGGGAATGGGGTCACCCGCGACTGACCTTTTCGGTCCCCAAAAAGTTGGCGGTGTGTTAACCCTTTTAAGAAAGCCTTCTCAAAAAGTGGTCGGCTCCTCCGGTCGTGGACCCCCCAGTATCTAGGTTAAATAAAGTAACCACGATCCCGGTTGAAGGGACTCCTGCATTCAAGGATCCCACGGACAGAAAGGCCGAAGCAGTGGCTCGTTCCTGGTTTACGGTTGTGGGGTCAGCTGTGCGACCTGTACTGGCATCCGCACTGCTGTCGCAGACACTGACTGAGTGGGCAAAACTTTTGCGCCGCGAATTGGGAGAGCAGTACGCCACCCCTGTCTGCGTGGAGCTAGCAGACCAACTAGTGCATGGCCTTAAGTACATTTGTGACGCGGCCCTGGATATTCTCCCCCTGCTGTCCAGCACCTCAGTGTCAGCCGTGGTGCTGAGGCGCCTCATTTGGCTAAAATGCTGGTCTGCTGACCAGTCATCCAAGAAAGCCCTGACGGATCTTCCTTTCCTTGGCGAACGGCTCTTTGGAGCCTCGTTGGATGACATTATCAAAAATACCACGGTTGGTAAGAGTACACTACTCCCACAGGCCAGCAAGGCTTAGGAGCCACGCCGCAGGCAAGGGCCCTCTTTTTCCACTCGCAAGCGGATTTTTCATCCGCCCCGGTGCTTCGGCAAAGCGACCCCAGCCCGACAGGACGCCCACAGATGGTCAGAAGTGTCCCTGGAACCGCAAGCCTGTGAACAAAAGTGCTACCGCATAAAGGTTTACCCCCACCCATGTCTCGGGTGGGGGGTCGTCTTTGGGAGTTTGCAGGCCGTTGGACCTCCCGGTTATCAGACCAATGGGTCTGCTTTCTGATTTCCACAGGCTACAAGATAGTTTATCTCTTGGCCGCCAGATTCTTTCCCTCCAGCATGCCCGTGTCCCCAGTTTGCCGGGGGGGCCCTGTTAGGGGAGGTGAAGGACTGGCTGAATCAGGGGGTGATTGTACCTGTTCCGGGAATTGGAACGCTTCCAGGGGTTCTACTCAAATCTGTTTGTGGTTCCCAAGAAGGAAGGGGTACGTCCAATATTGGACCTAAAAGCCCTGAATCGCTTTGTAAAAGTGCAGAGGTTCAGAATGGAATCAGTTCGCTCAGTAGTCGCTGCACTCCATCAAGGGGACTTCCTAGCTTGGACATTCAGGATGCCTACCTGCACATACCCATATGCCTTCGGAATCAAAAGTTTCTGCGTTTGGCAGTCGGGGAAGCCCACTACCAGTTTGTGGCTCTTCCTTTCGGCCTGGCATCAGCCCCCCTGAGTCTGTGGCGATCACCTTGGTCTGGGGCGGCACAGTGGTGTAGTGGTTAGCACTCTAACCTAGCAGTAAGAAGCATCACTGGTTCAAATCCCAACCACGACACTACCTGCCTGGAGTTTGCATGTTCTCCCTGTGCCTGCGTGGGTTTCCTCCGGGTACTCCGGTTTCCTCCCACAATCCAAAGACATGCAGGTAGGTTAATTGGCTTCTGTCCAAAATTGGCCCTAGTATATGAATGGGGACCTTGGATTGTGGGCTCTTTGAGGGTAGGGACCAATGTGAGTGTGCAATGTACAGGGGCAATTGTAGACACTCAATCAGGTTGAACTGGATGGACTGGTCTCTTTATTCAACCTTACTAACTATGAAACTATGAAACCTTGCAGTCCCTGCAAGAATTTGGGTATCTGTTGAACCTAAGGAAGTTGGCGGTTGTACCAACTCAGCGCCTGGAGTACCTGGGGTTGCTGTTGGACTCCAGGGAAGCAAACATCTCCTGCGTGCCTCTATGATCAGTGCTCTCTACTGCAGCCACATGCTTGCTCTAGCTCCTGTCACACTGAGGCTCAGGCAAAGGGGGAGGGTTCAGGGGTGGAGCAAAGGGGAGAGGCAAAATGTTTGGGGTGTCAAAAATCATTGCACCAGCCCTGCACTCATGTATAAAGGATGGACTAAACGCACCCTAAAAGTAAGGATTGGACTGAACCAATATCCTAAAGGGATTCAGATATCCTAGTTTCTCCAAACATTATAGAAAGTATCATGCCAGCGATCCTTTCCCTCTACAGTTTTGGGGTGTAGAGAGGGTTTTTCCATCTTGGTGAGAAATCTATCCAAGAGAGAAATTAAATGGATTAATCTATTGCAGATGATGAGTCATGATGGGTTAAATATTGATTTAGACCTGAATTGTGTCATTAGTAATTATTATTAATATTTAATATATAATTTGTGGTTGTGAAGGTTCTTATAGCTATAGTTCAATTTTAATTTGATATCAATATTTATTATTCTAACTGAATTTTATGTATTTTGAATGATACCGATTCCATTGTTTGGTTATAAGTTATCTTGATATCTTTGTAAAAGCACTAGTTTCGTTCCTCCTTTTTATTAAACAAATATTGTTGTTGGGACCTAATGAACATACCTCAGTGTGGTTGGACAATTAATATCTCGTGAGTATGGGGTTAATTGCACATATGTATGAAGCAGTCAAGTCTCGAAGGGATGTTGTCTCTTTAGTAGTGGCGCTGACATGTTGCGATTTTCTAACACTCGCTGTATAATGGGTTATAGGAGAAGTATGGGAATGCAAAAATAGGTAGTATATGCTACCCTCATACCTGCATTGCATTTTTCTTTACTCAGAGCTTTATTTTTTTGTAGAAGAGTCTTTTGAAGAGTCCAGAAGCAGCCTCTAATGGTTCTCTCTCAGTTCAAAAGTTTCCAGGGGGCGAATGCAGATCCGCAATCCAGCAACTCCTTCACTCCCTCCCTCTCTTGGACATGTGGGTGTACTTGGTGAAGAGGTGCACACCCAGGCTGCTATCTAGAGCGAGCACGTTCTTCATGTGGTTCTGGTTCCATGACAGCATGTCCCCAGCTAAAACCTGGAAGCAGAGACAGCGTGACACAAACAGTGAAGTCCTCACCTTTCCCTGGCTGTTATCTGCACACTCTCCTCTGTGAGACTCCAACACATCTCCCTTGGGCTTTGATGTTCCTGTGTCCTCTGAATTACCCCCCCCCCCCCCCCCAATCATTCAAAGTCTGTATCAGCGTCTCCTCCAGCCGATGGGGGGGGGGGGGGGGAGAAAGAGTGTCACTGAACACTTCTCATGTCCAGCAATGAACACGGTAAGCACTCGACACATAGTACTGTGTTATTTCATAAGAGGAGACATGGTAAGGAGCATAGTGACCGGCTTCCTGTGTCCCCTGAAATGCACACAGAGCTCTGTGTACAGTACATAGGAGGCAGAGACTGACAACTCTAAATTGACCCCAGATATGCCCCCAAAGTCTCCTTTTATGTACATAGAAAATCATCCCTCTGTCACTGGTCTCACCACCACCCCTCTGCCCCTCTCCCTATCCCTCCATTCCCTGTACTGCTATACAAACACATCATCCCCATCCCCTGTACTCATGTACAGTCCCGTCATCCCCAGTACTACTATATCCCCACTACTACTCTACCGTCCTATCATCCTCATCCCCTGTAGTCCTATACAGCCCCATCATCCCCATCCCTGTACGCCTACACAGTCCTGTCCAAACTTTTTTCAAAGAGTGCCAGATTTGATGAAGTGAACATGCGTGAGGGCCGACCATTTTGCCTGACGTTCTTAGAACCATAAAATTCAGTTTAAGTGTGCTCGTTCGAGCACTAATACACTGCCCAACAAGAACTATTTTGCCTTTGTCACGCTCGTTCCCAACACACTGACGAATGCTCTGCTCTTTAGGGGTACCATTAATTCTTAATGATACCCCACACATTGGAAAACGTGGGGTGCTTTTGGTGCAGTGCAATATAAAAAGAAAAAAAAAGCTTGGGGATTTCTTTCCCTGCATTTTTGTGGGTAGGGAAGCCCATTGAAATGAATGGGCTGCCCTAAACGCAGCCACACAGATGTGAACCAAGGGCTTGTTCACATGTCAGGTTGGAGGGGCAGTAAAACCACATGGTTAAGCTGTTTTTACCACCCCCAACTTCTCCCCCTTTACCTGCAGAGGGAGCAGCTGGGTGTACACATGCTGTGGCTGCAGCTGGAGGAATACCCAGAGTGAATGGGCCTGCACTTCAACTACCCCACAACTGTGTGGATTGCGCAGTTGCGGTATAGTGATGCTGCATTTACGGGCTTAAAACAGGTGGTGAGGAGGCAAAATAATGCCTGTTTACCGCCTTTCAAATGCCTATGAAAAGCGATCTGTGCATGGATTGCTTTTCAGAGGAGCAGCAGAAAAAACAGTTGTGATGGTACAGGAATGAGAGGGGGGGGGGGGGCGTATTAAAAGTAACATGCACACTTGCATACAGACACATGCACGCACACACATACAGACACATGCACGCACACACATACAGACACATGCACGCACACACATACAGACAGACACATGCACGCACACACATACAGACAGACACATGCACGCACACACATACAGACAGACACATGCACGCACACACATACAGACAGACACATGCACGCACACACATACAGACACATGCATATACATACAGATATACACACCGGCGCACGCACGCACACAGACGGATGCACGCACGTGCACACAGACGCATGCGCACACGCAGACGCATGCGCACACGCAGACGCACGCGCACACGCATGCGCACACGCAGACGCATGCGCACACGCAGACGCATGCACACACATGCAGACGCATGCACACACACACAGACATATACGCATGCACACGCATACAGACACATGCATGCACACACGCAGACGCATGCACACGCATACAGACATATACGCATGCACACGCATACAGACATATACGCATGCACACGCATACAGACATATACGCATGCACACGTATACAGACATATACGCATGCACACGCATACAGACATATACGCATGCGCACGGATACAGACATATACGCATGCACACGGATACAGACATATACGCACGCACACATACAGACGCATGCACACTCATACAGACGCATGCACACGCATACGGACACATGCACGCATACGGACACATGCGGACACGGACACACGCATACGCATGCACACGCATACAGACATATACGCATGCACACGCATACAGACATATACGCATGCACACGCATACAGGCACGTGCACACGCATACAGGCACACGCATACAGGAACATGCACACACATACAGGCACACGCATACAGGCACATGCACACGCATACAGGCACACGCATACAGGCACACGCACGCACAGACATACGCACACACAGACACACGCACACATGAATAAAGCCCTTTTAAAACTAATCTAGCTTCTAGCACAGTACTGTACCTTTCCAGCTTGCTCATTCAGCTGGGTACTGCACTGTAGGGGGAAGCAGAGAGCACAACACACTCCCCTGCACTTTACTTTCACTTTTGAAGCTGACAGAGCTTCTCACAGTGTCGATGTACAGTTCGGCAGGGGATCAGGCTCATCTGACAGCTCTGATTCCGTGGCACACTGGTTGAGAAAGGCTGGTTTATATAGCCATGCGGGTCATTCAAAACCAGGCCGCAATCGGCCGGCGGGCAAGACTTTGGACATGCCTGTCCTATACAGTCCCATCATCCCCATCTCATGTACTCCTATATGGTCTCGTCATCCCCTGTACTATTTTACAGTCCTATCATCCCCAGTACTCCTATACAGTCCCGTCATCCTCATCCCTTGTATTCCTTATACTATCCCATCATCCCCTGTAAACCTATACAATCACTTTTACACCTACACAGTCCTGTCATCCCCATTCCCTGTACAGTCCCACCATCCCCTGTACTCTTATACAGTCCCATAATCCCCATCCCCAGTATTCCTATACAGTCCCATCATCCCCATCCCCAGTGCTCCTATACAGTCCCGTCACCCCCATCCCCTGTACTCCTATACAGTCCCATCATCCCCTGTACTCTTATACAGTCCCGTCATCCCCATCCCCTGTACTCCTATACAGTCCCCTCATCTCCATCCCCTGTACTTCTATACATTCCCATATTCCCCATCCCCTGTACTCCTATTCAGCACTGTCATCCCCATCCACTGTACTCCTATTCAGCACTGTCATCCCCATCCCCTGTACTCCTATACAGTCCCACCATCCCCTGTACTCCTATACAGTCCCACCATCCCCTGTACTCCTATACAGTCCCACCATCCCCTGTACTCCTATACAGTCCCATCATCCCCTCTACTCCTATACAGTCCCATCATCCCCTGTAGTCCTATACAGTTCCATTATCCCGACCTCCTGTACTCCTATACAATCTCCTCATCCCCATTCCCTGTACTCATATACAGTCCCATCCCCAGTACTCCTATATAGTACCATCATCCTCTGTACTCCTATTTAGTCCCATCATCCCCATCCCCATCCCCTGTACTCCTATACAATTTCATCATCCCCATTGCCTGTACTCCTATATAGTCCGATTATCACCATCCCCTGTACTCCTAGCAGTGTGAAACAAGCATATCTACATGAAAGGCTCCATGACCTCAATCACATAGAACAATCTGAATAGCCAATAAAATGATGAAATTGCAGTATTGGCTCTAATTGTTTTACAGTAAATGCAGGCAATGCTGGCAAAAATCAGTGTTGTATTTTACTTTAACCTCTTGCTGACCAGCCGCCGTTATCATTCTGCAGCAGATTGGCACGATCCCCCGAGCTGTCGGGATAGCAGGCGTCCGCTGCACTGTGGGGTTGCGATGCTTGTGGCCAACGGTTGCAATGACCACCGGCCACGAGCGATCGTGGGCACGAGAGGCAGAACAGGGACATGTGTGTGTAAACACACTCATATCTGTTCTGTGGGCAGAGACAGATCGTGAGTTTCTAATAGCTAGGAACCACAATCCTTCATCCCCTCTAGTCAGTCCCCTCCCCCTACAGTTAGAACACACAGTCAGGGAACACAGTTAACCCCTTGATCGCCCCCTAGTGTTAACTCCTTCCCGGCCAGTGGCATTTATACAGTATTCAGTGCATATTTATAGCACTGATCGCTGTATAGTTGTCAATCGTGTCCAAAAAGTCAGATGTGTCCGCCATAATGTCGCAGTCACGATAAAAATCGCAGATCGCCATTACTAGTATAATAAAAAAATAATAAAAATGCCATTAACCTAGCCCCTATTTTGTAGATGCTATCATTTTTGCGAAAACCAATCAATATATGCTTATTGCAATTTTTATTACCAAAAATATGTAGAAGAATACATATCGGCCTAAATTGAGAAAAATATTAGCGTTTAAAAAAAAAAATGGTTATAGATATTATAGCAAAATAATGTGTTGTTTTTTTTGTTTTTTATTGTTTGCTTTTGTTTTGTTTATAGCACAAACAATAAAAACCACAGAGATGATAAAATACCACCAAAAGAAAGCTCTATTTGTGATAAAAAAAGACTTCAATTTTGTTTGGGTACAGCTGTTGCATGACTGCGCAATTGGCAGTTAAAGCGACGCAGTGCTGTATCGAAAAAAGTGCTCTGGTCAGGAAGGGGGTAAATCCTTCTGGGGCTGAAGTGGTTAAAAATATATTCTTTGCATTATAATTTTAGCAGAAAAGTAGACTATAATACACTGTACAGAGCACTATCACGGACTTCTGCTGCTTTCCTGAATGTGTTTTCAGATCGTTTTGCCTGCAACAGGGAGGGGAGGTAGGGGGCAGGGGAGCTCTGTGTGTTGTGTGAAGTCTCGGGAACAAGCAGAGAGCCCAGAGCTGATGTCAGTCATACAGATGATAGGAAAGGGGGTGGATCCAGACTTCCCATTGTCGGTATGACGTTTCTAGAAAGTCTGTAGACCCTCCCAGGGGTAATTCACTCTATTTTTAACAGAAACGGTGCACTTCTCAGAGGGCAAGAAAGATTTGTAGATACTAGCAGCTCATAAGGATTAGGTTTAAGCAAAAAAAGAAACCCAATTTTTTTGTAGCTTACATTGCTTTACGATTTTAAACATCAGATGCATCAGGTGTAAGGTTTTTACCATTTAATCCAAATTTGGTTATGATGGGGTTAATTGCGCATACAGATGAAACTGCAACTTGTCTGAAATGTGTTTTCACTTAGTGGACCACGCCGACAGATCGTACGAGGAGAATCAGGGATCATTAGTGCAATTGAGTAGTAGTGAACTATACATATTAACATATGTGCCCTGATGCTAATTAAAGCTGGGAACAGCACAGATTGGCTAATCAGTAAGGAGAAAGGTATTTGTTTGCATTGCCTTTTGCCACCCCCTGTGACGAAACTTGTGGGGCATGGCTACACAGCAACTATATCCTGAATCTGGGATGGCGATCTGATGTCCAGCAAACCAAGGAGTGATGAGAACGCGGCGCAGAGTGCCCTGGCTTGTACCATGTAACAAAAAGCTGATTTGAACTTGAATTGATGTACGTGCAATATTTATTTTAAATAAATTTGTTATCTTAAGTGATTTTCACACTATTGGAGGCTTCCATCTCTATTTTATTCCCTATGTGTGGAGTTTATAGCCAGTCAACTGAACGGAGTGTGGCTTTTGCAAGAGAATCTCCAATACACTTTGAGCTTATTTTGCCAAACACGACAGTGAGTGGCAACAGCATATGGTGAGCGCTTTTCTTAAGGGGGTTGATTCCCTGTTCATCAGAGGTGGAGTTTTTTGGTGTAATATGCACATATATTTTTTTACACTTTTCAAAAAAAGACTGCTTTTTTATACATGTGTGGAATTGCAATATATTTTCACAATTTGTTTATGGACATTCACATAATCTTGGACATTATTTTAATTTTTCAGTGCTACTGTGGAAATGTTATATATATGTTTTTGCAGTTATTGATTTTTTTCACCTGATGGTTGATATATTATTATTTTAAGAATTATTATTTTAAGTAGCAGCACATGTTTGGTGTCATAAGTGCAGTGTGCATTGAATTTACAATATATATTTATAGGTTTCTTATATTTCTGCTGCCTGTCTGCAATTACACATAGATATTCAATTGAGTGGCCCTTTGGACATATTGGGGGCTGTCTTTTGTATGTACTGGGTTGACCACCATTGAATTAGGCAATCTATACTCTCATATTGTTAGCATGTTATCTGTATTATTCTAATCGGACTGTTTGATGCACTAGTACTGACTGACTAACAATGTTAGCCTGGTCTTAGTGCTGCTGTACAGGAGATGATAGTGGGAAGCCAATATGAAGACTCAAAAGTATTTGCACCAGATGTAATAGTATTTTGTTGTTTAAAAAAATAAACTGCATGAAATTGTATTATTTTTGTATGCGGTTCGGCTTCAGATTATGCAGTTTAATGGCCATTTCTTAGTTTTTATGTGTTGCCACTGTTTGTGTTCTTCTCGTGTGTCTACAGTGTAAGTCACAATGTTGAAAACACTCTTTTTGCTTATTAAGGCATTTGCAGAAGAAATTCATGAATGGGTCAGAAAAGAGCTGTGGGGTTACTGCAGCTCTGAAGATCTTAGCGTTGATGATCTGCGCAAGATACGCTATGAAGGCATTCGCCCAGCCCTGGGTTACCCCAGCCAACCGGATCACTCAGAAAAGCTTACCATGTGGAACCTGGCAAACATAGAGGAGGCAACAGGTAAAGTATATGTAAAACATAAAATATTTTTTCCAATCTTACCACAACTGTGTGTTAACCAGCTTTTGAGTACCTGTGGTGAGACAGGTTAAGAGAGATCATTTTATCTGTGTTGGCACAGTAAGTGCTCCAGCCTTTCAGTCACCAGACACTTCTTAACCACTTGCCGACCGTAGCCTGTCATATGACCCTTGCAGTGGTTATACCAGGATGATGCCTGCGTTTTCAGCTGGCGGTTCCCTGCAAGCCAGAAGTGATTTGAGTGAAACAACCACTCGATCACTTCTGTGGAGGGTGGAAGGAGGTCTTCTCCCTTCTCGCACTGCTGCCTTTTACAGGCTTTCCTATTTGTTTAAAAATAAATGAATAAATCAGTGCGGCGCCAAAGAAACCATAAAGCAGGGATATGTAATTAGCAGACCTCCAGCTGTTGCAAAACTACAAGTCCCATCATGCCTCTGTCTCTGGGTGTCATGCTTGTGGCTGTCAAGAGTCTTGCTATGCCTCATGGGACTTGTAGTTCTGCAACAGCTGGAGGTCTGCTAATTGCATATCCCTGCCATAAGGGATCACCACTGTGGAAGGATCCACCACCATTAGAATATATGGGGGCTTACCGTAACATGTGGACCCAATTAGCTTATACCTAGTGGTTCTAAACGGACAGTGATGTTAAACACCTGGTATAGAGTTGCCACTCCGCTCTCCACCAAACAAGCTTTGAACCACATGGGGGAGATAATCAACTTCCACCATCAATATACAGCAACATCAGAAGCAGCTATGCAGGACCATCAAAATCAGATTTGGGGATGGCTAAATCCTCAACATCACTCCATTAACACATGAATTCAGGAAGGAGAAATCAAACTTGACATAGTGTAAAACTGTATATCAGAAGTTTATTTTTAAAATAATGTAGAAGACTCACCTTTCAGCAGATATTAAAGCATATATCAAATATGATTCCTTATAGACATCAAGACAATGGCATAAACAGGACTAGGACCCATATTTCAGAGCACTGCTGCCAGCGGCAATGGTTGCACAGCACAAAGAGAGAGGAGGAACTGAAGTTGTTGAAGCTCCCTCTCTGTGACCCTGAAAACTGGACAAGGATTTTGTCACTTCTGGTTCTGCCTCTCTTTTTACCTGGCCGTTAGCGGCCAGCAGGAAAGCAGCCGATAAGACTGATCTGCGTCTAATCTGCTGCATTGGAGGACAGAGGAGCAATTTGGGGTCTAATAGACCCCAGATCTCACCATAAACAGGACCTGTCACAGCCTATGGCATCATGCTGTGTCAGTCCATATAGCTTTCCTGAATCTCCCAACATGTTTCAGAATTGCTACTGTAAGTTCCTTCTTCAGCCCATGCTGTCACAAAGGATGTTGTTCATCCCTTGTGATAGCAATAATGTTAATACAAAAAATATATTGTAAAAAAATTGTTTTAGCTAAAATAAATAATAAAAAAATGTCAAGCACCCCTGTCCCCCTGTGCTTACGTGTGTGTTCACATTTGCACATAAGACCTGTACGCATATGTAAATGGTGGTCGCATCACACATGAGATATTATCGCGAACATCGGAGCAAGAGCAATAATTCTAGCGACAGGTCTCTTCTGTAAAGCTAAACCAGTAGCCTGTAAAAAAAAAAGTCGCCTATGGAGAATTTTGAGCACCGTAGTTTAGGGTCATTGCACGGGCATACACAATTTTAAAGCATGACATGTTAGATATCTATTTACTCAATGTAACATCATTTACATTTTACCCAAAAAATGGGTATTGTGTTTGTATGCAATAAAATTATTAGTTTTTTCCCAAAACATAAAATTGACACAATTTCAAAATCCGTAATTTTATTTTATAGGGCCTCTACTAAAATGTATGTGTGCACATATACAGTGGGGATCGAAAGTTTGGGCACCCCAGGTAAAAATGTGTATAACGAAGCCAAGGAAAGATGGAAAAATCTCCAAATGGCATCAAATTACAGATTAGACATTCTTATAATATGTCAAAAAAAGTTATATTTTATTTCCATCATTTACACTTTCAAAATTACAGAAAACCAAAAAATGGAGTCTGCAAAAGTTTGGGCACCCTGCAGAGTTAATATCTTGTACTGCCCCCTTTGGCAAGTATCACAGCTTGTAAACACTTTTTGTAGCCAGCCAAGATATTTCAATTCTTGTTTGAGGTATCTTTGCCCATTCTTCCTTACAAAAGTGTTCCAGTTCTTTGAGATTTCTGGGCTGTCTGTCACGCACTGCACTTTTAAGGTCTATTCATAGATTTTCAATAATGTTGAGGTCAGGAGATTGTGAAGGCCATGGCAAAACCTTCAGTTTACTCCTCTTGATGTAATCCCCCGTGGATTTTGAAGTGTGTTTAGGATCATTATCCATTTGTAGAAGCTATCCTCTCTTTAACTTCAGCTTTTTCACAGATGGCATCAAGTTACCATCCATTTGCTGAAATTTTTTTGAATCCATTTTTCCTTCTACTCGTGAAATGTTCCCTGTGCCACTGGCTGCAATACAACCCCAAAGCATGATTGATCCACCCCCATGCTTAACAGTTGGACAGAGGTTCTTTTCATTAAATTCTGTGCCCTTTCTTCTCCAAACGTACCTTTGCTCATTCCGGCCAAAAAGTTATATTTTAACCTCATCGGTCCACAGAACTCATTTCCAAAATGCCTCAGGCTTGTCTATATGTTCATTTGCAAAGTTCAAACGCTGATTTTTGTGGTGAGGATGTAGAAGAGGTTTTCTTCTGATGTCTCTTCCATGAAGACCATATTTGTACAAGTATCTATTTATAGTGGAATAGTGTACCACAACTTCAGTGTCTGCCAGATCTTTCTGGAGGGATCGTGCAGTCAAACGTGGGTTTTGAATTGCTTTTCTCACAATCCTGCGACCTGTTCTGTGTGATATTTTTCTTGGTCTTCCAGACCTTGCTTTAACTTCCACTGTTCCTGATGACTGCCATTTCTTAATTACATTCCGAACAGAGGATATTGACATCTGAAAACGCTTTGCTATCTTCTTATAGCCTTCTCCAGCTTTGTGAGCGTCAACTATTTTCAGTTTCAGTTTTCTAGACAACTGCTTAGAAGAACCCATGGTGCTGATTGTTGGGGCAAGGTCAGATGAGTCTGGCCATTTAAAACCTTTGAGATTGACATCACCTGGTCTTCCCAGACAATGATTAAGAACAATCCATGACACTGGCAGGTCTCAGCTTTGCAAAGGGGGCAGTGCATGCTATAAATTCTGCAGGGTGCCCAAACTTTTTCAGACGCCATTTTTTTGTTTTCTGTAATTTTGAAAGTGTAAATGATGGAAAATCTAACTTTTTTTTGACATATTATAAGTATGTCTACTGTAATGCTACTGTAATTCTATCTGTAATTTGATGCCATTTGGAGATTTTTCCATCTTTTTGCTTGGCTTCGTTATGCACATTAATACACATTTTTACCTGGGGTGCCCAAACTTTCGATCCCCACTGTGTATGTGTGTGTGTGTGTGTGTGTGTGTGTGTGTGTATATTATAAAGATATAAATGTATATATTATAAAGATATAAATCTCTGTCTCTCTCTCTCTCTCATACACACACACACACACATATATATATATATATATATATATATATATATATATATATATATATATATATATATATATATATATATATAATGCATGTGTTTATATAATGTTTGGGGGTTCCAAGTAATTTTCTAGAAATTATTTTTATTTTTTTTACATGTATGTGAGGTGTCAGAATTGGCTCAGGTTGGCAAGTTGTTAAATTATTAAAATATAATTGCTATGGCAGGATTTCGTAAATTATAAACTAAAATTATAAACAAGTGTGCCTGCTCAAGAACACGAGGGCTCAGTTAAAAAAAACTGCCAGCTCAGGAGGAACTGCTGTACGAACAAGGTTCGTACAGCGATCTCCCTTGCTATTTTATTGTGTTCTGAGTGGGGAAGATCAGCAGACCTTTTTCGGTCGTGACCCTTCAACAGAGGCTGGCCGCTCGGCCTCCGTTGCACACTGACTGAATGCCGCCCGACCGTGTGTACTAGGCTTAATGTAACAGTCTGATTATGGTATTTGTTATCATTGGGTATCCGTGTAATCGTTATAGAAACACAGAAAGTGCTTCTTCATGTTCATCCCATGTATTATGGGCTTCAGCTTCAAGTGGAGATCTTGCAGAGAGGTAATCCTCATGGCAAGTAGATTTAGGGCTTCCTGTCTGTTTATTGGTCAGCATGATGGCAAGAGGATTCCCTCGCAGGGGTAAGAACCAAAGTCCAAAACGAAAGTCCAGCAAAAAAACATTAAGCCTCCTGGCTATTAAATAGACCACACTGATTCTGCTTCAGGCCTGCAGACATGTTACTTCACAGCCTGTTCGCATTATTTCTACAGAAACAACCCATTAACACATGGAAAAGACCAATTATACCCCAGGTGGGGGAACAAGGTGTGGTCATCGATTAACCCCCTGCAGCCTGCTTTAAACCTTCCACTGCCACCTACTGTATATACCTCATGAACTGTAAAATCCTATGTAGCAGATATACTCCATCCATAACTGACAGGGGTTGTTTGTCACAGTGTGTTAAGCAGGCAGGTTAATACTTTAAAACCAGCATTAATTTGTTAACATAGCTGCATCATTTGTGTCTCGGGTGTAGATATTTAGCAACAAAGAGTAGAGAAGAAACATTAAGGCTAGGTTCACACTAGTGCAGCTGCAATTTGATCAGATTTTTAGTGTGATTATATAAAGAGTCTTGGTTGCTTTTTTGATGTATTTTTGATACTGCTGCGTTTTTTGGTAGGGGAGAAAAAACTGGATGCGACCACTCCCCACGTGCACACATATAACCACTTGACGACCGTGTCATGCAGATATACTGCGGCACAATGGCTCTCCTGGGCGAAATCCCATATGGGTATGACCTACGTGTTTTTTGCCACCAGAGGGGTATGCAGGTGTCGACGGAGGCGCACTTCACAGCGGGGGACCCGATGCTCATGGCCGGCATGATCACGTGCACCTGTCCCCTGGATCCGTACTAACGATTGGGAATTGGGAAGCCAAATTTCCAATCACCTGATTGCTGTGATAGCTTCTGATTTGCTATCCCAGTGTTCATGCATTGTGCAGCCCGCCCCTGTGTTTACTAGAGAATACAAATATAATAAAAAAACAAATATGTTGAACACACATTAACTAGGTTAGTGTCATTGTCAGGGTCAAGAGTTGGGGTCGGGGTCAGTGTTATTAAGTGGTATTATTATCAGTGTCTGTTAGTGTCAGTATGTTTTGGGTAGGATAGAAAAAAAGCAAAATGCACATTATTGTTTTTGAGCCCTATTAAGGCCTATTAATAACAAACACATCAGGAGTCATCAGGAGCAGGATTTATTTGTACTACTTTGTGCCAATTTTGCTTTAATGAAAAAAAGAAAATCAGGAGATATCCATTCCATTTACCACCAAATGTAACCCCAAATTGTTCTGGAAAAAACAAGGTATAATCCACCTGGATATAATATAAAAAACAAAAATTAACAAATAAACCAAGATAAGCTACTAGCAAAGCTGTGGGTAAAACTCTACAAATGTACATATATAGATATATATATATATATATATATATATATATATATATATATATATATATAAATACATTAAAAAAAATTGGCTATTCATATAAACCATTACAGGGGGCAGGCAGGGCAGTGGGACACATTTGACAGACACATTTGTAAATTCCACTTAGCTTGTTCTCCAGTACACAAGATCAGCGCTTCATACAGATGGCTAATGGTCTCTTGCCACCCATGCGCCTATACATCAGTACAGTCATTAGTCTGAATCACAGCTCAGTGTAATTGGAGTGAAAAATTGGCGGTAGTTATTGTACTGGGCGTATAGGCAGACGGGTATGAAGCGCTTGTGTACTGAAGATCGAGCTATGTGGGATTTACAGATGTGTCTGTGACAAGAAAGTTATCTTTATTGGTTACTTTTTGCACTTGGGGTTTATAGCGGTGGCGGTGGAATAACACATTCATATTGTATTATTTTCTAGTACATTTAATATTTAGCACATTTTATTTTTATTTTTACAACCCATTTTTATTGAGTACATTTTGCGCCGAATAGGGGTTGTTGTGTTTTTGTTTTTTTGTTTTGTTTTTTAGATACAGTTGCGATGATATCTACAGTTAAACAAACACATGTCAAAATTGCAAAATTGTGTTCAGGGGTTAGGAGTTGTTACCCTTGATTGTTACCCTTCTCATGAAGGGGTTTTTAAGTGGACTCTCCCTCCTGATTGGCTGAGACACAGCAGCAGCACCATTGGCTCCTGCTGCTGTCAATCAAAGTCAGCCAATCAGGGGAGAGAGGGACCTAATCACAGCTCCATGTCTGAATGAACATAGGGAGCTGCAGCTCAGGTGCCACCAAAGCAAGCTGCTTGCTCTGGGGACACAACAGGGGGGAGGGGCCAGGAGCAAAGAAGAGGCACCCGGGAAGAGGAGGATCTGGGCTGCTCTGTGCAAAACCACTGCAACAGAGCAGGTAAGTATAACATGTTTGTTTTTTTTTGTTTAAAAAAAAAGAGAATTTGCAATCACTTTAACCACTTAACAACCGGCCCATAGCCGAATGATGGCTACAGGGCGGTTGTTTAACTCTGGGAGGCCGTCATATGACGTCCTCCCAGAATTCCGCTCTCGCACGCCCCCTGGGGCGCGCACTCGAGAGCATCCGTGACCGCCGGGTCCACAGGACCCGGCGCATCACGGATCACAGTAAACGGCCGCTCATCGCGGTCGTTTAGCACGTGATCGCTCCGTCAAATGACGGAGTGATCACTTGTAAACAAACCGGTGTCATGTTATGACGCCGGTTCCTCCCTCCCCCTCTCTGTACCAATCGGAACAGCGGAGGGGGAAGAGATCGTGTCAGCAGCGATGTGGGCTGCATCTGCAGTGCCCACATCGCTGCTCACCGAAATTTAACCCCTCAATTCCCTGCCAATACTCTGCATTACTCTGCATTACTCTGCATTACTCTGCATTACTCTGCATTACTCTGCAATACTCTGCAATACTCTGCATTGCTCTGCAACACCCGCCAATACCCTGCAACACCCGCCAATACCCTGCAATGCTCTGCAACACCCACCACCAATACCCTGCAACACTCTGCAATGCTCTGCAACACCCGCCAATACCCTGCAACACTCTGCAATGCTCTGCAACACCCGCCAATATCCTGCAATGCTCTGCAACGCCATACTCTGAGATACCCAGCCATAGTCGGTGATACCCTGCAATACCCAGCCATAGACATCTCCTCCCGCCGCCCTCCAGTGCTTCTACCGACTCGCCAATATGATCAAAGCCAGAATCTTTTTTTTTTTTTTTTTTTTCAGGCTTCCCAGCTTAGAGGTGAGATGCGGGGTCTTATTGACCCCATATCTCACTGTAAAGAGGACCTGTCATGCCATATTCCTATTACAAGGGATGTTTACATTCCTTGTAATAGGAATAAAAGTGATTGAAATTTTTTCCCCCAAAAATAATTTTTTTAAAATAAAGTAAAATGAACAATACAATTTATTTTATTTTTAAAGCGAACGCATACGTAAGTCCCGCCCACATATGAAAACGGTGTTCAAACCACACATGTGAGGTATCGCTGCGAACGTTAGAGCGAGAGCAATAATTCTAGCCCTAGACCTCCTCTGTAACTTAAAACATATAACCACTAAAAAAAATTAAATCGTCGCCTATGGGGATTTTTAAATAGCGACGTTTGGCGCCATTCCACGAGCGTGTGCAATTTTGAAGAGTGACATGTTGGGTATCTATTTACTCAGTGTAACTTCATCTTTCACATTATGCAAAAATTGGGCTAACTTTACTGTGTTTTTTTTTTTTTTTTTAAGCACAAAACAGTTTTTTTTTCCAAAAAAAAGCATTCGAAAAATTGCTGCGCAAATACCGTGCGAGATAAAAAGTTGCAACGACCACCATTGTATTCTCCAGGGTGTTTGCTAAAAAAAAACATATATAATGTTTTGGGATTCTATGTAATTTTCAAGCAAATAAATGATGATTTTTACATGTAGGAGAGAAATGTCATGTTGGGCATGTTGGGCCTCTGTATGTGGCCACACTGTGTAAAAGTCTCATACTCTCAAAAGTAATAGCAGAATGTGTTTTGGGGTGTAATTTGTGGTATGCATATGCTGTGTGTGAGAAATAAACTGATAATATGACAATTTTGTGAAAAAAAAAGGAAAAAAAAATCTTGGTTTTGCAAAGAATTGTGGGAAAAAATTACAACTTCAAAAAACTCATCATGCCTCTTACTAAATACCTTGGAATGTCTTCTTTCCAAAAAGGGGTCATTTGGGGGATATTTATACTTTTCTGGCATGTTAGGGTCTCAAGAATTGAAATAGGCCGTCGGTACTTCAGGTGTGATCAATTTTCAGATATTGGCACCATAGCTTGTGGACTCTATAACTTTCACAAAGACCAAATAATATCCACCAATTTGTACTTATTTTTACCAAAGATATGTAGTAGTATAAATTTTATCCAAAATGTATGAAGAAAAAATGACTAATCTGCTAAATTTTATAACAGAAACAAAGAAAAATTCATTTTTTTACAGAATTTTCTGTATTTTTTCTTTTATAGCACAAAAAATAAAAAAACGAGCGGTGATTAAATACCACCAAAATAAAGCTCCATTTGTGTGAAAAAAAGGACAAAAATTTCATATAGGTCCAGTGTTGCATGACTGAGTAATTGTCATTCAAAATGTGAGAGCACCGAAAGCTGAAAATTGGTCTGGTTATTAAGGGTGTTTAACCACTTCAGCCCCGGACCAATAAACACCCTAAGGACCAGAGGTCTTTTTACAATTTCGCACTGCGCTGCTTTAACTGGTAATTGCGCGGTCATGCAATATTGCACCCAAACGAAATTTGCGTCCTTTTCTTCCCACAAATAGAGCTTTCTTTTGATGGTATTTGATTGCCTATGTGATTTTTATTTTTTGCGATATAAATGGAAAAAGACCGAAAATTTGGAGAAAAAAATGATATTTTCTACTTTTTGTTATAAGAAAAATCGAATAAACTCAATTTTAGTCATACATTTAGGGCAAAATTTATTCAGCCACATGTCTTTAGTAAAAAAAATGTCAATGAGCGTATATTTATTGGTTTGCGCAAAAGTTATAGCGTCTACAAACTAGAGTACATTTTCTGGAATTTACACAGCTTTTAATTTACGACTGCCTATCTCATTTCTTGAGGTGCTAAAATGGCAGGGCAGTACAAACCCCCCCCCCCAAATGACCCCATTTTGGAAAGTAGACACCCCAAGGAAGTTGTGGAGAGACATATTGAGCCCATTGAATATTTTTTTTTTGTCCCAAGTGGTTGAATAATGACACAAAAAAAAAAGTTTACAAAAAGTTGTCACTAAATGATATATTGCTCACACATGCCATAGTTATATGTGGAATTGCACCCCAAAATATATTCTGCTGCTTCTCCTGAGTACGGGGATACCACATATGTGGGACTTTTTGGGAGTCTAGCCGCGTACGGCACCCCGAAATCCAATCACTGCCTTCAGGATTTCTAAGGGTGCAAATTTTTGATTTCACTCCTCACTACCTATCACAGTTACAGAAGGCCATAAAATGCCAAAATAGCACAAAACCCCCCCAAATGACCCCAGTTTGAAAAGTAGACACCCCAAGCTATTTACTGAGAGGCATGTTGAGTCCATGAAATATTTTATATTTTGCCACAAGTTGCAGGAATATTACAATTTTTTTTTTTTTTTTTTGCACAAAGTTGTCACTAAATGATATATTGCTCACACATGCTATGGGCATAAGTCAAATTACACCCCAAAATAAATTCTGCTGCTTCTCCCGAGTATGGGGATACCACATGTGGGGGACTTTTTGGGAGCCTAGCCACGCACGGGACCCCGAAAACCCAAGCGCTTCCTTCCGGATTTAAATATAAAATGCTACCAAAAAAAACTTAGCGATCGCAGGGATCAGGCCTGACTCTGCGATCGCTGCAGTTATGTGTTTGGTGTTTTGTAAGTGACAGTGATCAATCGATACTGCACTTGGGTGGGCTGGGCGGAGGGGCAAAACGCAGATGCCAGCAGGTATCTGGGCTGATCCCGCTAACAATGCGTTTTTTTGGAACCCTAAACTGCTGGGGACGCTAGTATAGATCTGATCAGATATTGATCTGTTCAGATTCTATACCACTATGGGAGGTTTATGCTTTGCATGTGGGTGTTAGCGGTACTGGCACTAACCTAGCGCTGCCTGGGGCGACGCAGACCCTGACCCTGACCCTAAAACCTAATTGATATCACCCGCCGGGTGATCAGGGGGTTAAACCTTTATTGGGTAATAAATGGTGGGTGCCCTGATGCTATAAAAAGCAAACTAACCAGAGTCACCCGTAACACTTATACGGTGATCACTGGTGAAAGGGTTAACTAGGGGCAATCAGGGGGTTCAAATTTTTATTAGGTAGTATATGGGGGTCCCTGGCGCTATATAAAAACCTGACGGGGAACCTAAATAACTAACTGGCTAACCAGCGTCACCAGTGACACTTATACGGTGATCTCTGGTGAAAGGGTTAACTAGGGGCAATCGGGGTTAAAACCATTATTGGGTAGTATATCGGGGTACCTAGCGCTATAAAAACCTGGCGGTGAACCTAAAAAAAATAACTAGCTACCTAGCGGCACTAATGCAGCGATCAGAAAAAAGATCGCTTAGTGACACTGGCAAAAGGGGGTGAAAGGGTTAACTCTAGGAGCAATCGGGGTTAAATCTTTATTGGGGGGTGATAGGGGGCTACCCTGGACCTAACACTAACTGCCCTGACAGTTTTTACTTTTACTACTGACACTGAATGCAGTGATCAGTAAATAAATGATCAATGCAATCAGTGACAATGTGACTGGGGGGGGGGGGGGTTTGTGTGCCTGTGTGTACCTACATGTCAGTGTAGTGTTGGTGCACACTTACTTTTTGTCTTCTCCTCGTAGTCCGGTCAAAAAGACCGCCCCGAGGAGAATGACATCACTTCCTCCTTCCTGTGTATACAATACACAGTGGGAGGAAGCTTGTCATTGGCCAGGAGCGATCCAGAGCGGGTGGCCAGAAACCAACGGCCATCCCCTCATCACGGATCGCTCCTGCAGCGAACCGAACCGCCGTATCCAGCGGGAGGGGGTCCGATCGGACCCCCCACCCGCTGGAAGGCAGGCACGTACATGTACGTGCTTGTGCCTGCCTGTGCCATTTCCCTTGAAGCCTGTGCAACTAAAATGTGCCGTGTTGTACTGCATTGTTGTGAACGGGCACCAAGGAGAATAATGTGATTGATGTAAATGTATTGTCATGCGATTTTGTGCGACTGAAGTTGCATCTGAAATTGTACTAGTGTGAAACAGGCCTAAATGATTATTTGTAAAGAGAGAAATTGGCTTTACCCAAATGTGGGTGATAGTTGTAAATAATTTGAAAAAAATTTGCCATTTTGAGAAGTAAGGAAGTCAAAAGGGTTAGGCAAAATTGAAACAGTTTAATGTGTTTTTAAAACTTTAACCACTTCAGCCCCGGAAGGATTTACCCCCTTCCTGACCAGAGCACTTTTTGCGATACGGCACTGTGTTGCTTTAACTGACAATTGCACGGTCATGTGACGTTGCACCCAAACAAAATTGACATTTTTTTCCCCACAAATAGCTTTCTTTTGGTGGTATATGATCACCTCTGTGTTTTTTTATTTTTTGCGCTATAAACAAAAAAGTGGCAATTTTGAAAAAAAGCAATATTTTTTAACATTTTGCTTTAATAAATATCCCCAAAAAATTATATATATATTTTTTTCACAGTTTAGGCCGGTATGTATTCGCCTACATATTTTTGGTAAAAAAATCGCAATACGCAAATATTGATTGGTTTGCGCAGAAGTTATAGCGTCTACAAAATTTGTAGCATTTTTATTATTATTATTTTTTATTAGTAACGGTGGCCATCTGCTTTTTTCTATTATGACTGCGACATTATGGCGGATGCATTGGACAGAGATCCGTGCTCTAAAAATGCACTGATTACTGTGTAAATGACAATGGCAGGGAAGGGGGTTAAACACTAGGGGGCGTTCAAGGGGTTAAGGGAGTCCTAGGGAGGTGTTCTAACTGGGGGGGGGGGGGGGGGGGGGGGGTGGGCTTCTACTGGCATAACAGCGATCACTGCTCCCGATGACAGGAAGCAGGAGATCCCTGTCATGTCACTAGGCAGAACTGGGAAATGCCTTGTTTATAAAGACATCTTCCCGTTCTTCCACTCCATGACGCGATGGCAGGCCCCCGGTGAACATCGAGACAGCAGGATCCGCGGGCATTGTCACGGAGCATGTGGGCACGCGCGTGCCCACAATGCCGTGATTTAAAGGGGATGTACGTGTACACCCATTTGCCCAGCTGTGCCATTGTGCCAACGTACATCCTTGTGCACTAGTCGGCTAGTGGATGTAAACCCTCACATATACTCAGTGAAGTGTACAGCCTCAGATGATATATAGAGATGAAACAAATCTCCCTATATACGTTTTACTTGTATATCTGGTGTCTTCAGGATTATATATTCTTTAGAAAGTGCACATCGTATTAGAGGTTTTCTCTTCCTGTTCAGCACTGGGAGTGGATTCTTGGCATACAGCCAAGACAGCTGATTGGAGGAAAAGCACACACCCCACACTCCACAAAGGCGAAGGAAAGAAGGTGCAGAACTGTGCTGTTAGAAGACAAGCTCTCTGCCAATCTACCTCCCACGACACAATTTTCAGACTGGTTTTATCTTGGTTGACGGAGAACTTGTAAGAAGTTATCATGCTGATAACAGAAGAATGGAGCAGCAGAAAAATGCGGGGCTTAGTGCTTTGGAGAGAGATAAGAAAATACTACAGATATATGCTTAGGTCAAGTTTCATGAATCAGGTTTGCATCCACTTTGTTTTTTAAAGACGGGTTCATGCTGGTACGACAAACGCTCTGACATTGGGAGCTCATGTGGCATGACGTGTGAAAATCAATGTTTCCCTATGGGAGCTGTCTTAACTGGTCCGACACAAGTTGGTCCGACTTTGAAAAGCAAGTGCCCCCTCCCTCAACTGTACCAGGCCGCATGCCCTCAATGTTGATGAGGACAAGGGCCTCTTCCAGACAACCCTGGCTGTTAGTTGTTGGGGTCTGCGGGTGGGGGGCTTATCAGAATCTGGAAGCCGCCCTTTACCAAGGGTGCCCCCAGATCCCGGCCCTCACCCTATGTGAATGAGTATGGGATACTTTGTACCCCTACCCATTCACTTGAAAAAAATGTGTCAAGAATTAAGCGGTTCTTCTCCGCTCTACGGTTCTTCTCCGCTCTCCGGTTCCTCTCCGGTTCTTCTCCGCTCTCAGGTTCTTCTCCCTCTGTCGGCTGTCTGGGTATGCTCCGCTATCTTATCGCTCTTTTGCTGGGTATTCTCCGCTGTGTTCTCCCTTTTCTCTTCTTCCGATGTTGACTCAACGCTCTCCCCCGCTCTAATTCCGGGAGCGTGGTGTGCCACTACTTATATTAGCATGGGGTGGGGTCACTGGGTTATATCGTTTGGAGGCCCCACCCATTGTGATGTCACTGCCTGGGGCATGATGGAGCGATGACATCATATGGGGCCTCCGGTGACCCTGCCCCATGCCAATATAAGTAGTGGCACACCGAGCACCCAGCATTGGACTAGGAGAGACCGTTGAGTCAACATCGGAAGAACAACAGAGGAGAAGACCCAGCAAAAGAGGGAGAAGATCCGGAAAGGGTTAGAAGACATCAGCAGAGAAGAATCGGAGATTTCTAGAAGACATCAGAGGAGAGCAGAGAAGAGATCGGAAGAGACGACGGAGCGGCCTTAATAAAATACTTTAAAAACCTGTGTACTGTGTTTTATTTTTGACACTCTTTTTTTTCAGTTAAATGGGTAGGGGTGCAATGTACCCCATACTCATTCACATAGGGTGGGGGGCTGGGATATGGGGCCCCCCTTGGTTAAAGGGGTCTTCGAAATTCCAATAAGCCCCCCCCACCCGCAGACCCCAACAACCAATGGCCAGGGTTGTCGGGAAGAGGCCCTTGTCCTCATGCTAGGATCCTCTGGCAGCATAATAAAACGTCAGTCTTTCAGACCTGAGCAGTTGTCTTTAAACAGACCTTGACCGCTCTCACTACATCAGGACAATGTAGTGAGTTATCTGCCCTAGAACCTTGTTTTGGAAAAAAACGATGGTAGGACAATATCTTGGTTTAGGGGAAAACCGAAAACCACCATAATAATTAAATATGATTTCTTTACAGGAAAGAATGGCCAACTTCAATACCCTTTTGCAGAGGGTATAGAAACCCGAAACACGATTTCCCTTGTCAAAAGGACCAAGGGAGTATGCTGTAATGGTTCAAAGGGTTGTTTTTGCAATACAGACAAAAAACTAAGTTCAAGGGTGGCCTAACTGGCGGAGTAAGCCACATTACCCCTTGTATAAAAACCCCGGACCAAAGAATGCGAAGCAAGCGGTCTTTGAAATAAGACCGATAAAACCAAGACTTGGCTTTAATAGTACTCAAAGCCAGCTTCATTCATACTTGTAGAAAAAAACAAGAATTCTACCTATGTTATATTTCAGAGGGATCACACCAGGAAACGTAAGCCCTCCAGAGACTAATATATGACTCTGGAAACTGGCTTCATTAATGAAGGTAGAAATCATTGACCCAGAGAGACTACGGCTTCAATAGCCAAACCGTCAAACTTTGTAAGATAGGATGGAATATCGGCCCCTGTGAGAGTAGCTCTGGCCATAGTGGCAGGGACCATGGATCCTCCACCACCATCTTTACGATTTTTGTATTCCAGGATCTTCTGCACCATGCTGGGGCTACAAGAATTACCGACTCTCTTTCCAGCTTGATCCTGCAAAGAAGCAACTGAATAGGAAAAAAACCTAACTCTGTGAAAACTGACCCCATAGGGTCACCACACATTTGTCTAGCATGCGAGTAGATCTCTTGTCCTTGACATAAAGTTGACCAACTACATGTTGAACCTGGACGCCAAAAGATCTATGTCCGGGATCCCCCATCTTTGATATATAGCCAGATAGATTTTGGCGGTGAATGGACCACTCCCCCAGGTACAACTGCTGGTGACTCATGTAGTCCGCCTGACAATTCTCTATTCCCAGAATAAAGACTGCCGATAGGCAACAAACATCCTTTTCCACCCAAGCTAGAATATGGTCTACCACTCTCTGAGCTGCGTGACCCTTAGTGCCCCCTTGGCGATTGATATAGGCCACAGCTGTGGCATTGTCAGCTTGGATCCTGACAGGACAATCCCTGTAACCTGAATGTTCAGTGCTTCAGAGCCAGACGCACTGCTTGAATATCAATCACCACGGGGCACTAAGGGTCACGCAGCTCAGAGAGTGGTGGACCATATTCTAGCTTGGGTGGAAAAGGATGTTCCTTGCCTATTGGCAGTCGTCATTCTGTTCAGGGCTTCAGAGCCAGACGCGCTGCTCTAATCTCTAGGACAGAGGTCTCAAACTGGTGGCCCCCAGCTGTTGAAAAACTGCAAGCCCCATAAGGCATTGCAAGGCTGACAGTTAAGAGCAAGACTTCCAAAGGCAATGGCATGATGGGACTTGTAGTTTCACAACATCTGGAGGGCCACCAGTTTGAGACCCCTGCTCTAGGATGTTGATGGGCAAGGCTCTTACGGTTCTTGAGAACTGTCCGTGGACAGTTGTCTTTTCTAGTACTGCTCCCCAACCCTGAAAGGTTGGCATCTGTCGTTGCCACTTTCCAGGTAACTGGTATGAAGGTTTTTCCCTTCTGCAGATTCACAGATACCGAGCACCATCTAAAGATCTGGAACACCTTTTGGGGATAGCCTCATTGGCAAATCTAGAGCTTGAACTGTTTTGTTCTAAGCAGACAGGATACTGTTTTGTAACAGTCTCAAATGGAACTGGGCATATTGAAGCCACCATCTTTCCTAACAACCTCATGCAAAGGCGAATGGAGGGATCTCTTTTTGACCTGACCATCAGCACTACTTCTCTTATGGCGTTGAACTTTGCCTGAGGCAAGAACACCTTTTTCTGGGCTGTGTCTATGATCAGACCCAAGTACTCCAGCCTTTTTAGTGGTTTTAAGGAAGACTTCTCTATTTTGAGAATTCAACCCAGATTTTCCAGGTATTTGATTGTAATGTGCACAATTCGCTCCAAACAAGCCACCGACTGGTTTATTAGCAATAGAACATCTAGGTACACCAAGACTGTTATGCCCTGTGCCCTTAACCTGGCTAGAGGTGGGGCCAGAACTTTTGTAAACACCTGGGGCATTGTAGCTAGCCCGAAGGGCAGGGCTACAAACTGGAAATGCTACTGTTCTACCTTGAACCGCAGATACTCTTGGTGAGTGAGAAATATAGGGTCATGCAGATATGCATCCCTGATGTCAATAGACGCCAGAAGTTCCCCCCCTTGTAGGATAGAAACCACTGACCTGAATGACTCCATGCAAAAGGAGCGGATCTTCAGGAACTTTTTTAGATCTAGAATGGGTCTGACATCTCCATTTGGTTTTGGTACCCTAAAGAAGTTTGAATAAAAGCCTAAACTTAGCTCTTCTGTGGGGATTTGTATCATCACCCCCTGAGCCAGTAATCGGTCTAGTGCCCAAAACAGAGATTGTCTTTCCCTTCTTTGGGAACGTTTGACCTCACAAAAACGAGACGGTGGAAACAATCGAAATTCTAGTTTATACCCTAGAGGCACAGTGGAGATGACCCATCTATCCTGAATTTCCTCTTGCCAGACTTCTGAGTATTGCAGTATTCGCCTGACCCTGAGGCTTTCCTGTAGAAACTAGCGGCAGATGCCCCTGGCGCAGGAGAAAGAGTCCGCTTGAATGCAGGGCATTTATACTTTCTTTTGACTGGTAAAGGAGTACTTTTCCCACTAGAATCATTTGGATGTATTTGTTCAAATTATCCCCGAATAGCCAATCCCCCATCAAAAGGAAAACCAGGAGCCTCTTGCATGGTGCTTCGGCTGACCAATTTTTAACCACCGGATCCTTTTTTTCTCTTTTGTTCACTGACTGACAGCTCCATTATTCTTGACCACAGGGTCAAGAATCCTGCAGCTCAGTTTTTTTCTGCCTAGTGTAGAAGATGGACCTAGGAACCCTGGGGGACCATCGGTCCTGGGATTTTTTTGTGGAAGTTTGCCTTTTGTGCAAGATTTTTAGATCCTATGATCTACTATCAACAGCTGGCTTGGTGACAGGCTGGATAACCTTATCCTTGTGGTTTGTATCCTTGTAGTCTCCCCAGCCTGGCCATCGAGCGTGTGCAGACCCTAGTTACGTGCTGGGTGGGCCACGACGTGCCCCTCAGGCTCCAGGGGCAGCTGGTGAGCGCAACGCTCCGGGGCACACATATGACCGGACTACAGATGTCTTTGTCACAGTGTGCCGTGGCCAGCAGGCACCCCGTACTGATCGGAGAGTGGGTCTGTGATGGGATTTCCCCAGCTCATCCGGTTGGTAAGTACAGCTCTCCCTGCCCTAGCGGGATTGAGCAGCTGGGCATTCCCTGGGAGGTCGATTTGGGGGTCCCTCGCCTCCCTCTCTTCTCTCCCTGTCCCTATCTCCCCCCCCCCCCCCCATGGGGGATGCTGCATGATGGGATCCTGAGCAGTGTATGTACCTGTAGCCAGGGGTCCCCTGGGGGGCTCTCACCTTGGATGGGAGGCTGCGCTCGGTGGCTGTGTCCCTGGGTGTCTGTGGTCTCCCCTATGGGTGTCTGGAGGTCTGCATGTGCTGATCGCCATAGCGCTGTTCTGCCGCCATTTTCACTGTCCTTTCACTGTGTACAGTTGTTTGTCAGCCATTTTTGGTGTGCCTCCGTGGAAAGCATGGTCGGGGACCATTTTTCTGTAGCTTTGTGGCCATTTTCTCTGTGATTATGTCCTTTATACAGGGAGGCCGGCGGCCATTTTGTTGTAGTCCGGCTCGGTTTTTAGGCCTGGCCCCTGCTGCTCAGAACAGTGCAGTTTCTCACTCAGGACACCTGGGAGCTGACACAGGCACTTGTAGCTGAAAGGTGCAGAACTCGGTCAGGGTGGTGAGTCCTGCGGTGGGGGCCCCTCAGTCTGCAGCAGCTAGGAGAGTGGGACTATGCACCTGTCTCAAGTCCCCAAGGTTGGCAGACAGTGTGGGTCAGCATGGCTTCAGAAACTGGTGTTTCTTCCCCAAAACTCCCTGAAATTGCAACCAGCTCCTCTGCAAACAGTGGACGCTTTGTCGGCGGTCCTTGAAATGTTCGTTGCTAGGGTGGATGCGGTGTGCGGGCGCAAAGCTGGTAAAAGGTGGCACTTGCCCCTCATCCTCCGGGGAGAGCTCTGACGCAGACTCGGACAGTGAGGATGAGTCCCCGTCCGGATGCGCGCAAGACAAAGCGCTAGTTGGAGCACTTATCACAGCTGTGCGTGATACCCTGAAAATTCAGGATACAGCAGGTCCCTCTGCTGAAGTAGCGGTCCTTTTTGGGTTCCGTAAGCCAGCCCGCACACCTAATGTGTTTCCGTATTTGACTTATTTCGATAAGTTCATATACAAAGAATGGGGAAGACCGCAACGGACCTTTTCGGTCCCAAAAAGTATGGGGGTGCGTTACCCCTTTGAGGAGAGCCTTCCTTAAAAATGGTTGGATCATCCGGTCGTGGACCCACCAGTATACAGGTTAAATAAAGTAGCAACGATACCGGTAGAGGAAACTCCTGCATTTAAGGATCCTACTGACAGGAAGGCCAAGGCAGTGACCCATTCCTTGTTTACGGTTGTGGGGTCCACAATCCGATCAGTACTGGCCACAGCACTTGTCTCGCAGACACTTACTGAGTGGGCAAAACTTTTGCACCGTGATTTGGGGAAGCAGCAGGCTACTCCCATCTGCGTGGAACTAGTTAGACCAGACCAGTTAGTGCACGGCCTTTTAAGTACGTTTGTGACGCGGCCCTGGATACGCTTCCCCTGCTATCCAGGGCTTCAGTGTCAACTGTGGTGCTGAGGTGCCTGATTTGGCTAAAATGCTGGTCTGCAGACCAGTCATCTAAAAAAAAAAACCTCGACGGATCTACCTTTCCTTGGTTAGTGGCTCTTTGGAGCCTCGTTGGATGACATTATTAAAGTGGTTGTAAACCCTTACAAACCACTTTGACCTACAGGTAAGCCTAGATTAAGGCTTACCTGTAGGTCCAAGCAATATCTCCTAAACCTATATGGTTTAGGAGATATTTGCCCGAAAACGAGCACCGCTGTCTACGGCGCATGCGCCGTAGACAGCGGCGCGCAGGTGCACTGAGCGCGGCATTCTCAGCGACGGAGCTGCCGCGCGTGTCTGCTCCTGTGCGCATGCGCGGGAGTGACGTCATCGCGGCTTCGCCGAATGACAGCGGCGGAGCTGCGAGACCCCACCAACAAGATGGATGCGGCGGACTACAGGGGACAGCGGCGACTTCGCTGGCTCCTGTGTCAGGTAAGTGACACATAATGGGCTACTATGCGATGCATAGTAGTCCATTATGCTTTGCCTTTGCAGGGAATGAAAGAGGAAGTAAACTCATCAGGGTTTACTTCCTCTTTAAGAATGTCACATTTGGGAAGAGTACCTTGCTCCCACAGGCCGGGAAGACTAAGGACCCACGCCGCAGGCAAGGGCCCTCATTTTCCGCTAAAAAGAGGCTTTTTCGTCCATCCCGGACTTCAACTAAACGCTCCCAGTCCGTCAGGACGACCTCTGAGGGACAAAAGCATTCCTGGAACTGCAAGCCTAATAAGCCCACGAGCAAAAGTGCTACCGCATGAAGGTTTGCCCCCGCCTGTCACACAGGTAGGGGGTCACCTTCGGGAGTTTGCAGCCCGGCGGGCCTCTTGGCTGTCCGACCAATGGGCCTGCGAATGGATTTCCTCTGGCTACAAGATAGAGTTCCTCTCTTGGCCACCAAACAGATTCTTCCCCTCCAGCATACCCTTACTCCCGGCTCCCCTAGTGGGGGTGCTAAGGGACCTGCTAAGCCGTGGGGTGATAGTGCCTGTTCCGGAGTTGGGAAGGTTACAGGGGTTCTACTCCAATCTGTAGTCCCCAAAAAGGAAGGGGTACATCCAATCTTGGACCTGAAAGCCCTCAATTGCGTTGTAAAAGTACAGAGGTTCAGAATGGAATCGGTTCACTCATTAGTCACTGCACTCCATCAAAGGGCGTCTTTGGACATGCAGGATGCGTACCTGCACCTCCGGCATCAGAGGTTTCTGCGATTTGCAGTTGGGGAAGCCCACTACCAGTTTGTGGCTCTCCCCTTTGGCTTGGCATCAGCACATCAAGTCTTCACCAAGATATTGGCTGCAATTTTGGCGTTGTTGCGACAGTGCGGGATAGCGATCATAGGTTACCTAGACGATCTCCTCCTGAGAGCATCTTCCGCCTCAGAATTAAAGGAGCATGTGGTGATCACCATGTAATCCCTGTGGGAATTTGGGTGGCTGTTGAACCTAAAGAAGTCGTTGCTCATACCAACTCAGTGCTTGGAATACCTAGGCTTACTGCTGGACTCCACGGAAGTGAGAGTGTTTCTCCCTTCAGACAAATGTTTAAAATAATTGTGCTCTACACAAAACTGTGTGCCCTCTATGATAAACTGGGCTTGTTTGTGATGATTAGATTCTAGAGCAAGGAAGTGCCCTAGCGCTGTAAGGCCAACCTCATGCGTGATAGATGTGTACAACAATGTGACATCTAAAGAAAGCCCAGTGTACATTTCTTCCCATGTGTAATAGGAAAGGGTATCCATAAGGTGAGAAGAGTTACGGTACGGATTGAACTATTCATTGAAGGAAGGCATCTACATATTGGGACAGGCTAGTCGTGCAGCTATCCATAGCCGCAATTGTTGGTCTTCCCGGAGGGCAGATGGGGTCTTTATGTCCATTTGGCAGATGGTAAAAATATGGATGTTTGTAAAACTTTCTGTACAAGAAACAATATTTTTGTCCCTTATCAGCCTGATCTACTAGGACCTTATGTTACGACTTGAAAGATTCCAAAGGATCTTTCATGCTTTTTTTGTATGTTTATTTGTCAGACAATAACCTCTCTGCTTCCTTGGTTTAGTATGATTAAATCTTGGATCACCAATGCCCCCTCCCTTATCGGCCTGTTTTATTACCAGATTTTTATTCAAGGGTAATAAGTGATGAGGATTAAGGAGCACAGGGGTGATGAGGATGAAGATAGACATGGGGTGATGAGGATGAAGATAGACATGGGGTGATGAGGATGAAGATAGACATGGGGTGATGAGGATGAAGATAGACATGGGGTGATGAGGATGAAGATAGACATGGGGTGATGAGGATGAAGATAGACATGGGGTGATGAGGATGAAGATAGACATGGGGTGATGAGGATGAAGATAGACATTGGGTGATGAAAATGTAAGATGACATGGGGTGATGGGGATGAATATACTCATGGATGACGAGGATGAAGATGCACATGGGTGATGATTGATGAGGATAAAGATATGCATGGGGAGATGAGGACGCAGCACAGGGGTGGTCAGGGTGAAAAAGCACAGGAGTCATGAGGACGAAGAAGCACAGGTGTGAGGAGGCTGAAGAGGTATAGGGGTGATGAGGATAAAGAAGCACAAGGATGATGAGTAATTGGGATGAACATACACATGTGGTGATGAGTGATGGGGATGAAGATGCATATGAGTGATGGGGATGAAAAATCACAGGGGTGATGAGTATGGAGCAGAGGACTTCTCTTTCCTGTCTATGTATTCTGCCCCCCCAGGGTTAACCCTCACAGTGCTGGCCCATGCAGGCACCATACACCATGGCCCCTCCAGTCTCATGCAGAAACCTGAAGCGTTTGTTTTTAAATATCCAAATAGTGAGGATAAGCAGAAAGCTTAAGACCAACAGCTCCAGCGCACCCTGATGCTGGAAGAGCGCCATAGTCCGGGAAGACGTCGCTGTCCTGCCCCTTCCCTGTCAGCGCTGGCCTTACTCGAGACCCCACTCCGAGCTCACTTTCATAACCATGCTCCTAAAAAGCAGCAGTCATCTGCAGCAGTGATAGAGCTTTGAGGAGGGGCCACTCGCACGCTTGCTCACAGCGCAAAGCCGTTCTGCATGCTGGGAGTTGAAGTTCGCCAGTCTTATCATATAGGTGGCTCACCCCCCCCCCACCCATAGTATTGATGGTGTCACCTGGGTGTGGTCGGTATCTCCATAGCGATAAATTACAATGCCTACAACTGTTTGATGCAAGGTTTTTATGGAGAACTCTGTAGCACGCTGATATGCTCTTTATAAACACACAGTAGCAGAGAGCAACATAGCTGTAAACAGTCATTTGTGGTCATTAATAGTTTAAACTACTGTATAATAGTGTATAGTGACACAAAATTAATAATTCATGTTTTGCTGTTCTATTTTCCTTGTAGGTATAACACTTACAGAATCTCTTGCAATGTCACCAGCTGCTGCCATTTCCGGTTTAATATTTTCTAATCCAATGTCCAAATATTTTTCTGTTGGAAAAATTTGTAAAGATCAGGTAAGTTTTATTGTTGAATAAACCTTTTTGTTAAATATTAAACCTAAAATATATAATTGTATACATTGTAGCATAATTTTTTTTTAACAATAACTATGTTACAATTTCATGTTTGTTCATAAAAGAATTTAAAGGTTAAAAACAATTGCTTTTTTTTTACCAGTTGAAATAACTTCACTGTCTTCATTATTAAAGGAGAAGTCCAGCCTGAGCTTGTTTGGCTGGGCTTCTCCTTTGAGTCACAGGAGTGCAATTTGTTTTGCACTCCTGTGACCCGTGTTCAGGAGAGGACGGTCTGAAGTCCGCTCTCTGCTGACGTCACAGGGATCAGTCCAGGCACCGCGTCATCCTGACTCTGGGAGTCTGGATCCGCCAGGTACCTGGACTGACACAAGTCTCAGCCTCTCAGCAAGACACAGAGAGGCTGAGATGGCCACTCCCCGCCCCTCCACAGATCAGCGCTCCAGTGAGCGTGGAGTAGCAGAGCGCTGCCGAATGACAGGCCGCAGCTCTCTACTCGGGGACCTGAGAGAACCGAGCCATCGGCTTGGGTCTCAGTGAAGAGGCACCAAGGGACAGATGCAGCATCAAACCGATGCTGCATCCACCTTTGGGGGTTATTGTAGTACCATACTTAAGTGGATGCAGCATCAGTTGACATATAGCAATCAATTCACAGTCTCTAGCCCACAGCCTTCAATATTATAGTTGTATGTTTTGTGCAAAATGTATTATCAATTGTCTTGTATGCTGATGAGGTTCGGTGGTGGGAGGGGCACGGCGCTATTGGCAGGCACACGCTTTGTTTTGTGGGTTCAAAAAAAAACACATCTTTGGGTTCTCTAAAGCTGCATCAATGTGAAGAACAAAAATCCACAGGAAACATCCGACAATTACCGTATATACTCAAGTATAAGCCCAGTTTTTCAGCACATTTTTTATGCTGAAAACCCCCCTCGGCTTATACTTGAGTGAGAGTCCCTCTTAAGAAAAAAAAAGTCCAGAAAATGGAGCCGAAAAAGGGGCGGGCCGTCCCGCTGGGTGCCGCACATGTATCATCCCTGTGCACCCCTGTCAGTTTCCTCCTGCTCTTCTCACAGTGTGGATCTTCCCCAGTGCCTGGCAGCATGATCTCATGCTGCGTGTCAGATCTGAATTGCCGTGCAGCTATTGTAACGATATCCGCCTTCTAGTCCACCTCTTATGATAGACGGTACACTGATCCAATGCTAGGAATCATTGTGCCGTGTGTCATAGGAAGCGGGACATTGTTACAGTGGCTGCACTGCGATTCAGATCCAGCTCTGACACACAGTGTGACATCGCATTACCAGGCACTGGAAGGCTTTACCTGATGGGCACTGGTGGTCTGTACATGATGGGCACTGGTAGAATGTATATTATGAGCCACACTAGGCTTATACTTGAGTCAATAAGTTTTCCCAGTATTTTGTGGTAAAATTAGGTGCCTCTGCCTATACTCGCGTATATACGGTACCCATTTATAACTATCTTGCAGAATTGTTACGACCTTGCAGATTTTTTAATATATATTTATAAATAGGTAATTGTTGAATGTTTACTGTGGATTTTTGTTCTTCATGAAGCCAATTTTATTTTACATAGATTGGGTCATAGGACCAAGAATTTGTGGGCCACCACCTCACCTAACCTCCTGCTGGGAGGAAAACAAATTAAAAAATAATAGTTGTTAACATTAGTATTATTTCTATACCCATCAATAAAAAAAAATTATATTTCATTCATTTTTATTAGATTTTCATAAGGACTAGGAGATATAACAGTAGTACATAACAGTAGTACATAACAGTAGTCGAGAATTACCAGTAGCCCAAAAGAGGCAGGTACAACACATCTGAATAGTTATCTCAGAAATGTGTTTACAGTATATAATAATGCCTGACATGGCAATCATAAGGTTGGAGATAGATTCCAAGTATTATACATTAATATGTGTCAATCGAGTAATTTGGATAGGAAAGGGAGGGGGTAGTAACTTATAGTAAATGAATTACAGAATCAGGCCCTGAAATTATTTCCGCTAACATATCCTTTAGCTGAAAAGACAGGGTTGGTTCTTGTATCTATGCAAACATGAAAAGGTAATGTATACACTCATGTGTAAGCATCAACAATGTGAGCAACATGCTACATAACAGTGAACTATTGTGTATTAGGGAGAAGAAATGAGGAGAGGGGAAGGGAACACACCCATGTAAGAGTCCAGCCACACGCCCACCCTTAGCCTAATGGCAATCATAGGTATGAGAACCAGGGATTCCAAACTTTATTGAAAAAGGATTGTTTATCTCAAAGTACACTGACTATTTTTTCATTAAGTATGATCCAAGTAAGTTTACATTTCAGCAGCTATCAATCATCAAGCTCTTCCAGGCTGTAGCAATCGTTAAGTGTGCTTAGGAATGTTTTCAATTGTTTTGTTTAGGAGGGCAACCCGAGCACCCTTAGTGATGTTTACCATGGTTACTGAGTAAATTAACCACTGTTGTTATTCTCTGTACTGTCAACCCAGAGGACACGGGGGCACTCTTTACGTCTAGAGGAAAAGATATTTCATCTTCAAACATGGAAAGGTTTCTTCACAGTAAGAGCTGTGAAAATGTGGAATAGACTCCCGCCAGAGGTGGTTATGGCCTGCTCAGTAGATTGCTTTAAGAAAGGCCTGGATACTTTCCTGAATGTACATAATATAACTGGGTACTAACATTTATAGGTAAAGTTGATCCAGGGAGAATCCAATTGCCTCTTGGGGGATCAGGAAAGAATTTTTTTCCCCTGCTGTAGCAAATTGGATCATGCTCTGCTGGGGTTTTTTTTTGCCTTCCTCTGGATCAACTGTGGGCATAAAATTGGGTATATTGGATTGTACAAAATTGTTTATTGTTTTTAAGGTTGAACTGGATGGACTTGTGTCTTTTTTCAACCTGACTATGTAACTATGTAACCACTTAAGGACAGGGCCTATTTTTCAGACTTGGTGATTACAAGTTAAAATCTGTTTTCTTTTATAGAAAATTAATTAAAACCCCCAAACATTATATTTTTTTCAGACACCCTTGAGAATAAAATGGCAGTCGTTGCAGTGTTGCGCAGCGGTCTTGCAAGCTTACAACTTTTTTTGAATTAAAAAATAAGACAACAGTTAAGTTAGCCCAATTGTTTTTTGTGTTGTAAAAGAATATTTTAATGCTAAGTAAATTGATACCCAACATGTCACTCTTCAAAATTGCGCCCCCTCGTGGAATGGTGACAAACTTTGACCCTTAAAAATCTCCATAGGCAACGTTTAAAAATTTGTACAGGTTACCAGTTTTAAGTTACAGAAAAGATCTAGTGCTAGAATTACTGCTCTCGCTCTAACAATTGCGGTGATACCTCTCGTGTGGTTTGAACACAGTTTTCATATGCGTTCGTGTCAGAAACCATGAATCAGACCGAGATGGAAGTAAATGAATTCACACTTATTTATTAAATACAAATAAAAAGGTAAATAGAGAAAGCGTAGTAAAAGCATAGCCAGAGTCCAGTAACAGGATCGAGTAGTCAGCCAGTCCAGAGTTCAATAACCAGATCAGGTAATCAGCCAGGCCAGAAGTCAGGGATCCAAGTAGAGCAACAGCAAGCAGGATAAGTAGCCAGAAGGGATGTCAGCAAGCCAGTCTGAACAGAACCGCAGGAAATGGTTTCTTGTGATGTGACCAAGGTGAAAGCAGATATGAAGTGAGCTGGACAGCTTTTTTTTTTATATATATATTAGAACGGTTGTTTTTTTAATAACCTCAAGTTCCAAAAAAGAAAAGGATAGTCATTTATATTGTGCTATTTCACTTTCTTTTTTTTTTTTTTTATATATCAACCAGGTTTATTTCGATTGCAGTGTATACATGGTATATTGTACATTTGCAAGTATGGTACATATCATACAAATCCTCAAATGCCAATTGTATCACCATCACAGATCTTCGATATCACATCATGTTTTATGCATGAAATAAAGCGAAAAGGTACCTTGTGTCAGCGTTTTGGGTTGCTTCACTACCCATGGGCTGGAAGATCTACGTGTCATTTACATTGCTATGTGTAGTACAAAAATCAGCTTATGAACAAGTGCTAGACTCCTGCAGCCACCTGTCCCAGATTTTATAGTATTCCTCAGGACATCCTCTATTGGCGTATATACATTTTTTGTTTTGGAGGGTGTTGTTTATTTTTGCTTTCCATTCTGCAATGCTGGGGGGACAAGTCCTCATCCATTTCTTAGCTATTGTCTTTCGTGCTATGAATGGCGTCTCATGTAGAAATGTCTTTGTGTTCCTGTCGGTCGAGTCCGGCAAGAGTCCTAGAAGGCACATTTTTGGAGAGCCCATGTCATGGAGGAATCTTATTATCTGTGTCCAGAGTCCCTGCACTTTGTGGCATGACCACAATAAGGGAATGAAAGTTCCTGTCTCCCCTCCACACATTTGGCACAAAGTGGACTGGAAGTTTCTGTACCTGGCAACCCTGAGGGGGGAAAGGTATGCTTGATGGATTATGTAAATTTGGGTCAGTCTGTCTGAAAGTTTTGGCGAAGCCGCTTTACAGAATTCCAGAGCTTTCTCCCATTCCCCGTCCTCAATAGGTCCCACTGCCCTTTCCCAGCGAGGCTTAAGGCCATAAGCTATATTAGTTGCTACTGGGGTGGAGAGTAGGTTGTAGAAGGCTGAAATTCGTTTTTGAGGATCTGTGTTTTTGATGATTGCCATGGTGACATTTCAAGTGGGCTTGGGGGGGGGGGGGGCAATGGGAATTGAGTACGGGTTGCATGTTTGACTTGCAGATATCTGAAGAACATATGAGTAGGAAGATTGTACTCCTCTTTGAGTGTGTGGAAGGTTTTTAGAGTCCCATTTGTAAGTAAATGATGGATAGAAAGAGAGATAGAAGATTCCATAGGTGGATCAGCAATCTATATCAAGGATTTGCCAGAATTCAAGTAGGGTCTTGTTGTGCCATAATGGGGTGAAGTCGTTATGTTGGGGAATCTCTAGTTTAGCGGAGGCAATGTCCCATATGCATCTGTATTGATGCAGTAGGGCCATCTCACCAGTCCTCAAACCAGTATTTCCGGTGCCTATTTTTATTGCATAAATAGGGTCTTTAGTGTATCTGGCCCACTTGGGGCACATTAGCTGGAGTAATCTCTCCATGTCTGTCTTGTCAATGTGGTATAGTTGTGATAATTGGGACGAAATATAGTATAGGTTGAAATCCGGCAATGCCATACCTCCCAGGTCAGGTTTTTTTTTTTTTGTGTGTCTGCCATGCCAGTTTGTGTCTGTTACAAAAGGTTTAAGGAGGGCTTCTAGAGTCATGAAGTATTTCAAAGGTAAGTATGTTGGGGAGTGCCATATAACATATAATACTTTGGGAAGTAGAACCATTTTAATTAGGTTTATTCGGCCCCATGTGGCAGGCGAGCCCAGGTCCTCAGCATAGTTTTCACATAGGATATAAGGGGTTCAATATTTAGATGTACAAAGTCTGTCGACATTCTGGATACATGTATCCCGAGATATTGATGGTACCAACTCTTTGGAGTGGCAAACTGGCCTGTGACTCGGTTGGTGGAAAACTGTCTATTGGTAATATTTGCGATTTTTCCCAGTTAATTATTAAGCCAGAGAAGGTCCCAAATTGTTCAATTGTTTGTAGTGCCACACGCAAGGAGGATCCCGGGTCTGCCAGGTATAAGAAGGTATCATCCGCGTACATACTGATTTTTTTCAATCCGATTACTGGAGCATAGTCCCAGATGGATATGGTTAGCGTCTCAGCAGCCAGGGCGTATAACAACAGCGAGAGAGGGCAGCCCTGCCTTGTGCCCCTGATGAGGTCAAACTGCTCTGAGGGCCATCCGTTCGCCATCACCCTGGCTGTGGGTGACTGATACAACAGTTGCACCCATTTAATAAATTTAGGGCCAAAGCCATACCCCTCCAGACATTTCCACAAGTACTCCCATTCCACTGAGTCAAAGGCTTTTGCCGTGTCCAAAGTCACCACCACCCGAGATCCTGCTTCCATGTGTGTAGCCTGTAGGTTAATGAACAATTTGCGTAGGTTAAAGGATGTGTTGCGACCCGGCATGAATCCCGCCTGGTCGACATGTATTAAAGAGAGGATAACTTTGTTCAATCTCAAGGATAGTACCTTGGCGAGAACTTTTATGTCTACTTGGAGTAGGGAGATTGGGCGATATCATTCCGGACATCCCGGGTCTTTCCCCTGTTTGGGAATGAGCACTGATACTGCTTCTCTCATGGATGGTGGTAAGGAAAAGGTTTCGAACAGGTGGTTGTATAGCGTGAGTAGCTTCGGGGTAAGAAGTTCACTGTACTGGGAGTAAAACTCGATTGGAAGACCGTCCGAACCAGGGGGATTTGGATCTGGCAAAACTGGCTATAGCCGTGGCTATTTCGTCTGTAGTGAGGGGCGCCTCAAGAAGGTCAAGCTAGTCTGTCGTCAGTTAAGGGAGGGTAATGCTATGTAAGAAAGCCGTTCTCTGGTCCGTTGGGTCTGTAGTCGTTTTGTATAAATCTGCAAAGAAGTCTCTAAATCTAGCAGTTATGCTTTGTGGATCTGTTATCTGATGGCCCTCCGGTCCATGTAGCGTGATGACCACTGGGGGTCTATCCTCACTATGTACCAGGTAGGCCAACAGCTTGCCTGCCTTTTCTCCATGCTCAAAGAATTTCTGCTTTGTGAAAAACAGTTTTTGTCTGGCATTTGTAAACTGAAGTTGAGTTGCCACTCTGGATTGCAGCTTGAGTCGAGCTGCTATCTCTGGGGTAGGATTAATGGCATATTCCCATTCCGTGGAGGTTAGTTCTGCTAGTGCCCTGTCAAAGATATCTGCGGATTTTGTCTTAATTGCATTTATGTGAGTGGTAAGGGTCGTGCGCGTGTATAGTTTGAATGAGTCCCAAATCGCCGCAATAGAGGCAGTTTGGTTGTTTTCCGTGAAGTATTGTTTCCATAGGTTCGGGAGCTCGTCATCATCCGGTAGCAGGGACAACCAAAATGGGTTTAGGCGCCAAGGCTTTGGGGGTTTACCAGTGGGGATGCTCAGTGACGTCCAGTATGGGCTGTGATCAGATAGTCTTGGGCAAAAGGCTGTTTCTAATATCCGTGGCGTTAGGGTACTTGATACAAGAATAAAGTCAATGCGGGACATGGAGTTGTGGGAAGATGAAAAGCAGGAATAGGCCTTTGCAAGAGGAAATTTGTAACGCCAAGTGTCTATTAAGTGGAAAGTGGAGGTCAGTTTAGAGATATTTGTCTCCCTGGTAACTGTATCCGTCCCCTGTGTAGTCTGGAGTCTATCTAATGCCGGCCGGAGGGTGGTATTGAAGTCTCCCATCCAGATCACTGGTATTGTGGGATGTCGGGTCATAAGGGTGAGTCCCTTGATCACGGTCATACTGAATGGGGGTGTATGTAAAAGGCCATGAGGAGAAACTGCTCGTCATATAATTGGCATGGAGAAACACATATCTGCCCTGAGGGTCTGTAATTACTTCACATAGCTCAAAGTGCACCGATTTGGCAATTAATATTGAGACACCTCTGGCGTGGGTAGTGTGCGTGGAATGGTATGCCCACCCCACCCACGGGCAGCGGAGGGACATCTGTAGCCTCCCTTCTACATGGGTCTCCACCAATGCCACCACATCTGCCCTCTGTTTCTTTAGGAATGAGAGGGCTGCCGAGCATTTAACCTTCTCACGTAGGCCCCTCCCATTCCACGTCAGGAATTTTATAGATGTCATAGCATATCTTGTGAAAAATAACACCACGGATCGTCCATTAAAGCGTCATGGAGTATCCAGAACACGAGTAGCATTAGAAACTGGCATAGATCGTACCATGCATGTGATAACCATTTAGGAGACATACCTGTTGTCGTGGTCCCCTCTTGCAATAATACATGTGCACTGAGATATTGAGAAAATAACAGTATAACGTTCCCCTCCCCCCTCCCCACCCTACACCTACCCCCACATGTGCGGGCCTCATTCCTCGACAGTTGTAAACTAACTTCCCTTCCATAGCTTTGGTGATGGTGAACTCCAGGGTTCGGTGAAGCTGAACTTCGCTGCATCTTAGGGGCTAATGGGAAACATTATACAGTAGGGCCGAGGTACATTTATCACCACATCAAGCACCCCTTCAGCACCTGTACATTTTCCCATAGTCCGTTCCTGAGGCACCATATGCACATTTAAAAATTGCAAAAACAACTGTTGAACAACCTTCTCCCCCCTCCCCACCTTACACCTACCCCAACTTGTGTAGGCATTATCCCTTAACAACTCTGAACTGCCATCTGGGAAAAACAGTAACTGCGCATCTAAGACGAAGATGAGGAACAGTTTTAGTCGCTGGATCATAGTGGTTCTGGGCCCGCCACCGCAAAGGAGGATGAAAATGGGGCCTAGTTGCCCGTCCTCGCAAGTTGGTATAAAAAGGAGGCAGCACAGCCCAGATCCATTGTTCATCTACAGAGTCATGGTTCCCAGTGGTTAATGGGGCATAAATTCGCTGCACTATGCATGCGGCTTGTAAGACCAATACACCTCCGAAGCTCCGTGTGACGGATAAGATCAGGGGTATGAAAAAAAAAAGACTCCCATGAGGGGAGCAATGAAATATACAGTGGTGTGAAAAAGTGTTTGCCCCTTCCTCATTTCCTGTTCCTTTGCATGTTTGTCACACTTAAGTGTTTCGGAACATCAAACCAATTTAAACAATAGTCAAGGACAACACAAGTAAACACAAAATGCAATTTGTAAATGAAGGTGTTTATTATTAAAGGTGAAAAAAAATCCAAAACATCATGGCCCTGTGTGAAAAAGTGATTGCCCCCTTGTTAAAACATACTATAACAGTGGTTGTCCACACCTGAGTTCAATTTCTATAGCCACACCCAGGCCTGATTATTGCCACACCTGTTCACAATCAAGGCATCACTTAAATAGGAGCTGCTTGACACAGTAAGGTCCACCAGAAGATCCTTAAAAGCTACACATTATACCGAGACCCAAAGAAATTCAGGAACAATTGAGAAAGAAAGTAATTGAGATCTATCAGTCTGGAAAGGGTTATAAAGCCATTTCCAAAGCTTTGGGAATCCAGTGAACCACAGTGAGAGCCATTATCCACAAATGGCGAAGACACGGAACAGTGGTGAACCTTCCCAGGAGTGGCCGGCCGCCCAAAATTACCCCAAGAGCGCAGCGACAACTCATCCAAGAGGTCACAAAAGACCCCACAACAACGTCCAAGGAACTGCAGGCCTCACTTGCCTCAGTTAAGGTCAGCGTTCATGCCTCCACCATCAGGAAAAGACTGGGCAAAAATGGCCTGCATGGCAGAGTTCCAAGGAGAAAACCACTGCTGAGCAAAAAGAACATCAAAGCTCGTCTCAAATTCTCCACAACACATCTTGATGATCCCCAAGACTTTTGGGACAACATTCTGTGGACCGATGAGACAAAAGTGGAACTCTTTGGAAGTTGTGTGTCCAAGTATATCTGGCGTAGAAGGAACACTGCATTTCATAAAAAGAACATTATACCAACAGTAAAATATGGTGGTGGTAATGTGATGGTCTGGGGCTGTTTTGCTGCTTCAGGACCTGGAAGACTTGCTGTGATAAAAGGAACTATGAATTCTGGCGTCTACCAAGAGATCCTGAAGGAGAATGTCCGACCATCTGTTCGTGTACTCAAGCTGAAACGAACTTGGGTTCTGCAGCAGGACAATGATCCTAAACACACCAGCAAGTCCACCACCGAATGGCTGAAGAAAAACAAAATGAAGACTTTGGAGTGGCCTAGCCAAAGTCCTGACCTGAATCCTATTGAGATGTTGTGGTATGACCTTAAAAAGGCCGTTCATGCTCGAAAACCCTCTAATGTAACTGAATTAGGACAATTCTGCAAAGATGAGTGGGCCAAAATTCCTCCAGGACGCTGTAAAAGCCTCATTGCACGTTATCGCAAACGCTTGGTTGCAGTTGTTGCTGCTAAGGGTGGCCCAACCAGTTATTAGGTTTAGGGGGCAATCACTTTTTCACACAGGGCCATGATGGTTTGGATTTTTTTTTCACCTTTAATAATAAACACCTTCATTTACAAATTGCATTTTGTGTTTACTTGTGTTGTCCTTGACTATTGTTTAAATTGGTTTGATGTTCCGAAACACTTAAGTGTGACAAACATGCAAAGGAACAGGAAATGAGGAAGGGGGCAAACACTTTTTCACACCACTGTAGCAAGTCCACTCTAAACATCCAAAAGAAAAAGGGGAAACAATTTTGTGGCCAGGGTAATTAGGGAGGCCGAGTGGCGGCAGAAACATGAAGCAAGATGATCTGACCATACCGTTCACTAGATGTGTGGTCGGTATCTCCCGTCGTGTGCAGGCCCACGTTCCAACCATGAGATGACTTCACGAGGATCCTCAAAGAATGACACTCGGCCATCATGTTCCACTCTCAGGCGTGCAGGGAAGAGCATGGTATACTTCAGGTGATGGTCGCGCAGTCTGCGTTTGGCCTCCATGAAGCCCTGTCGACGTTTCTGTAAGTCAGGAAATATTGCCACCTTTACGTTTCCCACCAGGATGTTACCTCTCTCTCTCTCGCAAGCCGCAACGCGGCATCTCGATCTTTGTAGTTTAAAAGCTTTGCAATAAATGTACGTGGGGAGCCCCCTGAGGAGGGGGTTTAGCGGGCATCCTATGCGCCCTCTCCACCACCAGCACAGGGGAGAAGGCCTCCCGACCGTAGGTGGCTACCAGTAGCTGTTGCAGGAACGATGTTGGGTCTTTGCCCTCCGCTCCCTCCGGGAGACCGATGAAGCGGAGATTACACCTCCTCAGACGATTTTCCATGTCGTCTTGCTTGGCGAGCAGCTGGTTAATCTGTCTCTGCATGTGTTCAGATCCGGCCTGCAATGGCGGGAGGACGTCTTCAACCGCGCTGATGTGGGTTACTGTCTGTGACCCGGTCGCGGATTTTCTGAAAATGTGTTTAATCAAAGACACGTCCACCTTAACCCCCTCAATCTGGGCGGTGAGGGACGTCCTGCAGAGTGTGATCGCTTCCAGTAGTTTCTCCGTGTCTCCCCGCCCTCGCTCTCCTCCTATCCTCTCAGCACTGCTATCTTCCTCCTGCTCCTGACTCCTCCCTTGTCCTGGATCTGTCTTTATAAACTGTAAAAAAATAAATAAAAATACTGACACCGTCCACGCCTCATCAGTGCTGCATATAAGTGCCACTGTCACATGACATTAAAAAAGTATATGTAATTGATATTGGTAAGTACTTGGGAAAAAAAAGTATCGTTACTTGTACTCGGTCTTGGTATCAACCCTAATTGTGACCATCAAAATCTAAGACCGGAAGCTAAATTTATAGGCTTAGGGAAACTTTATTTGAGAAAAAAAAATACCCCCCTCTGTGATCTATGTAGAGTGCAAGGATTTTAACAAACTTTGTTGCAGACTCCTACCTTTTGTTATTCTGTACACCATCTGTGTGCAGGTAGCCATATTGCATTGCATTTTACCGAAAAAATTACAGCGCTGCAGTTTGAAAAGCAAAGGTAATATTTAACAACATTCAATTACAATATGACTTGAGTCACAATTATATACACTATATTTTTTGTTTGCTACCCTTTAAGGCAATGACACTCCCTGAACTGAAGTTTTAAGCTTCAAAGCTTTAATTTGATTAAATTGATTCTTCTATAATGACATGCATTTTTTTATAAGTCTGTTTGGATGACTGTAGAAGAAAAATGTCTCCCACCCTCTCCAATGCCCATGGGAATGTGTTTTTCATGGTCAAGGCCTTCCAGTCCTACATGGAAGTGACTTCACCACTGCTTGTTGTCAACAAATGGACATTGGCCATTGTCCAACAAATGGACAACAAAAGAAACATCAGGACAAGATAGGTTCTCGGGCTGCTTTAGCTGACTAAAGACAATGGATGCTGACAGGTTTTGATCCCTTCTGGATATTTTATTATGCATTAAATTCAAGAGGTGGGTTTGTATTTGAAGGAAGGGTTGGTTTCACTCATTTTCTTTATTATACATCAGGGGATACAGAGTGACCACATTAATCCTTAAGTTGTGCGCCATTTGTAGATGACTAGACACTGTCCAAAAAAGACAGCAATCCTCCCTTACAATAACCCCTTCTATAAAGAAAGTTCAGTTTTTTCACCAGTGTCTGAAGGTGATGGTCACAGGTGTGTAGCTCTCTGCACAAACACTGGCATGTGCTCAAAATAGGTCCAGTAGGAATCCAATGTTTGCTTAAATGCTCAAATGAGTAGTACCCAGGCCCCACCGTGGTGGAAGATGTCGACATTCAGGGATTACCTGAAACACAACCATTCAGTGCTGGACCCTGCATATACGTAACTTTGCGCAGTAATACCTGACCAAGTTGTTTTCAGTAGGGTGCTATAAAGGGCAATAAATCCCTAGAAAGGTAGATTGGGTCCCTGACGATCCTCAGTGATCTTGCCCACTGCAAAGGGTGAAGATCAGTTGATGGGTTATTACCTGCTGGTCTCTGGCTGCAGGAAGTATCCCTGGGCCTTTTATCTCCTTTTCCTTGCTATGCTGCATAGTGGGGCCTGTATACAAGCTTTGGGGAGTGTGCTAGTGTTGCATGTTTTTCTGAAGTCAGGCGCTTTTGACATTGCAGGAGGGCTCCAAACAGCAGTTTTATATACAAGAGACAGCCAACATGTATTGCAGTCCTTGCTGTGGAGCACCTTTCATTCTGAGGCACAGTGGAAAGGGGTAACTGGTAGCTGGGGGAAGGGTGTGGAAGTATTCTGTTATAGCCTTACACTTGCTTCCCTGTGAAAGTGTCTTCTTAGCTTATTGGGACCTCCAGTTTTTCTGGCACAGGTCAGCAAGCTAAAGTCTTCACAAAAGCAGGGAGTTGGGAGCACAGCTGGTAAAGGTGCATGGGTGCCATGTCAGGTCTTGAGGACACTGTACATAGTCCTCCTGTAAATTTTCCCTGACAAGTTAGGGGTGAAGGATAGATCATAGCTCCTACATTTGTCTGGTTGTGTGGCTACTGCAGGGACATCATCATCATCATCCCTTACGTAGGGATTTTGCCTCTATAGGGCATGACAGTTAGAAGCCCTTTCCCGGTTATACTCTCCTGTTATATAAGAGTAATTAGTGGACATGGATGATGAGGTAGATGAGGCCAAACTTGAAGAGGGACCGATGGTATATACCCAGTTGTGGGGAGTCTGAATCTGAGCAAGTTCAGATTCATGGTGTCTCTCATGGTTATAGATCTTTGGTAAATTCTCTGTCAGAGATAGTTCACACTGCTTTAAATCTGACACTTCTTGAGACCTCCTCTGCAAAGTGTTAATCTCTGGGTTTGTGGGGGTCCTTGTGAAGTTCCCCTTCTTCTCCCTTACACCCGTATTAGAGGAGTTAGTATTTGCCTAATGGGTTCACCCTTATAGAGTGTGGTTTCTCCTAAAAGGTTCACACAGCTGTATCCAACAGAGGAAAAAATCCACTGGGAGCTGGAATATGCTTGGCACTGGCCTGTCCACAAAGGTCTCCATCCCCTGTGGTCCCTGCAGTAGCTTGGCATGTGCTTGTGCCTCCCCTCTGTCACAGTTTTTCCAGACACAGGTGAATAACTTCACCAGCAGGGCAGCTACTGAGGTCTAGTCAGGTAGTCTTGCTAAACAGCTAGTTAGATTACTTCTGCCTCTCTGTGTTGGTGGATGCCTTGAAGGATTCCATTTAGCAGATCTTGCACTTGGACATTGTCCATCCATATGTGCAGGACTTTATGGCTAAAAAATTTGGTCTGCAATGTTACCCTGCAAGAATCTGTCAGGCTTGTTTGTTTTTTCCTTCCATGGGGAACATCTGAGACACAGCTGGATCAGCATATCCAAAATATTTTTTAGGAGGTAAGAGTTTGTTTTTTACCTGTCAGGAAGAAGAGTAAGCATTTGTCTCAGAGGGCAGCAACTTTTTTTTTTTTTTTTTTAGGATCTGCACCCCCTAGACCAGGGGTAGGGAATCTCGTCTCTCCAGCTCTTTTGTAACTACAAATCCCATCATGCCTCTGCCTTTAGGAGTCATGCCTGTGATTGTTAGGGTTTTGCAATTTCTCATGGGACTTATAGTTTCAAAACAGCTGGAGAGCCGAGATTCCCTACCCCTGCCCTAGACAGTATTTTCGGTCCTTGCAGATCTCTGCCTCGACAGGGAAACCTTAGGGTCAATTTTATAAGATGACCTGGATCCCAAAGCCAGCAGATTCTAAATCTCCCTCTCTATGAAGGGGTACTCCCACTTGCTTGAATGGGAAGACGGGTGCTGGGATTTGCAGGGGTATGGCAGGAGGAAGTGGCAGGTGAGTAGGCCCGTTGCACGATCTTTCAGGGTTGGTGTTTTACGAGAGTTCCCTCCACCACATTTTAAATGTCTTTGAATCCGCAAGAAGAGGTTGTTGCCGTTTCAGGCTCTCGAGCACCTGTTTTCACAAGGACTGATTATACTAGTTCCAGAGGCCAAAATGTTTCTCAGGTTTTTCTTGAGTCTCTTTAATATCCCAAATCCAACTGGCAATGTATGATTAATATTGGACTTGGAGGATCTCAATAAGTTCTGCGTGTTCAGCAGTTCTGGGTAGTGGTGGCGTGACTTCACCCAGGGGATTTCCTGGCATTGGTGGGTATAATGGATCTGCGTGTCCAAATTTTTTCTTCTCACCAGTTAAGGACCAGTAGTTTTTTGTGGTCTTGCCTTTTGGGCCCCCTCAGATCTTCAGGGCAATTTGGTCCCTGAAGACTTCAGGGGGTACCCATTCTGGGTTACCTGGATGATCTATTGCTTAGAGGGTAATCGGTTCATTACTGGAACACAATGTTATTATTGCAGTTAGACCAATGCAGCTGTCATTGGTTCCAACCCAGAGACTGGAATATATGGGCTTGATCTGGTAAACAGTCAACATTTTCTTTCTTTTGACAGGGAAGTGTGTAGCCCTGAGAAATCAGGGGACGAGAAGGCGGAGCCTAGCCGAGAGGTAATGCTGGCTTAGAGCTCCATTCTCAGCAGGACAACGGAGCCATATAACGGCGGAGGTAACTTGACCCTCCGCATATATATCATACCAAGCGGTAGATAAATATCCCTACCTTACATTGGTGACATTTGGGGGGGGTCAGAGGAGACTCATGAGGCAGAAAATTAACAAGAAAGCGCCGCCTCACACACACTGCAGTATGGCACTGAAACCCTCCCCCTCTGAGGGGAGACACAGTGAGGAGAACAGACAGACAGCCCCTTCTGCTGCTTTACATAAAGATGTTCTCTCATTAAAAGCACATAGTCTCTCTAACCAAATACCTGAGAAAAATATGTCAGTTCTGGAGAATTTAGAACTTTCCACACAAAAAGAATTATCCCCTCCTGTAACGCTGAAACAAATAGAAAATCTGCTTCAAAAATCACTAAAAACCACTGCAGATATCATCACCACAAGCCTTACCAAAGAAATTAGAATACTTGGTCAGCGTACATCAGCACTGGAAATTAAAGCAGACGATCTGGAAAATTATACATCTAATATTGCCTCAGAAATTGATTTTCTTAACCACTTGCTTACTGGGCACTTAAACACCCTTCCTGACCAGACCAATTTTCAGCTTTTGGTGCTCTCACACTTTGAATGACAATTACTCAGTCATGCAACACTGTACCCAAATGAATTTTGTGTCCTTTTTTTCCCACAAATAGAGCTTTCTTTTGGTGGTATTTGATCACCTCTGGGGTTTTTATTTTTTACGCTATAAATGAAAAAATACGCATATTTCTTTGTTTCTGTGATAAAATTTTGCAAATTATAATTTTTTTTCATAAATTTTGGCCACAATTTATACTGCTACATATCTTTGGTAAAAATAACCCAAATTAGTGGATATTATTTGGTCTTTGTGAAAGTTAGAGAGTCTACAAGCTGTGGTGCGAATCGCACAAAACTGATCACACCTGATTTACTGGTGGCCTATCTCATTTCTTGCGACCCGAACAAGTCAGGAAAGTACAAATACCCCCCAAATGACCCCTTTTTTGAAAGTAGACATTCCAAGGTATTTACTAAGATGCATGGTGAGGTTTTTGATGTTGTCATCTTTTTTTCCCACAATTCTTTGCAAAATGAAGATTTTTTTTTTTTTTTTTTTTTTTCCTCACAAAATTTTCAATGTAATAGGTTATTTCTCTCACATGGCATGTGTATACCACAAATGACACCCCAAAATACGTTCTGCTACTCCTTCTGAGTATTACGATACCAAATGTGTGAGACTTTTACACAGCCTGGCCACATACAGAGGCCCAATATTGAAATAGCACCATCAGGCGTTCTAGGAGCATAAATTACACATTTCATTTCTCAACCACCTATTACATTTTTGAAGGCCCTGGAGCACCAGAACAATGGAAATGCCCACAAAGTGACCCCATTTTGGAAAGCTAACACCCCAACGTATAATCTATGAGGCATAATGAGTCGTTTGAATGGTTCATTTTTTTTCCAGAAGTTTGGGGAAAATGTGGGAAAAAAATTAAAACGCATTTTTTTTACGCAAAGTTGTCCATTTATAAGATATTTCCAACACATAGCATGTACATAGCAAAAATGACACCCCAAAATACGTTCTACTACTCCTGAGTATAACGATACCAAATGTGTGAGACTTTTACACAGCCTGACCACATACAAAGGCCCAATATTGAAATAGCACCATCAGGTGTTCTAGGAGCATAAATTACACATCTTATTTCTCAACCACCTATTACAGTTTTGAAGGCCCTGGAGCACCAGGACAATCGAAATGCCCACAAAGTGACCCCACGTGGCACTGACAACACGTGGCACTGACGACACGTGGCACTGACAGATGGCACTGGAGGCAGATGGGGCTGACAGATGGGGCTGGCTATTTGCTCTGGCAAATGGCACTGGCGGCACTGGGGCTGGCAGGTGGCACTGGGGCTGGCAGGTGGCACTGGTGCTGGCAGGTGGCACTGGCGGCACTGGGGCTGACGGCACTGGGGCTGACAGATGGCGCTGGCAGGTGGCACTGGTGCTGGCAGGTGGCATTGGTGGCACTGGTGCTGGCAGGTGGCACTGGCGGCACTGGTGCTGGCAGGTGGCACTGGCGGCACTGGGGCTGACCGCACTGGGGCTGACGGATGGCGCTGGCAGGTGGCACTGACGGCACTGGGGCTGGCAGGTGGCACTGGCGGCACTGGGGCTGGCGGCACTGGGGCTGGCGGCACTGGGGCTGACGGATGGCGCTGGCAGGTGGCACTGGCGCTGGCAGGTGGCACTGGCAGGTGGCACTGGCGCTGGCGGCACTGGGGCTGACAGCAGGCACTGGCGCTGGCAGGTGGCACTGGCGGCACTGGGGCTGACGGCAGGCGCTGGCAGGTGGCACTGGCGCTGGCAGGTGGCACTACTGACAGATGGCACTGGGGCTGACAGATGGCACTGGGGCTGACAGATGGCACTGGGGCTGACTTACAGATCGCTCTCCCTCCTCACACGCTGTCTCTGTGTGAGGAGGGAGAGACACGGCAATGGGAGATGATCTCATATGTTTACATATGAGATCATCTCCCATTGGCAGCTGCGATCGCGCTGTGAATGGCCGCTTTGATTGGCCGTTCACGGCGATCTGTATTTGCCTGTCTCCGGGAGACACGGCGATTACAAAACTTCCGCGATGCGCGCCCCCGGCGGTGCGCATTGCGGAAGTAAACAGAAGGCCGTCCAGGGACGGCCAGGCGAAGGAAGCCGCCCGCTCTAAGGCCGTCATTCGGCTGTAGGGCGGGCGGGAGGTGGTTAAAGAGGAAAATGACATATTACAATCCAAATTGGAGGATTTCGAAAATCGTGCAAGACGCTCCAATATACGTATTAGAGGAATACCCGAATCTGTGACTGATTTAAACTGTGCTATTACTGCACTTTTTCAAGAATTACAACCAGCTATCCCACTAGAGCGTCTTGAAATGGACCGGGTTCATAGAGCCCTAGCAACAAAGAAAACAGATGGTCCTCCCCGTGACATTATCGCAAAATTGCATTTCTACCACACTAAGGAACTACTGCTAAATACAGCTAGAAATAAAGATCCCCTAATTTTCCAGGGTCATAAATATCAATTATTCACAGACCTCTCACAGATTACAGTCAACAAAAGAAGAACCCTGAAACCACTACTGCAAATATTACAGCGAAATGACATAATCTACCAATGGGGCTTTCCTTTCTCAGTGCGTTTTACTTTCCAAAGTCGCAAATATATGTGCCAACCAGCTAAGGACCTGCAAACTACTTTACAGAAACTAGGGATGATAAACACATCAAGAGATGCTGCGGACACTCGCCAAAAATCATCCTCATATGCTGATAGTCCCTCCTCTGCTTCCAGAAGAGAAGACGACTACAATCCACAGAAAAGAAGTCGCATACAATCTCCACCTCCAGATCTGGCTGACACTATGGACTGATAAACACTTGTACTGAGGCTACTATCTTGCCTTTTCAACAGAATGGCTACTGCCGAGTTTTTTCTCTGACTTCCAATCAATATTTTTATGATAATCTTATTTAAGAAATGTTCCTAATAATTTAGGCACCTTATTATAACTTTTTTCTCTCTCTCTTCTCTTCTTTGTTTCTGAGGTTGCCTTAATCTTACATTTTTATTTTTTGCTTGAAAAATGAAATTATATGATTGGCTCTTGGTGTCCTGCAGGGAAGTTACTTGCACCCTCTCTTGCTACCCTCAGCAGCTCGGTGCACACCAGGCAGTTGACAGTGGCTCATGTACCCTTGGAGGGAGAGATTTTCTCCTCCCAACGGACACATTAAGAACATAGATATGTTAAGATATATTTCAATATTGTATATTAATTGTATTTTCTTTTTCAGTCATTATCTCCTTTCCCTCCACCCCTATACTCTGGAGACAAATAATTTCTTATATGACACACGTTCTAACATAAACACCAACACATATTTACTTTTCCCAACTCCATGGCCCCATTAAACATCATATCATTAAATACTCAGGGACTAAACGTTCCACACAAACGCACTAAAGCCTTCTGCACATTTTCATCCAAGAAAGCACATATAGTTTGCCTCCAAGAGACTCATTTTGCGTCACAATCCACTCCCAAATTTTTCAGTAAAGACTACCCCCAAGTATACACAGCTTCGGCCTCCTCTAAAAAACGAGGCGTGCTTATAGCTTTCCATCGCAATACACCATTTTCACTAATGAAGGAAATCAAGGATCCAGAAGGTCGTTACTTGATTCTTAAAGGACACCTACTTGATACCGCTATCACCATTACATCATACTACGCTCCTAACAAAAATCCTATTTCTTTTCTTTCTCATTTATTTCAAACTATAGAACACCACAAAATAGGTACTACAATTCTATGTGGAGATTCTAATCAGACCATATTCCCATTTTTGGATAAATCACCAATCCCACAGTCACATACAGCAGACAAACAACTCTTATCAAAACTAATTACAAAACATAACCTAGTAGATACTTGGAGAGAATTGAATCCAACCAAGAGACAATACACACATTACTCGTTCCCTCATCGCTCATTCTCTAGGATAGACCATATATTTATGTCCATAAGGCTAATTCCAGAAATAATATCTACAAAAATTATTCCCATCCCATGGTCCCATCATAGTGCAGGCTACATTACTGTTGCCTCTATAATTCCAAAAAAAAAAGATCCAACATGGATATTAAGAGATTTCCTACTCAAAAATCCAGCTCATAAAAATATTGAAATTGCGCTCAAAGATTATATAAAATATAACTCCACACCTGACGTCTCTCCGACTACATTATGGGAAGCACACAAACCTGTTCTCCGTGGCATATGTCTACAGCAAGCAAACATATTCAACAGAGAGCGGAAAATCCTTTGTCAGACTTTAGAAACAAATTTCAATAAATGTCACACAGCATTCCAAAATAACCCTTCTTCTTTATCTAAAATAAATCTTGACAAAGCTAAATTGAAATTTGATCTATTCCTTACTAAAGGAGCGGATAAAACCATCAAGAGATCACAACACAATTTCTATATCAATGCGAATAAACCTCACACACTATTAGCCAGGGCATTAAAATCCTGCCAGAACCCAACGAAACCGATACGTCTGAAAATCTCTAGGGGGGTATACACAAATAATCCTTTAAAAATATTACAAAAATTCAAAACACAATTAAAAAATGTATACTCTTCTAATAATGAGTTGGACCCTTCTAGAGCAAATGATTTTTTCTCTCATATATCTCTACCGACACTATCTAAAACACAAATGGAAATGATGGAGGAACCAGTGTCAATTATAGAGGTATCTGAAGTTATCAAAAATCTGAAACTAAATAAAAGGCCAGGTCCTGATGGTTTTTCTGCGCTGTATTACAAAACGTTTGTAGACACCCTATCTCCAGTCTTGACAAACACTTTTAATTCCCTTTTGGAAGGTCATTCTTTTAGAAGAGAAACCCTAACTGCAATTATCTGTATGCTCCCTAAACCTCACACAGACGATTCAATATGGTCTAATTATCGCCCTATTTCGTTATTAAATTTGGACATAAAAATCTTAGCCAAAATTCTAGCTAACAGATTAAATACTATTATAGGCAATCTAATACATCGTGATCAAGTGGGCTTCATTCCATTAAGTCAAGCAGGAGATAATATTAGACGTGCAACACTCCTGTCACATGCCGCTAAAAAAAGACGCATTCCCACTTGTTTTCTTTCTTTAGATATTATGAAAGCTTTTGACACAGTATCTTGGTCATATATGAACTATACCCTTTCCAAATGGGCATTCGGCCCTCATCTTTTACGATGGATCTCTAGTTTGTATCAAGATCCCAAAGCTTATATCAGATATGCAGGGTACAAATCGGACGAGTTTAATATACTGAGGGGGACTCGTCAAGGATGTCCACTTTCGCCATTATTATTTGCTTTACTCATTGAACCTTTAGCACAAAGAATTAAGATGGAACCCACTATAACAGGTATTGAAATGGGTGGCTTTCATCATAAGCTCTGTTTATTCGCAGACGATATTCTCCTTTTTCTATCTTCTCCACATGTTTCGGCCCCAAATCTTATGGTTGTACTACAAGAATTCTCATTTATTTCGGGCCTTAAGGTCAATATTCAAAAATCTTCAGCATTAAACATTTCACTTGTCGAAAAAGATAAACAATCTTTACAAAATTCACTACCCTTTAAGTGGGTAGATCATAGCCTCCCATATCTGGGTGTGTAGTTTACTCCTAACCCCCCCCCCCCCCCCGATTTATTTGCAGCTAATTACCTAGCTCTATTTAAAAATATTACAAGGTCGTTATCTAATTGGTCATCAATGCCGATATCATGGTTTGGGAAAATCAATATCATAAAAATGTCTGTTCTTCCGAAATTTTTATATTTATTCAGAACTCTCCCGATTCATATTCCTGCATATTTTCTTAGGCTGATTCAACAAAAAGTAACAATTTACTTGGGGGAAAATAAAACCCAGACTTCACAAAAAAACATTGTTCTCCCCAAAGCTTTGGGTGGTTTGGGATTCCCAGACTTTAACATATATTATAAGGCAGCTCAATTATCTCAATTAACAAAATATCACTCTTCTACAGAGATTCCTTTATGGGTCCTCATTGAAGCTGTAGACTGTGATCCTCTTCCTATAAACAATATATTATGGTTACAACCTGCGGATCGTAAGTCTATAAATAACCCCATTTCTAAGCACTCTCTATCTATATGGGATAGGTATAGAAATTCACATGGTCTGCAATCTCCACAAAATCCGCTATTATCTTTTCACAAGAATCCAACTTTTTACCCAGCCTGGAAATATCCCAAAACCTTTAAAGCTTGGTCTAAGGCTGGTATCACTTGTCTATATAATTTAACTTCAACTACATCAATAAAATCAGTTACAGATCTATGTGAATTATATAAGCTTCCACAATCAGAAATATTCAGATATCTCCAAATCAAAGATTTTTATACTCCTCTTCTCAATTTAAATGTATACTTACATAATATTTCTCAATTTGAAAGATTTTTTCTCAAGGAACCACATGCTAAAGGTCGTATTACATCATTGTATACACAACTGATATCTAATTCTAATACTGTTATACCTAAATATGTGGCCAAGTGGGAAAAAGATTTGGATTGTACGATCGATTCTAGGTCTTGGTCCAACATATGGTCTTTCACAAAATCTTCCTCTATAAATATATTAGCGTCTGAATCATCATATAAAGTTCTCACACGCTGGTATTTGGTTCCTGCGAGAATCGCCAAATTCTCAACAGACAACACTGGCCTCTGCTTTCGTGGCTGTCCAGAAAAAGGTACCTATATACATACCTGGTGGCATTGCTCAATTGTACAATCATTTTGGAAAAAGATCTTTCTGATAATTACAAAATTTTTTGATCGTCCAATTTTTCCAGACCCAATTATAGCTCTCCTTAATTTAAAACCAGCCTTTCTGAATCAGAAACAATTCAAATTAGTTCTTACACTCCTGATAGCCGCAAAGCAGACTATAGCCAATGCGTGGAAAACAGATGTGGTGAATATTGCAGAAACCCAAACGTAGAATGAATCAATCTTTCATCCATGCTAAAATGGACGCTATAGATAAAAACCAGATGACAAAGTTTGATATCATATGGAAACCCTGGATTAAATATTATACGTCAGATAATATTGACAACCGAGTTTTATTGTTATGGTGATTAAGATTTTTTATAGAATTACAACATTAGATGATATATAAAACCTCCTCCGGAGAATTATTCCCTCCCCTTCCCCTCCTATATACCTTTTATGTTCTTCCCTTACTATATAATACTTACTATAAACATACTTTAGAAGTTATGGTCAAAACTTTAAAATCATATATTTTCTTTTAGACATTTATATTTTCTTGGGATTAAAATGTTTAAAAGTCAGCTATAAGAATGTTTTCAAATTCTAAAATATATAAGGCCATTTGTCATTCCCACGAGAATATATTGAAATTCTTCTTTGCTTTGTATCATCCGTACTTCAATATGTCTACTTTTTATTTCTGGTATCACATAATTTGTCTTATATTCTGTACATGTAATTTATTTTAACATAAAATAACATTTTTGAATGAGAAGAGAAATCAGGGGACTTTGCGCAGATCTGAGTTATTCCTCTGCATGAGGTTAGGGAAGGTGGTGGCCATCGTTTGAACTCTCTCTCTCTCTGAACTCCTGGATGTTTTCTGCAGCACCAGGCATGTTAGGGCCTCTGAACTGGTGGATGTCTCCCATGAGACTGGAGACAGGCAAGCTATTTCTCACCATATTGGGAAGGTTTTGATGACAAAATTCCAGCCTGATGGGCTGGGGAGGAGTTCTGGGCCACATTTCAGTGCTGGGGGATTGGTCTCTACAGAAAATGTTGTTACCCATCTATATACATGGAGCTTCGAGCAATCCAGTTGGAGCTTTGGCATTGGATGAAGAAGTTGAAGGGCCTTCTAGGGAGAGTCTGGTCAACTGGAGATGGACTGCCTAAAATAAGACCGGCCTGATTTAGTCCTGGGCAGAGTACCATGTTCCCGCCCTAGCTGCAGTTCACATTCCAGGAGTAGAGAACTGGCAGGCGGATTTTCTCCATCAGCAGTTATCGACGGGGACCCAAAGGTGTTTGAGATACATTTCGTCAGTGATAGAGCAGACCAGATGTGTATCTGCTAGCGTCCAGGCCTAATGCAAAGCTGACATGTTTGTCTCCAGAACCACGAAACCACAGGCTTTGGCAGTAAATGCCCTAATGCCTGATGTGGTGGTGCCAGTTCGCTCTGATATGTTTTTTACTTCATTACAGCTTGGCCTAGGAGAACATGGTATGCCAACATAGTAAGTATGACAGTAGACTGTTTATGGACAATTCCAGCTTGACCAGACAACCTGTTTCATGGTCTGGTCTGCCACTCTCCTCCTTTTTTTTTTTTTTTTTTTAATTCTTAATTTTAATTCTTAATTTAGAAGCTTTGCATTTAAAAATTATAGCACCCCCCACTTCTTTATCTATTCCTCCTCTGCTTTTCTTTTTTATTCCTTTATTAAAAATGTTATTACTTTTCCTATATATTGAAATGGAAAGCTAGCATTTTTGTGTTGCCTGATTCTTCAGGCATTGTGCCTTCTTGCTGTGTTCCACTTTTTATCCTTCCTAAAGGAAAAAAGAAGGGTCGTCTGGCTACTACAATAAGTCAACTACATCCCGTTGGATTTGTCAGCTAATCTTCCAAGCCTATGGCTTAAAGGGAAGGAATCCACCATTTTTGATGATAGCTCATTCTACCAGGAGTGTATAACATAATAAGAACATATTTACATACAGTATCTCACAAAAGTGAGTACACCACTTACATTTTTGTAAATAGTTTATTATATCTCTTCATGTGACAACACTGAAGAAATTACACTTTGCTGCAATGTAAAGTAGTGAGTGTACAGCTTGTATAACAGTGTAGATTTGCTGTCCCCTCAAAATAACTCCACACAGCCATTAATGTCTAAACCGCTGGCAACAAAAGTGAGTACACCCAATGTGCCCAATTAGCCATTTTCTCCCCCCAGTGTCATGTGACTCAGTGTTACAAGGTCTCAGGTGTGAATGGGGAGCAGATGCGTTAAATTTGGTGTCAACACTCTCACTCTCATATACTGGTCACTGGAAGTTCACCTCATGGCAAAGAATTCTGAGGATCTGAAAAAAATAATCGTTGCTCTACATAAAGATGGTCTAGGCTAGCCTTCAGCGGGTGGTCGGCTACAAGATAAAAGTGGTCTCTGCGGATTCGCCACGAGATCACTTTCATCGGTGGTGGGAGAGGGGTCCCCCCTCCTGCCACGATCCTGTGCCCTCCACCACTTACTGGAGCCATCGGCAGCAGCGGAGGCAATCGCATCTTGCCTCCTGCTTGGTATGGAGACGAGTGAGGGGAAGATGGCCCCCACCCTTCTCCATACATTTGCTGGGCGGAAGCAAGGTCAAAACGTCACTTCCGCCCACAGCTCTTAAAGGGGCAATTTTTTTAAATGATTTTTTTTATTACAATTTATTTATTTTTTCAATTGCATTTTAGTCTAAATATGAGATCTGGGGACTTTTTGACCCCAGATATCAGATTTAAGAGGACCTGTCATGCTTTTTTCTGTTACAAGGGATGTTTACATTCCTTGTAATAGGAATAAAAGTGAATTTTTTTTTTTTTTAAACAGTAGGTAACGGGTAAAATAAATAAATAATAAAACATTTTTTAAAGGCGCCCGTCCCATCGAGCTCACGTGCAGAAGCAAACACATGTGAGTAGCGCCCGCTTATGAAAACGGTGTTCAAACCCCACATGTGAGGTATCGCAACGATCAGTAGAGGGAGAGCAATAATTTTAGCCCTAGACTTCCTCTGTAACACAAAACATGCAACCTGTAGAATTTTTTAATTGTCGCCTATGGAGATTTTTAAGGGTAAAAGTTTGTGGCCATACCACGAATGGGCACAATTTTGAAGCATGACATGTTGGGTATCAATTTACTCGGTGTAACATTATCTTTCACAATATAAAAAAATTGCGCTAATGTAACTGTTGTCTTATTTTTTTATTCAAAAAAGTGAATTTTTTATTAAAAGAAGTGCACTTGTAATACCACTGCGCAAATACGGTGTGAAAAAAGCATTGCAATGACCGCCATTTTATTCTCTAGGAAAAAAAACAATATATAATATTTGGGGGTTCTAAGTGATTTTCTAGCAAAAAAAAAATAGTTTTAAATATGTAAACCGCAAAATCTCAAAACGAGGCTGGTCCCTAAAGCGGCTGTATGTATGTATATATATATATATATATATTTATTTTTTTTTATTTATTTATTTATTTATTTATTTTTTTTACCCGTATATACTAGAGTATAGGCCGACCCGAATATAAGCCGAGGCCCCCAATTTACCCCCAAAAAAACTGGCAAACTTATTGACTCGTGTATAAGCCGAGGGTGAGACATGCCTGTCCATCCCTGTGTGTGTGTCCGTCCATCCCTGTGTGTCCGTCCATCCCTGTGTGTCCGTCCATCCCTGTGTGTCCGTCCATCCATCCCTGTGTGTGTGTGTGTCCATCCATCCATCCATCCCTGTGTGTGTGTGTCTCCATCCATCCATCCATCCATCCCTGTGTGTGTGTGTCTCCATCCATCCATCCATCCATCCCTGTGTGTGTGTGTCTCCATCCATCCATCCCTGTGTGTGTGTGTATCCATCCATCCCTGTGTGTGTGTGTGTGTGTGTGTGTGTCTCCATCCATCCATCCGTGTGTGTGTGTGTGTGTGTGTGTGTCCAGCCTACCTGTGTCCCGAGCCTTTGTCCCGAGCCTCCGTCCCGTGTCGTGCCTTGCCTTCGTCCCGTCCCGTCCCGTCCTGTCCCGTGCCGTGCCTTGCCTTGCCTCCGTCCCGTGCCCTCTTCGTCGGCGGCCATTGTAAAATTCAAAAGCCGCGCCTCCTCCTTCGCCTGTGATAGGCGGAACACTGAATTTCCCAGCAGGCTGTGTTCCGCCTATCACGGACGTCGTATCATCCTCGTCCGTAGTACGAGGATGAGACGACGCCCGTGATAGGCGGAACACAGGCTGCTGGGAAATTCAGTGTTCCGCCTATCACAGGCGAAGGCGGAGCCGGAGGCGCGGCTTTTGAATCATAGAATGGCCGCTGTCTGTCTGCTCGACACGCTGATCGAGCGGGCAGACAGCGATGACTCGAGTATAAGCCGAGGGGGGCACTTTCAGCCTCAAAAAAGAGGCTGAAAATCTCGGCTTATACTCGAGTATATACGGTACTTTTACCTACAGGTAAGCCTATAATAAGGCTTACCTGTATGTAAAAAAAATCTCCTAAACCTGTATGGTTTAGGAGATATTCCCCTCGCAATGAGCCACTGACTGTAGCAGCGCATGCGTATGGGGGATTCTCGGCTGAAAGCCCGGCAGATGCCGGACCCTGCACATGCGCGCGGGAGTGACGATATTGCGGCTCTGGCCACTCACAGCGCCGGAACCGCAATACCCGGAACACACATCGTGGGAACATGTCAGCTCCCTCGGCGTGGATCGGGCGAGATGTCGGGGCCTCATTCTAAGGTAAGTATTTCATAATGAGCTAGTATGCGGGGCATACTAGCTCATTATGCCTTTTCCCTTGCAGGTCTGAAAAAAAAAAGTCAGCGGGTTTACTCCCGCTTTAAGTGGTTAAGACCCTTTAAGTTAAGTAATTAACTTAGAGATAGAATTGGTATTGAATGAGTAATCCTTTTTAGGTCTGCACTGATAATGTTTTAGATATACAATCCTCTTTAAGGGACTTGGTTGAAAGGTGGACCTAAATCAGTTTCATATTTTTCATAGGGAATAAGTTTGGATCCTGTATATCTCATACCTCCCAACTTTTTGCCATAGGAACGAGGGACAAGTATTAGCAAAAGTATAATGGCATAGGGCACACCCCTTAAAGGAGTATTATTAAAATAAAGATTAGTTAAACCCACAAGTGCTTTTTTACCAAAACTTTTCCCTAATCCTGGCTTATGAAATTTACCAATACAAAAATGTAGAAACTGGATGAAAGTTTTAGCACTGGGAACCACTTTTAGAGAAAAAGTGCATTGTATATACAACTATATAGATCAGATCAAAATGAGGGGCAAATGAGGAGGAAAGAGGGACCAGTGGGACTTTGTTCCAAATCACGGACAGCACAATGGTCTTGGCACATTTATGCATCTGTAATATAGAAGAGGCCCCAGCCCTTGTTTCCTCATCACAAGCCTATTGGGCATGGTATATATGTTGCAAAGGTTAGGAGGGAGGGGCTTTAGTTTTGTGAATGGTCTCGTCTGGCTGACCATAGATACGCTGGGTTATTTGAATGAAACCATTGACTTAAATATTGCTATATATTGTCGTACAAATGTAATACATATACTGTACATATTGTTCTTAGAATCTCGCTATGGGACACCCCCAGTAGGTACACCAGCCCTCTGGTAAGTTCTGGTGAAAAATGTTTTGGATAAATTCCATTCCTATTTACCCTATTGTAATTTTGGGTCACGGGTAGCCCGAAGCCTAGAGAGAGTTCTCTCTGCTTTTTTTTCCCTCTTATTTTCTTTGCAGCCAGGAGATGGCACCAGACCCAGCCTCTCCCCTTTCAGTGAAACTTTGCACTTCCAATGTCAATGGTCTGAATAATGAATCAGAGGTCAGAGCCTATAAATCGAAGGTAGACATTGTACTCTTCCAGGAGACCTGTTTTCATACTGATTGTATTCCTGCGTTCTTCCAGCTAAAGCCCAAGGGAGTGTCTATTGCCATCCATAAGAACTTGCCTATACACTCATTGTAACATGTAGCTGACCTCAATGGCCGATATCTTTTTCTTAAATTTAGGCTTTGGGAAAAACGCTTTACGATTGCTAATTTCTATATCCCGAATCAAGATCAAATTAAGGCAGTGTCCCAGTATCTCAGCCTTCTAGCTGATTTTGCAGAAGGAACTATTCTCTTGGGAGGAGACTTTAACTTAGTATTTCAGCCTCACTTAGATGCCTCATCCCAGCAATCTTACATCTCTTATGGCTTAGGGTTCCTAAAAAACAATTGTTTGACCATCGATTACTTAATCGATCTGTGGTGGTCCCTTTGTTCTGCCCTCTGGGCTTCTATTCAGTTTACTTTAGTTTATGTGCTTGAAATAACATGTTGAGTTTTATTGATGTACACCAAGCTAGTTAAATGCAGAGTGCTGGTGCCACCTATTGTTTTTCTGGTATAGCTTTGCTGTTTCTAGAAGTTACATATTGTATTCTCTTAGAATGTGTTAATAAAGTTGTTAGACATTCTTGGAGAATTCTCTAGAGGAAGTGACTCCGCTTCCATTTTAATAATTTACAGAGACAGTAAAGTGTGTTGTTCTTCAATCTCTCACCATCACCCCTCAGCATGATGTTTATTTTATAAATTGGTAGTTTCACCTGGCTTTTCCAATAAATCTTAGATCAAAGAAATATGGTATCTGGCGTTTATGGAGGAGAAAAGGTTAATCTCTCTGTCCTAGAGACAGAACACCCTTTATCCTAAAGACTGTAACTACACATATTTCTCCCCAGCACATCAATTGTATAGCAGACTAGACTATTTCTTTGTGGGCTCCAAGGTATTGAAGTGGAATCCTTTTTTGGTCCGTTTATTTGGTCCGATCATTCTTTTTTTTTTTTTTTTCTTTTTTTTTATGTAATCTTTATTTTGAAAGTTTTCATAAGATGACATAGAAATAAACATAAAACAAGATAGAACATACAAATGGGATAAGAACATACTCAGAAAAGCCTCTTCTGAGCTCTACATATTAGTCCGTTTAGGTCATTTTGGGTCAGACAGGTATTAAAAGAAATAAATACCTACAGGGTAGAAGGAACATCATATTTCAACTATATCTTATGAACTCAGACATCAATGAAGTACCCCTGTCATAACCTCCCAAATATACCATTGATGATGTCATGGACCTTCAAATAAGGGCAGAGTACTGAGCGGTGAGGCAGATGACATAAAACGGAGTAAAAATAAAAGAGAGAAAAAAATACCTACAAATAATATGGTAGAGAAAATTGAGTTGAGAACGGCTCATTAATTATGCCGCTCACGTTGACAAATTATTCCAGTGTGACCCCTGAACTCCCACAGCTTGACCCCTTCAATCAGGGGGGGTCTGCTGCCAGTAGGGGTCCTGGGACCCCCGGTGTGGTTTTGCCCAAGTAATGAATCCAGGTGGCCCAGCATGAATAAAACTTTTTCATACTTGTTTGGCCATCCACTGCTCCGCCGCCATGATGAATTCACTAGGTTGATCCACTCAATGCGTATAGGGATTTGTGGCTTCTTCCAATATATCAAAATCAGTCTCCTAGCCGCATTGCGTAGATGTGGTAGTACTGATTTGTGGTATTGACTGAGAACAGTGGGAGGAATATGCAGCAGGGATTCCAAAGGGGAGTCTATGTCTAAACTACTCTTAATCTGTGCGTGCATATCTAGCCAGAAAGGCTGCAATCTGGGGCACTCCCACCATGTATAGAGGAACGTGTCCCTAAGGCCACACCCTCTCCAACAGGTGTCTGATATGGATGGGTATATCTTGGCAAGTTTAGAAGGGACTCTATACCACCTGTTCAAAACTTTATAACTGTTTTCCTGCATTTTCGTGTCCACTGAACTCGAGTGCGTGAGACAATATAATTGGTCCAACTGAGTCTCGGTAAAGACATGCTGAAGGTCTCTCTCCCATTCCCCAATGTATCTCGGTTTCCCTTCATTATTCAGTGATTGTAATAAATCATATAGCACAGAAATAGTGTTTGTGGGATAGCCGAAGTTGACTTACAAAGCCGTTCGAAGGGAGATGCCATAGTGGGAGATCTGTTTCCCTGGGGCAGACTGTGTATAAAGCGCTGACGCTGTCTATAATGCCACTCGTCCATCGGGAAGGTACCATATTGCATTCTCAGTGAGGCCAGTGGTAACAGACCCCCGTCCTGTATAAATCTTCCACATTTGGACTCTCCATCAGCAGCCCAAAATTTCGGCCAGCCAGAAACTTGTCAAGTGGTACCCAGAGCTTAAGAGTCACATCATGATACCAATATATAATGTATTGAAGTGCGATTGCTTCATAGTATCTATGAACCACCGTGACACCCAGACCCCCTTTAAATTTAGGGTGTTGTGTCGTGCGGAGGGCAAACCAGGGCCTTTTCCCATGCTATATATATTGTAAAAACAGGCTGTTGAAGAAAGATCTGGGCAATGGGCTAGGCACCATCTGCAGGAAACACAGAATGCGGGGTAGTACATTCATTTTTAATATACTGACTCTGCCCATCCACGAGAAGGCAGTTCTGGACCAGTTCTTTAGATCTGTTTTTATCGCGGAAAGTAGTGGTACATGATTGCAATTATAAAGCTGGGAGCAGCTTGTGGGTTGGTAGACCCCCAGGTATTTTAGTGAGGTTTGACACCAGGTGAAGGAGAAAAAGGTTTGCAGCTGTGTACGCAGGCCCGTAGGTATATTAAAGGACAGCATCTCCAATTTTTTTGTAGTTTATGTTGAAACTGGACAGCAGATTAAAGTCTTTTTAATTTGGACATAATTTTGGGTAGTGAAATTAGACATAGAAGAAGACGTCATCTGCATAAGCAGATAATTTGTTCTGTTGGCCCTACCGTGAAGCCTTTGATGGCACTATTCAAGCGGATCCTGTTAAGCAGTGGTTCCAGGGTCAGTGCGAAAATGAGGGGGGGGGGAGAGAGAGGACATCCCTGGTGTGTTTCATTGCGGATTGGAAATGCATCAGACAGTACCCCATTCACCTTGACCCTTGCCACCGGGGAGCTATAAAAGGAGGATATCCATGATAGCATGTTTGACCCCAAGCCAAGTCTGGTTAATACTGTCTGAAATGCAAGTCCAATCCACCCTGTCAAATGCCTTCTCGGTATCAGTGGAACGCAAGAGACATATGCACGTGTCCCCATCTGTGACTCGACCCAGTGGATTCGTTGGAGTGCTCTATTAGAATTATCCCTGGCTTCTCTCCCCATGATGATCCCCGTCTGGTCAGGGTGTATGACCATCGGCAGATTTAGTTTGAGTCTATTGGCCAAGATTTTAGCTAGTATTTTTACATTAGTATTCAAAAGAGAAATAGGCCTATAATTCCCAGGTATGGCATGGTCTTTTCCCTCCTCCGGGAGGGTTGTGATATGCGCCATCGGTGCCTCCCTGGGCATTGCAGTACCTGAAGCCAATGCCATAAAATAGGCACACATGGGTCCAGACAATAGAGATGGAATTTTTTTTATAGTAAGCATTAGTAAAGCCATCAGGAACGGGACTTTTCCCTTTGGGGTGGTCTTTAATAACCGCCTCAATTTCTGATGGGGAGATAGGGGCGTCTAATTGTTTGCTAATTGAGGCAGTGAGTTGTGGGAACTGGGCCTCAGTCAGATATTGATAAATGCGGTCTATTTTCTGGGTTTGAATTGTATTGTATTTGTATTGCCAGGCAAGGTGTCAGAGGTGGTGCAGTTGGCCATTATAGTCCCTAAAGGTGTTGGCTAACTTCGAGGAGTGGACCACCGATGATCTATATGCGGTGTTGAAGTTATGTACATGTCCCGCATTGGCTTTTGAGGGCTCTCGCTAGTAGTCGCCTGCACTTGTCGCCAAATTCCTAGAATTTGTGTGCAACATGGCGAATGTGCTCCCTGATTTGTACGTCTAGTAAAGTGGCAAGATTCTGTCTCGGGGTTTGCAGTTCTGTTGCCAATTCTGGGTTGACGCAGCGTTTATGTACAAGTTCTGATGAGCGTATCTTGGATAATAGGGTCTGTATTTCTCCCTCCCTTGCTTTTTTCAGCCTAACCCCTTGGGATATCAGCTCCCTTCGAACCCTGCTTTATGTCCTTCCCACATTGAGCCCATTCCCACCTCGTCTGCTTTGTTTTATGCAAAGTATAGGGAGATGGTGTTTGAGGTCTGTTTCTGGGCTACTGCGTCATCCAAGATACCTTCATTCAGGTGCCAGCTCCATCCCCCCCCGTGTCCAAAGACAGAGGCTGCATTGTGGGTGGCAGAGAAATAGCTATAATCCCTCCCAGAGGGGTAGAGTAGTCTCCAGCAATCCACCAGGTGGTGTACTTGTAGGGACTTCCTAAATTGCTTCAAAAAGGCTTATGAGTGGGTAGACTGGCCTGAGGATGTGTCTATCAGTGGGTTGGAGCTAACATTGAAGTCCCCTCCAAGGATAAGCTGTCCCTCTCTGAAGGTGGACAGGGATTCCAGGATGGAGTCCAAAAAGGTCAGCTGTTTGCTATTTGGGGCATACACAGCTGCAAATGTAAACCTACGGTTGAAAATGGTGCCTTTTGATGAAGACAAACCTACCATTGGGGTCTATCAATTGGTCCATCCGTACAAAGGGGCATTTATTATGGATCACTATGGCAACCTCCCCAGATTTGGGATGGGGGGAGTTGCTGAGGTACCATGATTTGTATAGGTGAGTAGGGAGGCAGGGCACCGAGTCAGTGCGGAAGTGCGTTTCCTGCAATAAAAGGATGTGTGCCCCCAGACGTTTGGTCTCAAGCCACAACTTACCACGTTTACCACAGAGATCCCAGGCCACACACATTATACAATACGACTGTCAGGGAGGCCATGGAGAGCAGGCATGTAGTGGAGCTGCTAGGCCTCCAACTGAAGGAGAGAAAGACCCTCAGCATGCCCATCTAGGTAACAACGAGCAGTGGTAACAAACCAGGCATGAACAAGAGCCTAAAAAACAAACCTTGGTTATTGCAGGTATAGTACACATAGAACAAAAAATAAATGAAAAATATACTGAGCAATAACAACAACAAAAATCCCAAAGGGCACACTAAAGTGCAATATTGCCACTAGTTGTTGACCTATTGAGAGTAGGTGGCAGGGCATGGGGAGTGAGTCCGATAGGGGACCCGCCGTAGTCACGAGGTGCAGGGCCTGCGCCTCAACTTAAGGAGATAAGTGGTACAGCAGCTAGGGGGGAACATTACCACTAGTTGGTGGGCACCAACCCCCCATCCCTCGAGACAAGGAAGTGTTGGAGGCCAGCAAGCAGCAGCTTTCCCCAAAAAGGGAACATAACTCCTAGGAGTTGACCTATTGAGGGTAGGTGGCAGGGCCTGCACCTCAACTTAAGGCAATAGGTGGTACAGCAGCTGGAGGGGGGGGGGGTTTGGATGGATGGATGGATGGATGGATGTCACTCCAAAAGTTGCATGGGTGTCAGTGGTAGACAGTTCAGCCAGTCAGGTTGTCTCCCTAGTAGAGGGAGGGATTGGATAGTTGACCAGAGGGGCCCCTCCTGGGTCTGTTGCATCTTCTGGCTGGACGCCAAGGTTCCGGGCAGGATGGAAGAGGTATCTCCGGCGACATTCTCCAGTCAGGGATGTCTACAGGAGTCAGTCCGAGGGAGTCCAGGAACTGCGGTAGATCATCTTTGTTCCACAGAGTGTACTGCTTGCCATCTTTAGTAGTTGAGAGGCTGAACGGGAAGCCCAATCTGTAAGTCTTTTGGGCATCCTGCAAAACTTCCAATAGTGGCTTGAGGGCACGATGTTGCATAAGCATGTGTCTAGAAAGGTCAGGAAAGAAGATTAGCTTGGCGCCATCGAAATCCACAGGGCGGAGCCCCCTCACTTGGAACATAATGCGCTCCTTCAGTGAATATTTGTGTAATTTGCATATAATGTCCCTGGGTTTATCAGGATCTTCAGAGTGGGGCCGCAGGGCTCTATTTCTTTTTAGACAGGTGCATGGCTGCTCCTGTTCTCAAAATCGTCCATTTGATCTAGCAAAGAGTTAATTCTGCAGTCTTGCATTGTGCATCTATCAGAGAGGGCCTGTATGGCAAGGGTGGTTTCTTCCCTGCCTCCCAGATGAGCTGTGTCTGCCTGCAGTGCTTCAATGTCCTGGCGGAATGCCTTTTCCACTCTGTTCTTTCCAGGTCAGCCTTAGTGGGGAGGGATAGGATGTGAGAGCGGATGGCTTTGTCTCCCCAGGCATCACTCACCTCAGGCTGCCTGTCTAAGCTGTCAGATCCAGAGGGAAAGGAGGGGGGAGGAAGAGACAGCTGCGGCATGTGTGGAGAGCTGATCGGGGAGGCCCGCCTGGGCAGCGTGCTCATCGGGCGCCGTTTTGGGTGTACCTGCTGCTCCTCTGCGAGACCCGGAGAAGAAGCTGTCTAACGATTTGTATTGTCCCCGAGGGGGTCTGCTGTGGCTGTGAGGATGTCTTGCACTTTGGAGGCATGTTGTAGCGTGCTTGTCCCCCCAGGAAGGCTGCTGTATTAGCAGTGTATCGAGTGGGTCCGACGGAGCTCAGAGGAAGTACGTCTTCACTCTCTCTAATGCCGAGGCCATGACAAGCCCCCCACATTTTTTTTTTTTTTTTTTAACAATACTGTATATCCACCACAGGCGCGGTTTACTAATCGGACCTGGTGTCTGAATGAATCTCTTATGTTAGATTTGCATTGTCATCAGGCAATTCACAATTTTATGTTTGGCCATGAACACGATGAGACTTCCTTACCCCTACAATGGGAAACACTTAAGGCTGACCTTAGAGGGCTGTTTATCCAATATGGTGCCCGCCTTAAAAAAGAAAAGTCTGCTGCTATTCAAAATAATTCTTTGTTCATTGGAAACCTTGCGTACAGCCTCTCCATCCCCAAAGCTTTTGGCAGATATACAGTATCCTCTATTAGGTCATCCCTATTGCAGCTTTTGTAAATTTCATATAGCTCCCACCAATATAGACATGCTCTATGTGGCTACTGGTAGCTACCCCGTGTGGGAAAATGTTGACTTGCTCATAACATTCTCGTTCCTCTCAGACCTTTATGTAATCAGGTGAAATTGCTTCTTATCCATATACCCAACAACAAGCTTTTCGTGATTACTTTTTAGCCTTGTATAACCTTGCTTTACCATCATCCTCCGAGGACTCTGGGGCTCTTGCAAGCCGTATCGAAGAATACCTGAATGAAACTGCTATTCCAACACTGATGATAGGGACTCTTTGGAAATTCCCTTCTCAAATGAGGAACTACTAGATATAATTAACAACATACCATTGGGAAAAAGCCCTGGCCCCGATTGGTTTACGTCAAAATTCTATTAGTAATACAAGGAGTGTCTCTCTCCATTTATGCTTTTCGTATTCAACTGTATTTCTGCTTCTAACCAATTTTTTCCTCACACATTGGAAACGCTTATAACCCTGCTTCCCAAACTTGAAAAGCATCCAACACTATGTTCCAGCTACCGTGTTATATCCTTAATTGGGGTAGACCTAAAAATGTGTGTGAAATTGATTGCTATTCGTCTACCTCCCCTTGTGGTTTGTGAGGATTAATATATAAAAAATGGACATAATACCCCGTTTTCTCTATCTTTTCCAAACTATACCTATTGTCGTTCCCTGATCTTTTTTACTATCTTACAGTCTGCCTTTACAAGGTTCATTTGGGGACATAGTAGACCTACACTACATATAAGAATTCTATACCTACCTAAAACGAAAGGAGGTACAGGGACATTGTATTTATATTATTAGCATCATGCCCGGGCGGTTATGTCACAAGGGGCCTCCAGATGACGTCACTGGGTGTCGCCGGCCCATGGCTATATAAGTATTGGCACATGGTGGCCCTAGCATTACACTGGGAGAGAGCATCGCAGGGAGAACAGAGGGAGAAGACAGCGGAGAGAGGAGAACTGGCAGCAGGAGAAGGCAGGGGAGAATCGGCAGAAGTCATCAGCGGTGAGAGGAGAAGAACCCAAGGATAAAGACCTCGCCGGATGGCGAAGAAACCAGGAGGAGATTAGATGCCAGAGCTGCTTTAATAAATTTATCAAAAACCTGTGTGCTGTTTTTATTTTTGACACTTTTTGGTTAAATAGGTAGGGGTACAATGTACTCCATACTTATGCATGTTTAAGCAGAGGGCCCCCAGATCCAGATCCCCTATGTGACTGGGTATCTGGTACATCTTACCCATCACCCCAAAAAGCAGTGAAATGTAAAAGAAAAAGGGAGAAAAGACGGCACTGAGTTATTTTTTTTTTTTTTTTTTTTAGAATAAGGGCTGCTTTTTGGTCTGAATGGGTGTACCCAATACCCATTCACATGAGGGGGCCCCCCCTCATTAAAGTGGGATTCCAGATTCTGATAAGCTCCCCACCTGCAGACCCCGACAACCGATGGCCAGGGTTAATGGGAATAGGCCCTTGTCCCCATCATCATGGGGACAAGGTGCTTTGGGGAGGGGGCGCAGCCCCCCCGCCTGAAAGCATCCACCCCCTCCCATGTTAAGGGCTGCATGTTCGGATACGGGTCTGGTATGGATTTTGTCGGTCACTTTTTTTTTTTTTTTCATTTTGGTGTGGGGTTCCATTTCAAGATCTTCAGCACACAAGTCAATGGGCTCTCATTGGGAACCATTGATTTTGACATGTAAAAAAAAAAATGCTTGACGCGGCTTAACAGCGCTTAGCAATGTCGAACGTTTTTACCGCTCAACAGCCTCTGCTCCTGAATGCACAGGCTGACTTTTTTTTCCTGCTGCCCCTAAACTCTTATGCCTCTGACAGTTTGTGTGCATGGACACATAGGCTAACATGGAGGGGCATTTAGAAACAGTTAAAAAATTGTCAGACACCCCTAACAGCAGATGTAAAAATGTCCTGTGTGCCCTAAATCACACAACTTTGCAGTCGCACTAGTGGAAACGTAGGCCTAAGGCTATAGTGCAACTTTAGAGTGCAGCTTTGATCCAACTTTATACTCTCTGGGTCAAAATCGCATAAAAGTAGTGCAGGTAACTTTTCAAAGTCGCTGATTTTTAACGTCACATAGATGGGTACCGGTGCCAATGGAAATCAATGGCCTATGACTTGTCATGCAAATTTGTGTCCAAAGTTGCATGATAATTCGCACTAGCGGAAACAGAGCCTTAGTCTACGTTTAAACTATTGTAACCTCGATTTAGAGTGCGACTTTTATGCAACTTTACACTCTCTAGATCAAAGTTGTATCAAAAGTCGCTTCAAAGTAGTGCAGGTACCCTTTCAAAGTTAATGTTTTTCAAACTCGCATAGATGGGAACGAGTGCCATTAAAATCAATGGGCTGTGACTTGTCATGTGACTTTGTATCCAAAGTGACATGACAAGTCTCACTAGTGGGAATGTAGACTTCGTGTGGTTGCCTGTACTATGATCATTGTAGACTGCCGGCTGAGACCAGCTACCCTGACAGTTCCCCCTTTCTCGAGTTCCCTTCTCCTGTGATAATATGGAATCAAAGCCCTGCACAGCTATACTGTATATGTGCACTGCACCTCCCAGACCCCCTATGTCCTGTGTGGATGGGTCTTTTTTTAATTCTTAATTTTCTCATGAATTAGGATGTACAATGCATCCTTACTGATGAGAGAACACTGGGCAGGAACCTATGATCAGCTCCTCCCATCCTGTATGCACCCACTGGCTACACATTAACAGTGTCCCTCCCTGGAAGTGATGTTGCTAGTTTTCAGTAACCATGCCCACTTGGTGCTTTTGGACTCAGAATGAAGTAGGGCTGAACTAATGTGAAACGTACTGGATACTACAAAATACATTTAGAAAAACTGGGATTTTTTTCATTTTGAGACATAAGGCTGAACTTAGTTCACATTAATGATTGCAGGAAGAATTTAAACATTTCAATACCGGGCATTTTCACCCCCTTCCTGCCTAGGCCAGCTTTCAGCGCTGTAACATTTTAAATGACAATTGCAAGGTCATGTAACACTGTACCCAAAAATTATTTCCCCCCCCCCCCCCCCCCCCACAAATAGAACTTTCTTTCGGTGGTATTTAATCACCTCTGCGGTTTTTATTTTTTGCGCTATAAACAAAAAGTGTCAATTTTTTTGTTTTGCTATAATGGTCCCAATTGAAAAAAAAAATTCAGTTTAGGCCGATTTGTATTCTTCTACATATATATACGCATATATTGATTGGTTTTCACAAAAGTTAGAGCGTCTATAAAATAGGTTATTTATTTATGGTATTTTTTTTTACTAGTAATGAGCGAGTGAGTGGCTTATATAGCGCTACCTATGTGAACTGAATCGCCTCAGGGCGCTTTCTTGCCACCAAAGTCAATCTGTGACTTTGTGCGGTCCTTTACCCCGTAAGGTCCCGACATGCTTACAAACACATACAACATTGACATACACATACACATATTAAGACCAATTTTTTAGACAAGGTCTAATTAACATACCAGCATGTCATTGGAGTGTGGGAGGAAACCGGAGTACCCGGAGGAAACCCACGCAGGCACAGGGAGAACATGCAAACTCCAGGCAGATGGTGTCGTGGTCGGGATTTGAACCAACGACCCTATTGCTGCTAGGTGAAAGTGCTAACCACTACACACCACTGTGCTGCCCTTGTAATGGCGGTGATCTGCGATTTTTATTGTGACACTGACATTGAGGCAGACAGATGGGACAATTTTGACTCTATTTTGGGACCATTGACCTATATACAGCGATCAGTGCTATAAATATGCACTGATTACTGTATTTTACTGTCTGCGAAGGAGTTAACACTAAGGGGCAATCAAGGGGTTAAATGTGTTACCTAGGGAGTGATTTTAACTGGGACTGACTAGAGAAGGTGACTGATCGTTGTTCCTATATACTAGGAAAACACGATCTGTCTCCTCTCCCCTGACAGGACATATATCTGTGTGTTTACACACACAGGTCCATGATTCTGCTCTGTCAAGAGCGATCGTGGGTGCCTAGTGGAGATTGTGGTCGCTGGGAACGTTCATCGGCTCCTTGGTGACGCACGCCCCCATACCGCTGGGAAGCCGAGGACGTCCTATAACGCCCTCCCAGGAATGGAAATCCCATTTGCGGACATATTACTATAGGCGGGGAAGGAAGTGGTTAAGTATTAGGCTGGACTTCCACTTTAAGAATTGGTTGACAGGAGCGAGATCGGTTATACCAACGCCATTGGCGGTCAGCACAAGTTCCCTCTTTGATTGAGCGGGTTACAGAAATGTATTATTTTGAGACGATGATGGAGTCGCTCTTGGCACACAAATTGGATACACATGAACAATACCATTAAATATGACTAGCTTGGAAGGTATTTAGGGACTCAACTGAAATATAAAAAAAATCTCCTTACGTAACCATTATAAGACCAGAACCCACTTTCTGTGAAGCATGTAATGCATTTTTGCAGCAATTTGTGTTTTTCAATCTGCCCAAAAAAAATGAAAAAATGCAAATTGCAGTAAAATCACGTGTGCAGAAATCAAAACGCATCACAGAAACAGATTAAAAGCAAACTGCATAGGTGTGTGCCAAGCCTTATGCTGGCCACACAAATCAATTTTCAGATGAGAATATTCATACGAAAAATCTTTGTACATTCGCTGAATGAAACTATTTTGCTTGAAATTTTCACTTGTTTTTAACATTCTGTTTTTAAAATGAATGTAATTTCTAAACGAAAACCACATACACTGTGTGAAAATTCCTTTGACTAAGAGGTTTTCTATTATTTCCAAATGTTCCCGTCACTGTGGTTGAAAATGAACTCCAATTTGACCCACTTTTTTTTTTTTAAAGGTTATTAACTGATTAATCGAAACAATAATCGGCCAACGAGTCGATTATGAAAATAATCGTTAGTTGCAGCCCTACTAAAGACCCATATATTATTGATCATAACTTCCATTGTTTTTGGAGAGGTGTGGATACTGCCTCCCAAGACCTACCTAATTGGTGCAATATATCTTCTGTATAGCTATGAATCCATACTGGACCATTTGTGCACCAGCGTTGGCATATATAACATGTGGTATGCTCTCTATTGAGTGTTTATATATTGTATATTATATGCATTTGTTTTTTCAGGTGACCTTAAAAGCACAGTTTATTGTGTTGTTTTTGTAGGTATGTAAGCACCATTTGTGTATGATTCTGTATGCAAAATATTTTTCAATAAATGCAGAATGAAATGAGATCAGGGACTTGAAATTGGGAGCTATGTTATCCACTGAGTACAAATATGAGCTCATGATATTATATTTTCTACATCCATTGCATTTATTATGTTATATCTATGCTTACTCTCTGTACTACCTCTATGTACCAAATAAAAATAGTTTGTAAACAATATTATATTTTCTTTATGCCACCTTGTGGTAAGTTTAAGTATAATTGGTGGTTTGGGTTTCTCAGTGTAGATTCTGCGGGTATTTACCAGTTTTTTTTTTTTGTTTGTTTTTTTTGTGTTATGGGATATGAGAACAAATGGAAAGTAAGTTGAGCAATGTTAATATTTTCTACTTATCACTTGATGAATGCTTTATGCCTTTCAACTTCATCAGTATACAAGACAATAGACGATGCCTTAAGTACAAAAGATAAATATATGAATATAATGCTAAATGATGTGGGCAACTATGCCTGACTGTGACTTGATTGCTATATGTAGTGTCCAATTTATTGTTCTTTAACATTTTTTATTTTTTTTTCAATAGTATTTTTATTAAACAGTTTACAGATGTAAATAATCAACATTTGTGTTCAGACATCACAGATAGTGTACATCTGCATTAAGATTGAGATGGTAGACAAAAGGGCACAAAGACAGAGTAACAAAATGTAAACAATGAGGGCTGTGTTCTGATAAGAGCACAGCGATACACGCTAACAGAGTGATTATCACAGCCAAGTTTGCTTGTTCTGATTTAGGCTGGGTTCACACTGCTGCGGGGGGAGATCCGGATGTGATTCGCACCGCAAATCACATCCGATCTCCGTAGCGATGCGAGTACAGCCATACAGATAGTATGGCTGAATTCGCATCGCTCCCGCAGCAAACTCGCACGTGACCCTTTTTTTGGTCCGCAACAGAATCTGATCGCATGGGGGTTCACACCATGCGATCCGATTCCTGTGCGAGTCGGCAGATCGCACTGCGATATGCGGACGGATCTGGAGGTGTCATTAACATATCATTGACACTCCCAGCCGTCCGCATAGGGCAGTGTGAACTGCCGGCGGGAGTAATGAGATGCGGGAAAACGCTGCGGATTCGCGGCGTTCCCGCATCGCAGCGGTGTGAACCCGGCCTTAATGTAAGAGGCAGGACACTCGGAACCTAGGGGAGGAGAGAGAGGGGAAAAAAAGGGGGGGGAACCTACAAAAGGGAGAACCCAAAGTATCAACTCTTACATTGAGAAGAAATCCAACCGTTCTATAATTTGTTAGAAATAGAATAGAACCTACAGAACCAGAGGCCCAACTAACCTCAACCAGTGTCTAGTAGTTTGTAGTGGTCAGAATACCGGAATTGTTCTGTGACATTTTGTTGGTGATGATGTAGTGTATACGGTATTATGCATTTTCAAGATCTAATAATGTTCATTTTATAAGGGCACCATTAAAGGTGATCTCCAGGTTTAAGCTGGCTGTACATGGATTGGATCAGCAGGGATAGGCCAAATTTCAATCCATGTATGTGCTATCTATCAATCCATTTGTGTAAAACCAGTCTGCCTAAAGATCAGTGCCCTTGGCAGAACTGAATAATACTGCAGGAGTGATTCCCCCTTCCATTTTGAATGTGTGGATGGGGGAATCGGCACAGTGAATGTGTAAAAATGTATAATGTATTGCCTGCCTTTAGCGCGATTTTGATCCGATTGCGTTGTGAATTCTTTATGTGCTCTTGCGATTCTACTGCAAATTTTGCAGTCTCTGGAGCTGAATTCGCATTGCACACAGATCAAACTCACACAGGACCTTTTTTTCTTGCAGGTTATATTCGCAACGCATTGATGTGAATGGCACTAATGTTATTCTATGTCATTTTAAATGACTTTCGAATTTGAGAAATCAAATTTGCAATAAAATTTGCAGCAGTGTGAACCTAGCCTTTACTGTCCCTTTAACTAGTTTGTTTGGTCCAAGCTGGTCCAAACAAACTATATTCTGCATTAGCAAGTGCACCTGCTAGGCACGCTTTATAACTATAAACAAAAGATTTGTTGCACTCAATTGGAAACGAACAAAAACATAACAAGCTGCTCACACAATATTGCTGGATACAATATGTATAATGTGGAATAAAAATGTGACTCTCAAAAATAAATAGTGCAAATACAATTAATTCATCTAAAGATTAAAATAAAAGTGAATAGTCCAAATGGGAAAGCGATTCCACCAATAAGGAACAAGTCACCATCCACCATTTCGAAGAGAAAAGGAGTAGTAGTGTCCCATCACCTTCACCCAATAAGACTGTGGTGCATGGGTAATGCACATATAATAGAAAAGGCTCAGATAGTGATTCCTCCCAGTCAGCGTAATGGTGTAAACTTCCTCACAACATAGGGCAAAGTCGGAGACCTCTGAACATGGCTCAATAATCATGGGGATAAAAAGACACCTCTCATTGCGCAAGCATCTTAAAACAAGTTCCATGTTTTAGTAAAGATAAAAATTACACTCACGTTTTGTATTTCAGAAAGTGCAAAATAGGAAGCGACCAGCGCTTCTAACTAGCAAGGTAGCCGCTGTGCTGTAGTCCGTTCATGTCCCGTGTCATACGTGGCTCCACCCAACGTTTCGTCATTAGTATGCGTCATATGGGGCGTGGTTATGACACCTACAGGATCAATTTATATAGAACAGACTAAACAGGAAGTGTAACTGCCATACGTTGCACACAACAAGCAGGAACAACAAGCTAAACCGGAAGGCTCCCATAATAGGAAGCCCCAGTATTTGTATAACAAATAGAGCAAAAGAGAAAAACTTAAATCTTGAGCCCACATAACTCACAGAGCAATTAAAAATCCACATCTGCAGTTATCTTATGTCAATAAAAAAACTGACATTACTAAGAGGAGAATATATATTTAAACCATATGCTAGATTTACCCATATAATATGACAACATAGGGATGCAGTAGGACAACAGAACAGCGGCACCTTGTGATATAATTGCAAAAATACATAAACCGAAATAAGAGAAAAAGAGAATAAAAAAAAATGGGGGAGGGGGGCCTACAGAAACAAATCCCAAAGGAAAAACATTCAAGACACATAGAAATATAATTTACTGTTCACAAAATCATAAAATCAATGAAAAAAAGGGGGAATAAATCAAGAATAGGACTAAAAACTGTCCTCTAGCTATTATTATTTTTTCGGAGGCAAAGCTGACAGCATCATCCAACTCCTCAAAATCATAATTTGTACAATTACGCCTAAGCCTCAGGAATTGGCTTTTGGGTACCGATGCCAGCCAAACCTTATGATGACAACTTTTGGTATAAATAAAACCATTGTGGTCTGTTTCTTTGAAAAATGTGGACATTACTGTTCGACCTTCTATCACTCTAATTTGTATGTCTAAGAAATGGATATCAGTATCGCTTGCCTCAAAAGTGAGAGCTATCCCTCTATCATTTACATTAAGACCAGCAATAAAATTGGTCAGAGAGTCCGAATCACCATCCCATAGGAGTAGGATGTTGTGTGTGTGTGTATATATATATATATATGTCTTTTCCAGAGTACCAGTTCATCCCTGGACTCCTGATAGATGACATCCTCCTCCCACTTGGCCATAAAGAGGTTGGCCATACTGGGGGCAAACATAGCCCCCATGGCCACTCCCCTATTTTGGACGTAGTATGACCCTTTAAACTCTGCTGGATATGAAGCGTATCGGACTCCGAAAAAATGTTCCACAGCTTCCTTTCCATGTCTGTGTCAGGGCTGGCTTAGCCTTTCCTTCTCTGGGCTGGCTGCTCAGCTGTCCGCTAATTGCCAGCTCTCATCTCTCTCCACAGTTACCAGCTGTTCCTGATCATGCTTGTCTGACTGGCTTGCTGACATCCCTTCTGGCTCCTTATCCTGCTTGCTGTTGCTCTACTTGGATCCCTGACTTCTGGCCTGGCTGATTACCCGATATGGTTATTGAACTCTGGCCTGGCTGACTACTTGATCCGGTTACTGGACTCTGACTATGCTTTGACTACGCTTTTTCTATATACCTTTTATTTTTATTTAATAAACCAGTGTGATTTAATTGTACTTCTGTCTCGGTCGGATTCATGGTTTCTGACAGTAGGCAAAGGCCATGACATTCCTGCAAGCTCCGATTCTGCTGCCAAGTGCCTCATGTCCATCAGAGTATGAAAACTGTTGCCGACTACACCATTGAATTCCCTACTCTGGCAGCAGAGGTTGCTTGGAACAATGAGGCCCTCCTGGCTGCTTTTTCTCATGGTCTCTCAGATTCCATCAAGGATGAGATAGCAACCCGAGATATACCCACTGAGCTTGAGAGCTTGATCTCGTTTGCCATCCTCATGGACTCAGACTCTCTTAAGCAGTACTTGCGGAAGCCTCCTGTACGTTTTCCTCTAAGCTTTGTAGTCTCACCCATGCCTCCTGGTACCGAGTTGGTCAGTGAAGATGAACCCATGCACCTGGGCTTCACGCGTCTCTCTGCGGATGAGAGAGCCTTTAGGAAGAGGGAGAGATTGTGCCTTTATTGTGGCCAGGCAGGTCACCTTTTGAAGTCTTTTCCTACCCGTCCAGGGAACGCCCGAACCTTGAGGTCCTGTCATGGACAAGACCTTAGGTGGCATTGTTTTGTCCCCAGTTATCCAGAAGGATAAGCCCCTCGATTCCGCTGCAGCTGCGTGACACTCCACTTGCCATTGAATTGAGGCTCTTGATGGGAGACCTTTACAGCCTGCCCATGTGACTCATGAGACGGTTCCATTGTCCATGGCCGTAGGGGCTCTTCACCGTGAGATAATCCAATTCCAAGTTATTTCCTCACCCAGGTTTCCGCTGGTTATTGGTTATCCGTGGTTACAGAGGCACAACCCCTCTTTTGATTGGCTCCATGCTGAGGTTCTCTCCTGGTCACCACAATGCAGTGAGACATGCTTCCTGAAGGTATCCAAGGTCCTGTGCACCTCTTCGCTCCCCTCCCTGCCGGAGGAGTACTGCGATTTTAGCAATGTCTTTGATAAAGTTCAAGCCGGTAGTATGCCTCCACACTGGTCTTATGATTGCGCAGTTGACCTTCAACCTGGTGCCATACGTCCTCGTGGCCGGGTTTACCCTTGTTGGTCTTGGAGGATAAGGCCATGGAGGAGTATGTTGCTGAAGCACTTTCTCAAGGTTTCATCCGCAAATCCTCGTCTCCTTCTAGTGCTGGTTTCTTCTTTTTGAAGATGAGCGGTGAACTGAGACCTTGTATAGATTATAGGGATCTCAGTCGTGTCACGATTAAGAATGCCTACCCGATTCCATTGATTACAGAGTTATTGGACTGCCTCAAGGGAGCAACTGTTTTCACGAATCTTGACTTGAGAGGGGCATATAATTTTGTGCGCATTAAGGAGGGCGATGAGTGGAAAACTGCATTTAATACCAGAACAGGCCATTATGAATACCTGGTAATGCCTTTTGGCCTTTGTAACACCCCAGCAGTTTTCCAGGAATTTATTAACGATTTGTGGCAGTTGTGTGGTGGTTTATCTGGATGATATCCTCATATTTTCCAAGTCCCTGGAGAGCCACCACACGTCTGTCGTGTGCTTCAGAAACGAGAGAAGAGAGAACAATCTCTATTGTAAACTGGAGAAGTGTGAGTTCCATCGTGAACAGGTTACATTCCTGTCATTTCCACTGCTGGTTTTTTGATGGACCCAGAGAAACTTTCAGCAGTCCTACAGTGGCCTTGACCCGTGGGTTTACGTCCTCTGCAGCATTTCCTGGGTTTTGCCAACTGCCATCGGAAATTTATTTGTAACTTCTCGTCTCTGGTCAAGCCCCTGACTGATATGACCAGAAAGGATGGTAACCCACAGAGTTGGTCTCCGGAGTCCATTAAGGTCTTTGAGACTCTCAAGGCTGCCTTTGTTTCTGCTCCTGTGTTGGCACATCCTGATCCTACGTTGCCTTTTATCCTAGAAGTTGATGCTTCTGAGACTGGAGTTGGCCCCTTCTGTCTCAACGTTCTAACTCTGAGAGCACTATGCATCCATGTGGCTACTTTTCCAAGAAATTGTCACCTGCTGAGTGCAATTATGAGATTGGTGACAGAGAGCTGTTGGCGATCATTTTAGCCCTGAAAGAATGGAGACATCTCCTTGAAGGTACCACTGTGCCCGTTCTTATTCTTACTGACCATAAGAATCTTACATTCTTGTCTGAGGCTATGCGACCTCTCTCCCAGAAGGGCACGATGGGCTCTTTTCTTGTCGAGGTTTAATTACATTGTCTCATTCTTACCCGGTACTAAGAATGTAAGGGCTGATGCCTTGTCACGACAGTTTTCCTCCACTTCCAAGTCGGAGTCGTTTCGGTTCCTATGATGCCTCCTGATCGTATCTTGGCTACGGTTCGCACCAGTCTTACTTCTCCTTTGGGTGACAAAATTCTTGCTGCTCAGGTCCATGCTCCTCCTGAGAAACCTTGTGACCGCTGCTTTGTCCCAGAGAGTCTCCGTACTGCTATGTTCCAGACTTGCCATTCTCCCAAGGCAGCTGGCCATCCTGGGAAGAATCAGCTCATTTGGACCATTTCCCAAACATTCTGGTGGCCTAGTCTATGGGCTGATGTTACTGCCTTCGAAGCTGCCTGTCCCGTGTGTGCTCAGAGTAAGAGTCCACGACACCTTCCAGTGGGCCTCCTGCAACCCATACCCAATGGAGAGAGGCCCTGGACTCACCTGTCCATGGATTTCATTGTGGAGTTGCCCAACTCCCAAGGCAACACTGTTATCCTTATGGTGGTTGACCAGTTCTCAAAGATGTGTCATTGTATTCCACTTAAGAAGTTGCCTACCTCTAAGGAACGGGCTTCCATTTTTGCTCGGGAGATCATTCGCTTACATGGGCTACCCAAGGTGATTGTCTCAGACAGGGGCAGTCAGTTTGTCTCCCGGTTCTGGCGAGCCTTTTGTGCACAGTTGGGAATCCAGCTTGCGTTCTCTTCATACGTATCACCCGCAGTCTAATGGGGCCGCAGAGCGAGCCAATCAGTCCTGGGAGCAATTCCTACGTTGCTATATTTCTGACCACCATAACAACTGGTCTGACCTATTACCATGGGCAGAGTTTGCTCACAACAGTGCCTTGAATTCTGCCTCCCGATTGTCTCTATTTATGGCGAATTATGGTTTCCAACCTTCCATGTTGCCTGATTCGTTTGTTCCGCAGAGTATTCCTGCTTTAGAGGAGCATCTCCGTGGTCTTTGCTCCACTTGGATACAAGTCCAGGAGGCTTTGCGTCATGCTAATGATAGGTACAGACTCCATGCTGATCGCAGACGCCTGCCTGCGTCTTCCTACCAGGTTGAGGACAGGGTCTGGCTGTCATCTTGCAACCTTAGGCTTCGTGTTCCCTCACTGAAGTTTGCACCTCAGTTTATTGGGCCTTTCCATATCCTTCGCAGGATTAACCCAGTGGCTTACCCGTTGGACCTTCCTCCTAGTATGCACCTCTCAAATGTTTCATGTCTCCTTATTGAAACCGTTGGTCTGTAACAGATTTACCACCTCGGTGCCACGCCCTCACCCTATTCAGTTTAAGAACCATGAGGAGTATGAGGTACAATCCATTGTTGACTCCCATACATTCCGTGAGTGCATACAGTACCTGGTGCATTGGAAGGGGTATTTTTATTTAATAAACAAGTGTGATTTAATTGTACTTCTATCTCGGTCTGATTCATGGTTTCTAACACAATGAGAGATAATCGTATAAAGATTGCCCTCATATTGTAAAGCGCTGCGCAAACTGTTGGCGCTATATAAATCCTGAATAATAATAATAATAAAGAGAAGACATATCTGCGGTGGCAAAGATATAAGAATCTTTCCATTGCATTCCCTTCAATAAATGTATCACCTGTGTAGAATCCTTCAGATAAGATGGAGTTTTGACTACAAGAGGCTGCAAAAAATGATCTTCCTCATATTTGCCCACCCTGGAAGTCAGAGAGTCAATACCACTCACAATCGGCCTTCCAGGGGGCAAACCAGATCTTTATGGGCTTTCAGTAAATAATAGATTACCGGAACCCTTTGTGCCGAGGGAATCAAGAAGGCTTTCTCTTTTTTAGATAATTTTATTTTGGAAGCCTTCCTCAACTAGCAGCAGGAGTTCTTTCTTGTACTGAATAGTGGGATTCCCTCGCAGGGGAATATAGGTATCACGATCAGACAATAATCTCTCCATCTCTGAATCATAAGCTTCTTTGTCCAAGGTCACGATGCCGCCCCCTTTATCCGCGGGGTGTACAATAATATCTCGAACTTTTACGTTTTTCAAATCCCTTTTTAAACGTATATTCTCTTCTAGTTTTATTTGTCTGTGAGGCAAGAAAATCCTTATTGACCAAGTCGATACGAACAAATTTCTGAACTTCTATAAACGTTTCAAATTTTAAAGTTTTGATAGGTGCAAATTTAAGCCCATGATTCAAAACGTGCTTTTCTTCATTGGAAAGGATGGCTTTGCTCAAATTTAACAAACCATCATCCTTCAGACCCACCTCCTTTTTACACGGATCTGCCTCCCCCTCTGGTACCCCTTTTAGATCTATACCCCTTTTGCTTGACTGGGCCTCTGGAAAAAACCTACGGTTATATCCCCTAGCCCCCGGTCCTTCCCTCCTGGCATTACCAAACTTTGGGGGATAACTACATCTCATCTGAATGATTCTACACAGTTGATAAATTTATTGAAGGGAATACAATGGAAAGATTCTTATATCTTTGCCACCGCAGATGTGTCTTCTGTTTATATGGTTATCTCTTATAGATATGGAAGGGAAGCTGTGGAACATTTTTTTGGAGTCCGATACGCTTCATATCCAGCAGAGATCTTTCATTCTTACTTTAATGGATTATGCTATGCAACATAATTATTTTTAGTTTAAAGGGTCCAAAATAGGGGAGTGGCCATGGGGGTTAAGTTTGCCCCCAGTATGGCCAACCTCTTTATGGCCAAGTGGGAGGAGAATGTCATCTATCAGGAGTCCAGGGATGAACTGGTACTCTGGAAAAGATATATAGATGACATCCTCCTGACTCTCTGACCAATTTTATTGCTGGTCTTAATGTAAATGATAGGGCAATAGCTCTCACTTTTGAGGCAAGCAATACTGATATCCATCTCTTAGACATAAGAATTAGAGTAATAGAAGGCCTAATAGTAACATCCACTTCTTTAAAGAAACAGACCGTAATAGTTTTATTGATACCAAAAGTTTTCATCGGGCTTGGCTGGCATCGGTACCCAAGAGCCTTAGGCTTAGGCGTAATTGTACAAATTATGATGATTTTTTATCACAAGCGTTGGTTCTCAGGAAGCGTTTCTTGGATAAAGGGTACTCGGCTCGCGAGTTGGATGCTGCTGTCAGCGTTGCCTCCGAAAAAAATAGGGATGACTTGCTGGCTACTAGGCCTAGGGCCATAGATGACTAATTTAAATTCTCTTTTGTGACCTCGTATTCCAATCAGTATTATGACATTCATAAGATAATACAGAGACACTGGAAGGTTTTGAAGGGTGACGGAATTTTAGGCCCTAATTTGCCAGCTAAACTCCGTATGGTCTATAGGGGAGTACCCCCATTGGGTCTACAAATAGCCTCGGACCCACCTAAAAAAGTTTCCTTCCTTCAAAATATGGAATGTTTTTTTTTTCCCTGTCGGAAGTGTCTTATTTGTAAACTTAATTATATTAAGCGCAGGAGGACGCAATCGTTTGTAGCTACATCTACACATGAGAATTTTCCAATTAAGTAATTTATCACGTGCACCACTAAAAATGTGGTCTACGTGATAAAGTGCCCCTGTGGGCTACAATATATAGGGCGTACGATTCGCATGTTGCACATTAAGCTTAGTGAACATGTGGGCAATATTAAGAGAGGCTACCCAAAACATAGCTTGTCTAAACATTATGCGTTGAAACATAATCGCAATCCAGAAGGCACATCTTTTCTGGGCATTGATACGTTTTCAGGTCATTGGAGGGGGCCAATATAGTTTGGGGGTCTCCCAATTGGAGACTAAGTGAATTTATCAAGCACAAACTTATCATCCACATGGAATGAATATTAAATGGGATTTGAACTCCTTTATCAATAATAGCTAGAGAAGAGTCTTTAGTCCTACTCTTGATTTATCCCCCTTTTTTTCATTGATTTTATGAATTTTGTGAACAGTAAATCATTTTTCTATGTATCTTGAATGTTTTTCCTTTGGGATTTTTTTCTTTAGGCCCCCCTTTTTTTGGTTTATGTATTTTTGTAACTATACCACAAGGTTCCACTGTTCTGTTGTCCTACCGCATCCCTATGTTGTCATATTATATGGTTAAATCTAGCATATGGTTTAAATATATATTCTTCTCCTTAGTAATGTCAGTTTTTTTTTTATTGACATAAGATAACTGCAGATGTGGATTTTTAATTGCTCTGTGAGTTATGTGGTCTCAAGATTTAAGTTTTTCTCTTTGGATAAGCGTTATTTTTCTATACAAATACTGGGGCTTCCTGTTATGGGATCCTTCCGGTTTAGCTGGTTGTTCCCGCTTGTTGCGTGCAACTCATGGAACTTCCGCTTCCTGTTTAGTCCGTTCTATATAAATTGATCCTGATTATGCATACTAATGGTGAAACGTTGGGTGGAGCCACGTATGACGCAGGACACGAACGGACTACAGCCCAGCAGTTACCTTGCTAGTTAGAAGCGCTGGTCGCTTCCTATTTTTCACTTTTTGGTCTACAAGATTTGAGTGTAATTTTTATCTTTAATAAAACGTGGAACCTGTTTTAAGATGCTTGCGCAATGAGAGGTGTCTTTTTATCTCCATGATTATTGAGCCATGTTCAGAGGTCTCCGACTTTGCCCTATGTTATGAGGAAGTTTACACCATTACGCTGACTGGGAAGAATCACTATCTGAGCTGTTTCTATTATATGGGCATTACCCATGCACCGACGGTGGGGGGCGTGGCTTGGACTCCGACGGGAATGGACGCTGCTTAGCTAAGCTCCGCCGGACCGTGACACCAGCTTCCCCTTCCAGCCATACCGAATGTGCGATGGGCAGACGAGACAGACTGCCTGATTGTCCCGGATCACAGAGCTCCTACTCTACCTCCGGAGCTCGCCGTATAGCGGACATTTTCGATCTCCAGGCACAGAGGACACAGAGGACCAGGGGCCGCCCTGCTAGCAAGATGGCGCTGAGAAGCCACGAGGCAGAGCATAGCGAGGACTCCATGTCGGCTTCAGAGGACAGGGTAAGGGAGCAGGACTGCTCAGATCACCCCCTCAAGCTCTCAGAAATGACAAAAATAGCGGCAGACATTAAAAGCACTTTGTTTTCTGCTATCACTGATTTAAAAGCTGACTTCGTGGCTCTGTCGGATCGGCTGTCCCACACTGAAAGAGCAGAGGCAAAAAGGGATAGAGCGGTGGAGAGGCTGTCTTCCACTGTCTCATCCCACACCACCCATCTTATTCAGATGAATAGGCACCTCGAGGACCTCGACAATCGGGGCCGCAGACAGAACATTAGAGTGAGGGGGATCCCCGAGAAGATTGAACCTGCTCAGATTAAACAAGCTTTGCAGTTAGTGTTTAACGGAGTGCTGGAGAGACCTAAGGATACTGACATTGAGTTTATAAGAGCGCTCAGAGCGTTAGCATCAAAGCCAAGTGATACAGCTCCTCCAAGGGATATCATATGTTGCCTGCAAAGCTTCCCATTGAAGGAAGAGATACTGGGGAAAGCAAGGAAGAATGACCAGATCTTTTTTAATGAGCATGTTGTGGCACTATATCAGGATCTTTCCCATATCACATTACAGAACAGGCGAGCTCTGCGTCCCTTGACTAACGTTCTAAGGGAGAGGGGTATCCCTTACCGATGGCGCTTTCCCTTTGCGCTGAACGCCACGTTTATGGGAAAACAATACCACCTGCGCATGCCTGAGGACATTCCAAGCTTTTGTGCACAGCTACAAACCCCATTGATTGATGTGCCGGAATGGTACAGGGAATTTCGTTGTCCCCCGCTGGGGACCTCCCCACCACATACCCCACAGTCGTCTCCATTGAAGCTATCAGCCAACAAGAAATCACGCCCGGACAAACTTAAGAGCTTGGACAGGGGCAGATCCACACATCCTGTGACAGAGTACTGGCCACAGTCACATGCTTGAGTTTAGAGTGGGAGTCTGTCTTCCTCGGTTCCATTTTTTTTTTTTTTTTTTTTTTTTTTTTTGGCCGGTTAGCAACCGGCTTCACGTATTTCACAATTGGGCACGGATATGCTGGATAGCCACTTTCCCAACCGATGATACCTGCTCGGGGTCTGCCGAGCTGTTTCTAGAGACCCCCCCCCTCAGAAAGCAATTTTGATGGGGGGGATGCCCAATAAGCCCCCCCCCCCCTCTTTTTTTTTTTTTTTTGGCTTGACGGCTTTTCTCCATGCTGACCTTATTGCAGCTGAACTGAACATGTTTTTATCAGGGGAATGGCCTTGGCGGCGCAAGGACACACTGTTTTTTGCACATGTAGTGGTGGGGGGGGGGGAGGCGGGGGGTATTATTCTTATTATTGTTATTCTTGTTATTCTTGTTATGTTTATACACTGGAGGGGGAGTGGGTATTTGGCCCTTTGTTGTGCGGGTGGGTGGGTGGGGGGTGGCTGGGCAGACCTCCCATGTGGCCTAGACGGATGGGTCGTGTGGGGGTCGGTCCAGAGGGGGTCCCGGCATCGTGCCAAATGGTGCGGGGTCGGGACGTAGCTGTGACCCGATTGTTCACTCTTAGAGACTGCCACCCAGGGAGCGGTTCACAGACCGCCATAAGGGGATTGTGTGGGTGTCAAGTGCGGCAGCTGGGGGTATATTGAGCTCCTGGGCCTGCCAGAGTTATCCTGGGTGGTATGGCAGTTGTTGACTACTGCAGTTTTCATTTTAGTTGTTGTTTATTAGATGCGCCCATCGCGCAGTATTAAAACAAATTTCATGTTCATATTTTTGTTCATGATCTTATCCTTCTGGCTGGAAGGGTATATATATGTGGCCTTAATATGTGTTTGATTTCTGAGTCACGGAAGGCTTGGAGCAGTTTTCTTTATATTCATTTAAATCGTAACAGATAATCAACCGTTTTTGTACTTTGGGCTTTATTTTTTTTCTGTTTTCCATTTGCTGAAGGAAAGTCCTCCCACTGCTTCCACCTGTGCATCGCTGTCTGGCTTTAACCAGACAGGGATTCACAACGTTTCTTTTTTTTCTTCTCCTCTCTTACAGTTGATAGGAGGAGACATTTTACCTATTCACTCCATTTAGGTGTCTATCCACCTAAGTGACTGATCTTTTCTTCCTGTTCTTTTCTAGTCTTTCTTTACCCCCCCCCCCCCCCCTGTACTTAGCTATCATACTCAAAATGGCGTACTCTATGTTAGATGAACATGCTTTTGTGATCTCCCATAATGTTAGGGGTCTAAATACGCCGGAGAAGCGAACGGCGTTGCTTAGGGAACTCCACAAGCGGAAACCGGCAGTGGTGTTTCTTCAGGAGACCCACTTCCGGTCTGGCAAGACTCCTAAATTGCATGATAAACACTGCCCACATGCTTTCCACGCAACAAATCCCGAGGCCAAATCTAAGGGGGTGACCATCTTGCTACATAAAAATGCTGACTTCATTTTACACCAGCAGTTGGCGGACATTGACGGAAGGTATTTATTTTTGAAGGGGATCTGGGTGGGAACTCCGGTTACCTTGGCTAACGTTTACTTCCCCAATACTGCACAGGTCACTTTTTGTCAACATGTGGTAGACGAATTGAAGGGCTTTGCATCTGGCTGTGTGGTGTTGGGGGGAGATTTCAATTTAGCGCTAAACCCCCTGCAGGATACATCGGATGGCAGGTCCAGCATCCCGTATAAAAAGTTGCGTAAAATCAAGACACTTTTAGCTTCCCTTACTTTAGTAGACACTTGGCGTTTGGCAAACCCTTCAGGTAGGGACTATACTTACTTTTCTTCCTTGCATAACAAATTTACACGCATAGATTACATTTTTGTTACTCAAAGGGATATATCCCGTATAAAATCTGCCAAAATAGGTGTGCAGACCCTCTCTGATCACGCCCCTATATCGCTGCAATTTCACAGAACGAACATACACCGTCGCCCCCACTCGTGGAGACTAAATCCCTCCCTACTTACGGACAAGGACAACATTGACAAAATAGCGGATACAATTAAACTGTATTTTACAGAAAATGTCACAGAGGAATTGTCGCCTCTTACAATTTGGGCGGCTCATAAATGCGTGGTTCGGGGGGAGCTCATAAGGTTGGGGGCGGCGAGAAAAAGGGTCGCGGAGAGGGAGACCAATGACCTTATACAGACCATTAGAGACCTAGAGGGGAAGCACAAACAATCCTTAGCAACTGATACAGCAGTAATTTTATTAGATTTGAGGAAAAAACTACAAGCTCACCTGAATTTTAAAGCACAGAAGATCCTTTTCTTTCGGAAGGGGTTCTTCTATGAACACAGTGATAAAACAATCAAATTTTTAGCGAAGGCCCTTAAAGAAACACTTTTATCGACGAACATTGCTGCAATTAAAACTAGTGCTGGTCAGACAACACAGGATGCCGCAAAGATCGCGCAAAGATTTCAGGAATATTATTCCAACTTGTATAATTTACCGCAGCTACATAAACCTAGCGACTTAAGGGGGACGTCAGCAGAGATTATTTACAAATTTCTTGCCGATAGCGGACTCCCCAAACTTACTGAGGATGCGCTGTCGCTGGAAGAACCGATAACTGAAGGTGAACTCACCGCAGCTATTAAGGAACTAAAAAAGGGGAAAAGCCCCGGACCGGACGGTTTGACAGCCCACTACTATAAAACCTTCACGGAATTACTGATACCACACATGATTAAGACATTTAACCACTTTCGAGACCCGCAAGCGTTACCAGAAGATTTTCTGAGAGCGCACGTTACAGTATTACCTAAACCCAACAAGGATCCTCTAGACTGTGCCAGCTATAGGCCGATTTCTTTATTGAATGTGGACCTAAAACTTTATACGAAAATACTAGCGAACAGATTGCGCCCACTATTGCACAAACTCATAGGCCCCGAACAGGTAGGTTTTATGCCTGGTAGGGAGGCGAAAGATAACGTGATTAAGGCCCTTAATCTTATACACAAAGCCCAAACAGAACAATTTGAAGGCATGCTTTTATCTACAGATGCAGAGAAGGCCTTCGACCGTGTGTCGTGGGACTTCCTGTATGCGACCTGCTCCCATATAGGCCTGAGAGCACATATGCTATCCTGGATTAAAACTATTTATTATAACCCGACGGCACAAATTAAGGTGAATGGGACACTGTCAGACAAGGTGCGGATACGGAATGGGACTAGGCAAGGGTGTCCTCTTTCACCCTTGCTGTTTATACTCACCTTGGAACCGTTAATCCGCACAGTTAATTTATCATCCTCTATACATGGCTTTCATGTAAGCGACAAGGAATACAAGTGTGCTGCTTATGCGGACGATTTATTGTTTTTTATAACTCAGCCGCATGTTACTATGCCCAACTTGTGCACTATATTTAAGCATTATAGCTATATAGCGAATTTCAAAATTAATTACAAAAAATCTGAAGCCCTCAATCTAACGCTACATGAGACCACGCGGGAGGCCGTTTTACGCAATTGCAAATTTAAGTGGGAATCCCGCTCCCTTAAATATTTAGGAGTTCTTCTGACCCCTAGTTTGAACGAGATATATAGCCAAAATTTCTTGCCACTGTTACAAAACGTAAAAAAAGACCTGGAGAGATGGACACTTAAACACTTCTCCTGGTTCGGCAGGGCAGCTATTGTCAAAATGACAATCCTGCCCAGATTTCTGTATTATTTCCAGACTTTGCCCATATGGTTACCTGCAAATTTCTTTCGGTCACTGAATGCCATTCTTAGACACTTTCTTTGGGCGTCCAAAAAGCCACGCATAAGCCTTGTAATACTCACTAGAGATAAAGGCAGTGGGGGAATGGGATTCCCCAATTTCAAAAATTATTATAAGGCCACCCATCTTACTAGAATGATTGACTGGACCTGCCATGCGGACAATAAAGACTGGGTGACACTTGAAAATGATGTAGGCCCTACCCCAGTGACATATTCCCCTTGGATTCCGTGGGACCTATGCCCTAAACAGCTTAAGCAACATCCCCTCATAGGGACCACTTTAAGACTACTACAAACAGTGACTCAAACGACGGGTTTGACTACTTCACCCGGCCCATTAACACCGCTAGTAGATAATCCTGACTTTACCCCAGGCATGCACAAACCTATCCGGCACTTCACATGTGGGAATTCGCCGTTATTAGCTACTCATTGCTTCGAGGGTAACAAGATTAAATCAATGTCGGACCTACAACATACTCTGGGCTTAACCTTTCTGGGCCACTGGACGTATAGACAAATACATGACTATATTTTGAGCCCACGGAGGCTCAAACATTTTATACGACCACTAACGCCATTTGAGGCGGTTTGCTTTCAAGCCACCGCCTCTACGAAAAATATCTCCCTTACGTATGCTTGGTTGCAATCCGCAGCACGTCTGGAACCCAATAAACATAAGCTTTTCTGGGAAGCAGCATTAAATGCATCATTTACAAACGATCAATGGTTACAGGCATGTGTATTTGCCCATAAATGTGCAATTAGCACTCGATTACAGGAAACTTCTTTTAAACTTTTGACGAATTGGTATAATACGCCAATTAAACTGCATAAGTGGTTCCCCGCCGTTCCAGACTTATGTTGGCGCTGTAACCAAGCTAAGGGCACTTTACAACATATATGGTGGGAATGCGACCTAATTAGACCATATTGGGCTCAAGTGATTAGCATTATACAACAAATAACCGATACACAGATCCCCCTAGACGCTAAATGTTGTCTATTACACATTACTGACCTTTCAATGAGAAAATATAAAAAATCGCTGATCAGATTCCTACTTACGGCCGCCAAGGCGGTGGTACCGAGATATTGGAGGAACACTACGACTCCCTCAATTGCGGAATGGCTGGGAGAGATAAGATATCTGCACAAAATGGAAGAAATTAGGGCCATAGCTCACGAAAGCACGGACAAGTACACGGTTACCTGGCGACCTTGGGTCGTGTTTATTTACTCCTCTGCATATGCCTCCCTGACACGAGCATGAGGTGGAGGGGGCGCTGAGCGTCTGGGCTGACAATGCCCGCCTTTTCCCTAGGGACAACCGCATCTTTTCCCTTTTCTTTCTCTCTCTTTTTCTAAGGTGCCAGCCTTGAGACAGGCTGTCACCTCTTTTCTATTTTCATTTGCCACATTTGGCTTTTGGATTATAAGTAGTAGGGTGTAACCTGATTGGCATAAAGTTACAATGCAGATATGTCGGGACAGGCTTTTACAATACATTAGTGTATATGTTTAGGTCCTATTGATGCACTAGGAATGGCAATGTACTTATCCTTCTATTAAGAGGTTTTTCCACTTTTGGAGGGGCTCATTAGCTTAATGGGATCTTTGTCAATCCGTTTATACGCAACCAAGATGTCTAAAAGTATGAGTCTGTAACGCTGTTGCTACCCTACTGTTCACACAGGCAGTTGCATCTGCGATCATTATGCTCTGTTATGTTGTATTGTAACTGGCTATTTCTTTAATAAATTCTAATTGTTTAAAAAAAAAATTACCCATGCACCGACGGTAAGGTTCGGTCTTAGTGGTTGAAGGGGATGGGACCCTACTACTCCTTTTCTATTCTGACATGGTGGATGGTGACTTGTTCCTTATTGGTGGAATCCCTTTCCCATTTGGACTATTCACATTTATTTTTCATTTTAATCTTTAGATGAATTTATTGTATTGTATTTACACTATTTATTTTTGAGCACCACACTTTATAACTACTTTCCATGCGCCATTTTGTATATAAATTATAGAGACAGAATATCAACCAAAAATCCAGAAAAAGAAACACATAAAATAAATGCTATAAATTAAGTTGCAGTTCAGTTAGTAAAATAAATATTTGATCCCCAAGCAAAACATGACTTCGTACTTGGTGGATAAATACTTGTTGGCAAGCACAGAGCTAAGACGTTGTAGTTGGTGACCAGGTTTGCACACATCTCATAGCATTTTGGTCCACTCTTCTTTACTGATCTTCTCTAAATCCTTAAGGTAAATTGGCTGTCTCTTGGCAGCTGAAAGTTTCAGCTCCCTCCATAAATGTTCTACAGGATTAAGGTCTGGAGACTGACTAGGCCACTACATGACCTTCATTTTCTTGAGCTACTTCTTTTGTTGCCTTGGTGGTATGTTTTGGGTCATTGTCATGCTGGAAGACCCATCCACTCATCCAAGATTTTACAATACATGGTCCAGTCTATTGGCCCCTCCATGCGTCAAAGTTGGCGTGTACCTTTAGCAGAGAAATGGCCCAAAAGCATCATGTTTTCACCTCTGTGCTTGACTGTAGGGATGGTGTTCTTAGGATCATAATCTGCATTTTTCTACCTACAAACACTGCAAGTAGAGTTCATGCCAAAGAGCTAAATTTTGGTCTCATCTGACCACAGCACTTTCTCCCAATCCTCTGAATCATTGAGATGTTCATTGGCATGACTGTGCATGTGCCTTCCTGAGGAGGGTGACTCGCCATGTTTGGAGGAAGAAAAATTCTGACCATGACCCTAAGAACACCTCCCTACAGTACAGCACAGAGGTGGAAACATTAAGCTTTGGAGCGGTTTCTCTGCTAAAAGGTGCAGGCCAAATTTGGCGCATTGAAGGGTCATGTATTGTAAAATCTTGGATGAGAACCTTCTTCCCTCAGCCAGAACACTGAAGATGGACCATGGTTTAGTTTTACAGCATGACAGTGACCCAAAACACTGAGGCAACAAATGAGTGGCATAAGAAGAAGCACATTAAAGTGGATGCTATAACTAGATTAGCAGCGTGCTGAACGATTCAAGGGATAGAGCTCTACCTATGAGGCGACGGAGTGTGTGTCTTTCCTCCAATCAGCTGTCTTGGCTGTATGCCCAGGCTTCACTGCAGTGGTTACCATGAAGAGAAAATCTAACACGACGTGCACTTTCTAAACAGTATATAACGATGAAGACAGCAAATATACATGTAAAACGTATGTAGGGAGATTTTTTCATCCCTTTGTATCACCTGAGGCTGTTCAATTCACTGGGTATATGTGAGGGTTTACATCCACTTTAAGGTTATGGCATGGCCTTTCCAGTCTCTAGACCTTAAGCCTATAGAGCATTTATGGAGGGAGCTGAAACTTCAGGTTGTCAAGCAACAGTCAAGAAACCTTAAGGATTTGCACAAGAGCTGTAAAGAAGAATGGACCAAAATCCCTCCTGAGATGTGTGCAAACATGGTAGCTAACTACAAGAAATGTCTTACCTTTGTGCTTGACAACAAGGATTTGTCCACCAAATACTAAGTTGTGTTTTGCTTCCGGATCGAGTACTTATTTTACTTATTGAACGGCAACAAATTTTATAACATTTGCATCATGTTTTTTTTTTGTCTCTATCATTTCAAATACACCTATGATAAAAATTATAGACCTTTCACTTCTTTGTAAGTGGGCAAACTTACAAAATCAGCAGGGGATCAAATAATTAATTTCCCCACTCTATAAGTCCTCATCAGGAAGCAGTGATACCAGGATCTTGGCTGCAGCCGCAACCATGACCCTGGTGTCATTTTTTAGAGCCAATAGTTGGCTTTCCTGTAGAAGTGAAAAATCGCTAACTATAACTTGTGATCAGAATGAAGTTGATCAAGTAAAATGATTTGAAACGGACAGTTTTTACCGGTGTAGTGTGAAAGGTCTCTTAAAGGCTTGTGTTACTGTGTTTTCAGTTTACTATTAAGTAAATGCTCTTACTAGGAAGTGATGCTGTTTATAAAATCCTATGTGAGAAAGATTTGTGTTCTATTTGGTACTAAATTTCAAGGTGAATGTGCAAATTACTTGTCGGAACTAATTGTAGACAGTAAAGTAGCTCTCACAGCCAATCATAAAATACTCATTATCAGTCCGGCTACATTTACCCGATATAAGCTGTTCTGTGACTGGATGCTAGGGGGTTGTTGCTTCTCAATGCTATTTTCATAAATGTGTTGGGTCTTAAACACAATTAAGAAATTAACTTCAGGAACTCTTGATCTGTTCTAGGTTGAAGATTATTCTCATAGAAAAAATTTGAAATTGGAAGAGGTTGAAAAATGGCTTGGTCCCATTCTCAGTTATGACCCAGATGAATAAACTAAGGTGATATATATGTATATATATTTATTTTTTTTGTAAATTATTTTATTTTCTTACATCATCAGACACAGAGCCATAGTAATAACGATGTCAGTTATGCCTCTTAAGGCGTGAACTTCCCCCATATAACCCCCCCATCACTGGGAGTCCTCAGTTTTTTTGCCAGTGTCTAAGGCGTTGGACACGTGTAAGGATGTGTTGTACTGAGTTCCACGGGCAGTAATCCTTTGATGAGAGCCAGCCATCCTGACCGGATCTGTTCTGATGTCTCCATAATGGACTAAATGAACAGTACCCGGGCCTCGTCATCTGAAGACGCAAGGTTTTGCTTGCGAATGCTTTTAAAGCTGGGCCCTAGGATCCAGTACATTTGGTAGTAAGGCCAATAAAAGTTTACTGGCAGGGTCTTCTCGCAGGTCCAGGATTGCGGGATTACCTGAGTGTACCCCTGTTCCTGAAGGTTTCCTTTCAAGGTCTCGAAGCCTACCGTGAAAGGCGAAGATTGTTTTTTTTTATCTCTGATAAACCCTGCTGCGAGGAAGGGTAGGGGAGATAATCTCTCCTTCCATGTATTGTGTTGTCATGTCATGTCTATGTGTCACCACTGGAGGCTGTATTGAGCACTCACCATTCTGAGGCTGGAAACATTATCTCTGTTGAAGCCAGCTCAGGTATGAAGGGGGTTCTGATCACTTCCAGGGCCCCCAGATTGGCGATTTTGATCTATTTGAATGGCAGCCAGCTGCCTCCTTTTTCTTTAAAAAAAAAGGAAAAAAGGTTTTTTTGGGCAAGTCACGGCCGCTCGCCGAGCGGAGGGAAGCTACTGCCTGGCGTAGGAAGGACAGAGCAGAGTGGTTGCTGGTCAGGTTTGGTGACACAGGCATTTTCCTTTTGGCAACATTGTACTGTATAGCTAGGATTAATAGCAGTTATTGTACTGTGCCTAGCAAGTAAAACATTCTTTTGCTGGTACTGCCTCTGCTTTGTACTGTAAGCTATGAGTGACAAAGGGACCAGGAACCCTTCTAAGGGGTTAATGGTATACAACAAACTAAAAACCCTTCCAAAAGAATGTCTTCCTCCCCTGAGGGGTAAAAAGAAAAATACGGCCAGTTAGATGAAGCCCTCAAGGGTAGAACACTTCTGTCCCTGTGTATTTCATACAAACAGGTTTTTCTTCTACCATTTAAAAGATTATTGCTATGATGTCTCTCCGTAGTAGGACTAAACATAGCAGATGCCCATCTAGTCCTCTGGGCCCTTTTGTTGAGGTGCACGAGGCCGGGGATCAGGTAGAGCTTCCCAAATATTGGAAGATACTTATTTTTCCTCTTCAGAGGATCCTAACGGGGAGGGAGTAGCCGCACAAGTCAGGTGTTTGTCTACTCCCTTACTTAACCCTTTTGTTGCCTGCCACAGGCTCTTGCGGTATCTACCTCTAATAGGGTTCATTTGAACCTCTCCCACCCAGGGATGTTTTTTTTCCTATTCATGCATAGCTTATGTATTCTGAATTGGAACATTTATATGAAAGAAATGGGGGGTTCCAGCTATTAATGCTGCAATCACCTCAGTGAGCTGAGTCTCACATGTGCAGTGGATAATGCACTGATGTTAAAGGATCCAGTAAGTTAAGGTTGGATTTTCCTTTTAAAGACTAGATGTCTTTTGCAGTTCTGGCTGCAATTGGAGTAGCTCAGTCCATTAACCCTTTAACGTCTGTTCCACTATTGTGGTGAAGCACATTTTGAGTCACACCAATGCATTGGAATGTGGACTCCAAGGGGTTAAGGAACAGGTGTGAGATACCTGAAAGTTCTGCCTGATCAGCAGGCCCGGCAAGGGGCTGGTGTATTTGACGCACTGTGTCTCACAGATGCTATGAAGAGCTTGATCGTTTACGCCCTATGGCTTATACTTGGACTAGTGCATTTTGCAGAGGTCCATGGCTGAGATATAGATCAGCCGAAGCACCAGGTGAAAACCCTTAGTCAGTCTGTGTCCCTTCCTGGGGCACGACTGTTTAGAGTGGATTAGTACATCCAAAAGGGGTAAAGCTCTCTTTACCAATAAAAGGAGGTTCAAACAGTTATCCTTAAATCATGCAGCCTCTCCTAATGCCTGGGTTATCTGCCTTTAGGCGGTCTTGGCAGGGGCAGCACCAGGATCTTGGGGCAGAAAGCCCATGAAGCAGAATGCTAAGGCCTTCTCATGAAGGAGCACCCCCACTCGTTTGAGTGAGGAGAAAGGTACAGCGATTCTCAAAGTCTGGCAGGAACAATGTTAAGAGCAGAGGGATTTCTGCCTTTTTTTTTTTTCTCTAGGTTACATCTATAGTTTCAAGAGCCTGTATGGCCCAGTCTGCTTTCGATCTGAGGATTCAGGTCCTGTTTGGGTGCTGCCTGTGGGGTCCTTGGGGGCGCTGATGCGGCAGTCTTTATGCAAGAGTGTCTGTCTCCTCAAAGAATGCTGCTAAAGTTCCAGAGAAAAGAAAAAGAAAGAAGAGACGTGTCTCTTTCTGGTCTCTGGATCAGCTGTTATCCCAGTCGGTGATATCAGAGATTCCCTTAGTGGAACAGGGGTTTTTGGCTCAAACCTTTTAAGGTCCCAGAGCCTAGCAGAGAGGTAAGACCCACTCTAGATCTCGGAGATCTGAATCGGCACTTAAGCATCTGATCCTTTCATAATTCGATCGGCTGTGTCCATCCTGCAAGGAGGGGAGTTGCATATCTCCATGTGCCAAAGTTTCCCGCTTACCAGAAATCTCTGCGGTTAGCCACAGCACTACGAGTGTTCTGAAAGATTCTGGCACCTCCTTTAGCCAGGTTTAAGGCTCAAGGCATAGTGGTCCTAGCCTATTAGAAGATCTACTTTGAATAGATCATTTAGTCTCAGGTCTAAAACCAGAGTCTGATCTCAGCTGTAGATTAGCTGAAATATCTAGGTTGGATTCTCAGCCTAGGAAGATTCTCCTTAAAACCATCAAGGAGGTTACTTGGGGGCTAGTTATAGCTACCATACAGAAGAAGGTATTCTTGCCCCAGAAATGAATCAGTTCCATTGTAGCACTAATTCAACTTATCAGGAAAGAAAAATTTCTTCATTTTGGCTGCAGGAGATTTTTAGGGGAAATGGTGGCCTCCTTCAAGGCCGTCCCTTACGCACAGTTTTATTCAAAGACTGCTTCAAGACACCATCCTTTGGTCTGGTATAAAGAGGATTCAGACCATGTTTGTTAACAATACACTTGGCTCCCGACATAGGTCAGAGCCTAAATTGGTGGTTATCCAGCAGGAGGGAACATCTTTATCCTGCCAGGTGCTAACAACAGATGCCAGCCTTCTAGGCTGGGGAGCAGCCCTGGAAGAAAATTCTGTTCAGGGGAGATGGTCCAGGTTAGAGGACTTTGCCTATCACATTTGTTGGAAGTTTCAGGCAGTACATCTGGCCATAGAATCTTGGTGGTCAGATTACGGGACTGTCCTGACAGGATTCAGTCTGACAGAGCCACAGCGGTGACTTGCATCGATCACCAGGGAGGCAAATAATGGGGGAGAGGTGTATAATGTTCTAGCTTTGGCAGAACACAATACTCCTTGCCTATTGGCAATTTAATATTTCAAGCGTACTACTTGAGACGGCAACAATTATTTCCAGGAGAATGATCTCTTCACCCCGACATCTTCCTAGCAATATGTCAGATGGGGTACTCCGGACAGGGACCTCTTGGTGTCCAGATTCATTAATAAGGTCGACAACTTTGTTAAACAAGGGGTCCGCTAGCAGGCGGAACAGACACGTTAGTCTTCCCAGGGAAACAGTTATCACTGATCTATGCATTTCCTCCAGCTCTGCTACTCCCACGCCTTCTCCGCAGGATTAAGCAGGAATAGAAGCAGGTGATTCTGGTGGCCCCAGCCGGGTCCCAGAAGATCTTAATTTATCGAGATCATAAAGAGGGCAGTAGAATTCCTTTGGACTCTGCCATTATAGCCAGACCTTCTTGCACAGGGTCCGGTATTACATCCTACTTTACAGACGAGGAGTTTAACAGGTTTGACTGTTGAATCCCACTCTATAAAGATCATGGATGATCTCCTTCAGTAGTGTCTACTATGTCTAATGCCAGGAAGCCGGCTTCCAGAATCACTTACTATAGAATCTGGAAGGCATATGTTCTTGGTATGGATCCAGGGGTTGGCACCCCAGGAAGTATGTCAATAGGCAGGATTCCTGCATATGGGATCTGATATTAAGCTGGCCTTGACTTTTATCAAGAGCCAGATCCAGGCCGTGTTGATGTTTTTTCCTACGGCCTCTTGCTTCACACTTTTGGTGCGTAGCTTATTCAGGGGGTAACACGGTTTATTCCCCCTATCAAGGCACCTCTAAATCCTTAGGATTTAAAATTGGTCTTGTTGGCTTTTTTAAATCAGCAGTTTGAACCTTACGAGAAATTCTCTTGGTTCTTTGACAAGAAAGATAATCTTTTTTTGCTTGCCATTTCTTCTGCTAGAAGAGTATTGGAACTAACGACTCTGTCTTGTAAGAGCCATATTTCATCATGCATAAGGACGAGGTGGTTTGATGTCCTCATCCTGAATTCTTACCAAGGTTTTAATTTAAACCAAGATATTATTCTTCCTTCTTTCTCCCCAGAAGCCTTAATCTGGGGAAGAGAAAGCACTACAGTCTCTTGATGTTGTAAGAGCGATCAGAATCTATTCAAGGGCCACCGCTCAGGTTCGCAAAACACAGGTTTTTTTTGTACTGCCAGAGGGTCCAAGATATGGACAGGCAGCATCCAGATCCACTATTTTCCAAATGGATTTGTCAAGTGATTGATCAAGCTTCAGCTTAAAGAAGAAAAATCCTCCTTCTCATATTAAGAGCACATTCATCCATCCTCATTCAATCTCATCCATGCTCCATCCCTGGTGCATCAATCCTCATTCAAGCTCATCCATGCTCCATCCCTGGCTCATCCATCCTCATTCATGCTCCATCCCTGGCTCATCCATCCTCATTCATGGCTCATTCATGCTCATCTATGTTCAATCCCTGGCTCATCCATTCACATTCATGCTCCATCCCTGGCCCATCCATCCTCATTCATTCATTCATGCTCATCCATGCTTCATCCCAGGCTCATCTATCCTCATTCATGCTCCATCCATGGCTCATTCATGCTCCATCCCTTGCTCATTCATGCTCATCCATGCTTCATCCCAGGCTCATCTATCCTCATTCATGGCTCATCCATCCTCATCCATGCTCCATCCCTGGCTCATTCATGCTCATCCATGCTCTATCCCTTGCTCATCAATCCTCATTCATGCTCACCCATGCTCCATCCCTGGCTTATCCCTGGCTTATCCATGCTCATCCATCCCCATCCATGGCTCATTCGTGCCATATCAGTGCTCATCCGTGCCACATCAGTGATCTGTGCCACATCCATGCCACATCAGTGATCAATCGTGCCACATCAGTGATCTGTGCCACATCAGTGCCCATTTATGCCACATCACTGCTTATTCGTGCCACATCCATGCCACATCAGTACTCATTCAAGCCACATCAGTGCTCTTCCATGCCACATCAGTTCTCATCTGCGCCACGTCGGTTCTCATCCGCGCCACGTCGGTTCTCATCCGCGCCACATCGGTGCTAATCCATTCCACTACAGTGCCCATCAGTGCCTCACAAAAATGTCCCAAGAACACCTGATTGTGCTCCCTGCATGTTGGGCCTCTGTATGTGGCCAGGCTGTGTAAAAGTCTCACACTTGGTATCGCCATACTCAAGGAGTAGTAAAAAAAAAACAAAAAAAAATTTAATTTTCTTTCCACATTTTCCACAAACTTTTGGAAAAAAAATGACATGTTCAAAAGACTCATTATGCCTCATAGAATATACCTTGGGATGTTTACTTTCAAAAATGGGGTCATTTTTTGGATGTTTCCATTGTCCTGGTTCTCCAGGACCTTCAAGAGTGTAAGAGGTAGTTTAGAAATTATATGTGGTATCGCCATACTCAGGAGGAGTATCAGAATGTATTTTGGGGTGTAAGTATGCATATGCTGTGTGTGAGAAATAATCTGTTAATATGACCATTTGGAGGAAAAAAATTTTTTTACAAAAATTGTGGGAAAGAATTGTGGGAAAAGATCACAACTTCAAAAAACTCACCATGCCTCTTACTAAATACCTTGGACTGTCTAAAAAGGGGGGTATTTGTACTGTCCTGGCTTGTTGGGGTCCCAAGAAATTAGAGGCCATCCGAACATTGGGTGTGATCAATTTTCAATGATTGGCATTATTACTATTGGCTTGTAGATTATTACTTTCACAAAAAGCCAAAATTTATGAAGCAAAAAAATTACAAATTTGCAAAACAATTTTACAAATTAAGAAAAATAAAAATTTTTACCAAATTTTTGGTCTTTTTTTCATTTATAGGGAAAAAAAATGGTGATTAAATACCACCAAAAGAAAGCTCTAGTTGTGTGGAAAAAAGGACACAAATTTCATATGGGTACAGTGTTGCACGGGAGGGGCACTGCAAGAAAATAAGGTGTTGCTTACAGAATTCTAACATTGTAAAGTCCTAACCTTGTTTAAAACAGTGACGCTTTTATCATTCCAGATTAGATTATTACATTACAAACACACAGGATAGGTTTAACCACATATAACTTTATTATTACAGAAATCATAGCCAGTTTGTATACTTATAACAGAATATTAACAGACAAAATATTCACAAACAAAATAAAATTATGAGGGAAAAAAATAGCAGAACCCAAACATCACTCTCCACTGTCTCCAAAACACACAACATAAACATTTTATTTGTAAATTACATAACTTGAAAAATTCACAGAATTAGCTCAAGTCTTCATTTTCCTTGTTTGGCAAACAGCTCAATAACTCGGTCAGTATTCATAGGAATATCTCTATGAATGTAATGTAAACACAAGCAATTTAACCGGTCCTCCACCATTTGTGAACGAAGCCATGTTTTAACACGATGGAGGGTTGAGAAAGATCTCTCTGCTGTGGCCACACTTACAGGAAGAGTAGCTAAGATCAGAAGTAAACTTCCGATGGTTGGGAAGAGGTCCTGGTCACACAAGTCCAACACTTCAAGAACTGTTTTTGGAATTTCCTTATGTTGTGATAACTCTCATTTCCACTTTGTAAGCCATAGACTTACTTCTCCCTGCAGCAATGTCTGCATTATCTTCTGCTTACCATCAGCTAGAAAAGGGTGGAAACGCATTGATAATGATTGCACAGCCACAGGAATCATGGTTTCCCTTTTTTTTCAAAATAGTACTGCTGGCATCAAGATTTGAATCTGGAAACACTGCATCGAATTTTCTGTAAAACAAGTTTTTAAATCATTAATACTGTTGTCCAGCAAGGGAATATACGATTTCCTGTAGTATTCAGTTGATTCTACTTTGTAATTGAATCTGTGCACTTGCCTGCCTACAAGACGTGGCAATTATAGTTCCACTCCAAGTTCTGATGCCAATTCTGTAGCTTCCATATGCAAAGTGGAAAAAGTCCCATCAGCGTTACATCGCATATTCTCCATGATTGCCATTGTATTAGTCAAACATTCAGATGTGAATTTTTGGGAAATTCAGGGATTGGGAATGAACATAAAAAATAATAAGAGAACCTTCACATAAAAGATCTCAGAGAAAAGTGTGGGTTCAATTGGACTTTTTGGGCATAAAGAACAGTTGTGAAAACAACCGACATATTCAAGAAAGTATTTTTGTTTATTTAAAAAAAAAATATATATATATTATAAACAATCAAAATTAAAAAGAAAACAGGAAATTTTCTCCTTATAAATACACATTAAGTCTCATTTGATATCCTATTAAAATTGATACAGTCCAGACAAAATCTACAGCTAAAAACTAACAGTTTGTACATATATAAAACGTAGAGGATATCAAATATATAGCCGAAACTTAAGTATGTTCTGGTGCTCTACATGTTTCGTGTTTATTGGATAACGCTTCTTCAGGAGCTTTTAGCAATGTTATTTCTTCGTGGATGAGCCCCAGAAGGGGATAAGACCAAAAAAGGGGGACAGGACGATTGAAAAAATTAAAAAAGGTTAGGAAAAAGAAAATTTTCCAAAAAGGTTAAGGGTAATAATGTAGATTTAAGTTAGTGAGACCACTTCACATTGCAAATTTTATAAAATCCTCACGAATCGATCCATTGTAGACATATCTAAAGTTCGTTGTAAGTTGTTCAGTATGGGAAATGTCTGTAGTTTCATCAAATATTATACTAAAATAGCAAGCCTCTTTACTTCTAGCTACAATGACATCACCACAACACCTGATTAAATAATTTTGTGTGGATTTTGAAGTATCTCTTTATTTCCCGGGTTTCTCCATTCTTGGAAGTCATGTTCTGAACAGAGAAAGGTAATTCATATCCAGGAGGAGGTTGCCATGGATTTTCCAGTAGCAAGCATTTAATGTAGTAGCTGATTTTTTTCCCAAGAATGTGTGCCGATGTGAGTGTGCCCGCTGGCTTGAGGCGGGGTATCAACAGACAGTGGCGACACATTAGGATCTGTTTCACCAGAAATTGCCTCTACATATGTCCTAGAACAGGATGGAAGGGTAGTGTCAATTTCCATTCTTGAAGTGCTTTCTACTATTGGCTTTTCTCCTGATGACTTTTTTTGCACTGGCACTGAAGAAAGAATCTATAGTCCTGCGGTTCACTCTTTTCTGGCTCATTTTGCGGTTTCTATAATTAAAGTACAAAAGTGCACACTACATAAAGTAATTGGCTTTATAGAACAACACTGCACACACATTGTTGACATGTACCGTAACTGAACTGTCCCCCTGTTTAAATATTGCAAGAATACATTGCAGACATGTTACAGGAGATGGTCAGAGACTGCAGACATGATACAGGAGATGGTCAGAGACTGCAGACATTTTTTTTTTTTTTTTTTTTTTTCTTACCACTCAGTCAGATTTGTTTTTTTATGGATTCTAATCAGATTGACTGTCTGAATCTTATCCTGTGTTCTTAGCATCATTGTGGCAAAAGTTTCGTTTTCTTTTCCCAATCTCTTTTTTTTTTTTTTCCTTTATAAGCTTTATTCAGTTTAATATTTTCCATTAAAAAGAGAAAACCATACAAAGAACCAACAATAAAATTGACATCTACTTGGTTATCATTGCCATCTTATTCTTACTACCTTATCTCTTTATTTAACTCCTTATTTTGTTAGATTTTTCCCACGCCCACCCTTCCATCTTCTCCCCATCTGTTGACCTTCCCCATACCCACTACTCTTTATTCCAATAATGCTTGGGTATAATGCTTCGTCTTTTTAAAAATTCTCCACTTTTCCCACGTTCTACCATATTTTATCATTTTATTTTCCTCCATTTTTCTTAAGTATTCCATATTATTGATATATTCTATTCTTTGGATCCAATCTCTGATCAGGGGTTGTTTCACCTGTAACCAATTTTTTGGTATTAGAGCTTTTGCAGCATTGAGTAAAACGGGTGTTAATGAGTTTTGTATACTTCTTTTGAAGTGCTTACACGTTTTTACATCTACCCCTAAAAACAAACATTCCCCTGGGGTTAAAGGTATTTTTTGCCCTGTTATTTTCTCTATATATTCTGTAATTTTACTCCAATATTGATTTATTACTGGGCATTCCCACCAGAAGTGGAATATCGTTCCCGGTTTCCCACATTCTCTCCAGCATAACTTGGAGTTGGATGGTTCCATTCTATGTAATTTATCTGGTGTTAAATGCCATCTCATTAGGCATTTATAATTTACTTCCATTGATCTTATATCAAATACAGAATAATATACTGAGTTAATCATTTGGGTCTCATCGACTTCATAACCCAAGTCCCTCTCCCATTTTGCTATAAATGGGATTTGTCCTTGGCCTTCTATTTCAGATAACCAGTCGTATAGTTGTGAGACACAATGTTTAACTGCTCTTTTCTTTGTACATAATTTTTCCATTGCTTTTAACCTTTTTTCATTTCTTATTGGTTTTGGGATGGAATTAACGAAGTGCTGAATCTGGAGGTATTCCCAGTCCTTCAATATTTGCCAATTGTGCTTCGTCATTAAATCTTGTTTTGACATTAACTTCCCCTCCCTTATGATGTCTTTTAATTGTAAATCCCTCATTTGATTCCCTAATGATGTGTCGTGACCTGGTATAAAAAAACTCGCTCCCTCCAGGGGGATTAATGGTGAATTATATTGCCATTTGTTTTTGCACTGTGTTGTGTCCCATTTTTTTAGTGCCGTTAAAGTGATTTTGTGCGTCCTACTACTAATTGCTCTAAATTTTGGTGGAATCCATATATTTTTTTTTTTAACTGTGACCCGGTCAATATCTCCTCTATTTTTGCCCATTTTTTTTTCGTGTTTTGATTTGTCCATTCAACCAATCTTGTAAAAATAATTGCTAAGTAATATCTGTGAATATCTGGTAGTGCCCTTCCTCCTCTATTTTTTTTCCTAGTTAATAAGTTAAATTTTATCCTGGGTTTTTTATTTTGCCAAATAAATTTTGAAAATAATGTTCTTAATATATTAAAAAAACCTATTGGGATATTTATCGGAAGCATTTGCATTTTATATATAATTTTTGGTAATACCACCATCTTCAGCACACTGATTCTTCCCATCCAAGATATTTTTCCTTTATTCATCTTCGTTAATAACGCTTTGACTTCGTTTATCAACGGGATATAATTAGCTTGATATAACCCCCAGATCGTTTTTGTTATTTTGATCCCTAAATATGTTATTTCTTTTTTTTCCCATATGAAAGGGAATTTATGCCGTATCTTTTCTTCCTCGTGTAGATCTAATCCGATATTCAGGATAACTGTTTTAATTGCGTTTATTTTGAAATTAGAAAGGGCCCCGTAGTCTCTGATCTCCTTCATCATACCTGATAGGGATGTTTGGGGGTTGATCAAATAAAGGAGTATGTCGTCCGCGTATGCCGCCACTTTATGTTCTTCCCCCCCATTCTTATTCCTTCTATGACTGGATTGTTGCGAATTTTTGCTAGTAAGGGTTCCAGAGCTAACACGTATAGCAATGGCGAGAGGGGGCACCCCTGTCTTGTACCATTCTGCATATCGAACGCGGACGACATACTCCCATTTACCCCCACTCTGGCTGATGGATATGTATATAGGTTGTTTACCCATTTTAGCATTTTTGGGCCAAGTCCCGTTGACTGTAATGTTTCCATTATAAAGCTCCAATCGACTCGGTCAAAAGCTTTTTCTGCGTCAATCGAGACCAAAATCATTGGAGGCTTGGTTTCCTTATCCTTCCCCATTAATAACAGCGTTCGCAAACTGTTATCTCGGCCCTCCCTCCCTGGTACAAATCCTGCTTGGTCTTCATTGATCAATTCTGGGAGTAGGTTTTTTATCCTCGTTGCCAACACTTTTGCATACAATTTAATATCTGTATTCAAGAGTGCAATTGGACGGTAATTAGAGCAAATCGAAGGATCTTTACCCGGTTTTGGAATTAATATAATATTAGCTAGGAGTGATTCTTTCCTCGGGAGCTCATCCTCTGCCAGTTTGTTCCAGAGTTTACATAACTGTGGGACCAACAGCTGTTTGAATTTTTTATAATACCTGATGGTGAAACCATCTGGTCCTGGGCTTTTCCCATTGGGCATGTCCTTTATTGCATGCTCAATTTCCTCTGGAGTGATTGGGGCCTCTAGGCTATTGGACATTTCGGGGGTTATCTTTGGTAGATCTGCTTCCCTCAGGTATTCTTGTATTTTAATTTTCCTGATCTCCTTCTGACTTTCAGTCTCCTTGTTCCTGATTGAGTATAGCTGCGCTATAATATGTTTTAAATGCGTTTGCTATCTCAGATGTTCTGTATTTTATTTCACCATTCGCGTTTTTGATTTTTTCTATATAATTCATAGCTTTTTTATCCCTTACTATTCTGGCCAATTGTTTCCCAGGTTTATTACCCCACATGTATCTTTCTTTAGCTACGTATTTATAGGTTTTTCTTGCTTCTTGCTCCATTCTATTGTTTAATTGAGTACGTTTATGTATTATTTCTTTATATATGTTTTTATCGAGTTGACCCTTGTGTTTTTGTTCTAATAAGTGAAGTTCTTTTTTTAAGTCGTTCAACTTCTTTTCACTCTCTTTTTTTACCCAGGATCCTATGGATATTAATTTCCCCCTGATTAGGGCTTTGTGGGCCTCCCAGAGTGTAGCCCTTGGGATCTCCTCTGAGTCATTGGCTAGAAAATATTGTTCAATTTCATATTTAATAATGTTTTCAGTTTCCACATCTTCCAGATGGGACTCATTTAGTCTCCATAGCCCTGTACTATGTTCTCTTCCTAGATCTTTTAATTTTATTGTTACAGGTGCATGGTCCGAAAGGGTTATAGATCCTATTTTGACTTCCAATATGTTTTCTAGTAGTTCGTGGTCTACAAATATATAGTCCAATCTAACATACATATCGTGTACTGTGGAATAGTATGTGTAATCCTTTTTCCTTAAATTAAGTATTCGCCGAGTGTCCATTAATTGATGCTGCAGCATCTTCTTTTTCAGGGTTCTATGTTGTTTGATTTCGTGTACCATACCCAGTGAAGTGCTATCTATATATGGATCCATGGCGAAGTTTAGATCCCCTCCCAAGATTATATGGCCCTGTTTGCATGTTTCTAAAATATTCAGCATTTTATTTAAATATTTCTTTGGGCCTTTATTGGGACAGTATATATTTACTAGTGTGTATCTAACTCTTTCTATTAATCCTTTTACGAATAAGTACCTCCCCTGTGGATCCGTTTTTATTTCCTCTATTTTCCAATTGACTTTTTTAGAGATCCCAATTGCCACTCCCCTAGAGCCCCTGATTGGGGTGTCTGCATAATACCACGTTGGAAAATACTGTGTGTTTAATCTGATACTTAAGTCTAGAGCCAAATGCGTTTCTTGTAAAAACACGATGTCTGCTGAATAACCCTCCAGCTCCCTTAGTATATTGTACCTTTTTTTTGGAGAATTCATTCCTCTGACATTGTATGTTACTATTTTGATTTCCGGCATTATACGTGTTTAACATTTTTTCTATCCTTTTTTAGTAGGAGCAATGGTTTCTTGTCAACAGATTTAGCCCTCCCCCCCCTCCCTCCGCCCACCTCCCATTCCCCCTTTACCCTCCCATCCCGCCCCCCTCCCCATCCCCCCGTTAGATGTATATTTGACCAACTGGTCCGGGACCTTTTATCTGGAACGTCCTCGTTCCAGTTATCCCTTGGCCCTAGGGTGGAATTCTGCTCAAAGGTGCGATCGCCCATCCCATCTTTCTTTGGCGGGGTGGTTAATCCACGTACGAGGGGCCCCCCTACCCCCACCGCACCCTTCCCCCCCCTCTTCGACCAGAAAGAAAGACGTCCCTCCCTACTGGGAGTATAACTCCCCCCCTCACTAATTTATAACTCTATCTTTCTCGTCTCCCCCATCTCCTCGTGAGAAGGGGGGGGACTAATTTTCGTCTCTATTCCCTCCCCTCTCCTCCACCCCTCCCCCCAGGACCGGGATCCCCAATTTTCCACAAAATTCTGCGGTTTCTTCTAAAAATCTTAATCTTGCTGTGCGGCCATCCTTTCTCCCTATTAAACTTGCCGGAAAACCCCAATTATATTGCACTTCGTTCTCAACCAGAATTGTCAGTAACGGTTTTAGGGCTCTTCTCCTCTTCAAAGTTTCCAGTGAGATATCTTGAAATATCTGAATATCATTTCCTTCATATCTTAGTGGTGCTTTTGATCTAATATTCTTCCATATTTGGTATTTTTCTTCTTCGTTTTGGAATCGCACTATAATGTCTCGTGGCGTTTCTTGTGGGAGACCTTTAGGTTTCCTTACTCTATGCACCCTTTCAATTTTTATCTCACTAGTACTTTCTTTGTTCATTAAGGGATTACAAATCTTCTTAATTATATCCGCTAGATCCTCTCGTTGTTGTGCGTCTGGGACACCTCGTATTCTTAGATTTTTTCTTCTGTGTCTATTTTCTTGATTTTCGATCTTAAATGCTTGATCTTGCTGTGTCGTTTTTGTAACTTTGTATTTCTGCTTCCAAATTCTTTATTATGTTCGTGTCTTTTTCCACTTTTTTTTCCACCTCTACCACCCTTTCAAGTATATGTCCTAGGTTCTGATGTAATCTTTCCATTTCTACTTTCATGGTATTTTCCAGAGCCGCAAACATAGAGATTATCTCATTTTTAGTGGGCAATACTTGAAGATTTTCTTGTTGTGTCTGTTGGGATGTTAAAAATTCAACACTTTGATCTTGTTCAATTATTAAGCCTGTTCCTTCCTCTGGTGGAGCGTCAAGTAATACATCCATGTCTTGTGCGGAAATATTTTGAGTTTGAAGTTTTCTTTTCTCTTTTCTGCTCTTTTCTCTTTCCCTTTTTTCGGTACTTTCTGTCTGTTGGGTTTTTATGTATTGGGATTGAGGTTTTTCTGCCTGTTGTTTCTCTGAGTGCCGTCTGTGTAACATATTTGTTCATGGCACCTGGGCTGGCGACTAAGCTCCGACGTGGGGATTTCGGGGTTGCCCCTGCTCTTGCTGTTTTTCCCTTCATCTAGCACAGCTTTAGTTAGTCGCCTCTATTGCTATTATTGAATGTGCCTCTTCCCCCTTCTTACACTTTTTTTGTATTTTATTTAATATCCACGGGTGTCAGCGATCTTCCTTATCCACTGCAATTTGGTTTTAAAGTTTCTTATTATCACTGTGTTTTTGCCTTACCTTCATATGGCCCTCAGCCTCTTCATACTCATTTTTCCACTCAGTTTTTTTTTTTTTTTTTTTTTAATCAAGCAGGATCGCTTGATATCCCAAATTTCCTTTTATTGAGGTAAATCGCTTAATTTTACTTTACCGCTTTAATTACTTGCCCATACATTCATGCCACAGAAAAGGTATGTTCCTAATTATTTGTTAATGTTGATCTTGCTGCTTTACCACACAATCCCACTTTTTGACAGAAAATACAATACGGAGTACTTTCAATACTTTATACTTGTATATCCACTTACCCCGTAATTTTTTTGGAGCAAGGCTTTATCTTCTTATTGGATTCTATCCAGGATTCAGCAAACTCAGGCTTTTTTTTTTTTTTTTCCTAAGCACAATACACTCTTATATATTCTATAGGCAGTGTCTTACTTTATCCAGTAGATGGCACCCGGAGCTCTAAGCAAACCTTTCAGAGGCTTACCGAAGATTGCCGAGCACAGCCCGCAGTGCCAATAGACCAGTCACGCCGGTGTACGAGTGCTCTAACGAAGGGATCACTGAAGCCTCACAGGGGGGTCCAAGTCCCTAACGAGGGAACCGCTCAGCCCGTTGTCGTGCGTCCCGGTCCGAGGGGAAGGAACGAAGGGGGGAGGCTGAGGAGATACTTGCGGAGAGAGGCAGCCAGTGGGACGGGTCGGAAGGGGGAGATCATCGGGTAGCCGCTATCGGCGGCGTTATCCATGCGGTGGGGGCCATGGAGCTCCTGGACGCTAGATGCAGACACGCACCATTACAGACTCCTCCCCCGGAAGGGCGTCGTGAGACTGCAGACATGATACAGGAGATGGTCAGAGACTGCAGACATGATACAGGAGATGGTCAGAGACTGCAGACATGATACAGGAGATGGTCAGAGACTGCAGACATGATACAGGAGATGGTCAGAGACTGCAGACATGATACAGGAGATGGTCAGAGACTGCAGACATGATACAGGAGATGGTCAGAGACTGCAGACATGATACAGGAGATGGTCAGAGACTGCAGACATGATACAGGAGATGGTCAGAGACTGCAGACATATGATACAGGAGATGGTCAGAGACTGCAGACATATGATACAGGAGATGGTCAGAGACTGCAGACATATGATACAGGAGATGGTCAGAGACTGCAGACATATGATACAGGAGATGGTCAGAGACTGCAGACATATGATACAGGAGATGGTCAGAGACTGCAGACATGATACAGGAGATGGTCAGAGACTGCAGACATGATACAGGAGATGGTCAGAGACTGCAGACATGATACAGGAGATGGTCAGAGACTGCAGACACGATACAGGAGATGGTCAGAGACTGCAGACATGATACAAGAGACCAATGCAGCCTCACCAGTGCCCATTAAATGCAGCCTTATCAGTGCCCAACAGCAATAAAAAAAAATTGTCAGGGGTTCTAATGATCAAGTCTGTCAGTCAGTTTTTCAGGGGGACCTGAGTGGAAAGGTCAATGCATTCCTATAGACAGGCAGGTGTAAATTGGCCTCTCCAATTTGCTCTAAAAAAAAAAATGGAAGGGGATGATGGGGATCTGCCCTCTTCTTTGTTGGCAAATCGGGTTAGAAGTAGTTGGGTGTAAACAGAAAGCGGAGTCCGTTTGCACCCAGTCGCTCAGAGTAGAGCAGGCTTAGTCCGTGTTTGCTCTTCAGAAACTTGCCGGATACAGATGTCATCCGCCCGCTCTGCTCCAATCAACAGGGGATATGTCGGCCAATCCCCTGCTGTTTAAAACAGAATCCGCCCCATGTGAAAGGGGCCTAAGGTTCTTCCTAAAATAACAGCAACATTGGTTACATTGTTTTCCTTATAAACTCACCTTTTCTGTTTCCTTTAGGCTATAAACTTTTGTACCATGATGAAATACCAAAAATCTTTGCTCAATTGCCATGTCAGTGTTTAAAATTCAGTGCTAGAGTTATTGATTTAACAAATGTTTAAAAAATGAAAATATAAAAAATAAATTCAGGCGGCCAGATTAAAGCACTGTTTTCTCTTCTGCAGCTCTGCATTTAAATCAATATTCTGCATTATAATTAGAGTAACCACTCGCTGACCAGCTGCAGTACATATACTGCAGCAGGTCGGCTCTGTTGCGTGAAACTACATACCTGTAGGCCATTTCGTGCAATAGTCAGGAAATGTGCGCACTGATTGGCCAGAGGGGGAGCCAATCAGCGAGTCTGGTGGAAGCGATGTCTGCCAGCCACCCATGATCGCCCCCACAGAGATAGAACCGCGGTCTGCAGATGTAAACAAGGCAGACCACCGTTCTGTCAGAGATGAACAGAGCGATCTTGTGTTCCTGCTAACCAGGAACACGGATCACTCTGTTCATCTAGTGAGTCCATCCCCCACACAGTTAACAAGAACCCCCTGGGCACACAGTTAACCCTTTGATCAACCTCTTTTAACCCCTTCCCTGCCAGTGTCATTAGCACAATGACAGTGCATGTTTTTTAGCACTGATCACTTTATTAGTGTCACTGGTCCACAAAAAGTGTCAAAAGTGTGTCAGGTGTCCGATCTCTCCGCTGCAATGTTGCAGTACCACTAAAAATCACTGATCACCCCCATTACTAGTAAAAAAAAAATTAAATATAAATGCAATGAATCTAGTTTGTAGATGCTAAGAATTTTGCTCAAACTAATCAATATGAACTTATTGCCTAAACTGAGGAAGTACATTTTTTATAGCAAAAAGCAAAAAAATATTGTTTTTTTTTTTTTTTTTTCCAAAATTGTAGCTCTTTTTTTGTTTATATCACAAAAAATAAAAACCGCAGAGGTGATCAAATACCACCAAAATCTATTTGTGGGAAGAAAAGGACATACATTTTATTTCGGTACAGCATTGCACAACCGCGCAATTATCAGCCAAAGTAACGCAGGGATGAAGATTAAACAAGTCAAGACTAAAAGGGCATTTTTTTTTTCATACATAATGGCACACATGTATTTTGCGATTTGTCACATGACATTCATTCATACTTTTATTCACGTTTAGTCAATTATTTTGGTGCTCTGGTCAGGGGAGGGGTTCCCATGCAGGAGCAATGGAGTGGAGATGGATGGATCCAGTAATCTTCTCAATAAATCTTCTCCCTGTAATACTTTATTCAAGTCATGCCTCTCTGCAGACTACGCAAGGTGGAGAAGATGGAGGAGGTGGGTGGAGCCAACACTAACTCAGGGGCGGTGGAGGCTTGTAGCATGGACAAGATGGAGGGAGGAGGGTGCGTGCAGTGGGTGGGGCCAACACAGTCAGGGGCGGAGAAAGAAGAATGCTGGCACTCTGTAGTCACTGACTGTGGACGCTGGATAATGTTAGCGGTCGTTAGAAGAATGGTGGAACAACTGCTATTAACACACACTCAGTCTGTACTCTGTAAAGTTTAAACAGACTGCAACTGCGGCAGTGCGACTGCAACTGTTCTCTCCTCTCCCTGGCCTGGCCTGTTCTCCAGCAGCTCCTATTGAAGTGAGTCACGTCGGCTCTGAGAGTGGGACTGGAGTCCGACGTTACTCACTGACGTCACTAGTTGATAGACGCCAGGCAGCCCAGGCGTTGGCAATGAGTGCAGAGAAGAGCCTCCACCCACCTGTTCCTCCTGCTATTGGTCGAGTCTCTCTCTCTGTGCCGCTGATCGGCTGATGTGAGAGACTCTGCAGCGGCAGCCGCAGAGCAACTTGAGCAAGTGACATTGTGAGTGAGACAGACATGTAATGTCAGTCAGTGCTATTTTGGGGGGGAAGTTGCCCTGTTCCCCCCCCTGGATCCGCCCCTGGTTAGGAAGGGGGTTTAAGTGCCCAGTGGGCAAGTGGATAATGTCCCTTTTACACAAGTCGGTTACCAGCATGAGGAAAGGAGTGTCGATAACCGGCTTCTGTTTACATCCGTGATCAACTTTGATTGGACACAGATGATCATGTGGTAAGGACCCGCTGATTGGCTGTGAATAAATAAACATAATATACTTGCTCTGTGCAATACGTTTTGCATAGTGCAGCCCCAATCCTCCTCTTATGTGGTCCCGTGTTTCTCCTGAATCCATGCCCCTTCTGAGTGCCCCCACAAGAATCTACTTTTTAGGGGGGCACTCATACGTGCTCAATTCCAAGCCAGGGTGTTTGCTTGGCCCCCGCTCTCTACTCACAGCTTTTGACTGACAACAGCTCCTGCTTCTTTCAGCTATGCATTCGAAAGAGGGGAGAAGAGCTGATGCAGACATGCACAGCAATGGATCAAGATTGAATAATAAAGAAAAGTGCCGCGCTAAATATAATAATCATATAAACATCTATACAAAATTTGTGAACTCATATATAAATATAAGTAACATCTATAATAGTTCAATATGTGTATATAAAATTACATGTGAAAAAAATACAATGAAATGAATCGAAAAAGGCCTTCTATATACTGTCCATAGAACAGATGAACAACTGTAACTCCTTTTTCCTTATTTACGTGAAAAGTGAATGAAAAGAGTCCATCAAGGAATCCAAAAAAGTGCACAATACACCGTTATGTGATTACCACCACCGAGAACAAATTCAAGGCTTACCAGATGCATTGGACCCAAACAGGCATATGCCCGAAGGATCGACAAAGCTTTATTGTAAATTGGTTGGGTGATCTCCAGGGAATCATGAGGTATAGACCAGATTAGTGCAAAAAACTCCTCCAAATCACACGCAATGTCAGACTATCCTCCAATTAAAAAAGCAGACCACACTCCACTAAAACACGATCATACGGGATGAAAAGATGGAACCAACATAGTGTAATTCCGTAAAACTCTTAATTTTATTAATTAAATAGTATCACACTTACATTCCTGTAGTAGATAGTTTCATAGTTAGCAAGGTTGAATAAAGACACCAGTCCATCCAGTTCAACCTGAGTGAGTGTCTACAATTGTAGATATAGCGCTTTTGTCAGAATGGTTACAGCAGTGAGGTTCTACTGACGCGTTTCGTCGCCCTGGACATCGTGGATCAAGATTGGCAAGTATTTAGGGGGGCTGGGGGGGTATGCTACTTTTAAAAAGATTTTACCTTAATGCACAGAATGCATTAAGGTATAACAAAACTTTTACCTTTACAACCTCTTTAACCACCTCAATACAGTGCACTTACACCACCTTCCTGACCAGACCAATTTTCAGCTTTCAGCGCTTTCTCACAGTTTGACAATTTAGTCATGCAACACTGTACCCATATGAAACTTGCGTCCTTTTTTCCACACAAATAGAGCTTTCTTTTAGTGGTATTTAATCACTAGTGGGTTTTTTATTTTTTGTGCTATAAATAAATGTAAAAAAAAAACTTAAATTTTGTGAAAAAATACCTTTTTCTTTGTTTCTGTCATAAAATGTTGCTAATTAGCAATTTTTCTTCATAAATGTTGGCTAAAATTTATACTGCTACATATCTTTGGTAAAATTAACCCAGATTAGTGTATATTTGGGCTACAAATTATGGTGCCAATCACTGAAAATTTATCACATCTGATCAGGCCTTCAGTACATCAGGTGTATCTCATTTCTTGAGACACTAACAAGTCAGGAAAGTACAAATACCCCCAAATGACCCCTTTTTATAAAGTAGACATTCCAAGGTATTAAGTAGCATGGTGAGTTTTTTTTAAGTTGTCATTTTTTTCCCCACAATTCTTTGCAAAATTAAGTTTTTGTTTATTTTTATTTTTTTACAAACTTGTCATATTAGGTTATTTCTCACACAGCATATGCATACAACAAATTACACCCCAAAATACATTCTGCTACTCTTCCTGAGTATGGCAATACCACGTGAGACTTTTACATAGCATGGCCACATACAGAGGACCAAAATTGAAGTAGCACCTTCAGACATTCTACGAGCAAAAATGACACATCTCATTTGTCAACCACCTATTACAATTTTGAAGGCCCTGGAGCACCAGAACAATGGAATTGCCTGCAAAATTACCCCATTTTGGAAAGCAAACACCCCAACGTATGATCTATGAGGCAGAATGAGTCTTTTGAATGGTTCATTTTTTTTTTTCCAGACGTTTTTGGAAAATGTGGAAAAAAAATAAAAACTTATTTTTTTTTTCTTTTTACACAAAGTTGTCCATTTATAAGATATTTCTAACACATAGCATGTGTATAGCAAAAAATATACCCCAACATGCATTCTACTACTCTTCCTGAGTATGGCAATACCACATGTGTGATACTTTTTACACAGCCTGGCCACATAGAGAGGCCAAACATTGATGTAGTACCTTCAGGCGAGCTAGGAGCATAAATTACACATCTCATTTCAATCCTACCCATCACACTTTTGAAGGTCCAGGAGCACCAGGACAATGGAATTACCCACAAAATGACCCCATTTTGAAAACAAACACCCCAACGTATATTCTATGAGGCATGGGCTGCAAATAGGTACTCGGGTACTCTGATGGCCTGGTGATGGGTACTCTGATGGCCTGGTGACAGGTACTCCAAAGACATGCAGGTAGGTTAATTGGCTTCTGTCCAAAATTGGCCCTAGTATATGAATGGGAACCTTGGATTGTGGGCTTTTTGAGGGTAGGGACCAATGTGGTTGTGCAATGTACAGGAATAGGGACAATTGTAGACACTTGCTCAGGTTGAACTGGATGGACTGGTGTCTTTATTCAACCTTACTATGTACTCTGATGGCCTGGTGACAGGTACTCAGGTACTCTGATGGCCTGGTGACAGGTACTCTGATGGCCTAGTGACTGGTATTTGGGTACTCTGAAGGGCGCTGATGGGTACGCAGGTACTCGTATGGATTGTGACAGGTACTCGGATGGACTGGGATAGGTACTCGGGTACTCTGATGGCCTTGAGACAGGTACTCGGGTACTCTGATGGCCTTGGGACAGGTACTCGGGTACTCTGATGGCCTTGGGACAGGTACTCGGGTACTCTGATGGCCTTGGGACAGGTACTCGGGTACTCTGATGGCCCGGTGACAGGTACTTGGGTACTCTGATGGCCTGGGGAACAGGTACTTGGGTACTCTGATGGACTGTGACGGGTACTCTGATGGACTGTGACGGGTACTCTGATGGACTGTGACGGGTACTCTGATGGACTGTGACGGGTACTCTGATGGACTGTGGACTGTGAGGGGTACTCGGATACTCTGATGGACTGTGACAGGTACTCGGGTACTCTGATGGACTGTGAGTGACAGGTACTATGATTGGTGGTGACAGGTCCTCTTTATTGGGGGTGGGGAAATCAGTGTGTGTTGGTGTACACTGTAGGCAGTAACGAGCTGTTACCGCAATCTCCTTCTCACGCACAATCGGTGTGTGAGGAGGAGAACCTGGTAATATCTCGTTTACCGCGGTTTGTTTACATTTAGTGATTGGCTGTGAAAGCATCACAGCCAATCGCGTGGGTAAACAGCCGGCCAATGGCTGTTTACCACCGTCAGTGATGAGCAGTGTTCCCGGGAACATGTCGCCACCGACACGCAGTGCGGTCGCGCGCATGTGCTGTGCACAGTGGGAGTGGAACTATCTGTGATCGGTCGTGACTTCATCACGGCCGAACACGTGGTAAACAGCCATACCCAATGGCTGTTCACCCCACTCAGTGGCGAGCGTTGTCTCCGTGATAGGCCTCCAACGAAGGAACAGGGATGCGATACGATCGTGCACATTCCCTGTTTAAATGGGAAGACGTCATATGACACCACACTGCCTGGCCCTCATTTGACAGTCGGCAACTAGTTAAAATCATTTATGGAAAGGAAAAACGCAAATAAGTATTCAAAATTCTACTTTTTCTGTGCGTGTCTATTAGTTGGTAACAGTGTCTCTTTAAGAGCCTAAATACAACATTCAAAAACATTTAAATCTTCATAAACATTCTCTGCTTAGTTGCGTTAATGTATTATTGCATGCCATTTCTCCTCTGCTTTTTTTTTTTTTTTTTTTTTTTTTTAACAAGTCTCGTGGTTATGTTCATTTAATACTGTACTCCTTAGGATGTCACGTTTATCCTCAATTAAAGAACTTTTGCATTACATTTCAGGCATCTATCCTTTGGAATCCTCCCACATAACAGAGAAAAAACACCACTAATATCATCTGTCATCTATTCCCTGTAATGAACTCAAGTACTGTATTTGGACTCCACAATTCCAATTGTGTTTAATTTTTTGGAGCGTTTTTGACACTAAAATATACAGTGTTTAATGATTATACTGTAAGAGCTATTACATTTCAAATACAAATAAAAGTTTTAGATGTTGCATAGCTCTCGTCTTCATGTCTTCTTTAAGTTACAAAATTTAAAATGATTGAAACTATTGTTTGATATTTTAGATTGGGGAGAAACTACAGTGACAGACTACATTTATGATGCGGGACCTCCTTGATAGTACACATAAAATGCATATCTTTATCGTACCGCACAGGACATAGGAATCAATTCATAGACAATGGTTTTATGCCACTACCTTCAAATGGCTGTACACTGGCAAAAGCTTTGCTGGTTCCACCCTCAGCGTATCCATATAGCTCTGCCTACTCTGTGAGGTTCCATTTATTTGCTAGTGTCCTTAGGTGATGAATATTTTCTCCAGTTGGAGTACAATTTCCTACTTTTTTCCCATACATATTTTACCTCCTTCGACTCGCACTTCTATCAAGATCTGACTGCCTATTGTTTTCATGGCTCACTAGCAGTTTCCTGATGGGTTACCTTCAAGTACAACTTGGGACTGGCCTGTAATTATTGCTTTGCACACTGGATCCTGCATTCACCGCTCACCTTGGCACATAGTTCAATGAGTGTAGTTCATGGCAGGGTGCTATATGGGTCCAGGGCTGTGGCCATTGCTGGGGTACTCAGACCTTGAAGCCACATCAGGAGTATGCCAGTTGTGACGGGCTAAGCCTGGACCCTTGTCGGGACCAGCAATGTGGACAAAGTAAGACGATCTTTCCCTTTTATATTCCATTACCAGTTCTTGGCTATACTTGTCTTGATGGATCTGTAGTGTACAATACATACTTATCCTACAAGTCATGCACACAAGCAGTTTACAAGGCACCGATTATAGATGGGGAATTTACACACTGATGCCCCGTACACACGATCGGAAATTTCACCAGCAAAAGTCCGATGAGAGCTTTTGGTCGGAAAATGCGATTGTGTGTATGCTCCATCGAACTTTTGCTGGCGGAATCTCGGCTAGCAAAATATTGACAGCATGTTCTCAATTTTTCAGTCGGAAAAAGTTCCAATCGGAAATTCTGATTGTACAAATTTCTGATGCACAAAATTCCTACACATGCTCGGAAGCATTGAACTTCATTTTCTTGGCTCGTTGTAGTGTTGTACATCAACAAATTCTTGACGATCGAAAGGTCAGAGAACTTTTGTGTGACCGTCTGTATGCAAGCCAGCCTTGATCAGAGTTTTTACATAACTTTGTCTCCCTATTCAGCCTTATAGGTAACACTATTATAGCATTTATGTAAATGTGGTGGTTTCTCGGTTACTTCAGCCCTTCCAGGCTCTTACTAAGAAACCAACCCGTACGTGGTCTTCTTCTGAAGAGTCCTCCCCTGGAATGCTTGAAGTCACTGGGGCTCTCCCAAACCAGAGACGGCACCCAACCACCTCAGAATCCTTCTTCTAGTTTCCTTGCCTAGCCAGCCCCGAGACATTAAAGTCGGGTGGATCCGTACCCCAGGCCATAGCCTTCCTGGGGGCTGGTCAGGAGGACCAGGACCATGAAGTCAGTACATCATTCTGGACCGGAACCCCGAACCATGTGACATCCGCATCTTAAGTACCCTCTCCCAGAAAGCACAGTGAGAGCGCCCCTCCCACTGGGCGGACTCCAAGAGAGAAACTCAAGCACCTAACCAGACCATAGTTCCATGCCTGCCAAAAGAGACGGTGCCCCCTGTGGCCAGGCCGAACATCTCGCATTCCAGTCAGACTGCTGCTGAAGTCCAATCTAGACAATTGCACCCAAACCAAACTGCAGTTTAGGCAATTTTAACTTTTGGAAAAAAAAAAGGAACCGCTGCTACACACTTCCCCTGCTTATTTAGACAATGTCCTCATCATCTGGGAAAGACAGGAAAAAAGAAACCCAGAGATAACAAACTAATTCTACCAAAAACCTTAGAGTACTTAAATATTAAGGGTAGGAATGGGAAAAAAGATAAGGGAAACCAATAAACTTTCCAGTATGTGTGAAGACATTGTTAAACAGAAAAGTTATCATACAGTAAAGATTACCACCCAAGCCTGTCTAGCTAAACCACCCATTCTCCGGCAGCTTGATAGATGCTCCTTGGTGAATCCTGAAAAAGAAGAAAAGCATGCAAACAATATACTGTACACAGACTATTAGAAGGCAGGATTCTATCCATTCTCAATGAATTAATCTCCTCTAAACTTTAAAACCCCCTTTTTTTTTTCTCTCTCTACTTATAGAACAGTGCTATTTGCGCCGACTCATGCCACCTAGTGGTATTCGCTAAGGTGCAGTCTCTTACTAAAACAAGTTTTGTCCGGTAAAGTGATCTTGACACGGTGGATGTTCCTTTGTGTAACTGGCTCTGTCTAACTACCCCACAGTTCAGTAGTTCCAAAGGAAAAATGCAAAGAGATGAAGACCAAGAGAAACTCTCCTTGAAAATTCAAAGTCTTGACTCAGGGACAGTTCACCAGTAGAAACAGGGATCTTGTAAATTTAAATCTTTTCCCTGTGCATCCACAGTAGTAATAAAATAGACGGCACTGTCTTTATCCGGTCTGCAAATCACAACTTTGTCCTCATAAATGTGCCGACCATAACTCCAATGCTGTAGACATCCAACAAACCGTTCATACAGCTCTAAAAGCCTTTTTGCCAAGCGGCTTTGGTACTTTTTGGTACTTTTAAATAGCTCCAAACATCGTCCTCATACCATGAATGAATGAATGAAATACTTATATAGCACACAATGCGAACTGAATCGCCTCTAGGCCTCATGCCTCACGATTCTCTTCAAAAATGGTCGTAATGTCCCTTGGAACATAGGGGAATTCCAACCCCATACTCTGTTGCCACCCGCTTATTTCAAAAGTCTCGGAGACCAGGATCGGTCTAGTCATAATCTTTTTTTTCACTTCAGAAAACGGCTTAACAACTAAAAGCCTTAAAAGAAAAGTTCGAAGTACTCACGGCAACCTTGGTTCAAAATGCCAGTCATCTCCATCGGAGCAAGAACTATTCTGTGAGCTCTGCGACAACACCCACAGCTTTCCTGTGCTTGTCCACGGGTATCTTCTTCCAAATATTTGGTCTGGGAAGGCATGGGGACGGTCTGCCTCTACGACTACTAGAAGCGATGGGTTGTTTCCCTTCTTTGCAACCGAGCACCTCATCAGAAACACTACCGGCTGGGGTCATGTCCACGACCTCCGGGGCAGTCTCTCGAACTTCGGAGGGGACAACATCCCTTCTTGCAATACGGGTTTCCGGATGATGCTGGGGCATAGATGATCGACTCCTCGGTTGCTATGCCTGTGACCCAGTCCATGTGGTAAGCCCGAGGCAATTCGGTGGGCTGCTCCACTTTGAAGGTGTAATCTCCACATCTTCTACATCTCACAAACGGTCGAGGGTTGGCGATCAGGCGTCGCACTTCCCGCATAACATACCAAGGCCCTCCATATCTCCGGCGGTATATAACGCAAACCACCCCTGCGGCAGCAGGCGAATGCCCCTGTCTGTCAGCATGGTACTGAGCATCTGCATACCTTTGGAACCCCTTCCAATAGGCATCCTGGGTCCTGACACAGATTGCGCACTTGGAGCACGGTACATTCTCAAGGAATCTTCTCTCCAACACTTTAAGAGAAGAGTTGACTGGCCTCTTCTCCTTCCACAACACACTCTCACGCGGTGCCTCGTGCAGGAAAAGAACAACTCAGACTCCTCCCACTGTAATGCTTGGGCTGCGAAACTTTGCGGGCTTTTCGGCAAGGGCTCCTCGCACGCTTGCACACCTCAGTGAAAGTCCAAGTAAAGATGCCGCTGATGGCGCAGTTCAAAAATACAACCCTCTGTCCTATGCTTTTACCACGTGTACAGTTCTTTGCGGGTTAACTGTAAATCCTGGACTGCGAGCCCCCACATGTAGCACTAACCCCCGAAGGAGCTTTCGGTTAATTATAGGCTTACCGTTACCTTCTGTTCTCCTCGTTGTTTGTCTAGGGGTGTCCCCTGGTAACGGCCCAGTAACTTGAGAGACCGACAACAGATCCACTTGAATGGATTTTATTTGCAAATGTAGACAATGAACAGTCTCTTAAATCGGGATCAGAGGGTTTGAAAAGGAATTCAGGTACTCTGAGTGTCAAAGTCAAAAATATTAAAGAACTTGCTTACTTTGACTACATCCAGAGAATAGCCATTCACATTCACAACTGGATGATCACTCAGGTTGGACAGTCCTCCTCTCACAAGGCCTAGCAGCCAACAAGGTGCTTACTCAAGAACAAGTCTCTGCCACAGACGTTGTAGAACATACAAGATAATGTCTCTGCCACAGACGACGTTGTAGAACACGTAGGAAAACTTAAGCTTGAAAACACTTGTAGAATACCTGGATCTTTCAGCCAGCTTGGCGAAATCCACAAGACCAGATTCTCTCGGTTACTTCAGCCCTTCCAGGCTCTTACTAAGAAACCAACCCGTACGTGGTCTTCTGAAGAGTCCTCCCCTGGAATGCTTGAAGTCACTGGATCTCTCCCAAACCGGAGACGGCACCCAACCACCATCCTAGTTTCCTTGCCTTGGGCTAGCCAGCCCCAAGACATCAAAGTCGGGTTAATCTGCACCCCAGGCCATAGCCTTCCTGGGGGCTGGTCAGGAGGACCAGGACCATGAAGTCAGTACATCATTAACAGCCTAAGGACCAGAGGTCTTTTTACAATTTCGCACTGCACTGCTTTAACTGGTAATTTGCGCGGTCATGCAATGTTGTACCCAAACGAAATTTGCGTCCTTTTCTTCCCACAAATAGAGCTTTCTTTTGGTGGTATTTGATTGCCTCTGCGATTTTTATTTTTTGCGATATAAATGGAAAAAGACCGAAAATTTGGAGAAAAAAATATATTTTCTACTTTTTGTTATAAGAAAAATCGAATAAACTCAATTTTAGTCATACATTTAGGGCAAAATGTATTCAGCCACATGTCTTTAGTAAAAAAAAATGTCAATAAGCGTATATTTATTGGTTTGCGCAAAAGTTATAGCGTCTACAAACTAGAGTACATTTTCTGGAATTTACACAGCTTTTAATTTGACTGCCTATCTCATTTCTTGAGGTGCTAAAATGGCAGGGCAGTACAAACCCCCCCAAATGACCCCATTTTGGAAAGTAGACACCCCAAGGAAATTGTTGAGAGGCATGCTGAGTCCATTGAATGTTTTTTTTTTTTGTCCCAAGTGATTGAATAATGACACAAAAAGTTGTCACTAAATGATATATTGCTCACACATGCCATAATTATATGTGGAATTGCACCCCAAAATATATTCTGCAGCTTCTCCTGAGTACGGGGATGCCACATATGTGGGACTTTTTGGGAGTCTAGCCGCGTACGGCACCCCGAAAATCACTGCCTTCAGGATTTCTAAGGGTGCAAATTTTTGATTTCACTCCTCACTACCTATCACAGTTTCGAAGGCCATAAAATGCCAAAATAACACAAAACCCCCCCAAATGACCCCATTTTGGAAAGTAGACACCCCAAGGAAATTGCTGAGGGACATGTTGAGTCCATGAAATATTTTATATTTTCCCACAAGTTGCAGGAATATTAAATTTTTATTTTTTTTTTGCACAAAGTTGTCACTAAATGATATATTGCTCACACATGCTATGGGCATAAGTCAAATTACACCCCAAAATAAATTCTACTGCTTCTCCAGAGTACAGGGATACCACATGTGGGGGACTTTTTGGGAGCTTAGCCACGTACTGGACCCCGAAAACCAAGCACTGTCTTCCGGTTTTAAATATAAAACGCTACCAAAAAAAAACTGTTAGCGATCGCAGGGATCAGGCCTGACTCTGCAGTTATGTGTTTAGTGTTTTGTAAGTGACAGTAATCGATCGATACTGCACTTGGGTGGGCTGGGCAGAGGGGCAAAACGCAGGTGCTAGCAGGTATCTGGGCTGATCCCGCTAACAATGCGTTTTTTTGGAACCGTAAACTGCTGGGGACGCTAGTATAGATCTGATCAGATCAGATATTGATCTGTTCAGACTCTATACCACTAAGGGAGGTGTATGCTTTGCGCGTGGGTGTTAGCGGTACTGCCACTAACCTAGCGCTGCCTGGGGCGACGCAGACCCTGACCCTAAAACCTAATTGATATCACCTGCCGGGTGATCAGGGGGTTAAACCTTTATTGGGTAATAAATGGTGGGTGCCCTGATGCTATAAAAAGCAAACTAACTAGTCAGAGTCACCCGTAACACTTATAAGGTATACGGTGAATGCTGGTGAAAGGGTTAACTAGGGGCAATCAGGGGGTTAAAACCATTATTGGGTAGTATATGGGGTACCTAGCGCTATAAAAACCTGGCGGTGAACCTAAAAAAATAACTAGCTACCTAGCGATACTAGTGACACTAATGCAGCGATCAGAAAAATTATCGCTTAGTGACACTGGCAAAAGGGGGGTGAAAGGGTTAACCAGGGGCAATCAGGGGGTTAAAACCATTATTGGGTAGTATATCGGGGTACCTAGCGCTATAAAAACCTGGCGGTGAACCTAAAAAAATAACTAGCTACCTAGCAACACTAGCGACACTAATGCAGCGATCAGAAAAATTATCGCTTAGTGACACTGGCAAAAGGGGGTGAAAGGGTTAACTAGGGGCAATCAGGGGGTTAAAACCATTATTGGGTAGTATATGGGGGTACCTAGCGCTATAAAAACCTGGCGGTGAACCTAAAAAAAAACTAGCTACTTAGCGGCACCAGTGACACTAATGCAGCGATCAGAAAAACGATTGCTTAGTGACACTGGCAAAAGGGGGTGAAAGGGTTAACTAGGGGCAATCAGGTGGTTAAAACCATTATTGGGTAGTATTTCGGGGTACCTAGCGCTATAAAAACCTGGCGGTGAACCTAAAAAAATAACTAGCTACCTAGCGACACTAATGCAGCGATCAGAAAAATGATCGCTTAGTGACACTGGCAAAGGGGGGGTGAAAGGGTTAACTCTAGGGGCAATCAGGGGGTTAAACCTTTATTGGGGGGTGGTAGGGGGCTACCCTGGACCTAACACTAACTGCCCTGACAGTTTTTACTTTTACAACTGACACTGAATGCAGTGATCAGTAAATAAATGATCACTGCAATCAGTGACACTGTGACTGGGGGGGAGGGGGATCGGGGGGGGGGGGGGGGTTGTGTACCTATGTGTTAGTGTATTGTTTGGTGCACTTAATTTTAGTCTTCTCCTCGTAGTCCGGTCAAAAAGACCGCCCCGAGGAGAATGACATCACTTCCTCCCTGCCTGTGTATACAATACACAGTGGGAGGAAGCTTCTCATTCACCAGGAGCGATCGAGAGGGGATGGCCAGAAACCAATGGCCAACCCCTCATCCCGGATCGCTCCTGAAGCGAAACGGACCGCCGCATCCAGCGGGAGGGGGTCCTATCGGACCCCCCACCCGCTGGAAGGCAAGCACGTACATGTACGTGCTTGTGCCTGTACATGCCATTATGATGGCGTACAATGGCATGCGGCGGTCCTTAAGTGGTTAAGTACCCTCTCCCAGAAAGCACAGTGAGAGCACCCCTCCCCCTGGGCGGGCTCAGAGAGAGAGCAACTCAAGCACCTAACCAGACCATAGTTCCATGCCTGCCAGAAGAGACAATGCCCCCTGTGGCAAGGCCGAACATCTCGCAGTCCAGTCAGACTGATTCTGAAGTCCATTCTAGACAATTGCACCCAAACCAAACTGCAGTTTAGGCAATTTTAACTTTTGAAGAAAAAAAAACGCATAGCACGTGCTCTTCAGGAGCCACCGCTACATTTATTTCACAGAGTCCTGGATACTAGGCCGAGCAAATCTCTGCACTGTGGGGCTCATGTCCAGACCAATTTCAAGTTCCTGATCGGGAACAAAAACAAATTTGTTTGACCCTAAAATGGCCGTGTAATAGGTAGACGTGTTGTAATGGAAGTCTCTCCACCATGGCCAGGGTTAGCTTGAGGGAATGAGACCTTGAAGACCTGAAAAACTTGGCAGGTCAGGTAACGGGGGGCTTCACTGAACTGTAACTTAGGTTTGGATCGTCTAGCTCGATCAACAGAAGGGACTCCCGTCCCAGTGGAGAGTGCCTGTATGAGTGCAGAGAAATGAGGACATCAGGACCTCATCTTAAGGCGGTCTTCCATCTCTGCATTTCTTAGACCTTCCCTTGTTCCATAGAGGGGAGACTGGGCTAGTCGGGGGTGGGGGGGGGGTCGTTTGGAGAATCCAGCAGAGGTCGTGGAAAAATCCATGGGAGTTTCCTGTGAGATTAAGTTGAGTTGCAAGCAGAGATTCTCGCCGTCTAGTAGATTGGAGAAGGAGTGTTTTTCCTTGGGTAGTGAACTTAACCGCGAATGGGAATGTCCAGCGATATTTAATATCCTGTTGAGTGAGGACTGATAGCAGTGGTTTGAGAGATCGCCTATTCTGGGTGGCAGAGGGAGAAAGATCAGTAAAATTTTGCATCTGGTGCCCCTGGTACTGTAGGTTAGGCTTTGTGCACGATTACCGCATGACGACCTCCTTGATCGCATAAAAGTGTGGTTTAACGATATCATCTCTTGGTGAGACATCTTTTCTGGTGGGTTCCAGGGCCCAATGTGCCCTGTCTAGCTCCAGGCGTTGTCGATGTGTTTGGGATGATCCCTGAAATAATGTCCCGTACTGTAAGGGGGATATCAGTGATGGTTTCTGGGAGGCTGCGGATTCGAAAGTTATACCTCCTGAACCTGTTCTCAAGGTTATCAATCCTGGAAAGGGCTGTATCCAGTTGATCCTGCATGGTCTGGATATGTGCTGCGTTCTGGTTGGTTCTGGCCACTGTATTGTCCATTTTGTTCTCCATGGCCTCTATTCTGGATCCCAGATTAGCAAAGTCAGATTTGATGTTTGTGATTTGGGCAGCTGTATTGGCCAGTCCTCTCTCCAGAAGGTCAGAGAATGGGGTCGCCTGAAGATGGGGTGGAGAAGGCCCTGCCGGAGACGTGGCATATTCCTCCATGTTGAGGCCCAGAAGCGATTCCCTGGAGGCCAGAGAGGGAGCCTGGGGTGGGTGGGGGCTGTTTAGAGCCATTTGGGGGTGGTAGGGGCTGCTTTGGGCCACTTGTGAGTAGGTAAGGGTTGCTGGGGCCAGGACTTGCCTGATTTCTTGTGTCCTTACCGTATAGGCCACATGTGGCTGCATCGTAGCGGTGGTGGTGGCCATCTTGGTACATAATTTCTACCCGGCAGTGTTGAATTGCAGCCCTAGGTCCCGTCGTACAGGGGGGAGCGGACATCTGGGAGCAATCCCTGTGATCTCCCGGGCTTGGGCGGTGCGGTGTAGTGTGTCCCGGGGGGGGGGGGGGTAGGGAATATTGCGTTCTGTGTGGCTCATTGGTCCGGGGTGGAGCGGAGCTCTCGGCTCAAGCAGCCACGTTAGAGCTCTCGCACATGCCCCCTGCATTTGACTTTGTTCAGCGTCTTTGTTCATCTTTCTTTTTTTTTTTTTTTTTTTTTATTAAACAATTTCCAAGACCTATACAATGAAATGAAGCGTTGTAATAATCATTGAGCATAAATGATTAAGGAATATAACAAAAACGTTGGGCTATAAAAGCTGAAGAGTAAGCCAACGTTTGGAGGACACGTGGGTATTCTGCATAGCTGTAACAGAAGGAGTAAACAACTTACAGTTTGAGAGGCATAATAACTTTATTATATTGGGCCGGGAGGCTGTAGTGCAACAAAAACAGTAATACACTTATGAGTAGCAAGATGAGACACCAAAGGGGGGGGGGGGCAGCCTAATCTAGTACCAAAGAAGGAGGGTGAGAGGGAGGGGGGTAACCCCCAGGTAGGCTGTGGTACAGTGGCCAGTCGTGATTTGGGGGGGCGTCCCAAATTCTGACCAATCTCAGGGCTCTCAGACTTTGTCAAACTGGGGGACTAAATTGTGTACAGAGGCCATCAGGAACTCCATTCTCCATATCTCGGATAACAGTTGGAGGAACCTGGGCCAGGGAGGGGGAGCACTGGACAACCAGCATAGCAGAATGAGCTGCTTAGCAGCTAATAAGATATAGGAGATCCGCCGGTTTGTATTTTTAGATAAACCTGGGACAGGGAGGCCCAACAAGCAGTTTAAGGGCTCATATGGAAGGGACACCCCCGTCACCCCAAGCACCAACGACCCCTCCTCCCTCCAAAAGGGGAAAATCAGGGAGCATTCCCAAAAGATGTGAAATAGGGAGCCAGTGGCAGTCCTGCATCGCCAACAGCGTGGCGAGACTGAGGGGTCAAACTTGTGGATGACATCAGGAGTTCTATACCAGAACATAAGGATTTTTATGGCCGTTTCCCTTTGTGTAACACATTTGGAGGCTTTAAAGGCGGAGGCCCAAATCTTGTCCCATGTTTGTAGATTGATAGGTTTACCCAGCAAATTGGCCCATTTACTCATGTACAGATGTGAAAGTTCATTTAAGGGGGTCGACTCATGGAGGATTTTATGGATGGAGGAGACCAAATGTAAATGGTGGGGTCCCTGTGCGCATAGGTGTTCAAAGGCTGTGGGCTTGTCCAGGGTTAGAGTTGTTGATTTGGAGCTAAAAAAGTGTCTAACTTGTAGATAAAAGTAGAACAATTGGTTGGGAATATCGTACTTTTCACGTAGGGTCTCAAGGGCATAGAACCTCCGTGTAATAGGGTGTACCAAATTTCGAAGTTGAAAGAGGGGGGGGGGGGGATAAGCCATGTAAAGATCCTACCCAGGGACAGTCCTTCAGGTATAGCTGGGTTAAACAACACGTTCGTAAGGGGGGGGGGGGCGCGGCAGGATGAGGCAAGGGAATACTTTTTTTGGCACTTTTGCCAGATGTCCAGGATAAAGGACATCAGCGCCGTACATTGACGTTTAAAGTTGGGATGTAGGGGGGACGGGGTGCCCCAGGCCAAGGAGCACGGGTGGGTTGGATAAAGCACCCCCTTCTCAATAGCTGCCCATTGACTCATGGCATTTAGGGAGATCCATGTGGCAATGGTTCTTAAATGTGTGGCATGGTAATATTTCACAATATCCAGAGCCCCCAGACCACCCCAGGATCTGGGCGCGAATACCACCGAGCTGGCTAGGCGATGAGATCTATTGGCCCATATAAAGTTCGAGAAACGTCTGTGGAGGAGTTTTAGTTGGGGGGAAGGAATGGCACCTGGCAGGGTCTCAAAGTGACAGAGTAATCTAGGCAGGATTGACATTTTGAGGACATTGATCCTTCCCAGGAGGGACAGGGGATATTTTGACCAGGATGATAAGATCTATTTATGTCTTGGAATAGAGGAGGGAAATTAAGGGGTAAAGGTAGGAGTATGAAGGGGTCAAAAGTATACCTAGATATTTGAGAGAAACATTGCACCATTTATAAGGGTACGTTTCCCGGAAAGTTGTGTTGCGGATATGTGTATGGGCAGAGCTTCGGTTTTTGAGGTGTTTACTTTTTAGCCAGAGATATCACCAAATGAGAACAGCAATTTATGTAGCGAGGGGAGGGAGATTAATGGGTTGGTAATAGTTAGCAGGATGTCGTCCGCAAAGAGTGATAGTTTGTACTCCTCCTGTTGCATCCCCACCCCGCGTATATCTGGATGAGATCGTATGGACTCGGCTAGAGGTTCGGGATAAAATAAATAGCGGTGATAAGGGGCACCCATGGCGAGTTCCATTCGTCATGGGGAAGCAAGACGACATAAAGGACGACATCTGTACCTGGGCCATGACAGCTGAGTACAGGGCCTCTAAGGCTTTTAAAAAGGGGCCACAGAAGTCAAATACCTTTAGCGTAGCAAACATGTAGGGCCAGCTAAGCCTATCGAAGGCCTTTTGTGCATATAAACTAAGAATCAGAGCCGATTGATTGGTTCTGTCCAGAAGGTCTATCAGGTCATTTGTACGTCGGGTGTTATCTCCGGTAGGGATGAGCTTCGTGTTCGAGTTGAACATACGTTCGACTCGAATATCGGCTGTTCGTCCGTTCGGCGAAGTCCGAACATTTTGGTGCGTTCGTGCCAAATTCGTGTGGCGCTCATGGCCCACAATGCACTGCGATGGCGCAGTGCATTGCTGGCTCATGATTGGCCAAGCATGCACTGTGACCCCGCATGCTTGGCCAATCGCAGCGCCAGCAGCGAGGAGAGCCATGATTGGCCACAGGCAAGATGCCTGTGGCCAATCATAGCTCAGGCAGTGTAGTGCACGCCCCACACTATATAAGGCCGCCAGCGCGGCGGCCTTGTGTAGTGTGTTGGCGTCTGAAGCAGTGGGTGTTCTGTGTACCTTCAACACAGTACACACCGATCGTTTTCGTCCGATTTTCGATCTTGCTGTTGTGTAGTTGTTGTTTTCTGCGTGCCCTGACCGCAGTATACACCGCTATATTCACCTCACCTATATAGCTAGTGATCTATCTTTTATAATAGAGCTTGCAGTCAGTAGTGTTAGGAGCTTGTGCGTGCTGTCTGTGTGCTCTGTACCCAGTACATACCGCTATATCCACCTACATAGCTGTTCTCTATTTGAGCCCACTTGCCATCTGCAGGAGTTATTGGAAGTTGTGTGTGCCTCCAGCACAGCACAGTATACATCTGTATATACCCCTTTATCTCTGGTGTTCTATAATAAAGGCATCTGCAGGAGTTAGTGGGTGTTCTGTGTACCTTCAACACAGTACACACCGATCGTTTTCGGCCGATTTTCGATCTTGCTGTTGTGTAGTGGTTGTTGTCTGCGTGCCCTGACCGCAGTATACACCGCTATATTCACCTCACCTATATAGCTAGTGATCTATCTTTTATAATAGAGCTTGCAGTCAGTAGTGTTAGGAGCTTGTGCGTGCTGTCTGCGTGCTCTGTACCCAGTACATACCGCTATATCCACCTACATAGCTCTTCTCTATTTGAGCCCACTTGCCATCTGCAGGAGTTATTGGAAGTTGTGTGTGCCTCCAGCACAGCACAGTATACATCTGTATATACCCCTTTATCTCTGGTGTTCTATAATAAAGGCATCTGCAGGAGTTAGTGGGTGTTGTGTGCCTCTAGCACAATATACACTACCCAACTGCTTTTTTACCCAACTCCCTTCAGGCCATTACCTTGTCTGGAAGGCCAGCAAGGAGAGGCAGACAGGCGCGAGCCGATAAGAGGGCAAGCAGGCTCTGTGTCTAGAGACAACAGTGCTGGTCGTGGACGCGGTGCATTGTCATCAGCACGTGGCCATGGGACACGCTTGTCCTTCTTTTTGGCAGCTGGACATGTTGAGCCGCAACATGCCAACGACTTGGTAGAGTGGATGACCAAGCCCTCTTCATCCTCCTCATCCTCTCTCACCCAGTCTCAGGGTACTAGCAAAGCAGCTGCCAACACATCGTCTTCCCTCCTCTCAATGTCATCATCAGTGACTCCTTCCCTAGACCCACCACGTCCTCCTGAGGAGTCTCCTGAACTCTTTGAGCACAGTGTTGGGTACATGCTCCAGGAGGATGCCCAGTGTTTTGTGGGCTCTGATGATGACACTCAGCTAGAGGAAGGCAGTAGCGTGAGCGCAGAGAGAGGGGATGCTCAAGAAGGACAGCAATCTGGCAGCCATGTTCCACAAGCTGCAGCATACTGCCAGGTTTGCTACAGCGATGAAGAGGGAGGGGATGATGAGGGCACTGACTCCACGTGGGTGCCTGGAAGGAGAAAGGAGGAGGAGGAGGCACATGTCCAACGAGGCAGGATGCCCTCCGGGGGCCAGCTTAGGGGCAGCACACCGACTGAATCACACTGCAGAGCTCCGCCTGTGCAGGACGCTGCCTCTGCGCGTTATTCTAAAAGTTCTTTGGTGTGGGCCTTTTTTGAGACGAGTGCATCAGATCGCACCGCTGCTATTTGCAACATATGTCTCAAGCGTATCTCGCGTGGCCAAAACATCAGCCGCTTGGGCACCACATGCTTGACCAGACATATGTTGACCTGCCATGCAGCTCGTTGGCAAGCGTACCTCAAAGACCCACACCAAAGAACAAAGCGGACCTCTCCTTGCTCCTCATCAGCTGGCATCTCCAACCCCACTAGACCTTCAGTCCTCTCTGAAACCTGCTCTGAGAGGAATGAAGGTGTAGAATTAGGTGTGTCACAGCCAAGTGCTTCCGGGAACTCTGCTAGCGGTACACCCACATCCGATTATAGCAGGCAAATGTCCCTGCCCCAGCTGCTGGACCGGCGAAAGAAGTTCACTCCCAGCCATCCACATGCCCAGCGGTTGAATGCTAGCTTGGCTAAATTGCTAGCACTTCAACTGCTGCCTTTTCAGTTGGTAGACTCGGCCCCCTTCCGTGAGTTTGTACAATGTGCGGTTCCTCAGTGGCAGGTCCCCAAACGCCACTTTTTCTCACGGAAGGCGATTCCGGCTCTCTACCGGCATGTGGAAGGCAATGTCCTTGCCTCGCTGGACAGGGCGGTCAGCGGTAAGGTGCATATTACCGCTGACTCATGGTCCAGCAGGCAGGGACAGGGACGTTACCTGTCTTTCACGGCCCATTGGGTCACTCTTCTGGCAGCTGGGAAGGATGCAGGACAAGGTGCAGTAGTGTTGGAGGTTGTTCCACCACCACGCCTCCAACATGCTACTATTGGTTGTGACACACCCCTCTCCTACACCCCCTCCTCTTCTTCTTCCTCCATGGCCTCTTCCAGTGCTCTGTCCTCAGAACCAGCGGTGCTTCGTAGGCGTTCCAGGGACTACGCAAGTACGCAGGCAAAACGATGCCATGCCGTGCTTGCGCTGGTTTGTTTGGGGGACAGGAGCCACACTGGGGCGGATGTTTTGTCAGCTCTGCAGGGGCAGGCCGAGAGGTGGTTGACGCCACGCCAGCTTAAGCCAGGAATCGTGGTTTGTGACAATGGCACCAACCTCCTCTCCGCCCTCCGACAGGGACAACTGACCCATGTGCCCTGTGTAGCTCACGTCCTTAACCTGGTGGTGCAGCGGTTCTTGGGCAGGTACCCCAGCTTACAGGATGTCCTGAAGCAGGCCAGGAAAGTCTGTGTGCATTTCCGCCGATCATTTAATGCCTGTGCTCGGCTGGCTGAGCTCCAAAAGGAGTTGAACCTGCCCAAGAACCGCCTTATATGTGACATGCCCACCAGATGGAACTCAACGTTGGCCATGCTGCAGCGGCTGCACACGCAGCAGAGGGCCATCAATGAGTACCTGTGCGACTATGGCACCAGGACAGGGTCAGGGGAGCTCGGTTTTTTCTCACCACGCCAGTGGGGCATGATCAGGGATGCATGCACTCTCCTGTCACCATTTGAGGAGGCCACAAGGATGGTGAGCAGTGACAGTGCATGCATCAGTGACACTGTACCTCTTGTCCACCTCTTGGAGCATACGCTGCGTGGAATAATGGACAGGGCACTTGAGGCAGAACAGAGGCAGGAAGAGGAGTACTTCCTTGCCTCTCAAGGCCCCCTTTATCCAGACAGTGTTCCTGCTGTGCCACCCATCACACAGGATGAGGAGGAGGAGGATGATTGTGTCAGCATGGAGGTGGAGGCTGGCACTCAGCAGCAGCAGCAGTCTTGTAGGGATGATTTACAGTCCCAAGAAACACGTGGACTTGTACGTGGCTGGGAGGAGGTAGCTGCGGATCATGTTGTCCTTAGTGACCCAGAGGACTCCGGACCGAATGCCTCAGCTAACCTACGCTGCAAAGCCTGCGGAAGGATCCTCGTATTCTTCGGATCAAGGAGAGGGACCATTACTGGCTGGCCACTCTCCTTGATCCACGGTACAAGGGTAAGGTTGCCGACCTTATCTTGCCATCGCAGAGGGAGCAGAGGATGAGACATCTCCGGGAGGCCTTGCAGAAAGGTCTGTGCAACGCGTTCCCAGAGACTGGGAGGTTACAAACTCCTGGTCCTGGACAACGTGTTGCTGAGGCATCGGTCAGAAGGAGCGGTGGAGAAGGTGGCCGTCTGACTGATGCTTTCAGACAATTTTTTAGTCCGCAGCCCCAAGGTATGATCGGTTCCAGCACCCATCGCCAGCGTCTGATTTACATGGTGCAGGAATACCTAGGGGCAAGGTCAGACTTGGACACCTTTCCCACCGAAAATCCTCTGGCTTACTGGGTCTTGAGGATGGATCACTGGCCAGAGCTTGCACAGTATGCAATTGAGCTACTGGCCTGTCCTGCATCCAGCGTTCTTTCGGAACGCACCTTCAGTGCTGCTGGTGGCTTTGTTACCGATCACAGGGTGCGCCTGTCCACCGAATCAGTTGATCGACTGACCTTCATCAAGATGAATCAGTCTTGGATCACCCACAGCTACCAAGCACCTGAAGCTGATGTAACAGAATCTTTTTTTTTGAAATATCACATCCCTACAAGACTGCCTATGCTGATGCTGAGTGACTGTCCTGTTATGTTGATTGTCTATCCTCTTCCTCCTCCGCTGATATGTTGGAAGAACATTTCTGGTTCTGGGTGATGCCATCAGCCCAATTTTTCTGCCCCTGTTTAACAGGGGCGTTTAAGTACAATTTTTGATGCAATGCTTTGCAGCAGGGCTAATTCCTGCAATAAAAGTAGAGTATATGGGAGAGGTTGCAGTGTGGTGGCACCAGTGCCTAAGGCCCAATATTTCTGCCCCTGTTTAACAGGGGCGTTTAAGTACAATTTTTGATGCAATGCTTTGCAGCAGGGCTAATTCCTGCAATAAAAGTAGAGTATATGGCAGAGGTTGCAGTGTGGTGGCACCAGCACCAGTGCCTAAGGCCCAATTTTTCTGCCCCTGTTTAACAGGGACATGTAATTACAATTCTTGATATAATATTTCACAGGAGGGCCCCTTCCTGTGCCCACCCAGAGTAACTGTGAGGACTTATAGTGTTGTGGCACCAGCACCACAACCACCAAAGGTCAATTTTTCTACCACTGTTCAACAATGGCATGTAATTACAATTCTTGATATAATCGTTCACAGCAGGGCGCTCCAGCGCCCACCAAGAGTCACTTTGAGGGCTTACAATGTTGTGGCAAAACCAACACCTTGTTCTGCCATTTCTGCAGAGCATATAGGGCAGGCCCCTACTTTCAAACATCCAATTTACAAACATCTCCTACTTGCAAATGGAAGGAGACAACAGCAAGTGAGATGAAAAAAGATGGACGACAAAACAAATTATACAGGGGTGATAACCCTTCCCTATGTTTTCCAAAAAGCTTAAAAATAGTTTTTTTGACTGGAGCTACACTTTAAAAATGTACCAGTTGAAAATTACAAACAGATTCAACTTAACACAACAAACCTACACAATCCCTGTCTTGTATGCACCGCCTGTATACTGCTGTTCTGAGTATATAGGGCCTGGGGGCCACACGCATTTCCTTTTTTTAATATGTGTACAGGGTTCCCCTTAATATGCATACAAGACCTAAATAGGCTGGTAATGGGCAGGGAGGGCTACCCATGCCATTTTGCTCAATGATTTTCAACCATATTGCAGGAACCAGATATAACATTAAAACCGCAAGCAGTTTTAAATGGTGTTATTTCCGTTTAATGTCATTTTGTGCAGGGACTGTTCTAAACACGGGAAACACGTGGCACTTCACAGGCATACTACAGACACCCCCCAGGCACCATATTTAAAGGAATATTTCACTTTTTTTTCCACTTTAATCGTCATTAAAATCAGTGCTCCTGCCAAAACGGCCATTTTTAAAAACATTTTAGGCATTGACCCATGTCCCCTGGGGCAGGAGCCAGGTCCCCAAACCCTTTTTAGGACAGTATCTTGCATATTAGCCATTAAAATTAGCACTTTTAATTTCGAACGTTCGAGTCCCATAGACTTCAATGGGGTTCTAAAGTTCGTTCGAATTTGGGGTCCGTTCGAAAGTTCTGGTGCGAACCGAACCGGGGGGTGTTCAGCTCATCCCTAATCTGTCTGCCAGGGACAAACCCCACCTGATCTCTGTGAATAAGTTTAGGGACAAGGCCGGACAGTCTAGATGCAAGAATTTTAGTAAATATCTTGTAGTCCGAATTTAAGAGGGCTATAGGCCTATAGTTGTCCGGGGTGGAAGGGTCCTTGCCCGTCTTGGGTATTACTGAAATGTAGGAGTGTGAGAGGGGGGGTACCTTCGAGTAGGGACTCAAACAAGGTCAGCATGTGTGGTCCTAGAATATCTGAATATGTTTTATAATAAAAATAGGGGCGACCGTCAGGACCAGGTGATTTATGTAAAGGGAGGTCCCGTATTATCGCTGAAAGCTCTTCCACTGTAACGCTTTTATTTAGGACCTCCAAGTCAGTTGATGAGAGTTTGGGCAGTTTTAGGCTGGAGAAGGACTCATTTATCTTGTGTGAAATGGAAATGGTTCTCTGGGGTTAGGCAGTTGTTAGTAAAATTTGCCAAAGATATTTGAGATTTTGCAAGGGTAGTGGGTCTTAGTTCCGTTGGGTCGGATGAGAAACTCAGGGAAGGAATTAAAGGTGCGCGGGCGTAGCTTGTTGACTACCATTTTGTGGGGCTTGTTAGAAAATGTGTAACATTTTTGCTTCGTCCAAAGCAGCGACTTAGCAACCTGATCAAGTTGTGTCATTTTAATCTGCTCCCTGAGTAGGGTGACTTTCCGCAACCTCCCCACCGTGGGGGCGCCCAAGAGCCTCCTTTCTGCTGAGATGAGAGCACTAGTTAGAGACCAAAGAAGTTGAGTCCTGTCTTTTTTCAGTCTAGAGCTCTCAGCAATACAAGCGCCTCTAAAGACGGCCTTGTGAGCCTCCCACAGGGTAGAAATATCAGAAACGACCCACTATTTAGTTGGAAAAAGTCTGTAAGGCCCTTGGCTAAGGCAGAGCTGGAGATTTCGGATTGCAAAAGGTGATTATTAAGTCGCCAATGGCATGATCTGGGGTAGGCCTGAGTGAGCATAAGATCCAGAGTAATGGGGGCATGATCAGACCATGTGATATGCAGCACTTCAGACTCGACCACGTATGGAATGAGTGGGGCAGAGATAAAGAAGTGGTCAAGCCTGGAGTACATTTTTTGAGCTGGGGAGTAGAACGTAAATTGCTTAGCTGTGGGATGTTTAATCCTCCAAGAGTCGAAAAGCCGGTGGGATCTTATAATCTGGCGGAAGGAGGTAGCTTGAGATGTAAGCTTCTTTGAAGGGGAAGAAGAAAACGTTGCCTATCTCTGGTGGGAGACATGACCAGGTTAAAATCTCCGCCAACTATCATGAACGGCTGTGTCGGATAGTGGGAATGTCAAACAGGCCATTAAGGAAGTCCATCTGACCTGTATTAGGGGCATATAAGTTGACGAGGGTCAGAAAGGCATTGAAATATTGACGCTCTAGGATTAGATATCTACCATGGGGGTCCACGTGGGAATTTTTAACCTTAATGGGGCACAACTTTTTGATCAAGATCGCCACCCCCGCCTTGCCCGTGGAATCAGAGGCCAAGAAGGAGGTGGGGAAATGTTTAGAGGCGAATTTGAAGGAGTCGTCTGCTTTAAAGTGGGTTTCTTGTATCATAACCACGTCTGCACGCGACAACCTAAATTCCTTCAGGGCCAACCAGGGTTTACGTATGGAGTCTAAGCCCTTTACGTTGTATGACAGGAGCTTTAGAGCCATGTGGGCGTGTCAGGTGGAAAAGCTTGGGTAAGAGTTATAAAATTACATGTCAGCAGGACATATATATCAATAAACCAGGAAGCTAACAGGTAGCAAGAACCCTGAGGCCGCGTACACACGGGCGGACTGTCCGCCCAACTAGGTTCGTCAAACAGTTTGACAAACAGTCCGTTCAAAATTAGCATGAACGGACTTGACCACACACGACGAACGAACAGTCCGCTGAAAACTTGCGCGATGACGTGAACGGCACGTACGACGGGACGAGGAATTCGAAGTCCAATACACTGCAATGCAACCTTCGGCGTGTAAATCCTTTCTGAGCATGCGCGGAACTTAGTTTGACGAACAAGCCTACACACGAGCGGACTGTTCGCTCAAACCAAGTTTCAGCGGACAGTCTTACGGAAATTCCGAAAAACTTTGTTCGTCAGACTGTCCGCTGAAACTGTCCGCTGAAGCCCACACACGAGCGGACTGTCCGCTGAAACACTGTTCAGCGGACAAAGTTGGGCGAACAGTCCGCCCGTGTGTACGCGGCCTTAGTGTTAGTCACTGCGTGATAGCAGAGGGATACTGGGTATAGTCTGGGGGGATTTGGCCTAAGGCCACACCGGCATATGCATTGCATCTGCAAATAATGAAACTGATCTATAGGGATGGACGCAAGGGAACATAAAACATTGCAAAAAGACAATAACAAATACATCAGAGAAAAAAACAAAAACATATTAAAAAAAAAGCAAACAAAAAAGACTGAGCATCTTGAAAGCCTGAGGAGTACATGTACCTCAGGAAGCCCAGGGTGTGAGCCTGGGTCAAGAGGGTCGTGGCTGGGCGATCAACAGAGAAGAAAATGCGGGAAAACAGGCAGGGCCATCTGCTCACCTTAAGAACTTGGAAGTATGCAAAGAACATTAACAACAACCACATATAGTCATTGAAAAAAGAAAGAAAAACCCCATGGGGTAGGGGAGTATAGTTCCGCGCTGAGTAAACAGGGCAGGAGACAAACTTAGTACAATCAGAGCAACAGGATCTTTTCTTTTAGTTCTTAAAAAAGAAGGGGGAATGCAGGCGGCATTCAAAACTGAACCACGTGGAGGCTGATGAAAAAGATCAGGGGGGTTGCTTGGAGAACCTTGGACGCTGAGGTGTGGAAAGATGTCTCCTAGATTGCTTCTCACGGGTGCCCAGATGTGGCTCGGAGTATTGGGAAGCAGACAGGTATGGGCATCAGCAGGGTGTATGTCATCCTCAGGAAGGGGAGGCAGGCCAAGGTTCTTTAGAAAAGATTCGCTCTCCGGAAGGTCCCATAGTGTGCTGGGTTCCATTCTTAGACACCACAAGATGAAAGGGAAACCCCCAGTAGTACGGAACCTTATAATGTAAGTGGGAGGTGATTGGACGCAGGTTCCTGCGTTTAGCCAGAGTGATAGGGGAGAGGTCACTAAAAATCTGCAGCTTCGCTCCTTTGTAAACAATTTGGGGTTTATTGCATGTGGACTGGATCAGTGCCTCTTTGCTTTCAAAGAAATGAAACCGAACAATGACATCTCTGGGTCTGGCTCCAGCAGGAGGCTTAGGGGTCAATGATCGGTGGGCCCTGTCGAGGCGCCAGTTAATGTCCACCACCGTGGGAGACGAGGTGTTAAAGAGGCCCAGCAGATAGGCACGTAAATCAGATTCCCCACAGTCTCGGGGATACCTCTGAAGCGTAGGTTCTGGCGTCTTTCTCCGTTTTCCAAGTCCTCCTGTTGTAGCTGTAGCTGGGAGACCGACAGGCGCAGATTGTGATTTTCCTCCTGGACGGACTGGACATAGCTGACCATCTCGTCAAATTTGTTCTCAAGTATATCTGTGCGCTCACCAAGGTGGCTAATTTACTTTCTCAGTTCCACAGCTAATTTGTTGACCTCAGCCGAAACAGTGGTTGTGATCTGTTGAAGCAGGAGATGTAGCTTAGCATCTAATTTAGCGTCTAAGATATCCGGGGTAAGGAGCCTTGTGAAGGGGATGATCCCATGACGGGGATTTGGGAAGCGGTACCTGGTGAATTGGCAGAGATCTCCATTCCCAAAGACAGTTCAGTACCAGAGGAGGGGTCCGCAGGGGAATGTGAGAGCGAGGGCTGAGATCTGGTGATGAAACAGTCCATAATAGGCCCTTTTTGCTGTTCAGGTAGGTGTTTATAGTATTCCTGTTGCTGTCCAATTTTGCCCATGGGGTGAGATAGTAATGTAATGAAGAAAAGAAGAAGCTTACCCCCTGGTGCTTTTACAGGTTAATGTAGCGTTGCAGGGGTCTCGGAGAGCAGATGGGACCCTGAGCTCATTTAAGGGTCATGCTGGGTAGTGGCAGTGGTGCTCATGGCAGTGTCAAATACTTATTTCGCTCCCCCTTAATTCAGGCAGGCTATGATAATGATGAGTGGGGAGCATTGGGTGGACCAAGATGGCTGCCGTACTCCGGAGTGGGCCAGCGCCAGGGTCTCTCCAATGGAGCTGTAGCTGGTTGTTCCCAGGGTGTGCTGCGGGTGTATTGCAGGGTCCACCCGGCTGCCTAACTCCCTGGAGGCCGGGGGTGGGGGACACACCGAGCGGGGAAGGCAAGCAGGGAGGACAGGGCCCACAACCCCCCAAAGGACTCACCGGAGGCCCGAATGGAAGGCCGGGAGATGGTGTCCAATCCCGAGGCCTCGGGAGTAGCAGAGAGGAGTCCCGGAAGTCCGTCCCCAGCCGCCAGAACAGGGCAGCAGCCGCGGCAGGCCCAGCAGGCGAGCGCGGCGAGTCCGGAGGTCCCGCATGCCCCAAGATGGCGGCCACTGTGTAGCCGGCGACGGCTGGGCTGGGCGGCCAGCGAGTAGACAAAAAGCCCCCAAACAGGGATTGGGCTGTGCAGGAAAGGCCCAGCAGGATGGATGCCTGGTTTGTGGATGGCCGCAAATTCGTGGCATTCAGCGGAGCTCGGCCAGAACAGGTCTTCCTCCTTTCCCGGCCAGACACGCCCCCTCGTTCATCTTTCTCTGCTTCCACACATCGATGGAATGTTCTTGCATCATCTCTTGGAAAAAACATTGTGGTCAAGCGTCTGACACAAGATGGTCGGCACATTTTGATGCTGTTCATCGGTTTTGAGAAAATTAAAAATGCACTAGATTCTGTATCAGCTGACACTGAACAGGACATAAACACAAGGCGAGAGGCAGAAGGATTGATTGACAAAATGGAAAACCTGGAAACGATCTTCCTCACAATTTTTTGGAATGACATTCTTGAAAGAGTCAACAAAACAAGTAAGGTCCTGCAATCAGAGGATGTGAACATACATGTTGCCATGAACCTTCTTGAGTCTCTAAAAATGTATCGTCAGGATAAAAGAGACAGATATAGTGCATATGAATTGAAAACGGCATTTGGCGTTCGCCATTGGGCGGCACAGTGGTGTAGTGGGTAGCACACTCACGTAGCAGTAAAAAGGGCAGCTGGTTCGTATCCCAATCACGACACTCCAAAGACATGCTGGTAGATTAATTGGCTTCTGTCTCAAATTGGCCCTAGTATATAAATGGGGACCTTGGATTGTGGGCTCCTTGAGGGTAGGGATCGATGTGAGTGTGCAATGTATGTGTGGAGCGATTCGTAAAATTGACGGTACTATATTGGGTACCTTAAATAAAATAGGGATAATTGTAGACACGCACCCACTCTCACTTAGGTTGAACTGGATGGACTGTTGTCTTTATTCAACCTTACTAATTATGTAAAAAGCCAGGAGTAGGTGTCCAGATTCAGATTATAAGGAAAAACGGGAACAAAAGCGAAGTGTATGCTTTACTAGATATGACGGATCAGAAGAAGAGGTACTTCTTATGGCGATTACACACGATCAGACTATCCGGCGGACTTTGCAGCGGAGGTCCGCTGGACTTTCCAAACGAGCGGACCTGGACTTTTCCAGCGGACTTTGGGCGAGAGTCCGCCGGACTTTTGAAATGAACAGACTTGCCCACACATGGAGTAAAGTCCGTTCATTTTTAACGTGGCTCCAGGTAGACGGAACTAGCGAAGGTGGTCAATGTCGCCGCCTCCATCGGCGAGATTGACACCTCGCCGAAAAAACGGCGTGGGGCCCCCCAAAGTCCTTATCAGAGCACACAGCCTGGCTGGTCAGGAAAGGGGGTGGGGGTGAGTGAGCGCCCCCCCTCCTGAGCCCTACCAGGCTGTGTGCCCTCAACATGGGGGGGTGCCATGTTGATGAGGACAAGGGCCTCTTCCCAACAACCCTGGCCGTTGGTTGTCGGTGTCTGCAGGCCGGGGGCTTATCATAATCCGGGAGCCCCATTAATAAGGGGGCCACCAGATCCCGGCCCCCCACCCTATGTGAATGATTATGGGGTACATGATACCCCTACCCATTCTCCTGGGGAAAAAAGTGTATGTAAAAAAAAAACACAACACAGGTTTTTAAAATACTTTATTAGACAGCTCCGGGGGTCTTCTCTCCTTCCGTCTTCGGGGGTCTTCCCACCGGACTCCTCCGCTATCTTCTGCTCTTTTACTAGCGGAGGAGCCCAGCTTTCTCCTTGGTCGCCAGCCTGGTTTTCTGTTGCTGTCGCTGTAGTTGCCACGCCTTCTTCTTCTTTTCTTCCTTCTTCCGATGTTGACACAATGCGCTCTCTGGCTCTAATGGCAGGGACACATTTTGCGCCGACTTATATAGGGACAAGGGGGCGGGGTCACCGGGTGCTGTCGCATGGTGACCCCACACCTTATGATGTCACGGTCCCAGCATCCTCTGTGACATCATAAGGGGCGGGGTCACTATGTGACATCACCCGGTGACCCTGCCCCTTGTCCCTATATAAGTCGGCGCACGACACATCCCTGACATTAAGGCTGGAGAGAGCGTCGTGTCAACATCCGAAGAAGCAGCAGAAGGCGGCGACGACAGCGACAGAAGACCGGGCCAACACTAGTAAAAGAGCTGGAAGAAGAAAGCGGAGGCACGGCAAGAAGAACCGAAAAGCGGAACAAGACCCGAAGTCGGAAGAAGATCCCCGGATGGTGGTGGCGACGAAAGAGAAAGCCGGGCTCCTCCGCTAGTAAAAGAGCTAGCAGAAGATAGTGCAGAAGTCCGGCGAGAAGACCCCCAAAGACTGAAGAAGAGAAGACCCCTGGAGCTGTCTGATAAGGTATTTAAAAAACCTGTGTTGTGTTTTTTTTTATATACTTTTTTCCCCAGGTGAATGGGTAGGGGTGCCATGTACCCCATACTCATTCACATAGGGTGGAGGGCTGGGATCTGGGGGCCCCCTTATTAAAGGGGGCTCCCGGATTCTGATAAGCCCCCCGCCCGCAGACCCTGACAACCAACGGCCAGGGTTGTTGGGAAGAGGCCCTTGTCCTCATCAACATGGGGACAAAGTGCTTTGGGGTGGGCACCCCCCCATGTTGAGAGCACGCTGGGGTGGGCACCCCCCCATGTTGAGAGCACGCAGCCTGGTATGGCTCTGGGGGGGGGGGGGGCGCTCACTCGTCCCCACCCCCTTTCCTGACCTGCCGGGCTGCGCGCTCGGATAAGGGTCTGCTATAGACTTTGGGGGGGGGAACCCCACGCCATTTGTTCAGCGTAGAGCTTCCCCTTTAAGTCCATACCAGGTGACGGGGCTAGCAAGGTGTCAATCTCACCGATGGAGGCGGCGACATTGACCTTCTTCGCTAGTCCCATCTACCTGGAGCCACTTTCAAAATGAATGGACTTTTCTCCGTGTGTGGACAAGTCCGTTCATTTCAAAAGTCTGGCAGACTAGCACACAGACGGGCGGATTGTCAATTTTGAGTCAAAACTTCTTTCTAAGTCCGCCGGACTTTTGGGAACAAAAAGTCCACCGGTGCCCACACACGGGCGGATGGTTTTCATTCTTCTGTGAATTAAAATCAATTAGTTCTGATGAGCTAAACAAAAAGTGTGAATATCTGGCTAATTTTTATCACAAAGATCTTGATTATGGTGACCTACTAAATGAATGTGAGCATCTCAAGCACTCAGGGCCAGATTAATAACACAATGGGCCTGGTGCTGAGGATTATGGTGGGGCTTAAAAAAAAAAAAAAAAGTAAACAATTTGTTGTTATAACAAATAAGTTTAAATAGAGAGAGGGGGGATGAGAGAGGGGTGATAGGTAAGGGAGGGAGGATGAGAGAGACAGAGATAGAGGATGCGCATGAGCATGTGTGGAAGTGACAGCAACACAGCCCAGCCAAGGCAAGTAGACGAAGGCACAGAACCCAGAAGGAAGATTGGGTGAAGATGGAAGCACCCGGGACCCACCGGATTGATCACAGTGCAGCACTGGAGGGCTCAGTCTGACAGGTAAGTGCACCCTAATGTGCTAATACTTGTACATTATGGCATAACCTACCTCAGGACCTCTAAAAAGTAGTAATGTTAGCGACGTTTACTACCGCTTTAATTCACAAGACCCCTTCAGCCTCTCATGGGGCCGCCTACCCGGTGGTCAGTGGTATATTTAGAGTAGCTGACATCCCCTATGTTCCTCTATACATCACAGTAGTAATCACAAAATTAAATGAGTACTAATAATGGGCAGAACAAATATGAGGACTGTGAAGATTTGCTTTAGTTGAACTAACAAAAAAGTGCCCATTCAAGAGCTGGTAACATTGAAGCTATTCAATATAATTTTAAAGAACTATTTTTGTGGGTAAAAGGCATAGGGGAGGAGTATGGATGGTATAAAAGTGGGAAGTATGTGCAGGTGAGGGAGAAGAATATGGAGGGTATAACAGAGGGCACTATGTACAGGAGAGGAGTGTGGAGGGTATGGCAGTCGGCACTATGTACAGGAGAGCAGTGTGGGGGTATGACAGTGGGCAATATGCACAGCAGAGGAGTGTGGAGGGTATGGCAGTGGGCACTATGCACAGGAGAGGAGTGTGGAGGGTATGCCAGTGGGCAGTATGTACAAGAGAGGAGTGTGGAGGGTATGATGGGAACAGTGTGTACAGGAGAGGAGTGTGGAGAGAAAGATAGTTGGCAGTATGTACAGAAGAGAAGTTTGGAGGGTATCACAGTGGGCAGTATGTACAGGAGAGGAGTGTGGAGGGTATCACAGTGTGCGGTATGTACAGAGAGGAGTGTGGATGGTATGATACTGAGCAGTATGTACAGGAGAGGAATGTGGAGGGTATGACAGTGGGTGGTATGTACAGTAGTGGAGTGTGGAGGGTATGTCAGTGGGCAGTATGTACAGGAGAGTGTAGAGGGTAGAGGAGTGTAGGCAGCGGCGACAGAAGACCGGGCCACCGCTAGTAAAAGAGCTGGAAGAAGAAGCGGTGGCCCAGCAAGAAGAACCGAAGAGGGGGACAAGACCCCCGAAGTCAGAAGAAGAGGGCGGCGACGAAGAAGAAAGCTGGGCTCCTCCGCTCGCAAAAGAGCTAGCAGAAGATAGCAGAGGAGTCTGGCGAGAAGACCCCCGGAGCTGTGCAATAAACTATTTTAACCCTTGTGTGTGTGTTTTTTGTAAAAAATTTTCACAGGTGAATGAGTAGGGGTACATTGTACGCCATACTCATTCACATAGGGTTGGGGGCCAGGATCTGGGGGCCCTCTTAAAATCCCTACCGGACCTAAGGGCCTGGTATGCCTCCCAAGGGGGAACCCATGCCGTTTTTTTTTACATTTGGCGTGGAGTTCTTCCTTAGGATTCATACCAAACAGTGCCTGGTATTGGCGGGAATCCCCGCACCAGTGTCAACCCGGCCAGCGATGCTTGTCGCTTATCGGGAAAGGTAAAGAAACATTTTTCCTTTCCCGATGCGAGCCAGCTCGGCGCTGGCTCCCGTGACGGAGCTCGTAGGGTGTCAATCTCGCCGCTAGAAGCAGCGAGATTGACACAATATCGGCAGCACCTACTGTATGTATTCTGAGTGGGATCACCCAGAAAACCACTTTTTCCCTCCTAAAAAGTTTTCAACACTTTATCTTATGGAGGAAAAATGTATTAAGATGTGGAGTATACCAGCAATTGAAGCTGCTATATCCTCTGTGAATTAAAGTGTGACTTGTCCGGTTGACAATGCACAAATGGTTAGGGATTCAACTGATAAAAATTGGAATTCCTGTTAAAAAAAACATTTTCTCCCTGGCAGGCAGCTTTCCTGATGACGCAATACATTTTGCTAAACGCTTAGAGGCTGCTGGGAACTCCGTTTTGTCACTGCTGGCACCACGGGAAAACGAGGCTTGGAACCCACTCGCAGACTATGGGATACACACCGCCACTGGTAGGGGATTGGAGCATTAGTGAGGCAGATCTGAACGCCATCCCCAAACATACGGCTGGAAATGCTTGGTGCCGGGATAGGCACAGGCACATGTGAGTTTGAACTTTTGTTTTTTACTTTTTAAATAAACTTTTTACTACACTATGATGGCTATTTATATATCTCTATGAGAAATAACTAGTGCAAGAGGCCCCCATATACTGCTTGGAAATGCTGTTGGTGAAACCTTTAACGGAGTGGTTATCCTAAATGAACCAAAGGCGCATACACAGACGCAATCTGGTGAGTGGCCTTTTTTCATGTGGTGGTGAAGTCACTCGATTGGTGAATAGAAGAAGCACTTTATAGAAGAAGCACTTTAATTAGGAGGAATTTAGTGACACTGCAGTGATCACTCACTTAGGACATTCATGTGGCACTGAAATAGTTTTTCTTTTTTCTATTTTTCCATTTATATATTGGATACATATTTTTAATGTTTGGATTTTCTATCTACATTGTTTATATTAATTGCACTTTATATAGGGAGATGAGAGTAAATTGAGGAATTCAATTGAGGCACGGCACTTTATGTGGTTTTGTGCAAAATATTTTGGAAGTAATATATGACACTAACTAGTTGTGGTAGTTAGCGCAATCCATATTATATGCACAGTGACTCAACCTGCAGTGGCAACATTTGGGGTATGTCAGTCCTTGGGAGACCATTTGAAACAGGTACTCAAGATGTTCCCTGAACAGCAGGCCCAGGAATTAGCTGAGCTGCCAGCAGTGTTGTGCTTTGCAATTGATGCAATCAGAGATTCTATTGTTCAAACCTCTCGCCTTACGCTTGGGTTGGTACATGTGTGTAGAATCTTATAGTTAAAAAGTTGGTTAGCCGAAGCGCCATGCAAAAATCTCCTGGCTGGTTTTGCTTTCTGCTGTCAAAAGCTGTTTGGGGAGGATTTGGAAAATCATCAAGTGGGAAAAGTACCCCTTTGCCAGTTAAGAAAGAGTAAATGTCCCTCATTTAAACAGGCTCTTTTTCCAGTGCCAGAGGCATCAGCCTCCAGGCAGTCCCAATGGCCTCCACCGTCAGGTTCAAGAGGTCAACAGGGTCAACTCCAGGGACAAAAGAAGTCCTGGGGGAGTAAACCCGCAAGACACGATGCTAAAGCCTCTTTATGAAGGGGTGCCTCCGCTCACTCGAGTAGGGGGAAGACTTCTGCATTTCTCAAAGGTCTGGCAGGAAGAATTTTGGGGACAGATGGGTGGTCTCCACAATAGCTCTAGGTAACAAACTAGAGTTCAGAGAATTCCCATCTCCTCGTTTCCTCAGGTCAAATGCCCCCAAAAGATCCAGAGAAAAAGAAGTCTGGGGCGTGGCCTGGACATGGAGAGATAGAGACGTGCATTGCTTGAGCTCCCGGCCGTCTCTCACCTTATCTGATGATTTACTCAGTTTGGCCGCACTATGCCCACCTCAAAAAAGCGTGTCACACAGAGGAAGAGTAAACCTATCCGACCACCGACTCCTTCGTCCCATCCGGGGGATATTGAGCGACTTTTTCAACTCTCCCAACACCGCTCATCGGGATCCAACATGGCGACGGCACGAGACCACACGGAAACTGACCGCGCTGCCTGCTCATCGCCGGACCTTGACTCGGAGGCTTCTCAGGCTTCCCTGGCAGCTCCATACCTAGGAACACCCCTGGCGACCCACAGCAATGCCCCGGACACTTTGGGGACCCCAAGGCAGACACTACAGGTAGATACGGAGCTCCGCTTACTCCTACAAGCGCTCCCCACGAAAACCGATATCACCACCCTCATAGACAGGGTGGAAGCGGCCCACCGTAAGGAGATGGCTCTCATCAGGGAAGAGGTAAAGGACCTTGCGACTAGAGTTTCCAGCGGCGAGCATTCCCTGACGGCCCTGGAGCAACGAATAGCGGCAATGGAGAACTCACAGGAAGCTCACATGGATGCACTGCTATCACAGCAACTACGGCTGGAGGAGATGGAAGACCGCAGCCGCAGAAACAAGCTGCGGCTGCGGGGGCTGCCAGAGGCAACGGGTCCGGAGGATCTGGCGGATACTGTCACGGCAATTTTCCGCATTATTGCGGGTGTGGAGTTGCCGTCCCGCCTGGAATTTGACAGGGTGCACCGGGCTCTGGGCCCCAAATCTGCAGATCCTGCCAGACCACGCGATATAGTCTGTCGGCTACATCATTATAGTCACAAGGAAGAAGTCCTGGGAAGCCCCTGGCCTGGAATTTGATGGAGCAGAAGTGAGGATCCTTCCGGACATCTCCCGTGCCACCCTTCAGCGACGTGCTTTATTGAAGCCCCTGTTGGAACTTGCACGCTGTAGGGGTGCTACATACCGATGGGGCTACCCACTATCTGTCACGTTCAGGAGAGACCAGAGGTTCTTCACTCTCCGTACCCCGGATTCCCTGCCTGCTCTATTTGTTTTCTTGGACGTGGAGCCTATTGCAGTCCCGAACTGGCTGGCACCTCTACCCCACCCACAGGGACTGGATCCGAGACGTGGACTCCGTGGAGATCCGCCACTTAGACAGCAAAGGAGCCGCCGCAGACCCAGAGCGCCCTCGAGGGAGGACTCCCGAGAGCTATAAGGTAACTTTTGACTTTTTATTCCCCCCCCCTCCCCGCCGCCGACACCGCCACCACCGCCATCATCGACAGTGTCGTAACACCGACTCAGGTTGCAGCTAAGGCCTGCACTACCGACACTCTTCCCTGTTACCCTATACGCTGTTGCCTCGGCCTCCCCTCTTAACCACGGGAATATTACTGGAGCCTTTTTTATGGAGTAGCTGCCTAGGAGACAATGCTTTGTGTGGCGGTTCCTTTCATTCTGCCGAGACGCTTTACGGGGCGACGGGCGGCTGCTCTTGTCCAGTCAGCTATACGGTGCCTCCGAAACAATCCCCATGGTTTCTGTGACGAGTTCTATTACCCCAGTCTGCCACCGCCTGGTCTGCCACTGTCCTCTCTTCCTGGGGATCTTCGAACACTATTGACTTCTGTACTGTACCTGGGAGGGCTGCCCGCTCGGACCGCACTTCTGTGGCAGCACCCCTTCACGGGCAGACTGATTCCCCGCTGACTCACTGATCAGGTCTGGCACTACTTTTGGCGGGGGTGACCAGGCCCCGCAGATACACACCCAAGGAGCGGTGCCCCAGCCAGGATGTTTTAGAAGCCGGTCCAAGAGGAGTCACCCTGCTCTGTCGGTACTCGTTGTCCCTTAGATTGGACGTGTGCCAGCCTTTGGGTATACTGGGATGATCCTGGAATTAGCTGACATGTTTCCAGAGGGGTGGGTTGTTGGGGGCCTTCTATTTTATTTTATTTTATTTTCTATTGTTGGTGTGACACATCTGACCATTTATCATGGCGGGCGGCCCCTGCTTTCCGCAAGAAGAGGTGATCATTCAGGGTCGGAGGGAGTGAGTTGTGGGAACCTTTTGTAACGTTTGCAATATATGTGCGGGACGGGCTCTCGTTGCCTGACCTAGCTACTGTATGGACTGACAGGCGTATAGTCTGAGTTACTGCACATTACTGTTTCTTTATGTTATCTATATATGGTTTACTTGAAATCTTTTATTTTTCTGTTATGTTCCATATTTCATAGGAGGTGTGCACTGTGCACCTGTGACCTGTAGAGGTGGGAGACGGGTATGTGGAGCTGGCTACCCAGATCCCTGTCCGATTCACCCCCCCCCCCCCCAATAGGCTGGCATATTTCGCTGGGGGGTATGGTTTGACCCCCCAGGGCATTATATGCTCTTAATTGATTTGTACGGAGACAAGGGCAATAGGCCCCCTCCCGTGTAACGATTTTTTGTTTCTTTTTCCCTCCTCCTCTATTTTTCCCCCCTCCTCTCTCTCTGCTCTTGCACTCTTTTCTGTTTTTTCTTTTCTACTCCTCTTTCTTTCTCTTCCCACTCTTTTCACTCTACACCCCCCTTCTAGGCCCTTTCCCCTCCTCACCCTCACCTTGCTCTGGTTCCTCCTGACCCCTCCCTCCTTCCTCGCCGACCCTTTCCGTCCTCTCCTGTGTTCCACCCCCTCCCCCCCCCTTTTTTTTTTTTTTTGTGTGGTTCTCCCTGTTTGATTATGGCACTATCACATGTTAACGTACTGTCGCTTAATGCGAAAGGCCTTAACACGCCAGAAAAACGACGCATCCTCCTAGCTGACCTAAAAAGATTCCATGCTGATATCGCTTTTATACAGGAGACACATTTCAAACCTAATGCACTGCCATACCTGCGCAATAGACACTATCCGTGGACATATCATTCGGCCAACCCACTAGCCAAATCCAAGGGGGTCTCCATACTTCTCTCTGGCAAACTCCCATGGCAGTGCCAGGGATCCTTGTTGGATCCTTCTGGCCGTTATGTTTTTCTTAAGGGGCTTCTTGGCACCATACAAGTAACCTTGGCGGCTATATACGCCCCTAACGAACTTCAGGCCACTTTTCTAGAGAGAACTATGGAAAAACTACAGGAATTTAAAGCTGGGCAACTACTGCTCGGGGGAGATTTTAATACCCCGTTGATTCCATCTGTAGACACTTCGACTAGTAAGACCTCCATGCCGATCGCCCAACTTAAGCGCATTGCGAAGACACTGCACGACTCACAACTTATTGATGTCTGGAGGCTCCAGCATTCCGGAGAACGGGACTACACGTTTTACTCCCCCATGCACAAGATCTATACACGAATTGACTACTTTTTGATCCCCCACTCCCAATTACATGCGGTAGAATGTTCATCCATTGGAGACAGGACATGGTCAGACCATGCGCCGATATTCATCACTTATAGACTCTCTGACGTAACCTCTTTGACGCATAGATTTTGGCGTCTGAATGAAAGTCTACTACAAACTCCGGAAGTTCTGGATGATGTCACCAAGACATTGCGTTGCTATTTTCAAGAAAATGATCTCCCGGGCTGTGCACCGGGAGTTCTGTGGGAAGCCCACAAAGCAGTAGTGAGAGGTGTCCTCATTAAGCACGGAGCGCGGATTAAACGAGAACGCACCAAACAGCTGGACCAGCTATTCGAGAAACTACACGTAATAGAGGCCAGACACAAACACGCCCCCACACAGTCCTCTGAATCTGACTTACAAACTACTAGGAAACAAATTACAGACATCCTTCATTATAGGGCTAAAGCTGCCATTCAATCTTGCCGCAAGATGACTTATGAGGCGGGCGATAAATGTGGGAAACTACTGGCAAGACTAGTCCGGGAGCGTAGACTTTTGACATATATTCCCCATATTGTGGCGCCGGGAGGTCGAAAAGTTCATATGCACATTACAACATGAATTCAGGAATTTCTATTCAGACCTGTACAACCTCCAGACACACCCCCCACCTCAGACGGCCTTGACCGCTTACATTGAGAAGTCCCAATTGCCTTCCATCTCACCAGATGTTAGAGAGGAGTTGGAATCCCCCATAACTTTGACAGAAATCCACAGAGCCGTAGGGACGATGAAGCCAGGGAAGGCTCCGGGGCCGGACGGCTATACCCTGCAATACTATAAAAGACTATTGGACCTATTAGGACAGCCCATGCTTACATTGTTTAATACCATAGGGACGGGCGGGGAGTTCACTAAAGAATCTCTGAGTGCCCATATCTCAGTGATACATAAAGAGGGGAAGGACCCGGCATCCTGCGGTAGCTACCGGCCGATTTCTCTCCTGAATATAGACCTCAAAATTTACACTAAGATCTTGGCTACCAGGTTAGCAGGCCATCTCCAGCAGCTAATCCATCTGGATCAGGTAGGATTCATTCCCTCCCGAGAGGCCCGAGATAGTACCACGAAGGTGCTCAACCTGATTCATGTGGTGAGAAAGGCAGGAACCCCGTGTGTCCTGTTAAACACTGATGCCGAGAAGGCCTTTGACCGTGTGAATTGGCCGTTTATGTTTGCAGTGCTCCGGCATGTGGGACTGGGAGAACAGATGATTGCTCGAATAGCTGGGGTATACTCCACTCCGATGGCCCAAGTTAAAATTAATGGGACCCTGTCGAATTCCTTCCCGATAACCAACGGGACGCGTCAGGGATGCCCACTATCCCCTCTCCTGTTTGCATTGTCTCTAGAACCCTTTTTGGCCACGATCAGACTGAACCCTGACATACAAGGAGTGGTTGTGGGGAGCTCGCACCACAAACTCTCAGCATATGCTGACGATATGCTTTTCACATTGACCAACCCAGGAATCTCACTACCTAACCTACTCAAAGAGTTTGAGACATACGGGCAGTTATCTAACCTGAAGATAAACTTTGCCAAATCAGAGGCCATGGGGATATTGATACCACCACGCTTACTTCCCACTCTACAATCTAACTTCCATTTCAAGTGGACAACGACCGCTCTGACCTACCTAAGAACTAGCATCCCACCTGACTTATCTGACCTGTATGCATACAATTTCCCCCCCTTTGTTCACAAAGGTGAGGCTGCTTTTGGACTCATGGCACAAAGGGACTCATTCCTGGTTCGGTAGATGTAATTTACTGAAAATGTGCATCCTACCCAAATTTTTATATCTATTTCAGACCCTACTGATTAAAATCCCCCCTGCATATTTTAAGCAGGTACAGGCACTGTTTACCCGCTTTGTTTGGGCACAAAAGCAGCCCCGGATACCACGGTCCCAACTCTCCCTTCCGAAACAGTACGGGGGTGTGGCGCTACCAGATATCAAACAGTACTATCGCGCTTCCCATTTGAGTAGGATGATTGATTGGAGTTGCAATCTGACCACTAAATTGTGGGCCCAAATTGAGCAACACCAGTGCTCAGTCCCATTAAAGACTGCTCTCTGGTGCAGGGATGCATTGCCGAAGGAAACGAAAGCCCATCCTCTTATAGGCAACACTCTCTGCCAGGGTGAGAAGGCGGCACTACAACACTCCCTGACGACCACAGCGTCGCCATTGACACCGGTCCTTGGTAACCCTAGGTTTCCGCCGGGTCTACCGACTACGCAGTTCCGACAATTACGAGACTCCAACCTTACTGTGGCCTCTCAGTTTGTAACACGCGAGAACTGGGTTTCTATTCTAGATCTTATGGACCCTATGGGTCCCTATCGTCTGGATTTTTGGAACGCCGCGCGTCTACATCACTTTCTTCAGTCCATCTCAAACCCCTCAGACTATACCAGACAGCTGACTGCATTTGAAGAATACTTTTCTGACACGGAACCAATCCCCCGACTCCTTTCTAAAATGTACTTATTACTAAACACACCATCACAACCACACTGTATCTCAAGTCTCACGAAATGGGAAGTAGATCTAGGTTGCACCTTCACACACACCCAAATTGATCATATTTTGCGGTTCGCCCTGAAGTCCTCACTATGCACAAAAATACAAGAGACGAATTATAAAATCCTCACGAGGTGGTATCTAACACCTAGTCGTCTCCACCTTATCTTCCCAGACATACCTGAACATTGTTGGCGTTGTTGCGAAGATAGAGGTACGATCCTACATATCTTTTGGTCCTGCCCCAAGCTCACGGACTTCTGGACGGCAGTCCGAAACATATCCCAAAAATTCACGGAGTGGCAAATCCCGAATGACCCAGCGTTCTTCCTATTACATGTGTCGAACCTGCCCCCTAAGAAATATACTCGGTCGATACTGCGCCACCTCACAAATGCAGCCAAGTCTTGTATCCCTCTGCTTTGGAAGCAACAAACTCCCCCGACCGCGGCAATGTGGCTGCGGAAGGTGGAAGATATCAACAAAATGGAGGATTTGATAATGACTGCCCAGGATCGGCAGGAAATCTATCGAAAGACCTGGTCTCTTTGGAATGAGTTTGTGTACTCGGAGGAGGGCAAGGCCCTTTTCGGACACTAATTGACGGCATGTCAGTTCGCAGAAATTCATACAGGGAACGTCGAACCACCTCCTTTCCCCCCCCCTACTCCCTTCCCCATCCCTCCTCCCCTTCCCCACCTCTCTCCTACCCTCCCCCCCTCTCCTCCCTTCCTTCCTACCCTATTCCCCTCCCCTTCCCACATCACCCCCCCCCCCTTTTTTTTTTTTTCTTCCTTTTTCTGCCCTCTTTCTCTTTTCTTATCTGTACACTTACTTCTTACCTTTTATTTTAATTATGGCCCCTAGCCTGCTCACAGTGACCTTAACCTAAGATTGCAGGCCAAGACCTCGGGGTAATCGCTGGGCTTGGAGTGGTTCTGGCCTCCATGCCAGATCTGACCGTGAAAGTGCTGTTTATGAGGTCGACTTACTGTTTACTGTTTACATTAATACGAAAGGTTATTCGCTGCAATATCTGTCACTGTAAGGCATGTTCGGGAGGCTGCGACCTTCATTGTATATGTTGTCTTTTCCTGTTTTGGGGCTTTACCCCGTATATGTGAAATGAATAAAAATGATATTTGAAAAAAAAAAAAAAAAAAAAGAACTCTCTCTTTCTAGTGTTAGACTGACTTTTGTTGCAAAAAGTGATCATGGTGGTCCCCGTAGAAGAGCAGGGGTTCAGGGTTTTATTCAAACCTTTTCATCCAAATGGGGATGTCAGACCCATTTTAGATCTCAAAGATATAAACCGATTCCTGAAGATTCGCTCTTTTTGCATGGAATCGATCCGATCAGTAGTCTCCATCCTACAAGGGGGAGAGCTTCTGGCATCAATTGACATCAAGGATGAATACCTGCATGCACCTAATTTCCCCGCTCACCAGAAGTATATGCGTTTTGAAGTAGAAAAATTAAATTTTCAGTTTGTAGCTTTGTCTTTCGGTCTAGCTACTGCACCTCGGGTGTTTACAAAGCTTTTGGTGCTTCCTCTGGCCTGATTAACCACTTCAGCCCCGGACCAATTGTCAGCCTAAGGACCAGAGGTCTTTTTACAATTTCGCACTGCACTGCTTTAACTGGTAATTGCGCGGTCATGCAATGTTGTACCCAAACAAAATTTGCGTCCTTTTCTTCCCACAAATAGAGATTTCTTTTGATGGTATTTGATTGCCTCTGCGATTTTTATTTTTTTTGCGATATAAATGGAAAAAGACCGAACATTTTCGAGAAAAAAATATATTTTCTACTTTTTGTTATAAGAAAAATCGAATAAACTCAATTTTAGTCATACATTTAGGGCAAAATGTATTCAGCCACATGTCTTTAGTAAAAAAAATGTCAATAAGCGTATATTTATTGCTTTGCAAAAAAGTTATAGCGTCTACAAACTAGAGTAAATTTTCTGGAATTTACACAGCTTTTAATTTATGACTGCCTATCTCATTTCTTGAGGTGCTAAAATGGCAGGGCAGTACAACCCCCCCCCCCCCCCAAATGACCCCATTTTGGAAAGTAGACACCCCAAGGAAATTGCTGAGGGACATGTTGAGTCCATTGAATATTTTTTTTTGTCCCAAGTGATTGAATAATGACATAAAAAAAAAGTTTACAAAAAGTTGTCACTAAATGATATATTGCTCACACATGCCATAGTTATATGTTGAATTGCACCCCAAAATATATTCTGCTGCTTCTCCTGAGTACGGGGATACCACATTTGTGGGACTTTTTGGGAGTCTAGCTGCGTACGGCACCTCTAAAACCAATCACTGCCTTCATGATTTCTAAGGGTGCAAATTTTTGATTTCACTCCTCACTACCTATCACAGTTTCGAAGGCCATAAAATGCCAAAATAACACAAACCCCCCCCCCCCCCAAATGACCCCATTTTGGAAAGTAGACACCCCAAGGAAATTGCTGAGGGGCATGTTGAGCCCATTGAATATTTTTTTTTTTGTCCCAAGTGATTAAATGACACAAAAAAAAAAGTTTACAAAAAGTTGTCACTAAATGATATATTGCTCACACATGCCATAGTTATATGTGGAATTGCACCCCAAAATATACTCTGCTGCTTCTCCTGAGTACAGGTATACCACATATGTGGGACTTTTTGGGAGTCTAGCCATGTACGGGACCCCGAAAACCAATCACTCCCTTCAGGATTTCTAAGGGTGCAAATGTTTGATTTCACTCCTCACTACCTATCACAGTTTCAAAGGCCATAAAATGCCAAAATAGCACAAAACCCCCCCAAATGACCCAATTTTGGAAAGTAGACACCCCAAGCTATTTACTGAGAGGCATGTTGAGTCCATGAAATATTTAATATTTTCCCACAAGTTGCAGGAATATTACATTTTTATTTTTTATTTTTTGCACAAAGTTGTCACTAAATGATATATTGCTCACACATGCTATGGGCATAAGTGAAATTACACCCCAAAATAAATTCTGCTGCTTCTCCTGATTACGGGGATACCACATGTGGGGGACTTTTTGGGAGCCTAGCCACGTATGGGACCCCGAAATCCAAGTACTGCCTTCCGGATTTAAATATAAAACGCTACCAAAAAAACTGTTAGCGATCGCAGGGATCAGGCCTGACTCTGCGAATGCTGCAGTTATGTGTTTAGTGTTTTGTAAGTGACAGTGATCGATCGATACTGCACTTGGGTGGGCTGGGTGGAGGGGCAAAACGCAGGTGCCAGCAGGTATCTGGGCTGATCCCGCTAACAATGCGTTTTTTTGGAACCCTAAACTGCTGGGGACGCTAGTATAGATCTGATCAGATCAGATATTGATCTGTTCAGATACTATACCACTATGGGAGGTTTATGCTTTGCGCGTGGGTGTTAGCGGTACTGGCACTAACCTAGCGATGCCTGGGGCGACGCAGACCCTGACCCTAAAACCTAATTGATATCACTCGCCGGGTGATCAGGGGGTTAAACCTTTATTGGGTAATAAATGGTGGGTGCCCTGATGCTATAAAAAATCAAACTAACTAACCAGAGTCACCCGTAACACTTATACGGTGATCGCTGGTGAAAGGGTTAACTAGGGGCAATCAGGGGGTTAAAACCATTATTGGGTAGTATATGGGGGTACCTAGCACTATAAAAACCTGGCGGTGAACCTAAAAAAATAACTAGCTACCTAGTGGCACTAGTGACACTAATGCAGCGATCAGAAAAATGATCGCTTAGTGACACTGGCAAAAGGGGGTGAAAGGGTTAACTAGGGGCAATCAGGGGGTTAAAACCGTTATTGGGTAGTATATGGGGGTACCTAGCGCTATAAAAACCTGGCGGTGAACCTAAAAAAATAACTAGCTACCTAGCGGCACCAGTGACACTAATGCAGCGATCAGAAAAACGATTGCTTAGTGACACTGGCAAAAGGGGGTGAAAGGGTTAACTCTAGAGGCAATCAGGGGGTTAAACCTTTATTGGGGGGTAGGGGGCTACCCTGGACCTAACACTAACTTCCCTGACACTTTTTACTGTCACAACTGACACTAAATGCAGTGATCAGTAAATAAATGATCACTGCAATCAGTGACACTGTGACGGGGGGGGGGGGGGGGGGGATTTGTGTGCCTATGTGTACCTACATGTCAGAGTAGTGTTGGTGCACACTTACTTTCTGTGTTCTCCTTGCAGTCTGGTCAAAAAGACCGCCCCGAGGAGAATGACATCACTTCCTCCCTGCCTGTGTTTACTATACACAGCGGGGGAAGCTTCTCATTCGCCAGGAGCGATCGAGAGGGGATGGCCAGAAACCAACGGCCATCCCCTCTTACCGGATCACTCCTGCAGCGAAACGGACCACCACATCCAGCGGGAGGGGGTACGATCGGACCCCCCACCCGCTGGAAGGCGAGCATGTACATGTACGTGCTTGTGTCTGTCGGTGCCATTGCGCCGACGTACATTGCCATGTGGTGGTCCTTAAGTGGTTAAGGACTCAAGGTATAACAATAATAGCATACCTAGACGTCATGCTCTTAATAGACCAGTTGGTAGTCTGTTTGGACCAAAGCAAGGTCACCACAGTCAACTACCTGGAATACCTAGGTTGGGTCATTAACCTAAAGAAATCTTCTTTAAAGCCAGTAAGAAGATTAGGGTGTTTGGGTCTGGTCATAGATACAGCCCAGAAGGGGCAAAGAGGGGTCCTTCCTTTCACCTTTGAATGAGGTTGTTGGGGAAGATGGGGGCTTCATTCGAAGCAGTTCCCTATGCTCAGTTTCATTCGAGACTGCTGCAAAACAGTATCCTATCGGCCCGGAACAAAAAGATTCAGGCACTAGACTTTCCATTGCGTTTGTCGCCAAAGGTGCGCCAGAGCCAAGAAGGAAATCCTTCTTACGGCTTACCTGGAAGGTGGTAGCAACAGATGCCAGCCTTTCAGGTTGGTGAGCAGTCCTGGAATAAACATCTGTCCAAGGCAAATGGTCCAGAACCAAAAGGACCTTGTCCATAAACATTATAGAGATTCGGGCAACGCATTTAGCCCTAAGGGCCTGGACATTCAGGTTGCAGAATTCTCCTGTCGGGATTCAATCTGACAATGCCACAGCAGTGGCTTATATCAATCACCAAGGGGGCACCAGAAGTCAGGCAGCCCAGGGAGAGATAACCATATCCTGACCTGGGCAGAAAAACATGTACCGTGCAATCTTCATTCCAGGGGTAGAGAACTGGCAGGCAGACTACTTAAGTCGCCAGCAGTTGTTCCCAGGGGAATGGTCCCTTCACCCTGACATCTTTCTGACTATAGGCCAAAGATGGGGGATCCTGGATGTAGATCTGTTTGCATCCAGGTTCAACTGCAAAGTCAACAAGTTTGTGTCAAGAACAAGGGATCCACTCGCATGCGGAACAGATGCGTTAGTGCCCCCTTAGGATCAGTTTTCACTGATTTATGCATTCTCTCCTATTCTGCTGCTACCTCAACTTCTTCGCAGGATCAACCAGGAAAGGAAGTTAGTAGTTCTTGTGGCCCCAGCATGGTCCAGAAGATCTTGTTATGCAGAAATAGTAAGGATGGCGGTAGGGGCCTCATGGATCCTACCACCACGTTCAGACCTGCTATCGCAGGGACCAGTGTTCCATCCTACTTTATAAACGCTAAATTTAACGGTTTGGCTATTGAAACCCACATTCTAAAGAATCGGCTATTGATCAAGGATGCATGCACTATCCTGTCACCATTTGAGGAGGCCACGAGGATGGTAAGCAGTGACAATGCATGCATCAGTGATACTGTCCCTCTTGTCTTCCTGTTGGAGCACACATTTCATAGAATGGACAGGGCACTTGAGGCAGAACAGCGGGAGGAAGAGGAGGACTTCCTTACCTCTCAAGGCCCCCTTTATTCAGATAGTATTCCTGCGGGCCCCCCAAACACACAGGAAGAAGAGGAGTAGGATCGTGTTAGCATCTACATGGAGCATAACACTCAGCAGCAGTATTCAAGGGATGGTTTTCAATCCCCAGAAACTCAAGGAGTTGTACGTGGCTGGGAGGAGGTTGTTACAGATCATGTGATCCTTAGTAACCCAGAGGACTCAGAATTGAATGCCTCTGCAAACTTACGCTGCATGGCCTCCCTGATTCTGCAAAGCCTGAGAAAGGACCCTAGGATTTGTGGTATCAAGGAGAGGGATTGTTACTGGCTGGCAACCCTTCTTGATCCACGTTACAAAGGTAAGGTTGCAGAACTCATCCTGCCTTCACAGAAGGAACAGAGGATGAAACATCTTCAGGAGGCCATGAAGAAAGGTTTGTGCAATGCGTTTCCAGACCCTGGGAGGTTAAAATTTTCTGATGCTGGACAACGTGTTGCTGAGGCTTCGTTCAATCAGAGGAAGAGTGGTGGAGAAGGTGGCCGGCTGACTTTAGACAATTTTTCAGTCCTCAGCACCAAGTTTGATTGGTTCAAGCAACCATTGCCAGCGTCTGCATTACATGGTGCAGGAATATCTAGGGGCAAGAGCAGACTTGGAGACCTTTCCAACAGACCATCCACTGAGTTACTGGGTCTTGAGGATGGACCACTGGCCAGAACTTGCTCAATATGCTCTTGAGCTCCTGCCCTGTCCTGCATCCAGCGTTCTTTCTGAATGCACATTCAGTGCTGCTGGAGGGTTTGTAATGTATCATAGCGTGCGCCTGTCCACAGACTCGATAGGCTCACAGAGTTGATAGGCTCACAGTCATAAAAATGAATCAGTCTTGGATCAGCAGCAGCTATCAAGCACCCCGATACTGATGTAACTGATTGATTTTTTTATGGATATGGGATCCTTTGAAGACTGCCTATGCTGAGTGACTATCCTATTCCTCCTCTTGATGATGCTAGTTTCCAATAGTCATGTGCAGACTGCAATATTTTGTTTTGGAATTTCGTTTTCGTCCGAAGAATACATTTATTAGTTACCCCCAAAATTCCATACCAGGCCCTTCGAGTCTTGTATAGATATTAAGGGGAACCCAGAGGCAAAAAAAATGCCGTGGGGCCCCCCTCAAAATCCATACCAGACCCTTATTCGAGCACGCAACCTGGCAGGCCGCAGGAAAAGAGGGGGGCAAGAGAACGCCCCCCCCTCCTAAACCGTACCAGGCCACATGCCCTCAACATTGGGAGGATGCTTTGGGGTCCCCCCCAAAGCACCTTGTCCCCATGTTGATGAGGACAAGGGCCTCATCCCCACAACCCTGGCCAGTGGTTGTGGGGGTCTGCGGGTGGGGGGCTTATCGGAATCTGGAAGCCCCAGATCCCGGCCTCCCCCCTGTGTGAAATGGTAAGGGGGTACAAAAGTACCCCTACCATTTCACCAAAAAAGTGACAAAAGTATTAAAAATTACAGGAGACGGTCTTTGACAAGTCCTTTATCAAAGTCTTCTTCTTTCATCTTCTTTCTTCTGGTCTTCTTCCTTCTTTTCTTCATTCTTTGGTTTCTTCCTCCGATCCTCTTCTTCCTCCTATCCGCTTCTTCTTATATAACGGAGGGCAGGGCCACCCGGTGATTCTGCCCCCTCTGCATTGAACTGTGTGTCAGAGGGGGGCAGAGTCATCGGGTGGTTCCGCCCTCCATTATATAATAAGAACTGTCAGAAGAAGAGAAGCGTCACACAGCGGGATCTTCCCATTGCGCAGAGCGGCCCGAGAATGGCGAAGAGACGCCATGGAGGAAGATGCCGGATGAGAACACCGGAGCAAGAAGAAGCTGATCAGATGAAGAAGATGATGGAGGAAGACGATAAAGAAACCAAAGAATGAAGAAAAGAAGGAAGAAGACCAGAAGAAAGAAGATTAAAGAAAAATACTTTAATAAAGGACTTGTCAAAGACCGTCTCCTGTCATTTTTAACACTTTTGTCACTTTTTTGGTGAAATGGTAGGGGTACCCCCTTACCATTTCACACAGGGGGAAGGCCGGGATCTGGGGGTCCCCTTGTTAAAGGGGGCTTCCAGATTCCGATTAGACCCCCACAACCACCGGACAGGGTTGTGGGGATGTGGCCCTTGTCCTCATCAACATGGGGACAAGGTGCTTTGGGGGGACCTCCCAATGTTGAGTGCATGTGGCCTGGTATGGTTCAGGGGGGGCCCTCTCTTGTCCCCCCTCTTTTCCTGTGGCCTGCCAGGTTGCTTGCTCAGGTAAGGGTCTGGTATGGATTTTGAGGGGGACCCCCACGCCATTTTTTTTGTTTTTTGCCGCGGGGTTCCATACCAGACCTGAAGGGCCTGGTATGCTCTTGAAGGGGAACCCATGCCGTTTTTTTGTTTTTTTTTACATTAACTGGTTCCCGACCAGCGCACGCCAATGTATGTCTGCAGAATGGCACGGGCAGGCAAATGGGCGCTCGCGTGCTGATCCGGGCCCCCGTGAGTCCGGTCGCAGGTCCCGCGGTCGTCTCACGGGGCGACTGAATGGAGAGATGCCGTTGTAAACAGCATCTCCCCGTTCTGCCTAGCAACTAGTGACGCTGATCTATGCTCCATGTGATTGGAGCAGAGATCAGTGTTCACTAAATGAAAGCCCAGCCCCCATCAGTTAGTAACACACCCCTAGGAACACTTAACCCCTACACTGCCACCCACTGGTTAACCCCTTCACTGCCAGTGTCATTTACACAGGAATCACTGCATTTATATAGCAGTGATTGCTGTATAAATGACAATGGTCCCAAATATGTGTCAAAAATGTCTGATGTGTCCGCCATAATGTCGTCGCAGTCAAAATAAAAATCGCTGATCGCCGCCATTACTAGTAAAAAAAAAAATATTAATAAAAATGCCATAAAACTATCCCCTATTTTGTAAACGCTATAGCTTTTGCGCAAACCAATCAATAATCGCTTATTGCGATTTTTTTTTTACCAAAAATATGTAGAAGAATACGTATCGGCCTAAACTGAGGGAAAAAAATGTTTTTTTATATATTTTTTGGGAAAATTTATTATAACAAAAAGTAATAAAAAATGAGTTTATTTCAAAATTGTCGCTCTATTTTTGTTTATAGCGCAAAAAATAAAAACTGCAGGGGTGATCAAATACCACCAAAAGAAAGCTCTATTTGTGGGAAAAAAAGGACGTCAATTTTGTTTGGGAGCCACGTCGCATTATTGCGCAATTGTCAGTTAAAGTGACGCAGTGCCAAATCGCAAAAAGTGGTCTGGTCTGGGGCGGAAGTGGTTAAAGTCGTGTTGTAAGTCACACATGTCTAGCTTCCAACAATATTTTTGGTTTAGGGCACCACTACCACCAAAGGCCCAGTTTTTCTGCCCCTGTTTAACAGAGGCATGTAATCACAATTTTTGATCAAATATTTCACAGCAGGGCCTATTCCTGCGCCCAACAAAAGTATCTGTGAGGGGTTACAGTGTTATGGCACTATCCCACCACCAAAGGCTCAATTTTTCTGCCCCTGTTTAACAGAGGGGCATGTAATTACAATTTTTGATCAAATATTTCACAGCAGGGCCCATTCCTGTGCGCAACAAGAGTATCTGTAAGGGGTTACAGTGTTGTGGCACCACCACCATACAAGGCCCAATTTTTCTGCCTGTGTTTAACAGGGGCATGTAATTACAATTCTTGATCTAATATTTCACTGCAGGGTCTGTTCCTGCACCCACCAAGAGTAACTGTGAGGGGTAACAAATGCACCACCACCCAAGGCCACATTTTTCCTGCCCCTGTTTAACATGGACATGTAATTACAATTTTTGTAAAAATATTTAACAGCAGGGCCTGTTCCTATGCCCAACCCAACTGTGAGGGGTTATGCTGGGTACACGTGACTGGACTGTCCAGCAGACATGGTCCGGCAGACTGGAATCCATCGGACAATTCGATCGTGTGTGGGCTCCAGCGAACTTACTTCCCAAAAGTCCGGCGGACCTAGAAATAAAACTTGCTTCAAATCCGTCCTCCGGACTCTGCTTTCTAGCGGATAAACCGTTCGTCTGTGTGCTAGTCCGGCGGACCAAAAATGACGCATGCTTAGAAGCAAGTACAGGACAGAAGCCCTCAGTCTGGTAAAACTAGTGTTCGTATTGAAGCTAGCACATTGCTCTCGCTGCTAATTCTGTGATCTTTTAATACAGCGCATTCTTTTCTTCTTTATAATGCTAGAAGAATGAAGTTGCTTTGCTGTTTATATTCACACAGTTTTTTTTTTTTTATGAAAAGGAACGTTTATTGAGCATGAGAAAAAATACAGAGGATTGCAGAAACACATGTGGGGTGCAACATGCACCAAATATATGGATAAAACAGCTGTTAACAATAGCATGGGCTGAGAAAACAGTTTGTTGTTTACAAGTTTAATAGTACATTAACAAAAGTAGTGCGATGTGTTCAGGGAGGGGGAGAAGAGGGGACCTCAGAGATTGGGAGTCGCAGGCAAATTCACAGCCCAGGTTGCGTAAGGTTGTTCAGAGGGGGGGGACATGGAACCATCATCTTGGGGCGGGAGCCCCTCCTTCAGCTACGGGGGTCAACAGGTCTCATTGGGCCGGTCCTTAGTAGGTTAGGGGGCATAATAGCTACTGGTTGCACTGGGCTGTACACGTATCCGGATCCCCCACCCACTTATCCCATATCTTAGCAAACTTGCCCGGGCAGCCCCTATGTGTATACAGCAACTTTTTATAGGGGAGAGTGGCATTAACAGCCACCTTCCATTGCCAGGCAGTGGGGGATGTTGAGCTCAACCAGGTGCCGGCTATCTGCAGCCTGGCAAGATAGAGTCTCTTGCAGGAAGGTAGTCAGAATTCTTGTCTCTTCGGGTACAAGGAGAATCCCCAGCAAACACTGGCGGGGACAGAGCGTCAACGGGGAGCCCATTTGGTCATGGAGGAAGTCAACAATCTGTTTCCAGTAAGCCTGCAGCTTGGGGCAGGACCAAAGAAGATGGTAGAACGTGGCTTGGGGATCGCCACACTTAGGGCAGGACGGATCGTAGCCAGGCCTAAATTTGGACAGCCGCCTAGGGGTTAAATATGACCTGTGTAGCATGTAAAGGTGTGTAAGTCTGTTTGAGAGTTTAGGGGAGACCAGCTTAGGAGCATCTAACGCAGTTTCCCAGTCCGCATCCTCGATGACCCCCACGTCCGCCTCCCATCTAGTCTTAAGTCGGTATGCACGGGTGGTTGCCCCCGGCGTGAGTAAGTTGTTGTAGAAGAAAGAAATCATTTTCTTAGGGTCGTCTCCTAGTACCGCCGTCACTATCGGGAGTGTCTCAAGTCTGGGGATAGGGGATCCAAATTGAGAATTAAGGGCATGACGGAACTGAAGGTAGCTAAAGAACATTCGGTTAGGGAGGTCGAATTCGTCTTTAAGGGCTTGGAAGGGTCTGATATTTTTCCATTGGTAATGACATGGGACAGAAAAATAACGCCCTTGGCCAGCCACAGAGAGCGGCCATGGATTCTAGATAGTTTGGGGAGCAGGGGGTTATCCCAAAGGGGGGTGTGGGAGTGGAACCTGGGGGCCCCAGTAATGGACGTAGCCTGCTGCCAAACCAAGCAATGATGGGACAGCATGCCATTCCCCGGGGCGGGTACTCCCCGGGGGCCGTGCATAATGAGACGGAGCGGATACATGACCGGAGCCGAGTGAGGGGAACACACCAAAGTGGCGTATCGATCCCTGTCAATCTGATTAAAATAATAGAAGTGGAACAGTTGGGAGGCCAGGTAATAATAGTACAGGTCTGGTAGGGCAGTGCCGCCTAGGTGGGAAGGACATTTCAGAACACTCCATGAGAGCTTGTGCCGAGACGAGCCCCAGACCAACGCGTTTAAGAGGGCCTCCAAGGATTTAAATGTTCTGAGTGGGATTAGCAGGGGAGCATGCCAGAACGTATAGAGCAGCTTGGGGAGTAGGATAATTTTGACCAAATTTACACGGCCCATCACCCCAAGGGGGAGACGGGACCAAGTCTGAGTTTTATGTTTAAGCAGGGCGAACAAGGGTTCTATGTTTAAGGTGGTGTAGTTAGTTAAAGATCGTGAACATTGCACTCCCAGATATTTTATTAGACTTGCCCTGACCAGGGGCAGTGCCGCCTGATCAGCGGACGGGGCTCCCAGATCCAGGGGAAGGATTTGGGACTTGAACCAATTGATCCGTAGTCCAGAGTATTCCCCAAACTGCTCTATCAGCCGTAGGGCCGCCTGCAGAGAGGAGCCCGAGTCCTCCAGATACAACATATCGTCTGCGTATAAGCTGAGGGTTTCCGTCAGAGGGCCCGAGCGCAGGCCTTTAATGTGCGGGTGAGCACGAATGGCAATGGCCAACAGTTCAACTGCCAGTACATATAAAAGGGGGGACAGTGGGCATCCCTGGCGAGTACCCCGAGACAGAGGGAAGGAGTCCGAGATCCTGTCATTAACCTGGATCCGGGCATTGGGAGCGCTATACAAAAGCTGAAGCCATTTGACGAAGTTAGGACAAAAGCCAAAATTGGTCAGGCATTCCCATAAATAACTCCATTCAACGGAGTCAAACGCCTTCGCAGCGTCGAGACTCACCACTACCCGGGAGTCAGTGTTATCATGAGTGGCCTGCAGATTCATAAAGAGCCTGCGGAGATTAAAGGCGGTGTTCTTGTTGGGCATGAACTCCGTCTGATCAGGGTGTATCAGGCTGAGAATAACTTTGAGTCGCAAGGCCAGAATTTTAGCTAGGATTTTTACATCCAGTTGTAGGAGAGAAATGGGGAGGTACGACTCCGGATAGCAAGGATCCTTACCAGGCTTGGGTATAAGGACAATAAGGGCTTCACCCATGGAGGCATGGAGGGACATTGTGTCAAACATGTGAGCGTATAGCGTGTGTAGTTCTGGGACTAGTGTGTCTTGGAAATGAGTGTAGAATTCCAGGGGCAGCCCGTCCGAGCCAGGCGCTTTGGAGGATGGAAGGGAGGCAAGTGCCTCAGCAATACAGTCAGGGGAGATGGGGGCCTCCAGGAGGGATCTCTGCTCGGGGCTGATAGAGGGGAACCGAATGGTGCGGAGAAATCGGGTAAGGTCAGTGTGCGAGTGCCGCGTTGTGGAGGTGTATAGGGTGGAGTAGAACATTCTAAACTCCTGTAGTATCAGGTCGGGGTCAGAAATCACATCACCGGTGTTGCTACTGAGCTGAACCACTACCGGGGGGCTGTGGTCCAGCTGGGCCATATAGGCTAACAGTTTGCTCGCTCGCCATGCTCAAACACACGCTGTCTACTGAAAAATAGTCCCTGCTTCGCTTTCTCATAGTGTAAGTGGTCAGTCAATCGGGACTGGAGGCGAAGCTGGGTGGCGTGGTCCGGGGAAGGGTCTACCACAAATAGTTGCTCAAGGGATTGTAGGCGCTCCTCAGCCTGTGTCAATGCCTGTCTAGAATTAGCCTTATATCTATTGATACGGGTGGACAAGAGCAGCCTAGCATGAAGCTTGAATGTCTCCCAGATTGACCCAGGGGATGCCGAGTTTGAGCGGAGAAAGTAAGCCATTTCCCTCCGTATTTCCTCTAATCCCGGGGTAACCGTAAGCCAGAAAGGGTTTAGCCTCCATATGCGGAGGGTGCAGTCAAAGGCAGTCGCAACGTCAACCAGTATGGGGAATGGTCCGACAGCACCCTGGCGTCAAATCCAACGTCCAGTAATTCGGGTAGCAGGACAGGGCACGGACAGGGCACAGCGAGAGGGGGTAAAACAGGAGAAGGCCTTTGTGGTCGGATGCTTATGTCTCCAGGAGTCTGTCATGGCTAGTTCAGCTGCAAACCTACCAAACCTAGTGGTATGAGGGGGGGGGGCACTCGATCAGTTGTGCCAAGTCTGTTGAGGCCGGGGTTAAGGGTCATGTTGAAGTCCCCTATCCAAATCACCGGTACTGTGGGGAATTTGATCATAAAAGTGAGACCCTCTTGCAGGGCCTGAAACTGGAAGGGCGGTGGTATGTAGAATGCCATGATAAGCAGCGTCAGGCCACTCACGGTGGCATGCAAAAACAGAAATCTACCATGTGGGTCTGAGCGCAAGTCATGTAACTGGAACTGCACAGTTTTAGCAATTAAAATGGCTACTCCTCGGGAGTGGGAGGTGTAGGGGGCACTGTACATCCAGCCGACCCAGGGTTTTCTGAGCGCCCTTTGGGATTGGCCTGTGAGGTGAGTCTCGACGAGGTTTGAGATGTCTACCCTCAGGCGTTTAAGGTGGGTAAGGACAGCCAGTCTCTTGGGTTTGGTTCCAAGGCCCCTGACATTCCAGGTTGCAAACTTAAGCGCAGCCATGAAACATGCAGGTATGTGTTGATCCACTGCCGGCCCCCAAAACGGAGAGTACAGGCAGGCATGGTGCATGGACAACCACTGGATCCTCCCAGGCTATTATCCACATAAACAAGAACACATCTTTAGTAAAACTACAGCTGTAAATAACACAGTACATAACGTAAATAACATTTAAAACAAATGTAACAGTGCCTACACTGGACCAGTGGGGCAGAACATTAAAACGGTCACTCGCCGCAGCCGCGGTAGTGACTGCTGGCCAGGGAAACATAGCATTTGTGGACGCAATTATGACAAACTGCAGAGCAGACAGTGTGACGGGTTGCGGGGAGTATATGTTCCAGAGCAAGAGTCAGCCGGTCAGCTGAGAGACCAAAAGGAAACATAGCATGGGGGGCAGTGAGGGGAAGAGGGGAAGACCATGATGTGCAAACAAGTAGACCGTAGGGGGTGGCAGGTGAGCACAGAGATAAAAATAAAAATAGGGGGTTCAAGCAACACAGGGGTACCTCCGTATGCGCCAGCAGGAATGGATAGGGAAGGGGGGGAAGCAAAAGTGGAGTGGAGCAAGGGCAATGGCATCGCATCCTGATGCAGGTCCCCCCGCATAATCCGCGCCATCTTCTCATAGGCGTTTGTTGCTGAAAAGGCGAAGGAGGATGCGCCCACCGGCCACCACCCGATCCGCTATGCAGAGAAGGCGGACAGTTTAGGGGGTATCGAGAACTGTATATCCGGGGTTCAGAGGGAGTTTGGCGATGGGCACCACATAAGTCAGCAGCATAGCATTCTCCTGGACCGGGGGTGACAACAGTAACAGGGATGGCAGTTCATAGGATCGGTGGGAGAAGAAGGGGGGGAGATGACAGGGGAGTCAGGTAAGAGCAGGGGTCACTCACGGTTGTTGAAGTGAATAGGTATGCGCTCCTCAGGGGCTGCAGCGGTCATCTTTGAACAGGGCCCCGTGCCTCTCCCTGTTCCAGCCACGAAGAGGCCGCGGCAGGGTCTACGAAAAAATATGTCTTGCCCTCGCGGGTCACCCGGAGCCGAGCAGGAAACAGCATTGCATATGGTAGATGGCGAACGCGCAGCTGGCGCTTGACCTCTGTGAATTGCGCTCGCCTCCGCTGGACCTCCGCTGAAAAATCCGGGAACACCGCCACCATAACATTGTCGACCGGTATATTGCCCCGTTCGCGGGTGAGACGAAGCACTGTATCCCGATCCCTGTAGTTAAGCAGCTTAGCAATGAAAGTCCGCGGGGGTGCGCCGGCTGGCGGCGGACGAGCCGCCAGGCGGTGCGCTCGTTCAACCACGAACGTGGAGGAGAAGGATTCCCTGCCAAAGGTTTTAATGAGGAGGTTTTCCAAGTATGTGGAAGGATCGGAGCCCTCCGAGCGTTCCGGGAGACCCACGAAGCGAAGGTTGCACCTGCGGAGTCTATTTTCCATGTCGTCCTGCTTAAGGAAGACGACACTGAGCTGGTGTTGAAGGCGCTCCACCGAAGTTTGTAGAGGAAGAATGTCCGCCTCCACGTGGTCCACCCTTCGTTCGGCCACGGACACCCTGTCCCTTAATTTCTGCAGGTCGTGCTGAATATGGGAGATGTCCACCTTAACCTCCTCTATCTTGGTAGTGAGGGCGGTTTGGCAGGAGGAGACAGCCTCAAGGATCTTGGCGGTGTCATTAGTGGGAAGCTCCTCCGCGGTACGAACGGGGCCAGCGCCATCTTCCTCCGCCGCGTCCTGGCCCTCGTGGCGGAACTTAGCCAGCTTAGCGACCGCCTCGGAGGGTCTTTTAGTCGGTGACATGAGGGGCAGAGTGATCACAAGGTCCCCGGGCTTCGTTGTGGTAAGTATCGAAGATAAATCCCCAAAGGATAAGGTAGAAGGATAAAGTCTCAGACGGAGCTCTCACGCAACACGTCCTACACCATGAAGCTCCAGGCCACGCCCCCCTTATATTCACACAGTTATCACAAATGTCTTTCTTCATTATTTAGCCTCATCTCATGACTAATGTTCTAGTTTTTAAAAGTCACATCTCCATAAATAATGTTTACAATTCTTTTTTTAGACTCATCTTTTATAATTTTAGATTTCAACAATATATTTTCAAATAAAAAATAAAATAAAACAATTCTAGTGATTTCCATTTAAATTTTTTTCTTTTGAGTTTCAAGTTACCACAATAACATTATTAGCTTGTATTTTTTATGAACCTTAATGAGGTTAGTGTCCCTTGTTAAATTGACAATGGGGGGTTATTTACAAAAGGCAAATTCATTTAGCACTACAAGTGCAAAGTGCACTTGAAATTGCACTGAAAGAGCACTTGGAAGTGCATTCGCTGTAGATCCGAGGGGCACATGCAAGGAAATGTCAAAAACAGCATTTTGACATGCACATGATTGGATGATAAAATCAGCAGAGCTTCCCCTCATTTCAGATGTTACCCTCAGATTTACAGCAACTGCACTTCCAAGTGCACTTGCAGTGCAATTTCAAGTGCGCTTTGCACTTGTAGTTAATACTTGTATTGCAAAATAAATTTGCCTTTTGTAAATAACCCCCATAGTCTTTTTGACACGTACTTGCCTACTCACAAAAAAATAGTCCATTTTTGGGGGAAAAATTAATTTCCATTCATTATGGTTAACAAAATAAAGAGGAAGGCAACACCAGAGACACTTTTGGAGTTTGTGAAGCCTTTTGTCCCCCAGGGCACACATCAAGTCAGTGGCCAACAAAATTGGGATCTTGCATAGTCAATAAAATAGGGAGCACAATCTGGTCCAGGACTCCCACAGACCAGGAACAGCAAGAGATGACATCTATGTCCTCAGGCTGTGCTACTACAACAGCCTACATCTTCTGTCAGACCAGACTGAAGCCAGCCAATCACTTCTGACTCTTCCGTGCAGCTTTCCCTCCACGCTGCCCTGCAGGCTTCCCTCCACGCTTCTCTGCAGCCTTCCTTGGAGGCTGTGCCTCTGGTGGTGTACTTGTGGCAGGAGGAGGAGTAGGGGCTTCATCATAAAGATGTGTGGTTGACATAAGCTCGCCCCTCAAACCCTTCTGAAGGGCCTCAAAAAAAAGCCCCTCACATAGTTGGTGTGGGCCCTTCTTAAGTTCCAGCAACCTGGTAGCCAAATATGTCCCATGGGCCTCTTCAGCATTGGGTGGGTTACTGAGCAATTTGCTTGCTTCCCAAATGAGGGCAAGGGATTCCTCCTCAGTTCTTGTCATCCTCCTGGGCCTTCTGGTGGGAATGCGTTGGGGAGGCACCTGGCATTCTGTAAGGCTCCTACTGGGCCCAGCCACCTCCTGACTGCCACTGGTCCCAGCCTCCTCCTGTCTGAGCTCATCATGTATAGAAAAAAAGGGACATAGTTGTATTTTTTGCTTCATCAATCACAGACAAGTTTCCGTTTCTCACTTGCAAATTCAATTTTAAACAAATATAAAAGGCTATCACTTTGACCCCAGCATTTTTCATCTGTTCTCCAAGATTTTATCTACATTTTTGGCCACTACTGTATAGTGATATATATACATAATCTTTTTTGGGATTAAATCATAGATTTGTAAGCAATTCAAACATTTTGCTTTACATCATTAATATTAGGACAATCAATATTTCAAAATAAATAAATAGACCTGGCTCCAGCTGGGTGCATCCACTTCTTCCAGGATGGAAGGGCCTGGTTCTTCCTGGGACGCCACAGCTGGGGTGGAGGGAAGGGTCAAAAGTGATTGCCTCGCTTCAGAAAACTGAGTTTGTTGAAGTACCACAGCTTGGGTACAAAAACCTTATCTGCCGCTGCTCCTGATTCGAGGGACTTCTTTATCTTGTTGTGCTCCTGCTTATACATATTACACAAGATCCCAATTTTAGTCTCCACAAACATAATGTCTGCCTCGGGGAGTCGAGTCTTCACAAACTCCAAAAGTGTCCCCACTGTTGCCTTCTGTGCTGCTTTGTTAAAATACAAGGGGTGCTTTACCTCCCACAGGTTTCTGTTCTTTTGATACAGCTCAATAAAAAAAGTCATAAATGCCTCCTCATTTTTTTTCTGAACGACAATACACAAAACAAAAACAATAATGTCAGTCCAAACTCACAGTATTATCTTCATCACAATATAGGACACACACACACACACACACACACACACACACACACACACACACACACACACACACACACACACACACACACACACACAGATAAAAGAAACAAAAACACCTATGTCAGTCCAAAGTCTCAGTATCTAATTTCAATATAGGCCTAAATTGTAAAGTAGTATAGACCACTGTGATGGGCCAAGTATGAATATTACCTTCATAAAGGACGCTCGCTACACACAGCGATGCAGAGCGGCGTGCAGACGTGACACGCCGCTCTGAGATAGAGGGGGGGGGGGCAGGCGATGCCGAACGAGCGAGCAAACGAGGAGGGACTGACAGGTGGAGGCGTGCAGGAGAGGCAGCTGAGCGGGGTGAGAGCCCGGGAAGATTTGATTTGCACTCTGCCTGAGAAGCGTCTGTGTATGATAGCTGAACATTAAATCACCACCACCCGTGTCGCCCCCCCCCCCCCCCCCGGGTCCTTTACCCTGCTGAGTTGGGCGATTGAGGAGGCTGAGAGCTGTATGATGAAAGAAGCAAAGCTAGTGGTGCGCTGTACTGTGACAGGAGGTCAAGCCTAAAGGTTGGTGGGCTCTATAAACACTAGAATGATCTAGAGATGTTAGACAAAATATATGTCGTCACATAAGGCAATAGGTATGTGTAAAACAATGTGCGTTTTTTTTTTTTTTTTATATATATGTGGGGATAGTACGAGATCCTAAAACACACTGATATTGTAACATCAGAGGTAAATTCAAGAATAAATACAAGGGTATCCAGAGAAACACACAATCGAAATATTTGGAATAAGTGATTCCCAGTGCGATTTGTTATAACTATATAAATCGCATAAAGTGCCAGTGCCAGAAATAATAATCCGTGCAAAGTTTCTCTACACCATAAAAATAGTTAAAACAATATAAATCAAACAGTGAACAAATTGTTCATTCGACTGTGCAAAACAGTGATGATCATAAAATAAAAATAAAACACATAAAGTGTCAGTGCTGAGGGATGAAATGCAAAATCCCTCTAAACCAATATAGACCTATGCATATTACCTAAAAGCAGTATTGAAACTATAAAAATTGCCAAAGTGAAAAAAGAGAAAAAAAATATATCGGAAAATGTCCGTTACAATTGTGCAAAACCAGTGGCGATTATATCAGAAAATTGCATGAAGTGCTGGTGTTTAAATAGTAATACCATGCGCACTATATTTTTAAAAACAGTATAATTGGTGATGGTGGTGGTGATGGTGGATATATCCCTCGTGGTCCTGTGTGGTCAGGGTATGGATGTCCCCTTACCTTACAGCTGTAAGGTAACAGCGTATAATGTGTATATCCTCGGGGTCCCTGGTGCTCTTCGTCCCCTGAAGCTCCGCTGTGGTGTCCCCAAATCCCGGCGTCAGTGGCCTGCTTATTGCGCTGTGTTGGTCCCTTTAAGTAATAGCTCAGCAGCATTCAGCGTGGGGGGTGCCTCAGCAATTGGTATGTATATAAGGGGTTAAGAAGATGTGGAGGAAGGAAGCCCCATAGTGTAGTAGTTTTAGTCACAATTATTTTTATTTAAATATATAATAGGGTACTCACAATAAAATAAATGTTTCAGACAGTGTATAAACGAGCATCGAGCTCGATTTTCGTCACTTCCGGTAGCTGTTCCGTCCCGACGCGTGTTCGTCACGGTCACGTGACTTCATCATACTGAGAGCTGTATGATGTGTGCCCCTGCAGGAGATACGTAGCTGCAAGTGGACACTGGAGAAAACGGAAAAGCTGTGGAAGCGGCAGTTCATCTTGTACAACCCATCCATCCATCCATCCATCCTTCCGTCCACACTGGTTGGGTAAGAGATCCAGAGTTTTGGAGGTTTAAGGGGGCTGCGAACTGACTTGTGTTTTCTGCGTGCTTGTTAGCCCTCAGGTGGAGGGGGGATTACAAAAGGATATTCAGAGACTGTTTAAATACAAACTTAACAGCATTGCTACTCTTGCCGTCTTCTGTTATAGCCCACCCCACCGATCTCATTTATGCCTTTTTGGTCCCCCTATTTAAACAAAAGAATACAGGCGGTTAAACCGTGGCTTCCTTGAGATGAGATGTATAAAGTTAACAGGAGATGAGTAATATCCTGATGTTTGTGAGAGACTATTGGAATTTTTATTTCAACCTGTGAAGAGATAGTAAATCTGTTTTGAACTATAACCAGCAATATATGAGAGGTGTACTCACCTATACAGCAGAGAGAAACTCAGCGGGTTGTGAGAATGTTCCTTAAATAATTTTGTGCTGGCATATTATTGCAACCAAGAAAATGTGGGCGTCGTAAGGTTTAAAAGGCTAGTAAAAACATAGTACACAGTACAATTCACAGTACAAATGACAATGTTGAAACTTGAAGATCAGCGATACTTGATTTAAAGTACTATCTGGTGTTTGGTATGTGAGTTGACTACAGTTTACTTATTACCATACCGTATGCTGTGTGGCCTCCCACAAACCTATTAAAGGGGGTTCAGTCTGAGCCAAAGAGGCCCCACCCCAAAAAAAAGGGTAGGGGGGAGAAAGGAATAAATAGTAATAGGAGGCATAAAGCAGCATGAAGGGCAGAGGGGGACGGACTCTAAGAATCAGCGAGAAAGTTTAAACACAAGTTCAATCCAGAAATACCTCAAGGAGGGCAATTAAAGGAGCCAAGGGATGGAAAAAAAAAAACTAACCACAAAAGAAAAAAAGAGAGAGCTAGAGAAACAAAGGATAGAACAGGAAAATCAAGCTCGGGAAGAAATAGAGATGGAGGGGGCAGGAGCCCGGATGGAGGCAGAGGATATGGGAGAAAAGGGGGAGATGGCACAGCTACCGACAAAGTCAGAAATGCTGAAAATGTTCAGTAACTTAGAGCCTGCTATTAAACTGGAAATCAACAATGTCAGGATTGATTTATCCCACCTATTAAGGAGAGTGGAAGAAATAGAGGTAAATTAAGAAAAGCAAGTACAGGAATTAAGGGGCCTGAAAAATAACGTGGAGGTTTTACAGAGAAAGCAAAAGGACATTTTATATAAATTGGAGAAACTGGAAAACCATAGCAGGCGCCAACATTTGCGTATCAGATCAATCCCAGAGCAGCAAGGAGAAGACCTGATGGAGAAAATAAAGAGGATTTTCCAGCCACTAATGGGGAGGGGGGATGGAGTGGATTTAAGAATAGATCGAGCTCACAGAATTAGGAAACCCCCTGGTTTGAGAGAGGACATACCCCGGGACATCATAGTGAAGTTCCACACGTTTGAAGATAAACATAAAATCTGGACTAAACTTAGAGGGGTGCCACCGCTACAATATGAAGGAAATGAAATACAAATCTTTGCGGACTTATCGGCAGAAACATTGTCATGGAGAAGGAGATTAAAGCCCCTTTTGGGGCAATTGAGGACTGCCGATTTTAAATACAGTTGGGGGTTTCCGTCAGCTTTAGTGGTATATAAAGAAGGGAGGTCGTTCAGATTGAAACCAACGGATGAGTTGGATGAGTTTTTCAGGAATTTGGAAATTACGGCCCCCAGTGTGCCCAGGGGGGGGGGGGGGGAGTAGGGAGAGGAAATAATAAAAGTAAAATGTTGAAATTTTATAAGAGGGGTGAGCTGTAGGTGGGATTTGTTCATTCATGAGAACCCGACTCCCCCCCCCCCCCCATGGGGACATGGAAGAACTGCTCAAGAAGGAAAAAAAGAAAGAAAAAAAAAGATAGTGGGGCTCTTATGGACTCCTTCCGGGTTACAGGGGGAGGTCCAGCAGAGCCTGAAATACTAGTCGGCAGAGCCTGAGCCTCACCCTCTGGGGTAGGTATCTTTGTTGGCATTAGAAAAGATGCCAAACGCGAGATATAGGGCCAGAAAGGTCGCGACGGGGGGGTGGGTAGAGGGGGGATATGGAGGGGTGGGATGTGGGGGGGAGGGACTGGGTGTGGCGGGTGGGGGGCATGCACGTAACCCAGACTAATATGTGGTTGGAGAGGGAGGATAAGAGTGGATGGGGCCCCCAATTGGTCAAGAGTGGATGCACCATAGAACCAGGTAGAAGATGGAATTAAAATTCATGACATATAATGTGAGGGGTCTAGGATCATATGGGAAGAGACTTAAAGAACTCAAACAACGATTGGTAGATGTCATTTTTTTACAAGAGACTCATTTAACTCACTATACAAATATTAAATTGAATTCAAAAGAATACCCCACCTGGTTCTACAGAGACTCCTCAAAAAGGGGTGCAAAGGGGGTGACTATTGGGTTTTCGGAAAGGATCAAATTCAAGGTCTTGGATAGAAGGATAGATCCAGAGGGACGGTATATGTTTATTTAAGGCCAATTGGGAGATGGGGTATTTACTTTGGTTAATCTATACAGTCCAAATAAGAACCCTGTTCATTTTTTCAATAGAATGTTGTCTATATTGGAGGAATTTAGGGTAGGAAGGGTTATTATGGCAGGAGATGTAAATTTTGGATTGGACCTTAGGCTGGATAGTATGTCACGTGCACAGGGGATGAGTAAAGATAAAAACTAAATTGCACCAAGCCCAATTAATGGACGTATGAAGGGCAAAACATGACGGTGTTAGGGATTACACTTTCTTTTCCCCGGTGCACGGGACGTACTCAAGGCTGGACTATCTCTTTGTGGACCACAAATTATTGGAAGAGGTAGGGGCAGTTAATATTGAAATAATGTCAGTATCTGACCATGCTCCGGTCACTATGGAGATGAGGATCGCGGGGATTCATAGGTTACCGTTCACGTGGCGACTTAATGAAAGCCTATTATTAGATGCAGAGGTAGAATCCGAAAATACGGAAAGAGTTGGAGGTCTATTTTTTGAATAATGATAATGGTGAAGTAACGGCCGATTCTCTGTGGGAAGCACATAAGGCGTATATAAGAGGGATCCTTATCTCCATAGGGGCTAGGAAAAAAAGGGAAAGTGAAATGCAGATTAAAAAACGGAAGAAATTTGTGGGTTAGAGATGCAACATAAAAATCAGGAGGGGGCGTCATTGACAACCTTCCAGACATTGGTCGGTAAAAGAGAGGAATTAAAAGACATTATGGAAAGTATGGCCAGGAGAGAGATAAAGAGGATATCATGGAATCAATACCTGGGGGAAATAAGTCCAGTAAGTAGCTTGCCAGGAAGGTGAAGCAGAAAAGAGAGGTTAATTATATTGAGAAGATTCAGAATAGGGTTGGGGATCCCATCTATACCACCAAAGAGATAGCACAAGAGTTTAGAAACTATTATGAGACCTTATATACTATAAAGAAGGGAAATCAGTTGGGACAGAAAGTAGAAGAGAAGATAAGGGTTTTTTTTGAGCATAGTGCGCTAAATACAAAGCCAGAGGTCGATAGAGAGTTTATGGATAGGCCAATAACTGAGGAAGAAATACATCATGTTCTGAAAAAATCTCCCCTGGGTCAAAGCCCGGGGTTAGATGGTTTTACAACTCTATTTTTAAAAAAAGTTTAAGGATATTCTGGTTCCGAGGCTATGTAAATTCTGGAACCAAGTAGGTAAAGATTGTGACATGGGGACAGATGCACTGCTCGCCTCAATAACATTAATATTAAAGAATGGGAAAGATGATAGTTTGTGTTCTAGTTATAGGCCTATTGCAATACTTAATGCAGATACTAAACTTTATGCTAGTGTTCTAGCAAATAGATTGAAAGAGAGGTTGAGTGCATTGGTACACCCAGACCAGACAGGTTTTGTATTAGGTAGGGAGGGCCGGGACAATGGAGTCCGGGCCTTGATGTTAATACAGGCAGCCAAGAATGCAGGAAGCCCCAGTCTATTCCTGTCGATTGATGCTGAAAAAGCCTTTGACAGGGTAGACTGGGGTTTTATGTGGAAAGTGCTGGAGGAAATGGGGTTAGGACCCAGGATGATAAATTGGATTAAAGCATTGTATAGGTGTCCCCAAACAAGGTTAAAGGTAAATGGGTACTTATCCCCGCCGTTTAGGATGGGAAATGAAACAAGGCAGGGCTGCCCTCTGTCCCCCTTATTGTTCATACTGACACTCGGACCTTTATTGAGCTATATAAGGAACAGTGTGGACATAAGGGGGATAAGAGTGGATCAGAAAGAACATAAATTGGCAGCTTTTCCCGACGATGTGCTTTTTTTCATTTTACATCCTAGGACATCGCTCCCGAATCTACTACGAGCCTTGGAAAAATATGGAGAGTTCTCTAACCTTAAAATAAACCCCACGAAGTCGGAAATACTAAATATTAATATAAATAAGCTAGAAGGAGAGCGATTAGGAAAAGAATTTCATTTCGTGTGGAAACAGGACATAAAGTACTTGGGGATTAGGCTTACAGATACTATGAAAAAAATGTATTTAATAAACCAGATCCCGCTCTTAGACGAGATTAGGAGAGATATAAAAAAAAATGTCAATAGCCACACTTTCATGGTTGGGGCGTAAAAACGCATTAAAAATGATAACTCCCAAAATCCTTTATAAATTTCAAATGCTCCCATTAAAGATTCCACAATCCTTTTTTAAAACGTTAAAAGGTATCATCTCCAGATATATATGGCAGAATAAAAGACCACGTATTTCGGAAGCCATTTTGTGTTTAAATAAGAAAAAAGGAGGTCTGGCTGTTCCTAATTTTAAAAAATATTATTATGAGGTAGTAGTGTCACGTTTAGTAGAGTGGGCAAGAGAGAATAGTGAAAAAAGATGGAGGGGTATAGAATTTAGTATGAGTAGGACACATTTGGGTCACATAGTGTGGAATTGTAGGGATTTAGGATCGGATACACATTGCATTGAACATATGGGATAGGATACATACAAAAAAAAATGGAAATATAATTCCCCACTAATTTATTTGAAGGATAATGTGTTTTTTGCACCTGGGATGAGGGAGGTAGGGGGAAACTGGATAAAAAAAGAGATACAGGTGAAGGATATAGTAGAAAAAGGGAAAAACTTTTCCGAATTTATTAGGAGACACAGACCGGTGGAAACTAGATACATGGAGGTATAACCAGGTGAAAAAATTTGTGGAAAAATTACTCGACCCAATTCATTCAGAAAAGGAATATACTACAATAGAAAAGATGATAGTAAAGGGAAATCCCAAAAACAGTATTGCTTATATCTATAAAGTGGTGTTGGAGGAAGAGAATGGGGAGGTACCCCCATGTATCAAGAAATGGCAAAGGGAAATAGGCACGAAGGACACGAGTATCAGATTAAGTAATATTTGGAGAATGACACATGAAACGGCACCCGATGCGAGGATGACAGAGATAAATTATAAATGTCTAGCGAGATGGTACCTTACTCCGGACAGACTGAGACGTTATCAACCGGAAACTTTGTCCGAATGCTGGAGAGGATGTAAAATGGTAGGTACAATGGCTCATATATGGTAGGATTGTCCCACCATAAGAGACTATTGGATAAGGATTTTGACTTTGATAAAAGAGATAACGGGTGAATCTGTCCCACTTGACCCATGGGTCAAGGGTTTGATCCCAAAAAATTGACAAAAATCAGAAAGTCCGAAGATAAGTAAGTGGATAAATGGAATAAATAATATTCAAAAAATGGAGAGGGAGCAAGATAAAGAGAGGGAGGAGGAAAGGGAAACAGATAAGGAAGATAAATGGAAGGAGTGGGAGGGCTTCAAAAACTCATGGAGATACGTGTGGGAGATAACCCAATAGACCTAGAATTTGAGCTAGAAAGAGCATATAAGATAAGTAGAAGGACCAATTAGATGGATCAGTAGTTGAGAAGGGACGTGCATGGGGGGTGAGGGGAGGGTAGAGGGGATGGAAATAGGGGAATGAAAAGGACTGTGGATGTATTCATGATTTATTTTGGGTGTATTGTATTAGTCACCATTGTTCTACTTTTTTTTTATTAAGAGTGTAAAATTGAAATAAAGAATAATAAAAAAAAGGACGCTCGCTACTTCCGTTTGGACATATGTACGGCAGCGTACTAGCTTTATATACACTGCGCATGTGTCAAGCTCCGCCTGCATCGCCAACGTCGCCCACCCATGACGTTCCTTGTGATGAATTTGCCCCACCCCTTCTCTCTTTGTTGCGCAGTGGGAGTATATACAGAAAGATGGCAAAGACATTATCAGGAACTAGTGCGGAGGAAAGCCCGGAACCCCAAACATCCAGATCCAGGAGGAGATTTAAGGCTACCAACATGGCCTTTGAAGAAATGTTGGAGATGGTGGACATCTTGAGGAGGGAGGACTATGATGGCAAAAATGGTCCTTACCCCTGACCCAATCTGCGGAAAGACAAAATAATTTCCTCAGTTGTGAGCACTCTGGAGCACAAATTTGGGGTACGACGGGCTAAAGACCAATTGAGGAAGCGCTGGTCCAACCTTAAAACGAGGGAGCCGGATCAGTATCAAAGAATCAAGAAGGTGCTTAAAAAAAGTAAGTACTTGTTGTGCGTTCTTATTCTGATAATTAACTTGCATGCTGATCCATGTGTTTTTCATTTCTACTGTTCCGTTTATATGATCGTTTGTTAGCCAATACATACACTGTCTGTAAATATTGTTCATTTGCCAATACATACAATGTGTTTAGCTGGTACAGGATTATACCTGCATTTTGGTCTGGATAATTTGTCTTATTAAAATAAGTTTAGGATATTGTTGTGTAGATGTCTTTGAAGCTAGAATGTTTTTTAAACTTGATTCAGTATAATGTAAGGAGAGGACACAGCAGCTGTTTCAACATCTGGACTCAGGAGCACTAGTGTAGTGTGGGACACCATAGAACTTTTTAGGGTAACCCAGACAGGGGCTCCAGGGGATACTTGAGGTGTCTCCCTGTGTGAAACTTGGCCAAAAAAGGTAAGTATTGCAGTTTGGTTAAAAGTGAATTTGAAGCATGTCTTCAACTTGGATCTTTTAACAAACTGTACACCACTTCAAAGAAATGTTTCATGTTCCTATTTCTGGACTGAAATATCAGTGTGCTAAGTATACCTAAGTATATGCACACGGTGTGGCAACGGTGCTATATACTGACGCCATCACGCCCCCCATGTGTTTTTTGGAACACAGGTGTTCGTTTTTATCTCTTCCCGGCAAAGCCAGTGACGCTGGTCTCTGCTCCTGTCTTTTTTTTTAAGCAATAAATGTTTTTTACTTAAAATATCACACTATTGGAGTTATTCTTACCTCCTATTTATGAGTTCCTTGGCGAACGAGTGGCTGTTTTGAGTGGAATCCTGGTTCCTGCACTGCCGATTCCTGGAGACAGACGAGCCTAGTGAGCAGACAAGTGAGCAGCTGGATATCTAATCCACCCATTCAGAGGGTTATATCTGCCTGCGTTCTAGACCTCGCCACTAAGGGGGAACACTGTATCTGGTAAGGGCATTCATCATTTTGATCTACCCCCATCTTGTCTTCCATATTCCTTCTTCCTACAAGCTCTGGTGAAGGTTCTTCGCTCAAACTTTGGATTTCCTGTTTTTCCGTTTGGATATTTTTGGGCTTTCATTTTTCAGTTTTTTGGCTTGGACTGTTGATGGACTTTATATTATTTATATATATTTTTTCATTTAGTATATATATATATTGATTAATTGTATGTTAGTGTTTCTTGTATATGCATATATATGGATTCATTATTTATCACTCATTTTTATGTCACATGGGATATAGAGGTGGTCACAGTAATTAGTGAAAATTAGATATTTTTAGTTTTTGACAACATATGGATTTTTTTTTGGTTTTTTTTGGTTTTAATTGCAGCTTTTTATTTGGAATTTGTTTTGGAGCGCAGTTTATTCTTTTTTTTCTTTATATATTTTGGTTATTTACAAAAGGCAAATTCATTTAGCACTAAAAGTGCAAAGTGCACTTGAAATTGCACTGAAAGAGCACTTGGAAGTGCATTCACTGTGGATCTGAGGGGCACATGCAAGGAAAATAAAAAAAACACCACTTTAGCTTGCACATGATTGGATGATAAAATCAGCAGAGCTTCCCCTCATTTCAGATCTTCCCCTCAGATTTACAGTGACTGCACTTCCAAGTGCACATGCAGTGCAATTTCAAGTGCACTTTGCACTTGTAGTGCAAAATGAATTTGCCTTTTGTAAATAACCCCCATAGTCTTTTTGACATGTACCTGCCTACTCACAAACAAACTGTCCTTTTTGAAAAAAAACACATAGTACATTATTTTTGGAAAATAAATATCCATTTATTCTGGTTAACAAAATAAAGAGGAAGGCAATCTAATTTAATAGGGATCACAATCTGGTCCAGGATCCCAGAGATCAGGAACAGCAGCAGAGGACATCTATGTCCCCAGCCTGTGATACTACAACAGCCTGCGTCTTCTGTCACACCAGACTGAAGCCAGGCAATCACTTTCGACTCTTCCATGCAGCCTTCCCTCCACGCTTTTCTGCAGCCTTACCTCCACGCTTTTCTGCAGCCTTCCTTGGAGGCTGTGCCTCTAGTGGTAGACTTGTGGCAGGAGGAGGAGGAGTAGGTTGATGAGGAGTAGGGGCTTCATTAGAAATATGACTGGTTTCTGTAAGCTGGACCCTCAAACTCTTCTGAAGGGCCTCCGAAAAAAGACCCTCACAGAGGAGGCGTTGGCCCTTCTCCAGTTCCACCAATCTGATGGCCAAATATATACCATAGGCCTCTTCCGCATTGGGGGGTACTGAGAAACTGGCTGGCTTCCCGAATGAGGGCAAGTGATTCCTCCTCAGTTCTGGTCATCCTCCTGGGCCTTTTGGTGGGAAGGCAGAGGGGAGGCACCTGACATTTTGTGAGGCTTCTACTGGGCCCAGCCACCTCCTGCCTGCCACTGGTCACGTCCTCCTCCTCTCTACCACTGGTCACATCCTCCTCTCTACCACTGGTCACATCCTCCTCCTCTCTACCACTGGTCAGATCCTCCTCCTCTCTACCACTGGTCATGGCCTCCGCATCTCTGCCACTGGGCACGGCCTCCTCCTCTCTACCACTCGGCATGGCCTCCCCCTGGCTGAGCTCATCCTGTGTATCAAAAAAAGGGACATAGTTGTATTTTTTGCTTCATCAATCACACACATTTTTGAGCTTATTTCTTGCAAATTTAATTTTAAACAAATATAATTTTGACCCCAGCATTTTTCTAGCTGTTCGCCAATATTTTAACAACAATTTTGGCCACTACTGTCTAGTTATATGTATACATAATCATTTTGTGATTAAATTATTGATTTGTAAGCAATTCAAACATTTTAGTTTACTTCATTAATATTAGGACAATTTAATATTTTCCCAAAAAATTATACCTGGTTCCAGCTGGTCGCATCCACTTCTTCAAGGATGGAAGAGCCCGGTTCTTCCTGGAATGCCTCAGCTGGGGTGGAGGGAAGGGTCGAAAGCGGTTGCCTCGCTTCAGTCTGGTCATCGAGAAAACTGAGTTTGTTGAAGTACCACAGCTTGGGGACATAAACCTCATCTGGGCACGGCCTCCTCCTCTCTACCACTCGGCATGGCCTCCCCCTGGCTGAGCTCATCCTGTGTATCAAAAAAAGGGACATAGTTGTATTTTTTGCTTCATCAATCATACACATTTTTGAGCTTATTTCTTGCAAATTTAATTTTAAACAAATATAATTTTGACCCCAGCATTTTTCTAGCTGTTCGCCAATATTTTAACAACAATTTTGGCCACTACTGTCTAGTTATATGTATACATAATCATTTTGTGATTAAATTATTGATTTGTAAGCAATTCAAACATTTTAGTTTACTTCATTAATATTAGGACAATTTAATATTTTCCCAAAAAATTATACCTGGTTCCAGCTGGTCGCATCCACTTCTTCAAGGATGGAAGAGCCCGGTTCTTCCTGGAATGCCTCAGCTGGGGTGGAGGGAAGGGTCGAAAGCGGTTGCCTCGCTTCAGTCTGGTCATCGAGAAAACTGAGTTTGTTGAAGTACCACAGCTTGGGGACATAAACCTCATCTGCTACTGCTCCTGATTTGAATGACTTCTGTATCTTATTGTGCACCTGCCTGTACATATTCTGCAAGATCCCAATTTTTTTGTCCACCAACTTAATGTCTGCCTGGGGGACTTGAGTCTTCACAAACTCCAGAAGTGTCCTCAGTGTTGCCTTCCTTGCTTGAATATTGTAATACAAGGGGTGCTTGACCTCCCACAGGTTTCAATTAGCTTGATATAGGTCAATAAAATGACCCAAAAACTCCTGCTCCTTAAAGGGATTATTTTTTCTGAAAGACAATACACAAGACAAAAACACTAATGTCAGTCCAAACTCACAGTATTATCTTTATCCCAATATAGGGCACACACACAAAACACACATAATAAACAAAAACACCATTATCCAAAAACTCTCAGTATCCTATCCCAATATGGGCCTCAATTTTGAAGCAGTATAGGCCACTGTGATGGGCCAAGTTTAAATCTTACCTTTGTTTAGGACACTCGCTACTTCTGTTCGGAACATACGTACGACAGTGTACTAGCTTTATATACACTGCGCATGTGTCAAGCTCCGCCTGCGACGCCCACCCCTGATGTTCTTTGTGACAAATTTTCCCCACCCCTTCTGTCTTCGTTGCGCAGTGGGAGTATATACATAAAGATGGCAGAGACATTTTCAGGAACTAGCACGGGGGAAAGCCCGGAGCCCCAAACATCTAGATCCAGGAGTATATTTAAGGCCACCAACATGGCCTTTGAAGAGATGGTGGACATCTTGAGGAGGGAGGACTATGATGGCAAAAGGGTCCGTACACTGACCCAATTTGCGGAAGGACCAAATAATGTCCTCAGTTGTGACCACTCTCGAGCAAAAATTTGGAGTACGGCGGGCTAAAGACCAATTAAGAAATCGCTGGTCCAACCTTAAAACGGGAGCCAGATCAGTTTAGAAGAATCCAGAAGGTGCTTAAAAAAAGTAAGTACTTGTCGTGTGTTCTTATTCTGATACTTAACTTGCATGCTGATCCATGTGCTTTTCGTTTATACTGTTGTACTGTTCCGTTTATACGATCGTTCATAAATATTGTTTGTTTGCCAATGCATACAATGTATTTAGTTGGTACAGGGTTATACCTGCATTTTAGTCTTGATAATTTGTCTTATTAAAAAAAGTTTAGGATATTGTTGAGAATGATTTGTTTAGAATGGTTGGAAAACTTGATTCAGTGTAGTGTAAGGAGAGGACACAGCAGCTGTTTCCACATCTGGACTCAGGAGCACTAGTGTAGTGTGAAACACCAGAGAACATTTTTTAGGGTAACCCACACAGGTGTCTCCATCTATGACACTTGGGCAAAAAAGGTAAGTATTGCAGTTTGTTTAAAAGGGAATTTAAATTATGCCTTCAACTTGGATCTTTTCCCAAACAGACAATTGTACAACACTTCAAAGCAATGTTTCATTTTCCTATTTCTGGACTCAAATATCAGTGTGCTAAGTATACCTTTGTTTCATTCTCATAGGGGAGAAAAGACTCTGAGGACACCAGGGACCCCCCACATTGCCAACAAGATTGGCAAATCAGCCCAAGCCCCCCCCAAGGATCTGGAGGAAGGAGAGGTGGAGGAAGTGGCTGAGATCTGCACCCCACCAGGTGAGTGTCTGACACCCCAGCTTAAGGTAATCGATTTATGCCTGCATATTTCTAAATACATATTTTTTCTACAATTTTAGGTGATGTTCTGGTTGTGGAAGGGCAAGCGGCAGACCTATTTACCACCAACAGCGCCCAAAGACTAATTGGGCAGATCATGGCCTGGAATGGGCACATTGATCAAATGTGCAATCACCTAGACAGCATGCGCAATCGCCTGGGCATCATGCAGCAGGAAATTAAGAACATGATTAATGTTTTGGGGAGAATCTATTCCCTTTTTCCCTAAAACACAATCGATCATGTTCTTAATTTCCTTTGTAAATGAGAACATTGTTCTATTTTTATAGTTTTACAATTTTAAACGGCAAATTTTGAAGATGCACACGATGTGTCAACATGTGTTATCTGTCATCAGGGGATCTCAGTTTTACACGTTTTGTGTTTGCAACCCCTTCCTCATAATGCTAGTAGGGGAGAGGAAGGGATTGCACCCACAAATCACGTCCATTGATACCCCATGATGGGAGATAGCACATGTTGACGTATTTTGACTCCCAATTTGTGTGTATCTTCAAAATTTGCCTTTTACATGGGTGACATCACCTGCAACTTTTAATATGTTGAACTTTGTATGTTTGTTTTCTCAAAAAAAGCCTGTAAAAAAAAAAATGCAGAAAATACCAAAAAAATACCAAAAAAAAAAAAAAGTATATTGTTGCCAAAAAAACTCATTTTATATTGAGTAAAAAATCTAAAACACAAAAAAATAACAAAAACATTGAATGACGTTTTCAAAAAACGCACAAAATTTTAAACGACAACAATGTGTGTGGCTTCTTCTTTCAATACTCAATACCAGTTGTGTAATTAATTTTGTGTTTTTAGTGACAAAGGGGCTTATTTACTAAAGGGAAATCCACTTGGCACTACAAGTGCACTAGGAGACAGCCAAAAAGAAAAGCAAACAAGAATAAAAATTCAAGATGTTATCATAAAAAAGATTTTTTATTAATTGAAATGTTAAATATGTTCTTTGCAGTGGCCCCCCTACTATTAAAATGACATATCTGTCCTGCACTTGACGGACGTTTGGTGGGCCAAGACAGTACGGCCAGTATCCAGGCCTGTGAGTACAGATTCTGCAAGTCCGGCCTCAGGCCCAACTGAAGTAATATATGGTTTAGAATGTTTTCGTGAAAAATTTTGGAGTATGCAACAACACATGATTATATGATTGATTTTATAGTCCGCCATATTTATGGCTGAGAGAAACAAACGGAATTGGCTGGCCATAATCCTGAAGGTATCCTCTCCAGGGTGAGGGTCCTTTGGGGGAACGGCCTCATCATGTGCTCGCCCAGACCAAAGGCTTCATCTAAGGTGAATACAAAGGGGAGTCCCTCAACGTTCTCGGCATCAGGTGGCAATCCCAGGCCACCAGTCTGGAGATGCTGGCAGAACTCCGTCTGGGCGAAGACTCCTCCATCTGACATGCGGCCGTTCTTCCCCACGTCCATAAAATCATATTGTGCGGACACCACCGCCATCAACACTACACTGTGTAACCCAGGGGTTGACAAATTTGCTTGGAATCTAGGAGCCAGCTAAAAAAGTTAGGAGCCAGGTCCGTGACAGCGATCTGGACCTGTCCCTGGCCTGACATGGAGATGAGTGAGGAGAAGATAACGCGGGCGCCCCCCACCTGTCTCCAAGTCATTGCCCATAGCGCTTAGAGGGACATTTTATTTATTTTATTTTTTTCAAATGACAAATTTTTTTTAAATTGCATTTTTGTGTAAATATGAGATGTGAGGTCTCTCTGACCCCAGATCTCATATATAAGAGGACCTGTCATGCTTTTTTCTATTACAAGGGATTTTTACATTCCTTGTAATAGGAATAAAAGTGACACTTTTTTTTTTTTTTTTTTTTTTTTAAAGAACAGTGAAAAAAATGAAAGTTAAAATAAGAAGAATTTTTTTTTTTTTAAACGCGCCCTGTCCCGCCAAGCTTGCGTGCAGAAGCGAACACATATATGAAAGCTTGTGAGGTATCGCTGCGATCATTAGATTGAGAGCAATAATTTTAGCCCTAGACCACCTCTGTAACTCAAAATGGGCAACCTGTAGAATTTATTAAACTTTGCCTATGGAGATTTTAAAGGGTAAAAGTTTGTCGCCATTCCATGAGCGGGCACAATTTTGAAGCATGACATGTTGGGTATCGATTTACTCGGCATAACATTATCTTTCACAATATAAAAAAAAATTGGGCTAACTTTACTGTTGTTTTTTTTTTTTTTTTTTTTATTAAATAAATAATTTTTCCCCAAAAAAGTGCGCTTGTAAGTCCGCTGTGCATATACGGTGTGACAGACAGTATTGCAACGACCACCATTTTATTCTCTATGGTGTTAGAATAAAAAAAAATTATATTATATTATATATATATATATATATATATATATATATATATATATATATAATGTTCAGGGGTTCTGAGTAAAGGCTCCATTAGCATTGCTGGTTGTCATTCCAACGACCACCAGAAGAGGGCGCCAGATTCCAGAAGGCCTCAAAGCCGGGGGCTCAATTACCGGCCGCCAGCGGCGCGGGCCGACGCGATCACGCCGGGGGGGTCCACGGAGACAGGATACCCCCAGCTGTGCTGCCCCAGGCGCCAGGTCGCTAATTCTAGTCGCAAATGCAACCTGGCGCCCGGGTTTTGTCGAGCCCTGGTGTAACCCCTTGGAATTGAAGTAGTAAGACCCCGAATGGGGTGGTGGCACAATGCGAACATGCTTCCCATCGATCACCCCTCCACAGTTTGGAAAGTACCAATGGTCAGCGAACTGGGAGGCCACAGTCTGCTATTCCTGTGATGTGGAAGGAAACTGTGGAGTCGAACAAGAAAAAAAATTATAAGTACTTTTAAACATAAGTTTGCAAGCAGATTGCACAACAACAGTATAAAATTTTTTAGAAGTAGTATTTAAAAAACTCAAAAATATAAGGCCCACTTATCAGATTCCTCACCCCCTCTGATGGCCCATTGATAAAATTGTATTGGAGGGGGGGGTTCTAAAGTCTTTTAAGACCACACATTACACTTGGAGAAATTTGTGGGAGTGGGGGAGGGGTCTAAAGTCTTTTAAGACCACACATTACACTTGGAGAAATTTAAGGGGGTGGGGGAGGGAAAAGCAGTACAATGGAGCTGACAATATACATTGTAAAAGGTACTAGGCTATAGGTGTATATGGGTCTAAGATTGCATGCTGGGGAGGTTAGTGAAGGCAAATAAGCATGTAGGCCAAAAAAGGAGTTTAAACAATAAAAACATGCATGCATGAAGATAAAAGGGGACATTCACAGCATATTACAATCATGTTTATTAGGTAATGATGAAATTAATACAAGACATTAGCAAACATTAAATACATATAATGTAATGTTAAAGGATGAAACCTACCTTAATATATTCCTTCTGCAGGACCTGAATAATGGCAGAACAGGTCTCTGGGATAATGATCCCCAGAGCCTGGGGGGAGATACATGTCATGAACTTGAGGTCCTGAAGGCTTCTCTCTGTCGCCAAGTACCGCAACATGGCAACTAGCCTCTGCACCAGAGTGATGGCTTGCCACATGCAGGTATCCTGCCTGCTGATATAAGGGGTCAGCAAAGCCAGCAGACGGTGAAAAACGGGGTCCATCATCCTGAGATAATTCCTGAAATCCTCAGGATTATTCTCACAGATTTCACGAAGCAAAGGCATGTGCATACTTACCCTGGTCAAACAAACTTAAACGAATGCACTGAAGAACAGCAAGGCCTGTGAAGAGCAACCTGAAGAACAGGAACGAGCGGACCAGAACGGCCTGATATACAGGTACGAACGGACCAACACGCACTGAAAACCAGATACAATCCCACAAGCACAAACTGAACTACAGAAAACGATCAAAATAAGCTGAAGTCTGAAAAGTGCAAATAGTCTCTAACCAAACTTCTATTAACACAAGATAAACACGAGATTAGCAGAAGGAGCACAAAGGGTGGCATACTGGGGCTTGAACTTCCTTTTTCTAGTCCCTTCATACGTGCTGCACGTCACCGCATTCAAAACCGGCAGACTTTTGGAGTGATCATTTGTGGGCAAGTCTGTTCATTTGAAAGTCCGGTGGACCTCCGCTGCAAAGTCTGTCGGAAAGACTGTTGGACCTAGTCTGTCGAAAAGTCTGATAGCGTGTACGCAGCATTATGGTTACAACCCTCTGATCTGAAAAAAACTTACAAATTTGATTACTAAACATTCCCTTGTAATATGAGACAGATTTAAATTGATATGTGGCCTACAATCTCCCCATAATCCACTTATAGTTTCTTAAGAATCCTCTTTTTTACCCCGCTTGGAAATTTCCTAAATCATTTAAAGCATGGACCACCTCTAAATTAACCCAACTACACGATCTTATATCCTCTAATTCAGGGATATGCAATTAGCGGACCTCCAGCTGTTGCAGAACTACAATTCCCATGAGGCATAGCAAGACACTGACAGCCACAAGCATGACTCCCAGAGGCAGAGGCATGATGGGATTTGTAGTTTTGCAGCAGCTGGAGGTCCGCTAATTGCATATCCCTGCTCTAATTCTTTTAAAACATTCCCTGACTTATGTAATAGTCATGGACTTCCAAACTCTTTTATGCCTAATATCCACGGAGGACTTGCAATTGATAAATTATCATATTTTGAGAATATATGTAAACATGACCCCCATGCAAAAGGACTTATTTCGAACCTTTACGCCCAACTCATTTTTAAATCCGATTCTAGTCCGCCCTCATATGTAGCGAAATGTGAATTTGACCTTGGATTTTCATTGGAGACAGCAGTATGGGACAAGACTTGGATTACTACAAAATCTTCCTCTCAAAATATAGCTGCTTTAGAAACAAATTACAAAGTACTTACATGTTGGTACTTAGTCCCTACCAGAATTGCGATATTTGCCTCCAATTACTCCTCATCTTGTTTTCGAGGCTGTTCTGAATCTGGATCACATCTTCATATATGGTGGTCCAATTGTCAAAAGATTTTGGAAAGATATATTCCACATGATTTTCGACACTATTTGCAGTATCCAGCTTTCCTTATCCTTTGATATCACTTTTGAATTTAAAACCGACAACTTTCTCCAATAATCAGTTCAAAACTCTTACTACAGATCACTACAGCCGTAAAACAAACAGTTGCTAAAGCCTGGAAATCCCGTACCCTGGTATTAACTGAAATGAAATATAGAATTAATCAAGCCACGATTCACATCAAAATAGAGGCCATAACCCATGACAAAATATCTAAATGTAAGAAAATAGGGGTCCCTTGGATGACACACTATTTGCCTTATAATTTTGATTAATCCATGTTGATGCCTTGGTAAATTATTCCTACATTTTAATTTTTTTCATACTTCATGGTGTCATTATAGATGGTAGAGAGGATGTGGACATCTTTCTTGTCCCTCCACTTCATGGCCAACACCACCTCGTTCCTCATGAAGGCCGATTCTCCATTTAGAAATGTTTTGGTCAAAAGATTTTGTGGGAATCCCTTCCGTTTTTTCTTTTTTTAAGGTACCGCAGGACCGGGTTTTTTTACTGTAAAGATGACGAAAAAGGGGCAGGCTGGTATAATAGTTGTCGACATATAAATGGTATCCTTTTTCAAATAGGGGTTATGCCAGCTCCCAGACAATTTTCCCACTTCCAATATGTGTGGGGCAATCACGGGGGTGGAGCTGGAAGTCTTTGCCTTCGAAGATCCGGAATGTAAAGACGTATCCAGTGGCTCCGTCACATAATTTATTTAATTTTAGCCCATACCTGGCTCTCTTGTTTGGTATATACTGCTTGAAGTGCAGTCGGCCAGTGAAATGTATGAGGTACAATTTATCGTGGTTGGGATGATCTTGTGGAGGGCACTGAGAGATACAAGACAGCTGGGGTGTGGAGGTTTGGAATAGAAACTTTTTACGATCCTACAAAGGAATGCACCTACCTAGTTCCAACCCGGTTAGCTAAAATGTTCCCTTCAGCCTCTTCTCAATGTTTCAGAGGACGTTCTCCTTCAGGATCTATTATTCACATATGGTTGGACTGCAGAGGATCAGGGGGTTCTGGAACAGAATATTTCAAATGATACGTAAAGTTACAGGATGCCAGATCCCGAAGGATCCTTCAATAGCCTTACTAAATTCTCTTATCCCCAAAACCAACAAAGCTACCCACAGTCTAATTTTCTATAGTCTTTTAGAAGCAAAACTGACCATAGCTCGAGCCTGGAAACAACCAAACACAACCATCCGGAAAATTTCCTGGTTGATGGCACAAGAGAAAACGGTTAGTTCCCTGACTGACTCAGCTGCTAAATTTGAGACAATATGGGATCCTTGGGCATCCTACATAGGCATTTCTGGTTAATATTGCAATTTATGTTGGGGATGAAGGGCAGATCATGTGGGGCTGGCTAACTTCTTTACTATCTTTACGATTTTTCCTTTCTTTCTTCTCTCAGACTATTCTTCCCTTAAAAATACAACCTTGCACTATCTCATAGTGCACCTTGTTATTTACTATTAAAGCGGTTGTATACCCGCTGATGAGTTTATTTTTTTTTCCTACCTGCAAAGGAAAAGGCATAATGAGCTAGTATGCACCGCATACTAGCTCATTATGAAATACTTACCTTAGAACGAAGCCCCGATCCACGCCGAGGGAGCTGACATGTTCGCTCTGCGTTTCTTCCGGGTATCGCGGCTCCGGCGTTGTGAGTGGCCGGAGCCGCGATATCGTCACTCCCGCGCATGCGCGCAGGAGATTTCTTCCCAGCAGCGCCCGTCGTCTGCCGGGCTTTCAGCCGGGAATCCCCTGCAGTCAGCGGCGCATTGCGAGGGGAATATCTCCTAAACCGTACAGGTTTAGGAGATATTTTTTTACCTACAGGTAAGTCTTATTATAGGCTTTCCTGTAGGTAAAAGTCCCAAAAAGGACTCTACAACCACTTTAACGTTGTTTTCAAAGATTGATTCTCCAAAAGCCTAACTTGAACGACTCCATTAGCTTCAAATAACATAATTACAGAGCATAAACCTATGGTTCTGATGACCTTTTTGTACCTGATTGGCTTAGATCAACACCTATTCATTACAGTTTCCAGTTCAATGTGATCTTGAGGGAACAATGGGTTTAAATAGATGAGGGCCTCATATTATACAGAACATTTTATCATTGCATCAACCTTGAACACCCCTACTGTTATATATATTTTTGTGATGTGTTATTGCTCCATATTAACAATAAAAACATATTGAAAGAAAAAACTGATTCAACTTAAAAAAGAAAAAAAAAAGATTTGTAACTACTAACTACTAGAAAATCCAATGGTAATTGTGCTTAAAGTGCAGTGTTTAAATGATGCAAATGACTGAAATAACTATAACATTAGTATATCTAAATAAATACAGCAGCATGAGACAGTTTGTCCACATGTCCAGGTAGTCAAACCCTGACAGGAGGCAATCCTCCAAGGTGCTGATTGCGCTCATGCGTGGTTTGTGCCTTTTTCCTTTCACCTTCATGGTGCTGCTTATACTGAACTCACGGAATGTGAGACGTGTTCCAGTGTCCTAGGTATTCAAGTATAAGACGGGGGGTGGAAATCGCAGGACTATTGCAGGTAATTTTGACTAATTTTTTTTTTTAAACAATCTTTATTTATAGGAGACAGGGTATTACAGCTTGATATACAGTAAAAGAATAAAAAAAAATGAAAATGAACAGAGAGGATAAACATTTGCTGTAGGTAATGCTGATACGTAATACTCCAGTCGTTCCTTTTTTGTTTTTCACTTGTAGTGAGAACAAGAACATGAATAGTCAACAGTCATGAATTAACTTGGTACTGATTAGGTTATTAAGAGAGTATTTACCAGGTGACGGGTCAGCACGGTAGGTCAACTAATTGTTGGGCTGAGTAATCCCAGTCCGCCGTCTATTTCGTGCAGTATAGGACTGGTCTGTCCTCTTGTAAGAGTTTCTCACGCGTGATATGCTTGGTCAGCTTTAACATTCAAGGTAACTCACGTGGGGCCGACAGCTTCCTAGACGACCGCGTGCGGGGGGAAGGGGGGCAGTCCTGCGTAATAGCGGCACCAAAGTGGCATTTCCCTGCTCAAGTCAGGTTGTCCCATGGCGTCAGGCCAAATTTTTGTTGGGCCACCCAAGTCCTCCATTCCTCACCCGTCACCTGGCACTCAACATATCAACCATCTGCCCGTAGGCAGCCATAACTATTCAAGTCATAAAGTATTAGAAAATAGTTAAGTGAGAAAAAGAAGGGAAAAGAAAAGTGGTTTAGAGCATACCTGAAGCCTCTCTTCCGACTCCGCCTCCTCCCCGAGCTCCGTCAACCTCTCCATACATGTAGGATGATCAAGGGGGTGAGTGAAGAGAGAGAATAGCATCCTGTCTCCCCGCCCCTGATTAATGAAATGTTAAATTGAGTGTTAGAGTCTCCTCAGCTCCCGGTCCCCATCTGTAAGCCCTGGGGGCGTCCCCTTAGGGATGGCTCCGCCAGTTCCAGGAGGGCCACATCCAAACTGGATGAAATGTGTCCAGGGTTCGATATATACACTAGCCATGGCTGCCAAATCGCAGTGAAGCATTCATGGGCCCCTCTGCAAGTGGCAATCCACCCTTCTGCCTCCCGGATGTCACCCACCCTGCGGCGCCACTCCTCCTTACTTGGGATTTGCGGACGCTTCCAAAAAATAGGGAGCAGCCGCTTAGCTGCATTTAGCAAATGAGGCAGCACACTCTTCCTGTACTGGCTCACTGGCATGGGAGGAATGGGTAGCAGGAAGTGAATCGGGGGCAGAGGAATATCTATGCCTGTGATTTCTTTGATCAGAGATTTAATGTCCTCCCAGTAAGGTCTGATCGCAGGGCAATCCCACCAAATATGCAGAAGAGTGCCCCTGTGGCCACAGGCCCTCCAACATTGATCTGACGTGGATGGGTATATCCTTGCTAGATCTGCCGGCACACAGTACCAGCGCATCAGTAGCTTGTAGTTCATTTCTTGCGTCTTGGCATTAATCGAGCTGGACCGGGTAAGTTGGTAGAGGCAAGATATTTGGGCAGGGGTGAAAGTTATCTCCAAGTCCCTTTCCCATGCTCTGATGTAAGCGGGCTTCACTGTGGGGGATGCAGAGTTAAGCAGTTGATAGAGTTCAGAGACCATGTGTGGTATTGGTTCTTCCACTATGAAGAGACGTTCGAAGGGTGTGAGGGAGGAGATATCCCGTATGGAGTCTCCCTGTGTTTTAAAAAAATGGTGGAGTTGCCTATACCACCAGAAGTCCATAGGGAAGCTCCCCCTCTGATCTCGTAGAGTTTCTAGGGACATTAGTTTGCCATTCTGCATTAATTTACCACAACTAGCGTCTCCATCATCTGCCCAGGGGCCAAAGAAAGCAGCCTGTTCCCCCGGGGAGAACCATAAGTAACCCCCCAGTGGGGCCAGTGGGGACACAGGGGGCGCCAGTGTCAAATTGGCATTAAGTCGGTCCCAGGTTCTCAGGGCCTGGATCGTCAGCAGGGAAGTAAGGTGGACAGACCCCTGTGTTCCCGTGCTAGCCACGGCGCATAGGTCAAATTTCTCCCTGCCATATATTTTTCAAGAGAGACCCATAATTTGGATTGAGTATGGAAGCGCCAGTTCAATATTCTCTGGAGGACTATTGCCCTGTAGTATCTTTGGGTGTCAGGGAGGCCCAGGCCTCCTGCGTCTCTATGGCGACTTAACAATCTAATTGCGATTCTCGGCCTCTTATTGTTCCAAACAAAATTTGAAATTAGACTGGATAGCTGGGCAAAGAAGGTCTTAGGTAGGGCCACAGGTAGCATCTGCATAGAGAACAGCACGCGTGGGAGAATGTTCATTTTGATGATATTGAATCTGCCCATCCAAGTGAAGGCTGTCTTAGTCCATAGGGCCAAATCTTTATTCACAGCTTTTAGTAGGGAGGAGAAGTTAGTGGAGTATAGGGTGTCAAACCCGTCTGTCAGCCGTATACCTAAGTATTTTATGGACGCTTTGGCCCATGTAAATGGAAAGGCAGTACGCAACCTGTCAGTCAGGGAAGGCATCAATTGGATAGGTAATATCTCTGATTTTGTATAATTAATTTTGAAGTTAGAAAGTGTCCCGAAGCGCTGGAGTTCCCTCATCAGGTTAGGCAAGGAGATCAGGGGTTCTGTGAGGTGGAAAAGTACGTCATCGGCATAAGCCGAGAGCTTATGTTCCATACACCCCACCGTAAGTCCCTTGATATCCAAGTTCGCCCGGACCGTACGAAGAAACGGTTCCAGCACCAGGGCGAACAATAGTGGCGAGAGGGGGCACCCCTGTCTCGTGCCATTTCTGATAGGGAAGCTGGAAAGGAAGCCGCTCACTTTGACTTGGGCATTCGGGCCCGAGTACAGAGCCATAATCCAGGTAAGCATGTGTGTGCGTAGGCCCAACGTTTCCAGCACAGCACGTAAGTAGGTCCAGTCCACCCGATCAAAGGCTTTCTCTGCATCGGTAGACAGGATCAGGTAGGGGGGAGATTCAGGGGAGGCACGCGCCCAGTGAATTAAGTGGATTGCTCTGATAGAGTTATGCCTAGCCTCTCTACCTTTTACAAACCCTGTTTGGTCCGGGTGGACAATTAGTGGGATCAGGTGTTTCAGTCTGGTCGCGAGAATCTTGGCCAGTATTTTTATGTCCACATTAAGAAGGGATATGGGTCTGTAGCTCTGGGGCATAGTAGGGTCCTTCCCTTCCTTGGGAATTACAGATATATGGGCCAACAGGGCTTCACTAGGGATTTGCAATGGAGTTAAAGTAGTTACACATGGGTTCAGAAAGTAAGGGTAGAAATAGTTTATAATAGGCCTTAGTGAACCCATCTGGACCAGGGCTCTTCCCGTTAGGCAAGGAGATCACCGTGGTTATGAGCTCGGTGGCGGTGACAGGGGCCTCCAGTGCAGAGCACTGTTCATCTGTCAGTGGGGGCAGGCCGGATGCAGTCAGATAGGTTTGAATGTCTTTCAGTCTTGCATCTTGGTTCTCTCGGGTTTGTGTGGAGTTCAGGTTATAGAGGGTGTTGTAGTCCCGGAACCCAGCAACTATTTGGGAGGACCTGACCGTGTAGACCTCCGAGGAGAGGCGTAGCTTGTGTACGTGCATGAGAGCCTGTTTCTTCCTTAGAGCTCGAGCCAACATTCGGCCGCATTTATTGCCATGCTCATAGTATCTATGCGATAAGTATCGCAATTGCCTGCATGCCTGCCTGTCCAGCAATCAAGAGAATAACTCTCTCAACTCCGTCAGTTCCTTCAGAGCCTCAGGGCTACTGTTCTGTTTGTGCTTAAGTTCCGCCAGTTGGAGTGCCTGGAGTACCCTATCAAAATCTCCTTGTCTGGCTTTCTTAAGTCTGGATCCCTGTGAAATCAGTTCGCCTCTCACCACTGCCTTGTGGCCCTCCCAAACAATCCCTCTGCTCATCCCCTCCGTGCAATTTTCCTTAAAGTAGTGGGACAGTACCTCTGTGACCCCGGAGACCACTGCTACATCATCCAGCAGGGATTAGTTTAAGCGCCACGACCAGGCCCTATGGGTGTAATGTGGTAAAACCAATGTCGCCGTTACCGGGCCATGGTCAGAAATCGTAATGTTCCCTATAGACGAGGCCTGCAGCAGCTCCAGGGCCAAGTGGTCTACAAAGATCAGATCTATGCAGGTATAGAGGTCATGTACTTTGGAATAGTAGCTATAATCTCTATCTGAAGAGTGGAGAACTTGCCAGCTATCCAACAGGCGGTGGGTTTGTAGAGATCTGCGGAAGTGTTTTAGAAAGGCATTTGAGTGGGAGGGGCGTTTGTGCGAGGTGTCCAGTTGTGGGTCTGGGCTGATATTAAAGTCGCCCCCTAGGATTAAAGGTCCTTCCCTGAATTCCATCAGATTATCGAGGGTGGTATCTAAAAAGGTGAGTTGATTTGAGTTCGGAGCATAGATTGTGGCAACTGTGAGTTTCTGTCCCGCTATAGTCCCCTTCAAGAAGACGTATCTACCCTGAGGGTCTACCTTACTCTCTATAGCTTGAAAAGGGCAGGATTTGTGTATGGCAATAGCTGTGCCTCTGGATTTTGCTGCCGGTGAGTTACTTAAGAACCACTGGTTGTATATGGGGGTGGGTAATTTGGGTTGCGATTGAAGGGTGAAGTGTGTTTCCTGCAAGAGGACCACCTGAGCTCCTGTGCGTTTAAGTTCCCACCATAATTTGCTACGTTTACCTGGGGAGCAGAGACCGCGTACATTGTAAGAGATTACCTTAAGTGACGCCATGTATGGGCCAAGGAGTAGAAGGGTCTCCCAGTGTGACTATGGGCGCAGAGCAGGAGGCAGAGCCGGAGGCAATTCCTGTAGGAAGGTATGCAGTAGAAGGAGATAGAAAGAGAGGAAAAAAGGAAACATGGTTAAAGAGAGCATAACACACATTCAACGTAGAGCACAGTAATAATAACAATATTGCAATTCGGAGTATCTGGGGGCCGAGTGTCGAGCCATCCCCTACATGGGAGAGGGTCTCGAGGCTTGTCCCCACTCCCAAAAATAGAAAAAAAATACCTAAATAGGTATGGCCTACGCGCGGAGCGCGGGCCATCACGAGAGGGAGGAGGGCAGGGGACAACCCCCGCCTGCCACTAACTCTTATTCAGTAGGCAGTGTAAGGGGGGAGAGATCTCAGGAACCAAAGTTGGGGAACATAGTGCGAAACTTGAGGGGGAGCAAAATAGGGTATTCAAAAATGAAGGCCTATTGGTTTGGGGCTGGAACTGCAACCTCCCAGTGTCCTCTCAGGGCATCAGTAGGAGTTCTTTAGCAGTCTCGCTGTCCGGAGCAGTTGCACTTTTAGAGGGGTGCACAGCAGCGTACCATGCAGCCGAGTTCAGTCCAAGGCCAGGCCGTCTATCTATGTTACTGGGCAATGAGTCTCTGTAAAGTGTAGAGTGTATCCCCGCGATCGAGGGCAACAGCGTTACTCCTTAAAGTGCAGAGAGCAGGTCAGAGGGAGGGAGTCTATGTTTAGCGTCGCGTGACCCAGGATCCGCGGGGGAGGCAGAAGTGGGACGCCTGCGTCCTCGTCCGCGGTTCCTGCGCCTAGCCGGGAGCCAGGGCTGAGGGAGCTGTAGGTGCGGATGCTCCTGGGGGACCCTCCAATCCGGGAAGTCAACCGGCCCAAGGCCCAGGACATCCAAGAAATGCGGGAGGTCATCCTTGGTGCGCAGTGTAGCAGTTTTACCTGCTTTGGATGCCTGCAGGTAAAAGGGGAATCTCCAGCGATAGGGCAAGGCCACTTTTTGTAGGGCCTCCAGCAAGGGTCGGAGAGCCCTGCGTTGCATGAGAGTGCGTCTTGCTATGTCCTGATAAAAATACAGTTGGGCTCCATCAAAGTCAAAATACTGTCTCCCACGCATCTTCTGCATAATTCTGTCCTTCAGCGTGTATTTGTGGAGCTTACAGATGATATCTCTCGGATTATCCAGGTCCTGGGAGGGTGGTCTGAGGGCTCTGTGGGCGCGGTCTATCTCAATTGGGGCTGTGGCAGGTAGTCCCAATATCTCTCTGAAGACGTTTTCCAGGGTGGGCACAATATCTTTAGGAGCTGTAGCTTCTGGCAAACCGCGTATGCGGATATTCGCCCTCCTGCTGTGGTTCTCAAAGTCGTCTAGCTGACACAATAAGGCTTCAATTTTATGGTCCTGGTGGCTGCACTTCTCCTGGAGCATAGAGATAGCAGGTAATACCTCGTCCAGCCTCTGTTCTACCGTCTCCACCCTGACTCCCAGATGGTTGGTATCAGCCTTGAGCTGGGCTATGTCCTCTTTGAAGGCTTTCTCCACTCTAGTCGCAAATCTTTCAAGGTCGTCCTGGGTGGGGAGGGACCAGATATGGCGCTTAATGTCCCCTTCTCCCAGTAAGTCCGTCATGTCAGGGCCTTAATCACGCGAGGCAGAGGATCCTGGGGAGAGTGGTCGGGCTGTGTCACTCACCAGCTGCGGAGAGGGGATCTGCGATTCCTGTTGCTGCTGTCGCTGTAGCTGGGCTGCTGCTTTCTGTGCCACCTTTGCTGCCTTAGCCGCTTTCGGCATCTGTGCCAATTTGGAGGTCGCTTGTCCCGGTCCGCAGGACAGGCCAAAGTAAGTATCCAGTTGTTCCTGTCGGGATCCCTCTGCTTTTGGTTGCTGCGAGAGTGCTCTCCGTCCCTGCGACAAGCCCCCTGGTAGCGATCCCCCCCCCCCCCGTGTGGCTAGTACTGTAGCAGCGGACAGGGGATTAGGAGATACATATCCTCACTCCTCTATATCCAGGCCGTACCCCCAGTAGGCTTCCTCTAAAAACAATAGCCTCTGGTAGTAGTTGTCCAGTCTTAATGGCAGGTTGCTATGCAAAAAACAACACATCAGAGGAGGGTCAAGGAGGTCTTGTATCACTGTGACTGGGTGTAGCAATATGGCCACCCCACTGTGAAAGAAGCTATACTGAGGAGAGACCTGGGGGTACCAAGATGGTCGCTGTCTTCAGGCCCTGATGGATCTAGGCAGTGCCAGGCTCAGGACAGTGAAATCTTCAATCTCCTCTGTCCTGCAGGGAGATGGGAAGCTGGAGGAGGCCGTTTGTAAATATACATGAGGATGGGGGTGGCAAGATGGCGGCCGTCACTAGGCCTCAGTAGGCCTCAGCTGACTGGACAGTTCAGGACGACCGATGGGCCGCTGTGCCACCGTTAGGAGGCAGGATAATGTGAGGGGGGACTTGGGCTATGATCCTCTTCCCTCCAGGAGCCAGGATGGTACAGTGCAAGGGGGCACAGGTGACAGTGCGGCCGCGGGGGGACCATGCAATAGCGGCCTCAATATCTCCGTGGATGGGTTGCAGAGCTCTCCAATTTCTTGCCCAGGGCCTCCAGGACAGCACTAGGGAACGATCCAGGGAGATTGTTATGCTCACCGGGCCTCCAGGTGTGCAGATGGCTCCAGATTGCCTTTGGGGTTCCCGGAGCTCTTCCCCTGCACATCTGCCTCCATTCACTTCCGGACAAGCCCCCATTTTGACTAATTTAATTCAAGTTTTTAAATGTAAAAATTATACAGCTGACTCATGTATTTATTATGCTACTAAATGTCACAGTTGCCTCAAAAGTATGACTGTTTATTTAACCGGTTCCCGACCACTGCAGTTTTACTGTGGCAGGTTGGCTCCCCTGGGCGAGATGCCGTAACTGTACGTCAAACCTTTAAGATGCTGTGGGAGACATGCGTGCCTGCAGTGTGTGCCCGGAACTGATGCGAGTGCCGGGCATTCGCGACCACTTGTCACAGAGCGAGAACTGGAATCTATGTGTGTAAACGCACAAATCCCGGTTCTCTCAGGGGAAAGGAGACAGATCGTGTGTTCATACTAAATATGAACACCGATCTATCTCCTTCCCTAGTCAGTCCCCTCCCCTCTACAGTTAGAATACCTCTAGGGAACACAGTTAAACCCTTGATCGCCTCCTAGTGTTAACCCCTTTGCCTGCCAGTGACATGTATACAGTAATCAGTGCATTTTTATACGGAAGATTTGGACTCAAAAACAATGTATGTTCTATGAGTCAATAGGGCTTTAAGATGTGCACTGGCAGCTGGAGTTTAACCTGTCAGGATCTTATTGTGTATGGATGGCCCATGAAGATCTTGTCCCAAAACTTGTGAACACTTCCTCTCCGCCAGCGAGTAATTAATATCAATTGATACTCAATAGATAGGAGGAATAAAAAGAGGGACACATAGCGTATTTCCCTAAATGTAGAAAAATATTTATTAAAAAGTAGTGCAGTGATTTTTTTTTAGATATTCCATAGTAAGGCCATCAGGACCAGGGCTTTTCCCTCCCATGCTCTCTTTTATTACCTGGTTTATTTCTTGTACTGATATTGGGTGCTCAAGTTCCTGCGCTAGTTCCTCCGGTAATCTAGGGACATTTGCTTGAAGTACATATTCTTTAATTTTTTCCTTTCTGATAGTCTCTTGTTGACCTATCTGTCTCCTCTTTACAGAGTGTAGTTGCTCCTAGTACTCCCTAAAAACTTCTGCTATGTCCTTAGTATTATATAACGGCTCTCTATTCTTATTTAATATTTTCTCAATATAGTTTATAGATCTTTTTTTTCCTCAATATCCTAGCTAAGCCCTTGCTATTTTTATTCCCCCATTGATATCTCTCTTTTGCGATCCTATTGTATGTCTTCCTCATTTCTTGTTCCATTAATTCCTTTAACTCCTCTCTTTTGATTACTAATTCACGCTGTAGATCCAGATCCTGTCCCCTTTCCTTACTGTTCTCTTTTTTATGGGTTTGTTCTAGTCTATAGATTTCCTCCCTTAACACTCTACTCTTGTTATTCCTTTCTCTTTCTCTTTGCCCCTAAGGAAATATACATCCCTCTAATATAGGCCGTATGGGCCTCCCATATGGTATTCTCCACATTCTCTCCAATTTCATTAATAGCAAAGAAGAACTCCAACTCCTTTCTTATTATTTCCTCTGCTTCTTCATCTAATAATTCCTTGTTCAGTTTCCAAGAAAATGGAGGTTTCTGCAACCCGGGAATTTTAATTTTCATACACATTGGAGCATGATCTGACAGTGTTCTAATTTCTATATTTGTTGATATCACATCATCTAATACGCGATGTTCCACTAACCAATAATCGATCCTAGTGTACGTCCCATGCACAGGGGAATAGAACGAAAAGTCCTGTATCCTTGGTTGCTGTACTCTCCACACATCAATCAGTTGTAACTGATACAACCAATGCTTTATTGCTCTCAACTGTACATTCCCTATCCCCTGTTCACGGGATGTGCTATCTAGTTTCGGGTTCATACAGAAATTTAAGTCTCCAGCTATAATCACCCTCCCACTCTTAAACTCCCATAAGTTTTCTAGTGTTTCCTTCAGAAAGATCGTTGGACCTCTATTGGGACAGTATATATTAACTAAAGTATACTTTACTCCCCATAATTTTCCCTTTAGGAGGAGGAATCTTCCCTCCGGATCCCATAACCTATCTTCCAAAGTAAAGCTTACCTCCCGTCCTATACCAATAGCCACCCCCTTTGATATACTTGACATCGAATTGCCATAGTACCACAATGGGTACCTTGAGGAATATATTCTAACTTTGCTTTCATAAGATAAGTGGGTTTCCTGCAAGAAAACAATCCCTGCATCATACTGTTCAATCACATTCAGAACTTTAAACCATCTGGCTGGTATATTTAGGCCTCTAACATTATAAGTCAAACAATAAACTATAGGCATAATTTATAACCAATACACTCCTTTTTTTTTTTTTTCACCTTTAGTCGATCCCAAACTTAAGATCCCACTTAACAAGGTTCTAGGCTGCAGGTTCTTTTTTTGGACACCAACATTATACAGATCACTAGGGAGAACAGCACTTACACCACACTTACTTGCACCAAACCTGCAGATAATAATAGAAAGCTATTGCAAACTGCAGGAAAGCCAAAGGTACACTGCGTTACACACATGGTGCGGGTAAACCGCAGCGCATCAGTGTGAAAGCAGCCTTGGACCCCTTTCACACGGTCAGTCCGACCAATTGAACCCTCCATTCACCTCTAAGTAGTCGCAGACATAAACCGACTTGTATTCTACCTCCAATACGATCTGCTATAAAGTATCGTGGGCTGTGTCCGTGTCCGCTCTCCAAATGAGTGTACATGGACATGCCATCCACCGCTCCACTCATTGTGGCCCGTGACCGGTTACCAAGTCTCTTAAATGGCCCTCGCTCTTCAAAAGGTTGGGCACCCCTGGTATATACACTCCAATAAAAGAGTATAGAAACTCCCTCATAAGTCACTTGATAAATGCGGCAAAGAGCCTGATCCCCAAAAAAATGGAAGGAAACGGAAGCACCCAAAGCAAGGGAGTGGCTAGAAAAAGTAGATGAAATATATAGAATGGAAGGACTTGGAGTAGATGAGGAGAATGGAAGCAGAGTGTCTCAGAAGAAATGGGAGGGATGGAAGCTATTTAAGTTAACGAAGAAATATAGAAAGATATTTGGGTCTTGGGGGGAGGAAGGGGGGCTCCCCACCCTCTCACGCACAAAATACGGAGTGTGGGTGAGAGGGCCGGGAGGGGTATGGGTTAGGTAGGGGGAGAAAGGGGGAAAGTGAAAATTATGAAAGGTAAAAAAATTAGGAGGATGGGGCCCTTTTTCTTTCGATAGAAGAACAGCAGGAAAGAGAATTCATCAAAAATATATTGGCTACGATTTTTCTATTTTATACTTATGGCATTGTTGTTTCTCCTTTTCTTTCTTGTTTGCAATAAAAGCTTCTGGAAAATTAAAGAATTAAAAAAAAAGTAGTGCACTTACATTTAAGAAGTACCATCAAGCGCTTTCTAAAAACAGTGGCAGCAATGGAGTCCATCCAACGCGCTTCATCTCACTAGACTTTGTCTGGGGTCTAGCGAGACGTAACGTGTCAGGTGGACTCCACTGCTGCCACTGTTTTTAGAAAGCGCTTGATGGTACTTCTTATATGTAAGTGAACTACTTTTTAATAAATATTTTGCTACATTTACGGAATTACGCTATGTGGCCCTCTTTTTATTCCTCCTATCTATCGAGTATCAATTGATATTAATTACCCGCTGGCGGAGAGGCAGTGTTCACAAGTTTTGTGACAAGATCTTGATGGGCCATCCATACGCGATAAGAGCCTGACAGGTTACACTCCAGCTGCCAGTGCACATCATAAAGCCCTACTGACTCATAGAACATACATTCTTTTTGAGTCCAAATCTTCCAGTAAGCTCACATCTTCACCGGTGGTGGTGTTGTTACATGGGTGACTGTAAGAACGTGTCCTAATATTTGGTGGATTGGAAGATTATCAAGTTTTTGATCACTGTGGTGGACGTTTTTCTTCACTGATATTCATGGACTTTCATATTAGGTTTATAATAACTTTTATATAGTTTATTCGATATATGTGAGTGTTTCTAAAGCATATATCCTTTTTTCACATTTCACAATGTGTATAGCTCAAATGTGATAGCAGCATTACTTTATATATGTTTTGTTGGTTTATGTCACGATATCTATGCACGATCTGGTCATACGAATCTGGTGATTTTTTAGCACTGCACTATATGCACTTTTCCAGGAGGCTGTTTAGTGGGTCCCACCAAACTGTCAAGTGCCTCAGTCCAAAAAGCTGCTGCTATGGTGGAGTGAGCGCAGGCAGCACTGCTACTAGTATCAGGCATCGGATATCTCCTGCTTCTCTTCTTCTCCCTCCTCTAATTTTATTGCCATTTTCCTTTCCCTCTCACTTACCCCCTTTATCAAGCTATCCCTCCAGGTGGTGAGAGAATTTGTGCGGAGTGCCATCTTGTCTTTTATTCTGGGGTCACAAATTGTGGCAAACATGAACTCGGGGCAAGAGTCTATGAGCTCTTTTATGCGCCAACTAAGTTGCTCCTTTAGCCTCCTCATAAGGGCAGCAACTTCAGCAAGTATGTTGCCACCAGGCAATCATTCACTACTGGAAAGGAAGGAATATATATTGTTTGAAAGGTGTGCCAAGAGGGGAACCACTTGTGCCAGGCTAGCACTCTCTTGGCTTAAATTTTCAGTGACAGCCTGGAAAGACCTGAGGACTGTGAAAACTTGCTCAATCATGATCCAGTCCTCCTTGCCTAGTGGTCTGGCAATAACAATAAAATGTTTGCATGCCATTGTGTGAATTTCCCTCTGTTTAAGTATACACTCTAGCATATTTAAGGTGGAGTTCCACCTTGTTCCAACATTCTGTTTGAGGCAGTGCTCCACGAGGCCTGTCTTTCTCTGCTCCTGCCTGAGAAGGTGGCAATCCTACACACTACGGTGGAAGTGACCAGCAATTTTTCAGCATGACTCTAGAAGTGCTGCCAACTAGACATGTGCAGAGTAAAATATTTCGTTTCGGAATTTCGTTTTCGTCTGAAAACTTAATTTATTTAGTTACTCCCGAAATTCGTTTTTATTTATTTTGTTTTTCGTTCAAAAATTGCATTCGTCCGAAAATCCACATGAATTACGGTCGAATCTGTCTTTGAAGGCTTATGGTGTCTGTCGAATGTATAAAGAAGATTCGACGGAGCTAGTATATAGCATACTTTAGAACCCTATTAAAGTCTATGGGACTCCAACGTTCAAAATCTAAAGTGCTAATTTTAAAGGCTAATTTGCAAGTTACTGTCCTAAAAAGTGTTTGGGGACCCGGGTCCTGCCCCAGGGGAAATGTATCAATGCAAAAAAAAGTTTTAAAAACGGCCGTTTTTTCGGGAGCAGTGATTTTAATAATGATTAAAGTGAAACAATAAAAGTGTAATATTCCTTTAAATTTCGTAGGGGGGGGTTGTCTATAGTATGCCTGTGAAGGGGCGCATGTTTCCCGTGCTTAGAATTGTCCCTGCACAAAGTGTTGTCATTTATGCAGGAAAAAAAGTCCTTTAAAATCACTCGCAGCTATAATGAATTGTCAGCTCCCGTAATACAGAGAACACTCATTGAAAGTCATTGATAAATAAATAAATAAATAAATAAATTAAAAAAAAAGCGTGGGGGTCCCCCAAATTCAATTACTAGGCTCTTCAGGTCTGGTATGGATATTAAGGAGAACCCTGCCTCAAATTTAAGAAAAAATTTGACGTGGGGTTCCCCCTAAATATCCATAACCAGACCCTTCAGGTCTGGTATGGATATTAAGGGGAACCCCGCGTCAAATTAAAAAAAAAATTGACGTGGGGTTCCCCCTAAAAATCCATACCAGACCCTTTATCCGAGCACGCAACCTGGCAGGCCGCAGGAAAAGAGGGGGGGACGAGAGAGCGGCCCCCCCTCCCTCCTGAACCGTACCAGGCCACATGCCCTCAACATTGGGAGGATGCTTTGGGGGTCCGTGACCCCTCAAAGCACCTTGTCCCCATGTTGATGAGGACAAGGGCCTCATCCCCACAACCCTGGCCGGTGGTTGTGGAGGTCTGCGGGCGGGGGGCTTATCAGAATCTGGAAGCCCCCTTTAACAAGGGGACCCCCAGATCCCGCCCCCCCCCCCCCTGTTTGAAATGGTAAGGGGGTACAAAAGTACCCCTACCATTTCACAAAGAAAGTGTAAAAAATGTTTAAATAAAACAAACACACTTTTTAAAAATTCCTTTATTAAAAATAAAAAAAAAGATTCCAGCGGCGGTAATCCACTCTTGCTATCCAGCGACGGACGGTCATCTCTCCAGCGATGTCTAATGTCATCCAGCGCAGCGCAGCATCCTTCTTCTGTCTCCTCCACGGAGACACTGCAGGCATTCCGGCGGATGACGTTTCTTATATACGGAGGGCGGGGCCACCCGTCACCTGACCCCGCCCCCCTCTGACGCAAGGGGAAACCCGGGGTTCCCCGTGACGTATGGGTGACCCCGCCCCCCTCTGATGTAAAGGAAACCTGCCTGTGTTACATCAGAGGGGTGCGGGTCACCCATACGTCACAGGGAACCCCGGGTTTCCCCTTGCGTCAGAGGGGGCGGGGTCAGGTGACGGGTGGCCCCGCCCTCCGTATATAAGAAACGTCATCCGCCGGAATCCTTGCAGTGTCTCCTCCACGGAGACAGAAGGACGGAGGATTCGCTGCGCTGGATGACATGAGACATCGCTGGAGAGATGATCGTCCGTCGCTGGATAGCAAGAGTGGATTACCGCCGCTGGAATCTTTTTTTTATTTTTTTATTTTTAATAAAGGAATTTTTCAAAAGTGTGTTTGTTTTATTTAACCATTTTTTACACTTTCTTTGTGAAATGGTAGGGGTACTTTTGTACCCCCTTACCATTTCAAACAGGGGGGGGCCGGGATCTGGGGGTCCCCTTGTTAAAGGGGGCTTCCAGATTCTGATAAGCCCCCCGCCCGCAGACCTCCACAACCACCGGCCAGGGTTGTGGGGATGAGGCCCTTGTCCTCATCAACATGGGGACAAGGTGCTTTGAGGGGTCACGGACCCCCAAAGCATCCTCCCAATGTTGAGGGCATGTGGCCTGGTACGGTTCAGGAGGGAGGGGGGGCCGCTCTCTCGTCCCCCCCTCTTTTCCTGCGGCCTGCCAGGTTGCGTGCTCGGATAAAGGGTCTGGTATGGATTTTTAGGGGGAACCCCACGTCAAATTTTTTTTAAATTTGATGCGGGGTTCCCCTTAATATCCATACCAGACCTGAAGGGTCTGGTTATGGATATTTAGGGGGAACCCCACGTCAAATTTTTTCTTAAATTTGAGGCAGGGTTCCCCTTAATATCCATACCAGACCTAAAGGGCCTGGTAATTGAATTTGGGGGACCCCCACGCTTTTTTTTAAATTTATTTATTTATTTTTTTATCAATGACTTTCAATGAGTGTTCTCTGTATTACGGGAGCCGACAATTCATTATAGCTGCGAGTGATTTTAAAGGACTTTTTTTCCTGCATAAATGACACTTTGTGCAGGGACAATTCTAAGCACGGGAAACATGCGCCCCTTCACAGGCATACTATAGACAACCCCCCCCTACGAAATTTAAAGGAATATTACACTTTTATTGTTTCACTTTAATCATTATTAAAATCACTGCTCCCGAAAAAACGGCCGTTTTTAAAACTTTTTTTTGCATTGATACATGTCCCCTGGGGCAGGACCCGGGTCCCCAAACACTTTTTAGGACAGTAACTTGCAGAATCTTTTCTCTCTGTCAAATCTTTTTTCTCTGTCGAATATTTTCTCTATATAATCTTGGACTAATAGAGGTAAGGTTAAGCACATTCGACCACAGGTTCTATAGACACAGATTGTTGTCAGAGTCATGTCGAATCTCCTATTCTATATCGAACTGTTGTAACAATGAAAACGAAAATAAAGCATTTATTTATGTCGGATCTTTCGTTTTTCGGATTTTGTGCTTTCGTTATCGTTTGTCAAAACGAAAACGAAAATAGCTGAAATTCGGACGAAAATGCATTCGGACGAAAACGAATGCACATGTCTACTGCCAACCATCCACTGTTCGTGTTATCATTGACATCAAGAGCAGACCTAACGACTAGCTGCAGCACACCAACAAATCTTCCATCAAGGATAGCCTTTGTCATGTTAGCGCCACCATCACTGGCAACAAATCCCATTTTGGTATCTGTGCCTGCCTGCTCCCCTAGCCACTTCCCTGTCATTTCCTGAAGTGCATTTAGAATATTCTGTGAAGTGTACTGCTGATCCATCAACTCAGCATGGAGGAGGAAGGAGTGCAATCTAGGCTTTTGCGCTGTAGCAGCGGCCACAACACTTGAGGTATTGACCTTGAAATTGTTTGTGGTTTTGTATCTTAAAACACATTGGGCTGCAACCAATGGGCAGTCAAAGACAGGAAGGCATGCTGGCCACTTGGAGCACTCCATAAATCAGTTGTAAAGTGCACTGATTGGCCAACAGCCTTCCCCAGCAACTCCTTCACAACAGCAACACATGAACGGTACAATGAGGGCATTACAGTTCGACTAAATGAGGTGCATGAAGAGAAATGATATAGTGGTGCCACAGTGCCCATAAACTGCTTGAAGGTCTCCCCTTGCACCAAATTGAAAGAAGCACCCCCAACAGCTATGAGCTGTCCTATGAGGTACGTAAGTTTCCGGGACTGCTCTTTGGACATTCCCCGGCAATGTAATCCACCAAAATGTTTGATAGTGGGCTGTATGGATTGCTTTCTCATTTTTTCAGGACAACCTGCATCTCCAGAAGTAGTGGTGAGTGACACACTGCTGGTACTAGCTGTGGTAGATGGAGGGACCACACCTCTTTCTTCCCTCAGCACCAATGGCCTGTGGGGGGTACACATGTGTTGGTTCAGCCCAGAGTTTGTGAGCTGACCCAACAGTCTCCCTCGGCTGACTTCTCTGCCACACAGTTTACATGTAGCTGTGTGGCCATCGCCAACTGAAACAAAATGCTCCCAAATTTTGGTATGATGGTTTTTACTGCCACTGTGCGTTGAAGATTTTTTAGAGACAGTTTCTTCAGCTGCAGATGCAAGAGCAACTTTCTTACTTTCTGTTGTAGCCTGGCCTGTGCACTCTGCTGTGCTGTGTTTTTGTGACAAAACAGGAGGTGGCCTCATGTCATGGATAGTGAAGGCGGTTACTTGACTCACTGTGGTGGTGGCAGGACTAATGCTTATGGAAGGCTCAACCAGGACAGGAGTGGCAGGTGCCACTGGTGCTGTTCTTGCAGGGGAATACAACAGTGGGGAATCAAATTTAATATGGGAAGGGGAATATTCTCTGATAAATATTCGGTTCCTAGTCTAGATTTAAAGGTAAAGCATAATCTTAATCCTTCGATGTTTGCACTATCAGATATTGGTGGGACCTGCTGAATTCCCTCTTCTCCCTGATAGTTAATGGGAAATGGGACTAAAAATTCTCTCTTATCATGTCTATGACCTGCAGATGTAATATCGGTGGTGGTGGTGCCCCTGGGAGTGGTAATAATGGTGGTGGTGGTGGAACTCTAAGCGTGGGAACTTTCTTGCTTATATTGTAATATTTCACTCTTATGCTGCGTACACGCGGTCGGATTTTCCGACAACAGATGTTCGATGGGAGCTTTTTGTCAGAAATTCTGACGGTGTGTAGGCTCCATCGGACATTTTCTGTCGGTACTTCCGACAAACAAAAGTTCCACGCATGCTCTGAATCAAATAGGAGATGGAAGCGCTCGGTCTGGTAAAACTAGCATTCGTATTGGAGATAGCACATTCATCACGCTGCAAATTTTTAAATCTTTTAATGCAGCGCATTCTCTTCTTCTTTAGAATGCTAGAAGAATGAAGTTGTTTTGCTGCTGATATTCACACAAAGTTCTGAAAACATGATTTATTTATTATTTCTCGTGATCTCATGAATATTTTTATTTTTTTTCGTCAGACCTCCATAATAATTTATTTCATTTTTATATATATATATATATATATATATATATATATATATATATATATATATATATATATATATATTGTAACCTGGGGGACAGGTAGCAGGTATAAAGCTCCCTGGGATGAGCAGATTCTCAGGCACAGATACCAAGTCCAGAAATGAAGTGACCAACAGTGCTGTGTTTATTTGTGATATATACAAGTTCATATATAGGTGCTGTACAGTGCTCCAAAAGAACAAAATAAAGGGCAAAGTAGCAAAACACAAAACCTAGCCGTGTCACGGCTCTAGCTATACAGTCTGCAGGCCCTCACTACCAGGCTGAACAAGCCTACTGCTTGTCAGTCTCTACAAAGAACTGCTTAACAGGTTTTACCAACCTTACTTCTCTTCACAGACCAACTGTGTGTGAATGTCCCAGGCAGAGAGCAAAAGCTGTCTGCTCAGGTGAGCCTAAATTAGCCTGGGGAAGAGGACCAAGACCCGAACTGGATCACAGATTCCTGAATGTGTATGAGAGGAGCCTGGGAGAAGTATAAACCCCGAACAGGACTTTCCCAGGCTCTCTCTGGGACGCTCTGCTACAATATATATATATATATATATATATATATATATATATATATATATATTTTTCTAATGCTCTCCATAATATTGTTTTTCGTTTTGTGTGTCAAGTTACCACAACACCATTATTCTCCTGTATTTTTTTAACCTCAAGGAGGTTGGTTGGTGTTGGTGCCCCTTGTTAATTTGACATTGTATTTAGGAAATGTAAAAAAACTGTCCTTTTTTAAGTAAAACACATAGGCAAGTATTTTTGAATACAAAATACCCCAGGGGACATATCAACTATTTTACAGCCAAAATTGGTAGCATGAGGAGTCCATATAATAGTGAGCACAATCCGGTGCCGGACTACAAGAGATCAGGAACAGCAGCAGATGAAATATATGTCCCCAGCCTGTGGTCATACAACAGCCTGCGTCTTTTGTCAGACCACAGCTTCAGGATGTATGCCTGCATATTTATAATACATGGTGTGTTTTTTTATTTTAGGTGTTGTGAAAGAAGAATCTAATTTCACAAGTGCACACGTCCTCATCGGGGAGATCATGGTATGCAATTGGGATTTACAGATGACCAAGGAAGACATCAATGAAGTGGAAAAAAGACTCAAAACATCATTGATGTTTTAGGCAGAATCTAAAACACCCCAAAATGATTCTATTTTGTTTATATTTTGATTATTTTCACACATTTTAAATTTGTACTGTCAAAACCAAAAATGTTATTACTAAAATATGTTGGTTTATTCAAAAACCCTTTTCGAACGCACATGTGAATGTGCACAGAGTAAAAAGTTTTCTACTCAACAATGTGTGGCTTCTTCTTTCAATGCTCAACATAATTTTTTGGACTAAGTTGGTGTTTACATTGAAATGGGTTATTTACTAAAGGCAAATCCACTTTGCACTCCAAAGTGCATTTTCCATGCAGTTTCAAGTGCAATTTCATGTGCACTTTTGCTGTGCACTTGTAGTGCAAAGTGGATTTTCCTTTAGTAAATAACTCCCACAGTGCTTTATAATTTGCCACAATTAGCCCATTTTCGTGACTCACCGAAATTCATTCATGGTGCTGAAACTGATGTATATTTTTATCATTAAATCATTACGTAAATTAACAACTAAGCAAGGTGTGTGTGTGTAGCAGACCCACAACATAATAATAGTTAGCTGAATAAGAGATTGTCACCTCATGTATCAAATAAATTACGTTTGCATTATTGAAGAAAATGGCCAAAAAGAAAAGCCCATTAGAGAACCTCAGAGACAGCTAAAAGAAACACATGCAGTAAATCCAAGCAAATATTTCAGTTTAACTAAGAAAAGTATGTTTAAAATGTGTATTAAACATTTTCTGGCATATCAATTGCCCCCCTACCCGCAAAGTACCACATGTATTTTATACGGACCTCTCGGGCGCTTTGGGGGTACAAGCCAGGATGGCCAGCTTCAAGCACCATCTGTTTTTTCGTTAAGTTCAGCCTTAGGCCCAACTGAGGCAACATAGGTCATTGAATTTCTCTTTAAATAATTGTGGAGAATACAGCATGAAAGGATTATATAGTTAAGTTTATATTCCGCCATATGTATGGGTGTAAGAAATAGGTGGAACAGGCTGGCCGTTATCCCGAAAGAATTCTGGCTTTCTCCAGCCGGTAGTTAAAAACCCTCTGGTCCAGGGTGAGCGTCCTCATGCGGAACCGCCGCATCAGGTGATCACCCAGCCCAAGCACTTCATCAGCGACAAAGATGAACGGAAGTCTTTCCACGTTCTCTTCAGCAAGTGAAAATCCCAAGCCACACTTCTGGAGCCGTCTGTAAAACTCTGTCTGGGCGATGACTCCACCATAGGACATCGGGCCATTCTTCCCCATGTCCACATAGAGAAACACATATGTCGCCAACACCACCACCAATGTCGCAATACTATTAAAGCCTTATAGTTGTAATAGTATGACCCGGAGTTGGGAGGTGGGACTATATGGACGTGTTTCCCATCAATTGCCTCTCCGTAGTTGGGAAAGTCTCACCGCTGGGCAAATTGGGAAGCCACAGTCTGCCATTCCTGCGTTGAAGGAAACTGTGGAGTCAAACAAGAAAAAAAAAATAGTAATTTTGCACATAAACATTGCAACATTCCTCCCCCTCTCTGATGGCCCATTGTAAAAAATTGAGGGGGATGGGGGGTATTGTTTGGACAGGTAACCCTCTCCACTTCATTGAGAGCAGAATGCATAAATAATGTGTATTTCTTTGGCCAGCACCTCCTTACTTACCCTGTTGGCAGCCCCCGGGACGGATAAGAAGTGTCATAATACAAAAATACACACTGTACAAATTGAAGCAATTTTTTACATTCTGCAATTACCTATCAAGATAATAGGAGAACAAAACTTTAAACAGTACCATTTGAAAGTATTCTGGCAGGCCCTTTCAGTACATGCTTTGGTGAATTCATCCATAAATCTGACCCCAAAAGAGGTAGGTATAGTGTGTATGGGTTTGGAAAAGTCAGCAGATAGAGGATTGGTATTGGTTGACTTAGCGGTTGTGGGGGAGGGAGGGTTACAAATGATTTTGGGACCCCAAAAAAACCCCACAAATAACATTTGTATGCATTTTAGGGGGTGTTTAGAGGAAAGCACTACAATGGAACTGACTAGGCTAGGTGTGTATGGGCCTAGGATAGCATGCTGGGAAGGTTAGTGAAGGCAAATATGCATGAAGGACAAAAAGGAAGTTTAAAAAATTCAAACATGCATGAGGACAAAGGAGACATTCACAGCATATTGCAATCATGGTAATTAGGGAATGATAAAATAAATACAATACATAAGCAAACATTAAATACATAGAATGTGATGTTAAAGGATAAAACTTACCCCAATATAGTCCTTCTGCAGGACCTGAATGATGGCAGAACAGAGCCTGGGGGGGGGGGGGGGGGGAAGAGATGCCTGTCGAGAACTTGATGTTGTGCAGACTTCTCCCTGTCACCAAGTACCACAACGTGGCGACTAGCCACTGCTGGGGAGTGATGGCTTGCCGCATGCAGGTGTCCTAATTGGTAATATAAGGGGACAGCAAAGCCAACAAATGATGAAAAACAGGGTCCATCATCCGGAGGCAATTCCTGAAATCATCAGGATTATTTTCACGTATCTCCCACAACAAAGGCATATGAGAGAATTGGTCACGCTGGAGTAACAAATTCTTGGTCCATGAACTCCTCCCCTCCCCTCCCTGTTCATGGACTGGGCTTGGGTTAAAGTAAGAACCCCAACACTAAGCCCCTGCACAGCAAGAACTCTACGATGAGTATGTACCTGCAACATGGCTTGAAAACGGTTGACTGGTCAGAATGAACTAACAGAACGCACTAAAAATCAGAAAGGACCTGAGAAGAACGATCTGAAAATCAGAAATGAGCAGACAAGAATGCACTGCAATTCAAATATGTACTATAATAATACGCACTGAAAAACAAATGCGAACTGACTACACACACTGAAAAACAGATACGAACTCACAAGCACAAACAGAAGAGCAGTAATGACCGGAAAAGCACGAGGCTGAAAAGCACGAAACGTCTCTCACCAAACTTCTACTAACATGAGATTAGCAGGAGGAGCCCAAAGGGTGGCGCACTGGCTATTAAACTTCCCCTTTATAGTGCCATCATAGGTGTTGTACGTAACCACGTTCTTGACGTTCGGAATTTCTGACAAGATTTGTGTGACCATGTGTATGCAAGACAAGTTTGAGTCAACATTCATCGGAAAAAAAAACATGGATATTGTTGTCGGAATGTGCGATCGTGTTTATGCAGCATTAGGCTGCTTAAATATATGTTCGTTATTAAAAGCCTGTGTTGGTACTGCTAGGTCTTTCCTGTAAAACATACTTGGTGTCACCACATTTCTAGAACTGCCCATAGTGGAGGTGGTGGTGACAAAAGTGGCACTAGTAGTAATTGTGCAGGTTGTTCTGGAGGGAAGGTCCTGAAAAAGGCGATAACATGCAATAGATGCCAACTGCTTCCTGGTCAGAGCAGGACCTCTCAGCCCTGCTAGTTAAGGATTTTGAAGCATCAACAGTTTCCCTCCCTGTCCTTTTGGAGGGTGGCCTTAGCTTAGCACTACTACTAGTCAAAGTTGGCCTCTTGCAGCTACTAGATCTGCCTGAAGGCATTGGCTGCCCTGCTGCTTCATTTGCCTCCCCTTTGGAAAACCGCTCTTGTGAGACCTAGCACAACTAGAACATTGTGTAATACTGGTGGTAGAAGTATGAGAAATGTCTGTGCCTGGCAATACAGATGTTGACATACGTGATAGAGACAATGGTGGTACACACTCACAGGTGGTGGTGGTTGCTATGTCACTGCTGCTTTTTTTTTTGCTCTTCCAGCATTGGAATTCCTGCATCAAAAATGTCTTTTATGTTTTTATTATGTTGCTTTTATTTAATATTAATATTTATGTTTATATAGTTGCTTTTCTTGGTTCTCGGTTGACGCATATTTCCCCTGATGAAGCCTAGGCAAAACATGTTGGCTGAGTGTTTGATTACTTTCTCCAAAAAAAAAATATCCACTTTTTGTACAATAATGTTTTGTAAAAAAAATCTATTTACTGTATTTGAGTCTTGCATCGTTATGATATTACTCTATTAAGCATCGTTATAGTCCCTTTCTCTTTCTCCCTTTCTTCCAAATTATTACATTTTTGGGATGAGGTGCATTTAATTCCGGTGTCTATCCTCAGTCAGACAAAAAAAAAATAAAGATTCCTAATAAATTCTTATTTTTTTCACATACTTCCCTCAGCATGGTCACTTCCAGTGCATGATATACAAGGAGCTTCCTCATTTCTGTCAAGGTTATTGCAGTTATGGAGAGACAAGAAGAGAAGTTGAATATCTTGGATCTGTTCAAGGCTATAGTAAGTATGAACTGATCTGAGAGCTGTATGTGTGCACCAATTGTTTATGCACACATAGAAGAGGTAATTGTTCAATTGACTAATCTGTAAAAATTAGGGGAAGGTGTAAATCACTTTGCAAAAATCTCCTTGCTGCATGATCATGTTAGGTGTTTCTCATTTTCATGCTGTTCTGAAAGAAGAACAAGACACAGGGACCACGCTACCCCACAGATTTCTTCATGTTGCCGGCAAACCTTTTTCCACCTCCACCTCCCTCACAAGCAGAAGAGGCACAGGACCATATGGAGGAATCCCCATGTGACAGAACCCCTTGGGCACCCCAACTAGGTGCTTCCGTCCACCAAACAGTGCCTCCTGCCCTCCAAACCGTTTCAACCGGGCTGAGAACTAATGTCAGACCTTTTTACCCCAAACATCATACATGGACAAGATGTGAGGTAAAAACCAAAGGAATGACTTTATTGAAACTCGGACACATACTTTATACCTGTGATGGAACCGCTTGGGTACTCATCGCTTAGGTGCTTCCATCCGCCAAACAGCGCCTCCTGCCCTCCAAACTGTTCCGAGCAGATCAAGAGCTAATACCAGCCCTTTTTACCTCAAACATCATACACAGACAAGATGTGAGGTAAAAACCAAAGGGAATACTATATATTGAAACTAAGACACATACCATACTTTACACCCCACAGGGTAATATCTTATCAAATTACCCCAACAATACAAACTGTACACAGGAATATAATTACAATAGCTAAACAACAACCAGATAGAGCAGAGGAGGAAAGTGAGGGGAGGCATAACACTAATGAGGCAGGATGTCCTCAAGAGGCAGCCATCATGAAACTGTAGGAAGCAGCCACCTTATTACATTAGATTGTAGAGCTGTTATCTCCTGGCTCACTTCCCACAGCTTAGCTGTGTGGCCTTTTTTTCGCACATGTGCAGCCAATTGCACTGTTGCAATATGCAACCTCTGCTGCAAGCAGATCAAGGGTGGCAAAACACCAGCCATTTGGGTACCACATGCTTGCAAAGGCAATTAACCTCCCATTGGCAAGAGCACCTGAAAGCCACACAAAAGGGACACAAGTCTTCTCCTGTGCCAGCAGCACACCACCAGCTGTAGAGTATAGCAGGCAAATTTTTCTGCCACAGCGGAAAATATATTCCCTGCCACCCACATGCCCAACGTCTAAATTCCAGCTTTACCAAATTGTTGGCTTTACAACTCCTGCCTTTCCATCTTGTGGATTCTACCCTCTTCCGTGAATTTTCAAAATGTGCTGTACCACAATTTCAGGTTCCCAGTCTATTTCTTTCCAGGTAAGGTCATTCCAACTCTGTACAATCACATGGAAGGCAATGTTTTGGCATTGTTGGGCAAGACATTCAGCAGCAGGGTCCACATTACTGCTGAAACGTGATCCAGCAAGCATGGTCAGGGAAGATATATTTCATTCACAGCACACTGGCTAACTGCTTGCAACTAGCAAGGATGCAGTACAGAGCTCAGTGCTGGAGATTGTTCTGCCACCACGTCTCCATACAGCTGGTGATGATGATGCAAGATCGGTCAGCTCTACCCCTCATCCTCCATGCCCTCTTTTGCTGAATTGCCCTATGAACCACCAATGAACCATTCAACAAGTTAGGCTAAAAGATGATCATGTCATGCAGTCCTTAAACTGGTCTGTCTAGGGGACAGGAGCCACACCGGAGCAGAGATTCTTTCAGTTCTGCAGAGACAGGCCCAAAGGTGGTTCAGCCCATGGCAGCTTGGGCCAGAAATAGTGGTGTGTGTGATAGTGGCATTAACCTTCTGTCGGATTTTTGACAGGGAAAGTTGACACATGTACCATGCCTGGCACATGTCCTCAATTTGGTTGTGCAGCGTTTCTTAAACAGGTACCCAGGGTTGCAAGATCTTCTAAGGCAGGTCAGAAGAGTCTGTAGCCATTTCAGGTGGTCATACACAGGCAGTGTTTGGTTGCCAGACATTCAGTGGGAATTCCAGCTGCCCTTAAATTGCCTGATTTGTGACATGCCCACCAGGTGGAACACTACTTTGCAATGCGGCAGCGGCTGCACATGCAGCAGAGGGCTATCATCGAGTATCTGTGTAAGTATGGCACAAGGACAGGTTCAGGGAAGCTCTGCTTTTCTTCCCCACACCAATGGCTGCTGATAAAGGATGCATGCTCTGTACTATCACCATTTGAGGAAGCGACAAGGATGGTGAGCCATGTCAATGCATGCATCAGTAACACAATCCCTGTTGTGTTTCTGCTGGAGCATACTCTATGTGGCATTATTGTCATTTTTATGGCCAATAACTTACATATAAGCCTTCAAAATGACAACTTTTCCGAACTTTTGCGCTGTTTGAGAGTTCTGGCTTGAACCAAAGGGAGGTGTTTTGGCAATCCCTCCCACCACTTTATGACCTGCTAAAGTTATTAGGAGGACTTTCCCTCTATAAAGTCTTTCCTTATTTGCATAGGTCCTGACCAATCCACAAAAAAACTGTCTCTCACACGCGTCTCTTTTTCCATGAGCCTCAACATCTACTTTCTCTTACTTAGGAATACAAATAACTCCTTGCAGGAGTGTCTGGCTACACCTCAGCCCACCCCACTCCTTCATCAGCACGGTCAACAATACGGTCGAAATCTGGCAATCATCTTGTCAACACGCAAATGGACTGTCATTACAAGTTTTGGAGTGTTTCCCTCTCTCCTCAGATCTGTGCACCTCAACCTGGTCCACAGCTGGAGTTACACACATTGGGGATATGTTCAACAATGGAGACCTGCGCAATTTTCAAGTGCTCCATATGAAATACCAGATTCCTGTGATGGACCTCCATCCGCCACAGGATTATCTCCGCCGTTAATGCTTCCTTTGTTCAGAACCAGCACTATCCAAGACCCCTTAGCTCACCCAGTCACTAGCTGTAACTCAGTGTAGGGTGGAAAACATCAAGCTGTTTATTTAAAACACTTGTGCATATAGATATACAGCTCAGGGACAATCCCCCTCCCCTCCCTTGGATTCAGGGTGGGGTAAACTATCCAATCAGCAATAAGGAACACAGAGGAATTGAAACATTTGAAGAATAGTGCATCTTATCAGCAGGGAGGCTGTTGGAGGCATCCCCCCTCTCATCCCTGCCCCGGTCTTCCTGCAAGATACACATAATGCAAACAATACAAAGGAACTGGGTGTGGTAAAAAAATGGTGGCCCATAATAGTTCCACAGGCCTGGCTGGGAGAATTGTGACTGTCTGGTAACTTAGAGACATGGGAAAGCAATTACATTTAAATCTGGGTAACAAAGTGCTGTAAACGGTGTTATTTCCAATGTCAGTGTCACAGGGAATGACCAGGGTACATCAGGCATATATACCCAGAAATAGTCTCATACAAGCACATAACTCCCACCCCACCTCAAACTATCTAGCAATGGTCTTATAAATACTCTTACAAGAGTCTAGCAGTCTTAAAGGTGAAGGATATTGCTTACAAACATTAATGTCTTAAGTGAAAAGATCCCCTTCACTTCAGCACAAACCACACACACAGAATACAGGACAACAATGTCAAAAGGAAATGCTGAGTCAGGTGTGGTTGTATGATGTGTTAGGTTAGGCAGACTCAACTGGAGTTCTCAGACACTGTAACTTACACATAGGAGGGGCCATGGGAACCACAAGCTCCGAGTGCACTCCAAGGTAAGCTGGGTTCCACTTGCTGACATTATATGTTTTCACAAAAAAAAACTTCCTGATAAGGGAATCTCCTATGTCTACAAAGCACAAAATTTCACACAAAATCATACTAAACTACCCTCTATAGAAAAGTGAGAACAAATCCTAAACTTCTCAGCAGATGTATCAGCATAGCACTGAGCAGCAAATGCCCCACTCAAGTTCTCCAGATGCCTCACCCACTGAGCAAGTGCATAGAAACTCCACCACTGATACCAAACACCGACAAAACTCGCCTGCTTCTCCCCAACACACTGCGACCTGCTGAAGAAGGTGCATGTAGTACAGGTCTATATTCATAATTGATTTACAAAGAACTTGGTATTAGTAGTTATTAACTATGATAGTTTTAAGGTGATTATTTCTCTGTATACTCTATGCCATCCCTGCATTCATTGATCTTTCTGAGCTCACAGATGGTCACATTGTCTCAGGACCAACCTGCTGCATCCACAACCGGTATGCTCCACTTCTTACTAAAGTTTTCCTCCATTTCCTCTTTTGGCCCTGGCCCAGATCCTTGGTGCCGTCGAAACTGCCTAGGGCCTGAAAAACCTGAGGAATTAGCGAGTGGCACCTTAAAAAAAGAGATGTGTAGCTACCTTTTTCACAGGAGGAAGGGAACTCTTTCCTCCAGATATCTTTTGGATGAACCAGCTAACATCCTTTTACAAGAGAGCTCTGCTGACCAGCTTTTTAGCTGTAAAATTCTTCACATGTGCACAGACAAAAGAGCCATGCGGGAGATCTGCTGCATCTATAGCAAAGCAAAGAGACTGAGGCAGATCTGCTCTATCCTGAACATAATCCTCTGGTCTATTGGGCCGTCTAGCCTGATCCTTCAAGGCTTGAAAGACCCCAATTGCTGCTACTGTGGGCTAATAGAGAAAACTGCCAGGGCAAAGGATGCCAGCTTCTTATCTGCAGGATCCTTAAAGACCTGTGTACTATCCACTGGACAAGTTAAGGTCTCCCTCAGGGATGAAACCTGCTGCATCCATAACTGGTATGCTCCACTTCTTCTTACTAAAGTTTTCCTCCATAGGATATAACAGAGAAAATCTCCTTGGAGACACAAATATCCTGTCTGGGTTCTCCCAGTCGGGATATACCACCTGCTTCAAGAGTGGGTGAAAAGGAAATACCTGTGTACCCTGCTGTGGTTTCAAGGAACCCAGGGAGGAACAAGGTGTTTCAGGGACCTCTACTGGAGGTAAACTAAAAACTGTATGGACCATCTCTACAGAGAATGGATGAGAAGCTTTTGTGATTGAGAGGCTGATATAATCTGAGCCTCTTCAGGCTCTAAATCACTTGAGGGACATTCCTCTGCTTGGATATCAACTGCCTGACCGGCCATTACCTCTTCCAGCTCATCAACCCAGTCTTGCTCCAATATAGGGGAAGGGGACCTGTCATGCTTCCTGACATTTTGTGTGACAGAAGTGATCATTCCAGCAATTTTGCCCTCTAAACCAACCAAAGCTGATGCTAGGTCCTCTTTAGTAATGAACTCTGAGGTAGTAGTAATGGTAGTAGCCACAATTAGGGATGAGCCAAACACCCCCCTGTTCGGTTTGCACCAGAACCTGCGAACGGACCGAAAGTTCGCACAAACTTTAGAACCCTGTTAAAGTCTATGGGACTCGAACGTTCGAAATCAAAAGTGCTAATTTTAAAGGCTAATATGCAAGTTATTGTCCTAAAAAAGGTATGGGGATCCAGGTCCTGCCCCAGGGGACATGTATCAATGAAAAAAAAAAGTTTTAAAAACTGACGTTTTTTCGGGAGTAGTGATTTTAATGAAAAAGTAATTTAAAACTGCTCGTAGCTTTAATGTAATGTCTGGTCCCGGCAACATGGATGAAAATCATTGAGAAAATGGCATGGGCACCCCCAAAATGGCATTACCCCCTTTGGGTTTTGTATGGATATTAAGGGCAACCCCGCACCCAAATTAAAACCCAGGCCCTATATACTCTGTAGGTTTGTTGTTAAGTAGAATCTGTTTGTAATTTTGAACTGGTACATTTTTAAAGTGTAGTGCCAGCCAAAAAATCTATTTTTAAGCATTTTGGAAAACATAAGGGAGGGTTATCACCCCTGTAACATTTGTTTTGCTGTCTGTGCTCCTCTTCAGAAGATTTCACCTCACTTTCTGTCCCAATGACAAATGTTTTTTGAAACAAGGATTGGTGATAAAGCATCAGTGGAGAGGAGGCACGTTTTTCCCATATTAACTCTTACAGGAGAGAATTTCCCTTCCTAGGGGTAGATTTCATCTCACTTCCTGTTGTCTCCTTCCATTTGCAAGTAGGAGTCGTTTGTAAGTTGGATGTTTGAAAGTAGAGGCCTGCCCCTATATACTCTGCAGAAATATGGGCCTTAGATGTTGGTGTTGCCACAACAATGTAAGACCTCACAGTTACTCTTGGTGGGCGCTGGAACAGGCCCTGCTGTGAACTATTATATCAAGAATTGTAATTACATGTCCCTGTTAAACAGGGGCAGAAAAATTGGGCCTTAGGCACTGGTGCCACAACACTGTAACCCCTCACAGATACTCTAGTTGGAGCACAGGAATGAGCCCTGCTGCAAAGTATTGCATCAAAAGTTTTAATTACACTCCCCTGCTCAACAGTGGCAGAAAAATTGGGCACTGGTGCTCGTCCCACAACACTGCAAACCCTCACAAATACTCTAGTTGGAGTGCAGGAATGAGCCCTGCTGAAAAGTATTGCATCAAAAATTGTAATTACACGCCCCTGTTAAACAGGGGCTGAAAAATTGGGCCTTAGATGCTGGTGCCACAACACTGCAACCCCTCACAGATACTGTAGTTGAATGCAGCAACGAACCCTCCTGCAAAACATTGCATCAAAAATTGTAATTACACACCCCTGTTAAACAGAACCAAAAATGTTCTTACAAGCTATCAAACAGGGGCAGAAAAATTGGGCATTAGGCACTAGGGATGAGCTTCATGTTTGAGTTGAACCCATGTTCAACTCGAAAATCATCTGTTTGCCCATAATTCACTGCGGCATCACAGTGTATTGCTGGCTGCTGATTGCCCAAGCATGCACTATGACCCGCATGCTTTGGCCAAGTGCACAAAAAACGGAGAGCCATGATTGGCCAAAGCCATGGTGGCTTTGGCCAATTATGCCTCAGGTGATTTAGTACATGCCCCAAACTATATAAGGCCACCTGTGTGGCGGCATTGTGTAGGGTGTTGCGGTGGAAGAGAGCTAGACAGAGACACAGTGTCATTTGATTTAAGTTAGGTAGAATAGGCAGGCGAGTCAGTAAGCTTCAGTTACAGTGTGTAGAGGATGTATATGCATCCCAGGTGTGTTGCATATATATTTATACACTGTATTCAGTTTAGCTAGATCCGTTACTGTTGTGTTAATATACTGACAGGCAGGGAGCTGCACTATTTTCACTTAGTGTACTGTGTTCTTTGCACAGTGTGCACCTAAAGCTTTACCTGAGTACAATTGCCGGCGATCTCATACAAATACAAGCAGGGAGCTGCAGTATTTCGTTTTAGTGTCCTTTGAACGTTGTGCACCTAAAGCTTTACCTGAATACAATTGCCAGCGTTCTCATACAAATACAGGCAGGGAGCTGCAGTATTTTGTTTTAGTGTCCTTTGCACAGTGTGCACCTAAACCTTTACCTGAATACAATTGCCGGTGTTCTCATAAAAATACAGGCAGGAAACTGCAGTATTTTGTTCTGACAGTCAGGTTCCCCCAGCTGCAGCATACTGCCAGGTTTGCTCCAGTGATGAGGAGGAGGGGATGACAAGGTCACTGACTCCACGTGGGTGCCTGATAGGAGAGAGGAGGAGGAGGCACATCTCCAACGAGGCTGGATGCCCTCCACGGGCCAGCTTAAGGGGCAGCACATCGACTGCTTCACACCGTAGAACTTCGCATTTGCAGGGCGCTGCTGTCTCTGCACGTTATTCCAAAAGTTCTTTGGTGTGGGCCTTTTTTGAGACGCGTGCATCAGAACGCACCTCTGCTATTTGCAACATATGTCTCAAGCATATCTCGTGTGGCCAAAACATCAGCCGCTTGGGCACCACATGCTTGACCAGACATATGTCGACATTCCATGCAGTTCGTTGGCAAGAGTACCTAAAAGACCCACACCAAAGAACAATGCAGACCTCTCATTGCTCCTCATCAGCTGGGATCTCCAACCCCACTATACCTTCAGTCCTGAAGGTGTAGAATTAGGTGTGTCACAGCCAAGTAGTCATAAACTAAATGTGACCAGAACTGTGTGACTGCGACAGAGTGAGCCAGACATAAATAGATGAAAGTATGTTTATTAAAGTAAATACATATAAATGTGAACACACCATCAATACAAACTGAATGAACAAACCAAACAACCAAACAGTGATAATAAACTAAACAGCATATGTAGCAAAAGGGAGTACCAGAATTGTAGTCAAGCCAGGCCAGGGTCATAAACAGGAGATCAGTAGTTGGGGGGCCAGGAGTAAACAGACAGGGAACAAAGTGGAGGATTAGGCTGCAGGGCAAGGATCCAGGGATACAGGAGCAGATACAAACAGGTCCAGGATACAGGAATCGGGATTCAGGATCAAGATCAGGCTAACAGATAAACAGGCTGCAGGTCAGGGCACAAGGACAATACCAGGGCAAGGTGTGTGTGCACTTGCCGGGTATTTATACTATGGCTGCTATCAAAGTCATGTGAGGCTTGTTTGCAGAAGGTAATACCTGCTCCACACTGCCAGGATCCCTGCATTGGTGGTCGCCAGTACTGCGGCCCAAAGATTACATAATTCCAGCAGGGAAAAGCTCTTCAGACAGCTCCAAACTGCCAGGAGACACCTGCTGGTGGATCTCAGTACTGCACGCCAAATGATCGATATTACCAGCAGAGGGAACCTTTCCTGACACAAGTACTTGCGGGCAATCTGCTATCGGTACACCAAAGTCAGATTGTACCAGACAAATGTCCCTGCCCCAGCTGTTGCACCGCCAAAAGAAGTTCACTCCCAGCCATCCACATGCCCAGCGGTTGAATGCTAGCTTGGCTAAATTGCTAGCACTTCAACTGCTGCCTTTTCAGTTGATAGACTCTGCCCCCTTCTGTGAGTTTGTGGAATGTGTGGTTCCTCAGTGGCAGGTTCCCAAAAGCCACTTTTTTTGCATGGAAGGCGATTCCGGCTCTCTACCGGCATGTGGAAGGCAATATCTTGGTCTCGCTGGACAGGACGGTCAGTGGTAATGTGCATATTATCGCGGACTCATGGTCCAGCAGGCATGGACAGGGACGTTACCTATCTTTCACGGCGCATTGGGTGACTCTGTTGGCAGCTGGGAAGGATGCAGGGCAAGGTGCAGTAGTGTGGGAGGTTGTTCCACCTCCATGTCTCCAAAATGCCTCTCCACTTCTTCCTCCATGGCCTCTTCCTGTGCTTTGTCCTCGGAACCAGCGGTGCACTGTAGGCGTTCAAGGGGCTAAGGATACAGGCAAAAAGATGCCATGCACTTGTGTGCTTGGGGGACAGGAGCCGCACTGGGGCAGAGATTCTGTCAGCTCTGCAGGGGCAGGCTGAGGGGTGATTGACGCCACGCCAGCTTAAGCCAGGAATGGTGATTTGTGGCAATGGCACCAACTTCCTCTCCGCCCTCCGATAGGGACAACAGACCCATGTGCTCTGTTTGGCTCACGTCCTTAACTTGCTGGTGCAGCAGTTATTGGGCAGGTACCCGGGCTTACAGGATGTCCTGAGGCAGGCCAGGAAAGCCTGTGTGCATTTCTGCCGATCATATAATGCCAGTGCTCAGCTGGCTGACCTCCAAAAGGAATTTAACCTGCCTAAGAACCGCCTAATCTGTGACATGCCCACCAGGTGGAACTCAACGTTGGCCATGCTGCAGCGGCTACACATGCAGCAGAGGGCCATCAATGAGTACCTGTGTGACTATGGCACCAGGACAGGGTCAGGGGAGCTATTTTTTCCAACGCCAGTGGGCCATGATCAGGGAGGCATGCACTGTCCTGTCACCATTTGAGGAGGCCACAAGGATGGTTAGCAGTGACAGTGCATGCATCAGTGACACTGTCCCTCTTGTCCACCTGTTGGAGCACACACTGCTTGGAATAATGGACAGGGCACTTGAGGCAGAACAGAGGCAGGAAGAGGAGGACTTCCTTACCTCTCAAGGCCCCCTTTATCCACACAGTGTTCCTGCTGGCCTGCCAATCACACAGGAAGAGGATGAGGAGGACGAGGATTGTGTCAACATGGAGGTAGAGCCTAGCACTCGGCATCAGCAGCAGACTTTAAGGGATCATTTATAGTCCCAAGAAACCCATGTACTTGGACGTGGCTGGGAGGAGGTGGCTGTGGATCATGTCAACCTTAGTGACCTAGAGGACTCCGGACCGAATGTTTCAGCTAACCTACGCTGCATGGCCTCCCTGACCCTGCAAAGCCTACAGAAGGATCCTCATATTCGTCGGATCAAGGAGAGGGATCATTACTGGCTGGCAACCCTCCTTGATCCATGTTACAAGGGTAAGGACCTTATCTTGCCATCGCAGAGGGAGCAGAGGCCTTGCACAAAGGTCTGTGCAACGCGTTCCCAGAGCCTGCGAGGTTACACATTCCTGGTCCTGGACAATGTGTTGCTGAGGCTTCGGTCAGTCACAGAAGGAGCGGTGGTGAAGGTGGCCATCTGACTGAAGCGTTCAGGCAATTTTTTAGTCCGCAGCCCCAAGGTATGATCGGTTCCAGCAACCATCGCCAGCGGCTGATTTACATGATGCAGGAATACCTAGGGGCAAGATCAGACTTGGACACCTTTCCCACTGAAAATCCTCTGGGTTACTGGGTCTTGAGGATGGATGGCCAGAGCTTGCACAGTAGGCAATTGAGCTACTGGCCTGTCCTGCATCCAGTGTTCTTTTGGAATGCACATTCAGTGCTGCTGGAGGCTTTGTAACTGATCATAGGGTGCGCCTGTCCACCGACTTGGTTGATCCACTGACCTTCATAAAAATGAATCAATCTTGGATCACCACCAGCTACCAAGCACCTGATGCTGATGTAACCAAATTTTTTTTTTTAAATGTCAAATGCAGTGGCGGCCCGTCCATAGGGGGCGCAAAAAAATGGTCCCTTTAAGAAAAAAAAAAGTTCCTGTAAGTGCACTGTGTTCGGGCGGGCGCCAGTCACAGTGCACTATGGAAGCGTCATGGCAATGCAATCCCGTGATTGCAGGCATAACGCTTCATTTACAGTGTTTTTTGATGCCCTGTGGCGCTGTGCAGAGCGCCTCTACATGCTCATTGGGTTGTTCTCCTGCATGTCCTTATGTGTGGGCGGTACCATGGACAGGCGGTGTGTCACTTTCGGTTTTGGCTCTGTGTGGGTGGAGAAGCCCAGGTAATGTCTTACTAACAGCCTGTAATTGTCTGTCCAGTGTCCATTTCACACACATACAGCAGCACATTGTGCTGTATGTAGTCTGTGATCGGAGGGTGGAGGGAGCCGTGCTGTGCTTCACCTCTGCCCTGGAATCCACCTCTGCTCTGGAATCCACTTCTGCTCCAGCCCTTAACCCGACAATGTGCTGGAGCTTTCATTACATATCTCCTGTATGTGTATACCACAAGGGCTCCCAGCACTGCGTCCTCCTACAGTCATCCTCCACAGGTCAGTGTTCTCTCATCTATCTATCTATCTATCTATCTATCTATCTATCTATCCTATCTATTTGTATATCTGTATCTATCTATCTATCTATCTATCTATCTATCTATCTATCTATATCTATCTATATCTATCTGTCTGTCTGTCTATCTATATCTGCATCTATCGGTATCTATCTGTCTGTCTCTATCTATCTCTATTTGTATCTATCTATCTGTCTCTATCTATCTGTATCTATCTATCTATCGGTATCTATCTATCGATCTATCTATCTATCTATCTATCTATCTATCTATCTATCTATCTATCTATCTATCTATCTATCTATCTATCTATCTATCTATATATCTATATATCTGTCTCTATCTATCTATATCTATCTGTATCTATCTGTATCTATCTGTTTATATATCTATCTCTATCTATCTACCCCCATCAAATCATTCTCAGCAGCTATTACCTTTTGTACCACACCCCCTCCATTTAGAATGTAAGCTCTATAAGCAGGGCCCTCCTGTACCTTTTGTATTGTACTGTAATTGTGTTGTCTCCCCTATACATTGTAAAGCGCTGCGTAAACTGTTGGTGCTATATAAATCAATAATAATAATTATCTATCTATCTATCTATCTATCTATCTATCTATCTATCTATCTATCTATCTATCTATCTATCTATCTATCTATCTGTATCTATCTATCTATCTGTATATCTATCTATCTATCTATCTATCTATCTATCTATCTATCTATCTATCTATCTATCTATCTGTATCTATCTATCTATCTGTATCTCTGTCTCTATGTATGTATCTATCTATCTATCTATCTATCTATCTATCTATCTATCTATCTATCTATCTATCTCTATCTCTATCTGTATCTATATATCTGTCTCTATCTATCTATCTGTATCTATCTATATCTATCTATCTGTATCTATCTATATATCTATCTATCTGTATCTATCTATCGGTATATGTATCTATATATCTATCTGTATCTATCTATCTATCTGTATTTATCTATCTGTATCTATCTATCTATCTGTATGTATGTATCTATCTATCTATCTATCTATCTATCTATCTATCTATCTCTATCTCTATCTGTATCTATATATCTGTCTCTATCTATCTATCTGTATCTATCTATATCTATCTATCTGTATCTATCTATATATCTATCTATCTGTATCTATCTATCGGTATATGTATCTATATATCTATCTGTATCTATATATCTGTATATATCTATCTATCTGTATCTATCTATCTATTTAACTGCATATCTATCTGTCTGTATGTCTAGCTATCTGTATATCTGTCTATTTGTCTATTCTATCCAATCTATCCCTCTATCTTTGTGTCTATAGGCCCCATCATGGCGAGTGACGTGGGGGGGGGGGGGTTTGTTTGCGCCCCCCTAAAAAAATGAAGAATCAGCCGCAACTGGTCAAATGCCTTCAAGACTGCCTATGCTGATGCTGAGTGACTATCCTCTTCCTCCTCAATGAGCCTGCTGATAGTTTGTAAGAACATTGTTGGTTCTGTTTAACAGGGGCGTATAATTACAAAATTTGATTCAATATTTTGCAGGAGGGTTCCTTGCTGTGCTCAACTACAATATCTGTGAGTGGTTGCAGTGTTGTGGCAACAGCACCAGTGCCTAAGGCCCAATTTTTCAGCCCCTGTTTAACAGGGGCATGTAATTACAATTTTTGATACAATACTTTGCAGCAGGGCTCTATCCTGCACTCCAACTAGAGTTTCTGTGAGGTGTTGCAGTGTTGTGGCACCAGTACAATAACTGCTATTAAAGCGGGAGTCCACCGGGACTCCGCGTTTTTTTTTTTTTTTAAAAAGCCAGCAGCTACAAATACTGCAGCTGCTGACTTTTAAATAGTGACACTTACCTGTCCAGCGCGCCCGCGATGTCGGCACCCGAAGCCGATCGCTCGCTCGTCTGGCGGGTCCTGCCGCCGCCATCTTGGGTATGGGAATCAGGAAATGGAGCCTTTCGGCTTCATTTCCCGGTTCCCTACTGCGCATGCGTGAGCAGCGCAGCGCAATCCGGACGGTCCCCGCTGCCTCTGGGAGCTGTGTGTTTCCCAGCAGGCAGCGGGGCACTTGCTGAAGGGGGCGGGCGCTTGCGGAAAGGGGCGTAACGTACGCCCCTTTCCGCAGAGAGCTAGCCCGGAAGTGGGTGCAGTTACCTGGATTATCCAGGTAACTGCACCCCCCTCCCCCCTGAAAGGTGCCGATTGTGGCGCCGGAGGGGGGGGGGATTCCGATGAGCGGAGGTCCATTTTAGGGTGGACCTCCGCTTTAATCCTAGCTATACAGTACAATGTTGACAAAAGGGAAATGCCTGTGTCACCAACCTGACCAGCCAACCACTCTGGTCTGTCCCTCCACCGCCAGACAGCAGCTTCTCTTACAGGGCTTAAAATATATCTGACGCCGTTAGCCATGCCCCCCGCGTGGAATACGGCCACCCTGTGCAGAATGCTGCCCCCTCTTCCTTTTTCAAAAAGGAGCTGAGTTTTCCCGCGAGAGCATCCAGCATCATGGCGGGAGGGTAAATCCTCAGCTCCAGCGAGCGGCCAAGATCTGCCCAAAAACATACATTTTCTTCTTTTCTTTTTTCCCAAAAGAATAAGGCGGCTGGCATCAATAAGGAAAAAGAACGCCAATCTGTGGGCCCAGGAAGTGATCAGACCCCCCTTTATCTTATCTGAGGGTCTGAGCTGGCTTAGAAGGAGAGGAGAGTGAAAGCTTTTGCTGTTTCCAGTGTCAGAATGGTGAGTGCTCAATACAGCCTCCAGTGGTGACACATAGACATAACATGACAACACAATATATAGAAGGAGAGATTCCTGAGAAAATCTCCCCTACCTCATCCTCGCAGCAGGGTTTTATCAGAGATAAAAAAAACAATCTTCACTCCCTTCATGGTAGGCTCCGAGACCTTAAAGGAAACCTTTAGGAACTGGGGAACACTCAGGTTGACCCACAATCCTGGACTTGAGACAGGACACTGCCAGTAAACTTTTATTGGCCTTACTACCAAAAAGTACTGGACCCCAGGGCCCAGCTCTCAAGGCATTTGCAAGCAAAACCTTGTGTTTTCGGATTACGAGGCCCGGTTACCATTAATTTAGTCCATTACGGAGACATCAGAAAGGATCCGGTCAGGATGGCTGGCTCTCATCAAGGATTACTGCCCGTGGAGCTCAGTACAACACATCCTTAGTCGTGCCCAACACCTTAGACACAGGCGAAAAAACTCAGGACTCCCATTAGTGGAAGGGGTTATATGGGGGAAGTTCACGCCTTAAGGGGCGTGCCAGTGTCCAGCACCTGATACGCCTATATAACCCATATATGATGTAAGAAAAAAAAGACATTGTTGCTCAGTGCTCTCTCTGCCAAGAAGCAAAGAAATGGCCGTGGATCACACCCATACCAGGAAACATTTACAGAGGTCAGCAACCAGGACAGGTCTGGCAAGTAGACTTCATAGGTCCCCTGCTGGGAGGAGGAGATGGAATGCAATATTGTACCACGGCTGTGGACACATATAATGGACTTTTGCAAGTTTACGCTACTACGCATGGGGATCAGAAGGCGACCTTGAATCTTATGCAATTGCTTAAACAGCATTATGGAGTGCCTCAGGAAATCCAATCAGACAATGGCACACATTTTACAGGACAAGCCGTTAAGCAATGGATGGATGACCATAGTGTACACTGGGTGTTCCACGTCCCCTATTGTCCACAAGCAGCAGGTTTGATTGAGAGAATGAAAATGGTGGGAGGGGCAAGAATTGTCCCCACCCACCATGTATGGGATGCTGGCAGACCAATTGTCGTTAAACAGTTAAAATGCTTACCTATGATTGGTGTTATCAAACAGCAACGGTCCTGGCACGAGTTGCTACCTATAAAAACAAAAAAAATTGCGTCACAAGCAGCAGTTACCGGGACAAGAAGAGAAGAAGACGTTGCTCTCCGGTACTAGCGTTATGGAGTCGTTGTTGCGGCGAGTTCTTGAGCGGGCTGGCACCGAGGATGGCGAGCAGTGGTTGCGGTCTTGTTTGGCTATACCTAGAAACGATTCCCCGGTTTCCTGCCTTCGTCCAGAACTGACCATTGTTTCGGACGGTCCCCCGGTGTTCGCTGCAGCTCCTTCCGTAGTGCCTCCGGATGTTCCGCCACCTGTGACTTCCTTTTCCTCCCGATGGGCTCCTCCTATTGACCCCGTGATGCCAGGTTCGTCGTTCGGAGATTTCCGCGCTGAATCGGCGTATTCTCCGATCTCGGAAGACGGCGCATGCGCAGTGGATCCGGCTATTAGAAAAAAAAGGACAAGAAGACTGCCGCGAAGATTTGAATCTTCTGTCGTACAGATTCGTTCGGATGCAGGTACTGATGCTATTTCTTTGAGAAAGAAGAAGAAAACGAAACATTTAAATAGCAATATGCTGGACAAAGGTATTTCAGGGCCTAGCAACTCTGTGATGGCTCAAAATTCTGTTATGGCTACTGCAGTTGATGTTGTTAAGGATGTTGCTATGGTTACTATTCCAAATCGCTCTGCTACAGATGCTGAACTGGCTGTCCCTTTGGATATTGTCCGTGCTGCTGACACTGCGGTAGATCATGCCCCGGCTACTGTATCGAGAGGTGAGTCTTTGGATGCCTCTGTTCTACGTGAATTTGTTTTTAATATGTCAGCTTTATTTAAAAAATTTTTAAATGACCCAGCTTCTTCTGCATCTGACGATCAGTCTCAATTGGTGTCAGTGTGGAAGGATAATGCGCATACGGTTAAAGATGCTAATGTATTACATAATGTCAATTTGTCGTCTGTTGATTTGTCTGTGTCTCCTTCCAATGTTCCTGTATGTTCGGTTCCTGAACCGTATTTAAAAGAGGTGCTTTCTTGTGAGTTGTCACCATTGGGTTTTTCATTTACCTATGGCTCTTAAAGAAAAAATATGGAGATGTGAATATGTTGATTTAATGACGCTTTTGCCGTCCTTTAAAGAGCATCGCTCGGAAAAAAAGGAATTGAACAAATTGGATATTGAGAGACATCGGTCGAGCCCTCGCAATTTTCAAAATTGGTTGCAAGCTTTTTGTATATATGCGAGTGTAATGGGTGAAAGACGTTCGGATTTGTGCTGCGGTATGTTCCAGCACGTTGACATTATTTTGGAGGCCTATAAGAATTTTCCAGGTTTGTCTTGGTTTTTTTATGACGAAGCATTTAGACAAAAACTTTCTATTCATACCTCTTTGAAATGGGGTATGAAGGATGTGGGTCTTTGGCTTAATCTTTTGTTACCCCAAAAACCTGCGGCTAAACCTTTGATGCCTGTAATTGGACCATTTCGTAAAAGGTTTATGTTTTCAATTTAATGAAGGTCATTGTAAATGGCTCCAAAATTGTAAATACAAGCATGAATGTGCTCATTGTGCTGGTTTACACCCTGCGGTCCGTTGTTTCAAGAAACAAGTTCATAATGCACCTTCCAATGTGAAGGATTCCTTTCTTAAAAGAGGTAACGCCGGTGATTTTGGAAAAAATGCTACCGTGGCTGCTTCAGTATCCAGATCGCAAGAAGGCGGACATTTTGCTTGATGGTTTTAGTTTGGGCTTCCTTTTGCCTGTTTTTTCTGGGGTAGGTTGTACTATTCATAGGAATTTAGCATCTGTTTCTACTTATGCAGAGATTGTTCGGACCAAGATTTATAAAGAAATTGCGGCAGGGAGGGTTTCTGGTCCATTTTCAACGCCTCCGTTTATTAATTTTAGAATTTCTCCATTGGGAATTATTCCTAAAAAAGAAAGGGGTACTTTCCGACTTATTCATCATTTATCTTACCCTGAAGGTATGTCATTAAATGATGATATTGACCCTGAATTGTGTGCGGTATCTTATTCTTCTTTTGATGATGCTTTAATATTGATCAGAGGTGTTGGTCAGTCAGCTTTGTTAGCGAAAGCTGATATAAAGTCAGCTTTTAGGCTTCTGCCTATTCGTCCTGCTGCCTTTAATTCCCTTGGATTTGTTTTTGATGATTTGTTCTTTTTTGATAAATGTTTGCCTATGGGCTGTTCAATTTCTTGTTTTTACTTTGAACTTTTTTCTTCTTTTTTGGAATGGGTACTTCGTTTCAACTCTCATTCTAGTAATTGCTTGCATTACCTTGATGATTTTTTGTTTGTAGCGAGTGCGAATAGTTCTGATTGCCTGAATCTATTTAATCAATTCAGATTTATTTGTGACCTTTTTGGAGTACCGTTGGCTGATGAAAAATCGGTGCTGCCATGTACGTGTTTGGAATTTTTGGGTGTTCAGATAGATACGGTACGTATGGAGTTCCGACTTCCTCTGGACAAAATTCTTAAAACTAGATTTTTGTTAGATTTTATTTTGTCTAAGGCCGCGTACACACGGGCGGACTGTTCGCCCAACCTTGTTCGGCAAACAGTTTCATCAAACAGTCCGCTCAAAATTTGCATGAGCGGACTTGCCCACACACGAGCGGACTGTTTGACGAACAAGGTTGGGCAAACAGTTCGCTCAACTTTTGAAATGAACGGACTCGCCCACGTAAGGCGGAGGCAAATCCGCCCATTTCGAGCGCGTGTACAGGTAGGCGGGGCCCGCGAGGGAGACGTCGCGGGCTCCGCCGCCTGGAATGGGCTTAAAGGGGAACCCCAACGCCGAAAAAAATCGGCGTGGGGGTTCCCCCCAAGTCCACACCAGACCCTTGTCCGAGCACGCTACCCGGCCGGCCAGGAAAGGGGGGCGAGCGAGCGCGCCCCCCCTCCTGAGCCGTACCAGGCCGCGTGCCCTCAACATGGGGGGTGCCTTGGGGAAGGGGGGGCCGCGCGGCCCCCCCACCCCAAAGCACCTTGTCCCCATGTTGATGAGGACAAGGGCCTCTTCCCGACAACCCTGGCCGTTGGTTGTCGGGGTCTGCGGGCGGGGGGCTTATCGGAATCCGGGAGCCCCCTTTAAGAAGGGGGCCCCCGGATACCGGCCCCCCACCCTATGTGAATGAGTATGGGGTACAATGTACCCCTACCCATTCACCTGTGAACTAAAGTACAATAAAAAACACAACACAGAGAAAAAATATTTTATTGCACAGCTCCGGGGGTCTTCGGGGGTCTTCTCGCCGGACTCCTCCGCTATGTGTGTGTAGCTCTTTTGCTAGCGGAGGAGTCCGGCTTTCTTCCTCCCCGCCGCCGGCCTCTTCTCCCGACTTCGGGGGTCTTGTCCCCCTCTTCGGTTCTTCTGCCGGGCCACCGCGCCTGGTCCGGTGGCCCGGTCTTCTGTCGCCGTCTTCCGTTCTTCTGTCGCCGCCTTCGGTTCTTCTGCCGGGCCACCGCGCCTTCTTGTAGCTCTTTTACAGGCGGTGGCCCGGTCTTCTGTCGCCGCTGTCGTCGCCGCCGCCGCCGCCGCCTTCCGTTCTTGTTCTTCTTCTTGTTCTTCTTCTTCTTCTCCTGGAGATGTTGACTCGACGATCTCTCCGGCCGGAATGCCAGGGACACGCTCCGCTGCCACTTATATAGTGACAATGGGGCGGTGTCACATGGTATATGTCACATGGGTTGGTCACATGGTGACCCCGCCCCCTTACGATGTCATAGTCCCCATGTGACATCAACCCATGTGACCAACCCATGTGACATATACCATGTGACACCGCCCCATTGTCACTATATAAGTGGCAGCGGAGCGTGTCCCTGGCATTCCGGCCGGAGAGATCGTCGAGTCAACATCTCCAGGAGAAGAAGAAGAAGAACAAGAAGAAGAACAAGAACGGAAGGCGGCGGCGGCGGCGGCGACGACAGCGGCGACAGAAGACCGGGCCACCGCCTGTAAAAGAGCTACAAGAAGGCGCGGTGGCCCGGCAGAAGAACCGAAGGCGGCGACAGAAGAACGGAAGACGGCGACAGAAGACCGGGCCACCGGACCAGGCGCGGTGGCCCGGCAGAAGAACCGAAGAGGGGGACAAGACCCCCGAAGTCGGGAGAAGAGGCCGGCGGCGGGGAGGAAGAAAGCCGGACTCCTCCCCTAGCAAAAGAGCTACACACACATAGCGGAGGAGTCCGGCGAGAAGACCCCCGAAGACCCCCGGAGCTGTGCAATAAAATATTTTTTCTCTGTGTTGTGTTTTTTATTGTACTTTAGTTCACAGGTGAATGGGTAGGGGTACATTGTACCCCATACTCATTCACATAGGGTGGGGGGCCGGTATCCGGGGGCCCCCTTCTTAAAGGGGGCTCCCGGATTCCGATAAGCCCCCCGCCCGCAGACCCCGACAACCAACGGCCAGGGTTGTCGGGAAGAGGCCCTTGTCCTCATCAACATGGGGACAAGGTGCTTTGGGGTGGGGGGGCCGCGCGGCCCCCCCTTCCCCAAGGCACCCCCCATGTTGAGGGCACGCGGCCTGGTACGGCTCAGGAGGGGGGGGCCCGCTCGCTCGCCCCCCTTTCCTGGCCGGCCGGGTAGCGTGCTCGGACAAGGGTCTGGTGTGGACTTGGGGGGAACCCCCACGCCGATTTTTTTCGGCGTTGGGGTTCCCCTTTAAGCCCATTCCAGGCGGCGGAGCCCGCGACGTCTCCTTCGCGGGCCCCGCCTACCTGTACACGCGCTCGAAATGGGCGGACTTTCCGAGCGGGAACAGTCCGCTCATTTCGAAAGTACAGCGGACAAGCCCACACACGGGCGGACTGTCCGCTCAAACACAGTTTCAGCGGACAGTTTTTCGGAATTTCCGAAAGACTTTGTCCGTCCAACTGTCCGCTGAAACTGTCCGCTGAAAGCCCACACACGAGCGGACTGTCCGCCCAAACACTGTTCAGCGGACAAGGTTGGGCGAACAGTCCGCCCGTGTGTACGCGGCCTAAGAGAAAAGTACAGTTAAAGACTATTCAGTCTTTATTAGGTTTGTTGGCCTTTTCTGCTAGGGTTATTCCTGTAGGGAGGGTTTTCTCTAGACGACTTTATCGGGCCATTTCTGGTGTTTCCTCGCCAAAACACTATATTCGAATAACTCGTGCTATTCGGGGGGATTTGTTAGTTTGGCAAGAGTTCCTGGTTTCTTTTAATGGATGTTCCCTTTGGCAATCGTCATTTTGTGAGGCTTCTGCACTCGATCTTTATACTAATGCTTCGGGTGGTGTTGGATATGGTGCTTTTTGGTGCGGTAAGTGGTCGGCTGAAATGTGGCACCCTTCTTGGTCTGAGCAAGGTTTTCTTCGGAATATCGTTCTTCTTGAGCTTTTTCCTGTTGTCGTTGCTTTGGAATTGTGGGGCCCTCATTTTCGGGACAAACGCATACTTTTGCATTCTGATAATAAAGGGGTTGTTTTTGCTATTAATTGTTTAGTGTCTAAATCTTTACCTGTTATTTCTCTTTTACATTATTTAGTTTTGCAATGTCTGCGATTAAATATTTGGTTGAAAGCTAAATATGTGCGTGGTGTTCACAATGTTGTGGCTGATGCTTTATCTCGCCTACAGATCGGCAAATTTCGAGAGTTGGTTCTGGATGCGGAGGCGATTGGAGAACCTTGTCCTCCTCACTTGTGGACGTTGGTCTGATGCACATACAATCTGCTATTAAACAATCTTTGGCCCCTTCCACGTGGGCATGTTACGAAGCCGCGTGGGGGTTTTGGTGTTCTTTTTTGTCCCTGTATGGTCTTGATTATGCTTATATTTCCGAAGATGTAGTTTTAGCTTTTGTTAATTCTTTAATGTTAAAAAATTACTCATATTCTTATATTGTTAAGACTTTGGCTGGTGTCTCCTTTTTTCGTAAATTAAATGGCGGTTCTTCTTGCACTTCATATTTTTCTGTGCAATTGGCTCTTAAAGGGTATCGTAAACGATTTAAGGTGCCTGATAGAAGATTGCCTATATCTGTTGATATTTTGGGTAAGCTTTGCGCTGCCACTGACATAGTGTGTTCTTCCTCTTTCGAAGCTTTATTGTTTAAAGTGTCTTTTTGTTTGTGTTTTTATGGGGCTTTGAGAATATCTGAGCTTCTTCCTCCGAATAAGTCTTCTAGTTTGGGCATGGCAATGTCTTCGGTTCACCTTGATACTGGGGTTCTCCGTTTATTTTTGACCAAGAGTAAATCTGATCAATTGGGTCGTGGTCATTGGATCACTATTCGCTGTCATGAGAATGTCGGGATTTGTGCTGTTTCTCTAGCGTTTTCTTATTTGGCCTTGAGGCCCTCTTTTAACAAACAGTTCTTGATCCATTCCGATGGTTCCCCATTGACTGTTTTTCAATTTAATGCCATTTTCAAACGATGTTTGGTTTATCTGAAATTGGATCATCTGGCCTTTTCTTCCCATTCCTTTCGTATTGGTGCAGCTACTGCTGCGGCTAAATTGGGTATGTCTGCCAGTGATATTAAATGTATTGGTAGATGGCGATCTCACTGTTTTCGTACTTATGTTCGTCTTGATAATTCTGTTTAAATTTCAGATTCTCAATACATCGTGTGGATCATCGGTCATTCTTTTGTCTATTGGGCCCATGAAAGAGCGGCTTCCAGATGCTATGGTGTTAATTTGGATTTCTCTTCGTCAAACTTTTTGTTACATTGGTATGGACAAAGGGGTATGAGATGGCATCATTTGAGAGGTGTGTTTTCTTTCTTGCTTTCCAGATGGCCTATTCCGCATATTGTGGTTTTCCATTTGGCTGGGAATGACCTCGGTTGTATTAGAACTTTGGATTTACTGGCTAATATGAAGGCTGATTTATTTTTCTTTCATAATCTTATGCCTGGTTGCGTTTTTGTTTTTTCCAAGGTCATTCCTCGCTTACAATGGTTTTCTCCTCCTTTTAGGCATTTTGAGAAAATGAGAAAGAAAATTAATCGGTCTATTGCTAAGTTCATGCCTGTTATTAATGGTTTTGCTTACCGACACGTGGAGCTGGAGGGTGGTGTGCTAGGCTTTTACCGCTCTGACGGCATTCACCTGTCGGATATTGCTCTGGATATTCTTAATATGAATGTCCAATCTAGTGTGGAGTCGGCCGTGGGCCGGGTGGGGTGCCTTGCTTATGTTTCATAAGCTCGGCTTATTGGACTGTTTATTCTGTGTGCTTAAATGGCTTGAGCTTTAATAGCTAAGCTATGTTAATGTTGTTGAAATATTAATTTGTGTTTTTTGACAATTTTATGCTGAATAAAATATATATATATTGATTTATATTTAAACCTATAATAAAAAGGCCGCGGCCGTTTAACTCCACATATATTGGTTTATTGTTTATTTATTATTAATGTTTGATATATTAAATTTGGCTAGATATAAGTTCTGCCTAGCATACCATGAAAATGGTGGGAGGGGCAAGAATTGTCCCCACCCACCATGTATGGGATGCTGGCAGACCAATTGTCGTTAAACAGTTAAAATGCTTACCTATGATTGGTGTTATCAAACAGCAACGGTCCTGGCACAAGTTGCTACCTATAAAAACAAAAAAAATTGCGTCACAAGCAGCAGTTACCGGGACAAGAAGAGAAGAAGACGTTCCCGCCCTCCCTTCCCATGTCGCGGCCTGTATTATGAGGTTATTTGTCCTTTTCTTTGAAAAGGGACTGTTTATTCTGTGTGCTTAAATGGCTTGAGCTTTAATAGCTAAGCTATGTTAATGTTGTTGAAATATTAATTTGTGTTTTTTGACAATTTTATGCTGAATAAAATATATATATATTGATTTATATTTAAACCTATAATAAAAAGGCCGCGGCCGTTTAACTCCACACATATTGGTTTATTGTTTATTTATTATTAATGTTTGATATATTAAATTTGGCTAGATATAAGTTCTGCCTAGCATACCATGAATGGTTTGCTTAACTGCTTCAGCCCTGGAAGATTTGGCTGTTATATGACAAGGTCATTTTTTACGATTCAGCACTGCGCCGCTTTAACTGACAATTGCACGGTTGTGAGCCGCTGCACCCAAACAAAATTGACGTCCTTTTTTTCTCACAAAGAGTTTCTTTTGGTGGTATTTGATCATCTCTGCGTTTTTTTTTTTTTTGCGCTATAAACAAAAAAAGTGTCAAATTTAAAAGAAAAACACTATATTTTGTACTTTTTGCTATAATAAATATCCAATTTAAAAAAATATATATATATATTTTTTCTCAGTTTAGGCCGATATGTATTCTACATATTTTTGGTAATAAAAATCACAATAAGCGTACATTGATTGGTTTTCAAAAAAGTTATAGCGTCTATAAAATAGGGGATAGATTTATAGCATTATTATTATTATATTTTCACTAGTAATGGCAGAGACCTGCGATTTTTATCGGGACTGCGACATTATGGCGGACAAATATTGAATGGGGGGGGGCCTTATTACATTATATAAAGGCAGTATGAACAGTGGATCAGTACCCTAGATGATGTCCTAGAGGACAAAACGCTCGGGAAGGATTACTGATGCCACTGTTACTGCCAACTTTACTCAAAGCGCTTGTTTGTCATCATCAAATGTGAGTGTTACTCTTTTATCTAATAAATATGCTGTAAGTAATTTTACGAAATCACGCTATGTGCCCTCCTGTTTTCTTTCCTCTCCTTTGATAATTATCCGTTTGGGTATATTAACCCATACAATATCATTGGAAGTTTACCTATTGTTTCCTTGGAGTTTGTGGCTGTGGAGTCTCTTTTGGTGTCTATCACCATTCAAGCCTGATTGACTCAGTGGGTGTATACTCATCTGAGTCTAATCGTTCTGTCAAGCCTTTAAGAACTTATGGTGGCGGGTCATTTATCATTCTACTCATTGAATATCACCCAGTATACTGCATATATTGTTTCACTGTTTGGATCACCATCAACAATTTTTTGGACTTTTGTTAATAGGACTGAGACTGTCATTTTTCAATATTGATCCTCTGCTGTGCTGGCTGCTTGTGTTTAATTTAAAGGGACAGCGCGGTATATATTATATATTTTTTCTGACATTATGGCGGACACATCAGACACGTTTGACACATTTTTGGGACCACTAGCATTTATACAGCGATAATGCTATAAAAATGCACTGATTACTGTAAAAATATCACTGTCAGGGAAAGGGATAACACTAGGGGGCGATCAAGGGGTTAACTGTGTTCCCTCTCTGTGTTCTAACTGTAAGGGGATGGGCCTTGTTAGGGGAAGAGAGAGACCGGTGTTTATACTTTGTTTACACACACACATCCCAGTTCTCGCTGTGTCATGAGTGATCGCGGAGCCTGGCGGTCATTGCATTGGCTCCAGTGGGTGAGCTGCGGGCGCACGCACACTCCCCTAGTGACCACAGGGCGAAGCAACGTAACGTACCATCGTCTTGCCCAGCCATGCCATTTGTCCATATTAAAATTGGCTGGTCGGCAAGTGATTAAAGAGCAAATACAAAAACAAACACCTACACACACACACTCAGGGGATGGGATAAGGTGATACAAGAAGTAGTGTACATTCTAAACAACAGATTGGTAGGTCAGAACACTCATATGCAGCGAATGTTGGGAAGTGGTGTTGAAAGTGCAAGAGAATGGGTAGTCACTGTAACTACTAAAGGTCCAACAATTACCGTAACTCAACCCATACCAGTGTAGCGCCCCCTTTGTCTAGGAAGGTGCTTAGCAATGTTTTTTTGAGAGAGTAGGCTGTAGAGATAGGTAAATTTGGCCAGGCTCTTATTCTTTGATAGGCCTGGTTGTTTATTTGGGGATGGGAGTATTAGTGTAAAATGGGGTGTGACCGCCTACACTTGGGCTCAGGGATACCTCCTCTGCTGGACAGTGGGTAGGACTGGAAAGAGAGGAAGGACTGAGGCCTGAGTGGCAGGAAACCCATGTGAGAAAAGGGACCATTGGTTAATTTCTTTGGTCAATGGGTGTCCCTCATATAAAAAGGGGGGGCACATGCTCAAAGGAGGAGAGGAAAGAGGAAACAGAGATGCGTAGGGGAGGGGGTTCAGGGACCCCGGAGCCTCCGGGCAGAGGTTTGAAGGCCTGGAGGTTCAGAGACTGAAAGGGGAAGAGTTAAAGGGAAGAAAGGGAGAAATTGTGGCCTGGGGACCCGGGTCCACAGCTTTAGTTTTAATTAAACTGGAAGACCAACCTATTTATGTTCCTATTCACAGATTGTTGCCCTTGCCATGAGGACATTACTATGGGTTCAGATGATGACAACGATGTTTTTCAGTGGAAGAGCACAGAAGAACCTTTTCTATGAGATTCTGAAAAGAAACAGCTCATGTTTTTTACCACTACAATACAGGGCACTTTCACCCCCTTCCTTCCCAGCCCAATTTTCAGCTTTCAGCGCTCTAGCGCTTTCAGTGACAATTGCGCGGTCATGCTACACTGTACCCAAATGAAATTGTTATCATTTTGTTCGCACAAATAGAGCTTTATTTTGGTGTTATTTATTCACGACTCCGTTTTTTTTTTTGCGATATAAGCGCAAAAATAGCGGAAATTTGGAAAAAAAACAATATTTTCTTTTTCCTATTTGAAAAGAAATCCAATAAAATCAAATTTTGTCATAAATTTAAGCCAAAATGTATTCTGCTACATGTTTTTGGTAAAAAAAATTCCGTTAAGTGTATAATAATTGGTTTGTGTGATCACGGACATATGTACGCAAATGATCATGTACATATGTGTGCAGGTGATCACGTACATATGTGTGCAGATAATCATTGGGACATGTGATTTTAGTGGGACATATGTGGGGGACATGTTTTTATTATTAGGGACATGTGTTTTTATTATTTGGGGACATGTATGTTTTGGGGACATGTGTGTTTTGGGGACATATGTGGGGACTGTGTTTGTACTGTGTGGTGTGTTGTGTGTTTACACTACACTGATGATCAGTGAGTAAAAAGCTGTAAAAAGCAGCCCATACTCACTGATCATCAGCCGGCTGCAGCGTTCTGCTCTCCTCTCCTCAGCGGTGACTTCCATGTGAGGAGAGGAGAGCCGATTGCCTAGCAACCGGCTGTTTGTTTACATCACATGACGGCCGTGATTGGACACGGCCGTCATGTGATCAGGAGGGCCAATCACAGAGCCCTCCTGCCGATCTGAGATGTGCCGTGTCCGGGTGACACGAGCACATCGGGATCGCGCCGCTGCGCGGGCGCGCGCGCGATCCCGCTACTCCTGAAGGACGTTCCTGAACGTCCTATCAGGAGTAGACGGCTCCCACCCGGCCGTATATATGCATTGGCCGGGTGGGAAGTGGTTAACGTTACAAACTGTTGGGTGTGTGCACCTAAGGGCATACCATTATATGGACTACCATTTAACATTAGCTGGGTGCCTTTGGTCGATCCTTGGAGAATAGCAATAGTAAATAGGGCTATGGATAGCTTGACTAATCCATCATGTAAAAACATACCAACTAATTCTGGCCCAGAGGATTATTCTATAAAGTTATCCCATAAAGCCACGGGTGTATTGTGTGTACAAAGACCTAGTACCAATGACTCAAATTCCATAGAACTGGGAAATAGTAACTGTGATTAACAGATCACTGGAATAAAATCTCTATGGTGCAGGTGGTGGGGAGAGGAGAAGTATTTAATTTTGAAGTAGATGGGTACTGCATAGAAGGATCTGTTTTTAAAAATGTAAATATGTAATGTAATAAATCATGGTGAAAATTAGGACACTTCCTGGAGTGACCTATGAAGGCGCAGAACTGTAGATCTATTCTGATTTATCGGTAGAGATATTTAGAAGGAGGAGAAGTTTAAAGTCTTTAACTGAACTGATGGTTGCTTCAGAGATATCCTACCAATGGGGGTTCCCAGCCTGTTTGATGGGGAAAAAGGAGGGACACTCTGCAGTTCTGCACTTTCCGGAGGACCTAAGAGACTTCTGTGATCGATATACACCCCTCCCCCCATTACCAGGATGGGGAGAGGAGGAGGGTATCTGGTCATCACAGAAAAATCTAAAATGGAAAAGTGAGAGAAGAGATGGGGGAGGGAGGACAAATGATATCAGGCTGCAGGAATAACAAGGAAGTGATGCATTCAAGTAAAGTTAAAAAGGTGTTGCGGGAGGGAGAATGTTTGAATAGGAGGGAGGGAGAGGAGTTGGGGAGGGTCCTAGATGGCCTAGGGTGAGAGAGCCCTGGGACCTATGGAGAGTAGGTGACATCAGGAAGGGGGTCAGCCTGGTCCATAGAATAAACAAAAAAAGGGGGGAGTTTTGTCCAGCTTTTTTAGGTATGTTGTTTCAGAATGAGGGGCTAGGGAGGGAGAAGGGGAGGGAGATGGTTGACCACATTGGAAAGGGGGGGTTCTTTTTTTTTTTTCTTGCTCACTCCTTCCCTGTCAATAAGTCCGGATACTCCTGGGTAGGGATGAGCCGAACACCCCCGGCTCGGTTCGCACCAGAACCTTCGAACGGACCGAAAATTCGTACAAACTTTAGAACCCTATTAAAGTCTATGGGACTTGAACGTTCAAAATCAAAAGTGCTAATTTTAAAGGCTAATATGCAATATATGCAACAGACAACACCAGCAATAAGGGGTATCATCAGGTGTATACTGTGCTGGAGGCACACAACACCCACTTTAACTCCTGCAGATGCCTGTATTAGAGAACACTAGCAATAAAGGGTAGATACAGGTGTATACTGTGCTGTGCTGGAGGCACACAACACCCACTAACTCCTGCAGATGCCTGTATTAGAGAACACCAGCATAAAAGGGTAGATATAGATGTATACTGTGCTGGAGGCACACAACACCCACTAACTCCTACAGATGCCTGTATTAGAGAACACCAGAAAAAAAGGGTAGCTACAGGTGTATACTGTGCTGGATGCACACAACACCCAATTAACTCCTGCAGATACCTGAGAAAAGAACACACTGTCCCTGCCTGTCTTGCTCTTTCCCTGCACGCCCGAACACACTACACAAGGCCACCGTGCTGGCGGCCTTATATAGTGTGGGGCGTGTACTAAACCCCCTGGCGCTGTGATTGGCCAAGCATGCGTGTTCACAGTGCATGCTTGGCCAATCATAAGCCAGCAATGCACTGCAATGGCGTAGTGCATTGTGGGCTGTTTGTGCCACACGAATTTGGTGCGAATGGTCCACAAAGTTCTGAATTCGCCAAACAGGAGTCAAACACCGAGCTCATCCCTACCCCTGGGTCCTACTTGATGCTCCCAAAAACTGACCTAGAAGTAATATATGGTTGTGGTTAATTTGATTACATATAACGTAAGGGGTCTAAACACAACAAAAAAGGTATAAAGTAAAGAATGAACTCCAATTTTTGGATGCAAGTATAGTGTGTCTCCAGGAGACACACATAACACACTTATCTGGGATTAAACTAGCTTCATGTCAATTTCTGGTATGGTATTATGGAGACACTTTATCACCTCATTCAAGAGGAATAGCTATTGGCTTTAATAGAACAATGAGGTTTGAGGTTGGGGAGCGCTTCGTGGACCCAGAGGGTAGGTACTTGTTTATAAAAGGAAAATTGTTCAATATGAAGTGTACGATTGTGAATGTTTATGCTCCGAATTAGAACCCGAACAAATTTCTCAAGAAAGTTTTAAGGATGGTAAATTGTAGCAGGTGAGTATAGATCCAAGGGTAGACACTTCGGGGGGATTAACCGATCTACAGAACAAAGACAGAAAATAGTTAAAAAAGTATTAGCAACCTGGCAGTTACAAGATTCATTGAGGATCACTCACTTAAAGGAACATGACTACACCTATTTCTCCCCGGTTCATAGTTCCTTTTCCAGGATAGATTATATCTTGATAGAGCACCAATTAGTCCCAGCTCTTAAAAAGGCAGAAATAAAAACAATTATTTTATCAGATCATGCACCAGTGAAAATTCAGCTCGAGATAAGGGGGACTCTGGATTCGGGATAACTTGGAAGTTAAATGATTCATTGCTCTAGGACCAAGAATCAATTAGTAAGATTGAGCAGGAATTGCCGACTTTCTTTGAGCTTAATGACATGTCAGGAATTTCCAGCCCAACTTCATGGGAAACTCATAAAGCGGTAATAAGGGGAGTCCTGATTGGGGTTGGAGCAGGGAAAAAAAGAAAACTCAGCTATACAAGGAAATTAAAGAACTAGAACAAAGAAAAAGGCCTAAAGGAATTCCGGAAAGACAAGAGTTGATGACTAAAAAGAAGAATATTTGGAACAAGAGAGGAAATCGGCATTCCTTACCATAAATAAGGAAAGATATCAGTGGGGCAAAAGGTCAGGTAAATGGATGGCAAGACGTGTTAAAGAAAAAAAGAACAGGACTTTCATTCCAATGGTTAAAGATGAAAGGGGGGAGATGCAAATCTCTTCCCCAGACATAGCGAGTGAATTTCTTTCATACTACAGGGCCCTTTATAATATAAGACAGAAAGGGAAAGCAGAGGGAAGCAATAAGGGAGTACTTACGGGACAGGGACTTCCCGAGGGGCGACAAAGAAGAGATGGAGGCATTTAGAAGCCCCTATATCATTAGAGGACATGGAGGGAGCAATCAAGAACACCGCCTTAGGAGGAAGTCCGGGTCCCGATGGATACTCCATCCTGTACTATAAGAAGTTTGGTAAATTGTTAGCACCCAAACTACACTACTATTTTAATGCAGTAGGAGAAGGAGAGACATTTCGAGAGGAGTCACTTTTGGCACATATCACTCTGCTCTTGAAAGAAGATAAAGAGCCAACAGCAGTAGAAAGCTATAGGCCAATTTCATTATTACATTCAGATATAAAGCTCTTTGCAAAAATAATAGCAGAAAGATTGAAGCCATATCTGCCAAAATGGATCCATAATGACCAGGTGGGTCCAGGGGAGGGAGGGGAGAGATAACTCATTGAAATCTATAATGTTGGTACAGGAAGTCATCAGGAGGGGTACACCCACAGTCCTCATGTCAATTGATGCGAAAAGGCCTTTGACAGAGTTGATTGGGGTTTTTTATTTGAAACACTAAGATACCTGGGGTTGGATGAGAATATGGATTGAATCCCTCTATTGCTACCCGACGGCCAGAATTAGAGTTAACGGCACCCTGTCTTTCTCCCTTAAGCTATTTAACGGGACAAGACAGGGTTGCCCACTCTCACCACTCTTATTCATAATCTCGTTAGAATCCCTCCTGACCGCAATACGCAAAAACCAGGACATTCAAGGAATTTGTGTAGGAGATAAAGAGTACAAGGCGCCTGCATTTGTGGATGACTTGCTTCTTTATATCTCTAGGCCCAGAAAAACAATCCCTATAGTCCTAAAGGAATTAAACGATATGGAAAGCTAACGAACTTTAAAATAAATATGACCAAATCTGAGATATTAAATTTAACTTTATCAAAAGTAGATCAAAGTATACTTCAAGCCAAATTACCGCTTAAGTGGTGCAAGAAAGAACTGCATTATTTAGGAAAAAAATGGCAGCACAATTAGGTTACCTTTTTGAAGCCAACTACATTCTCCTACTTAACAAAATCATAGATCAATTGAGTAAAAGGCAATATAAAGCACTTTTGTGGATTGGAAAGATAAACGCAATCAAAAAATTCATACTGCCTATGCTAATCTATGTGTTTCAAATGATCCCGATCCCCCTTCCACAGAGGTATTTTAGCAAATTAAAATCCATGTTCTCAAAATTTATTTGGGCACGTAAACCTCCGCGTATTGCATATAATGCAATAGCTAGAGAAAAAGATGGGGGGAGGGGGGACTAGCAGCACCAGATTTGAGAAAATATTATGAAGCTATCGCGACCTCCAGAATAGTAGATTGGACTCACAATAAGAAGGAGAAGAGCTGGGTCGAGTTAGAAATGAAACTAAATAGAACAGACACAGGGAAAATGATATGGATACCGTCACAATACTGAGATTTAGGAACAAAAGCTTTGACTAAAAATTTATTAAAGATTTGTGATTCAATAAACAAGAGACACAAATGGGACTACAACTCGCCATTAATATCACTTTTAGACACAAATTTATTTTTATCAGGGAAGGAGGAGCACATATATTTTAGTAGGTGGGCTAATAAGGAGGATATAAGATTGCAGGATGGTGATGGAAGGGAACTTACTTATAAGGAAATCACGCGGGAATGGGGTCGCAAACCACTAGACAAATGGAGACACACTCAAATACAACACTTCGCACAAAGTTTACCACAGCCACTATGAGGAAAGAGTCAGCTGAGACCCCTAGAGAAACTACTGGAGTCCCCCCAAAGCTTAGAGAAAAGGATATCAAAAATATACAAAATATTGATGTGGGAAGTGGACTATGAATACCCATCCTATTTAGAAAAATGGGGATGGGAGATAGGCCCTTTAGGTAGCAATGATCATAGGAACAAGATCATTTGGGTGGCTCATTTAGTAGCAAATGATATGCAAACAGTGGAAATGTCATATAAGCGTCTCACAAGGTGGTACGTAACCCCACAAAGAGCACATGGTTACAGAGGAGAAAATCCCTCAACTTGTTGGCAGGGTTGTTCTGCGCTGGGGACTTTCTCACACTTGTGGTGGAAGTGTCCCAAAATACAAACTTACTGGGACAAAATAATAGAAGCAATTTTTGATATAACGCGTGAAAGGATTAAAAAACATCCATGGGTATGCTTGTTCCATGACTCAGAAAAGGGGGTGGCACAATACAAATTGACCATAATCCCTTATTTATTGAATGAAGCGAAGGTTCTGATTCCACGTCTGTGGAAAACCCAGGAGGCTCCAACCATGAAAGAGTGGATTGAGAGGGTATGAATGACTTGTATAGCGCTACCTATACGAACTGAATCGCCTCAGGGCGCTTTTCTTGCCACCGGTGTCCATCTGCAGCTATTTATGCGGTCCTTTAACCTGTAGAGTCCCGACACACTTACAACATTGACATACACATATTATGGCCAATCTTTTTGGACCGGGTCTAATTAACCTACCAGCATGTCTTTGGAGTGTGGGAGGAAACCCACGCAGGCACAGGGAGAACATGCAAACTCCAGGCAGATAGTGTCGTGGTTGGGTTTTCAACCAGCAACCCTATTGCTGCTAGGTGAAAGTGCTAACCACTAAACCACTGTCCTGTGCTGTAGAGTGGATAAGAATTGTAGAAGAGTCAATTCATAAGGCAGAAGCACAGGGGGAAAATATCATTGGAGGATATGGCATCAATGGTTGGTATTTAGGAAAACGGAGAGGCATCTGCTGTTAATGGAGAGATAGTTCTAATAGTGAGGGAAGGGAGTGAGTGAGACAGGGAGGCCTTAAATATTATTTTATTTTTTTCTTTTCGGGGTTTGTTGGAGGGAGGAGGGAGGGTGAGGGAGGGATAATGTGGCAACAATTGTAATGTTAATAATGATTGTAAAAGATTGTATGACCAAAAAGGTGTGTAAAACAAATCATAACATGAAAAGAAAGAATATAAAAAAAACTATACACATGTATGTGTGGCCAAAGATAGTGCCCTTATTAGCTGTGTAAATTTGTCTAAAAATCAAACATAAGCAGATATGTTTTGGCAGTACTGGATTCACCAAACTATTTGTACTCCGTTACCTTATCAATTCTATTTTGTATGTGGTCTGAAGGCTTATAAAAGGCTACCACCAAATTGGTCAGGGAGCTGCTATATTGGACATAAAAGTACCAAAAGTCCATATAGTTTTTAATCCACCTGGGAAGGTAAGGAATTGGAAAAGAAGCATAGGTTCTTCAGAAATACAAGATATACCCAGGGGGCGGGATGTCACTGAAGGAGATAGACTGACTATGATTATTCTTTCTCAGTATGGAGAGAGAATTAGAAGAATGTTTGGAACAAGAGAGGAAATCGGCATTGCATACCATAAGTAAGGAAAGATATCAGTGGGGCAACAGGTCAGGTAAATGAATGGCAAGACGGGTTAAAGAAAAAAAGAACAGGTCTTTGGAGCGAATCCAATCGTTGCGGCTGCCATAACATGATGGCGATTCACTTGCTCATGCCATTCTGCCACAGTAAAACTGTAGCGGCTGGTCAGGAAGCGGTTAAGAGAAGTAGGTAATGGTTTTTAATAGTGATTTTATTAAAGAGGAAGTAAACCCTGATGGGTTTACTTCCTCTTTTTTTCCCTGCAAAGGTAAAGCATAATGGACTACTATGCATCGCATAGTAGCTCATTATGTGTCACTTACCTGACACAGGAGCCAGCGAAGTCGCCGCTGTCCCCTGTAGTCCGCCGCATCCATGTTGCTTGTGGCGTCTCGCAGCTCCGACGAATCACAGCGGTGCAACCGCGATGACGTCACTCCCGCGCATGCGCACGGGAGTCGCGCCTCGCAGCTCCGCCGCTGTCATACGGCGAAGCCGCGATGACGTCACTCCCGCGCATGCGCACGGGAGTCGACAAATTTGGCAAATCCATTCTTGGATTTGCCGCATTTAGTGCGCATGCGCGCCGCTGTCTACGGCGCATGCGCCGTAGACAGCGGTGCCCATTTTCGGGCAAATATCTCCTAAACCATATAGGTTTAGGAGATATTGCTTGGACCTACAGGTAAGCCTTAATCTAGGCTTACCTATAGGTCCAAGTTGTTTGGAAGGGTTTACTTCCTCTTTAAAATCCCTGTGATCAATGCATCTGAAAGACTGAAATGGCAACCAAAAGGTACCGTATTTTTCGGACTATAAGGCGCACGTAAAAGCCTAAATTTTCTCACAAAATCGACCGTGCGCCTTATAATCCGGTGCGCCTTATATATGACCTGTTGACATCGCTGGAGTTCTTTGGTTAATGCACCCGGAATGATGGCAAGCACCGAATTCGTTTTCTTCACTTGGGCTTTAACAGTATCTGTCAGATGGGCGCGCATGGAGTCACAGATCAATAGGGATGGAGATTCGTGGAAAAAGCCACCCGGTCTCTTACCGTAAACTGACGTACCATAAATCTCTCTCAGGTTGTTCTACTGCGTGACTGATAGCGATGAGTTTGAAATCCGCTTCGTAAGCATGTCTCTTAACAGGAGCCATTTTTGGGGCAGCGGGTATACCGTAGAAAATGAACGAATGAATGCGCACACCTCCTGACTAAGATGGCCGTAATGCCCAATCCAAGCAGTGCAGCTTCGTGAGCATTACGGCCATCTTAGTCAGGAGGTGTGCGCATTCATTCGTTCATTTTCTACGGTATACCCGCTGCCCCAAAAATGGCTCCTGTTAAGAGACATGCTTACGAAGCGGATTTCAAACTGAAGGCTATCAGTCATGCAGTAGAGCATGGAAATAGAGTAGCTGCGAGAGAATTCAACATTAATGAATCAATGGTACGGAAGTGGAGGAAGCAAGAAGATGCCCTGCGCCAGGTAAAGAAGACCAAACTGAGTTTCCGAGGAAACAAAGCAAGATGGCCACAGTTGGAGGACAAAATTGAACAGTGGGTTATTGAACAGAGAACAGCAGGTAGAAGTGTCTCTACTGTCTCTATTCGACTCAAAGCAACAGCGATCGCACGCGACATGGAGATCAACGACTTTCGAGGAGGTCCCTCTTGGTGCTTCCGTTTCATGAAAAGGCGGAATTTCTCTATCCGCACAAGAACCACTATGTCACAGCAACTGCCAAAGGATTACGAAGAAAAGCTGGCCATTTTCCATACCTACTGCAAGAACAAGATCAATGAACAGAAAATCCGACCAGAGCACATCACCAACATGGACGAGGTCCCCCTTACCTTTGATATCCCTGTAAACCGTACTGTCGAGAGAACAGGGACCAGTACGGTATCTATACGCACTACAGGAAACGAGAAGTCATCCTTCACTGTAGTTCTCGGTTGCCAGGCTAATGGCCAGAAACTACCACCCATGGTAATTTTCAAGAGGAAGACTCTGCCAAAAGAAAAGTTTCCGGTTGGCATCATCATCAAGGCTAACCCGAAGGGCTGGATGGACGAGGAGAAGATGAGTGAGTGGCTGAGAGAGGTTTACGTCAAGAGACCGGGTGGCTTTTTCCACGAATCTCCATCCCTATTGGTCTGTGACTCCATGCGCGCCCATCTGACAGATACTGTCAAAGCCCAAGTGAAGAAAACTAATTCGGTGCTTGCCATCATTCCGGGTGGATTAACCAAAGAACTGCAGCCACTAGATATAGGTGTCAACAGGTCATTTAAAGTTAAATTGCGAGCTGCGTGGGAGCATTGGATGACAGAAGGCGAACACACATTCACCAACACAGGGAGGCAACGCCGGGCGAGTTACGCCACTATCTGCCAGTGGATCGTGGATGCCTGGGCGAAGGTATCAGTCACCAGTGTAATCCGAGCTTTCAAGAAGTCCGGAATTATCACTGAACAGCTAAGTACCGGTACCGATGACAGCAACGAGACTGACTCGGATACTGATGAGAATGATGAGAGGGATACGGGCGTGCTTGATGCCGAAATCGCCCAATTGTTAAACTCAGACACTGAAGATGAAGAATTTGATGGATTTGCGGGAGAAGAATAAAGTGAAAAAGTGAGTGTCTGGTTTTGTACGGTATTCACCGGTAACTGAACAGTGTTAAGAGTTATTGAAGAATAAAGTGAAAAAGTGAGTGTCTGGTTTTGTATTTAATTGAACAGTGTTAAGAGTTATTGTTATAGACCATTTTATGGTTATTGCTAAAGAGTTGAATAAAATTTGACTTACAGTACCGCATCCGAGTTGTGTTTCATTAAATGCGCCTTATAATCCAGTGCGCCTTATAGTCCGATGCGCCTTATATATGGAAATATCCATTATATCAGCCGGTCGTTGCTAGTGCGCCTTATAATCCGGTGCGCCTTATCGTCCGAAAAATACGGTATGTCTGCCCCCAAGCAGTTGAACGGGACAATCATACAGGGGATAAGAAGGTAACTGATCAGCATTCTTTTTATCACAGACATCATGATATAGAGGAGAGAGGTTGTCATGTGATGGCTGGGTAGCTACCAAAGTGATTACTTGATCAGTGGAGAACTTGTTTGAGAAGGTTTTTCTTTTTTTACAATGAATACATGAAAAGACAGCCAACTGTGGCACTTTTAAGGTGTCAGTAAATTAATAAAATATTTTTATTAATGTCATTAAAAATATTTCATTAAAAAATCCCTCATTTGCATCTCAAGTTCAAATCCTATATTTGTACAGACACTACTGCTCTACATGTTTCGCTTCGAGTGAGCTTCTTCAGGAGATTCTAGAGTACTGTATGAAATGATATCTAAAAAAAATAAAAGCAACAAAATTGGGATTAATTACTACAAAATTGAAATGGCAACCAAAAGGTATGTTTGCCCCCAAGTGGTTGACTGGGACAATCAGACAGGAGATAAGGAGGTAATTGATCAGCATTCTTTTTATCACAGACATCATGCTATAGAGGAGAGAGGTTGTCATATGACTAGGTAGCCACCACAGTGATTCCTTGATCGGTGGAGAAGTTGTTTGACAAGGTTTTTTTTTAAATGTTTCTCACAATGGGAGGGCATAAAATAATAGGATTTTTAAATACAGCTTTCCTGTAAAATCCTTTTCTTGGGAATACATCACGGGACACAGAGGCTTGGTAATTAGTGGGTTAGATAGTACCTTCAGGTGATTGGACACTGGTAACCTTAATTACAAGGTGAGCTCCTCCCCTATATAACCCCTCCCATATGGAAAGTACCTCAGTTTTGTAGCAAGCAATAAGTACTCAAAAGTATATTCCCAAAGAGGGGCAGGAGCTCTGTGTCCCGTGATGTATTCCCAAGAAAAGGATTTTACAGGTAAGCTGTATTTAAAAATCCTATTTTCTTGTTCATACATCACAGGACACAGAGGCTTGGTAATTACATAGTGGGATGTCCTAAAGCAATGCCCAAATTGAGGGGAGGGAGACACGGATCAAAAAATACATAGAATGCCAATGAACAAGAGGATCTATAGTGCGGCCTGCAGCACACTGCACCCGAAGGTGGCATCCTCATGCCCTCTTACATCCACCTGATAGAATCTAGTGAATATATGGACTGAAGACCAAGTTGCAGCCTTGCAGATCTGAACCATGGAGGCCTGGTGATGCACTGCCCATAAAGCACTCACCGCTCAGGTTGAGTGTGCCTTAACCTTAAAAGGAGGAATCTACTTCTTTATACCGTAGGCCTGAATAATAACTTGCCGAATCCATCTAGAAATAGTGGATTTTGATGCTGCCTCGCCCTTTCTGGGGCCTTCTGGCAGAATAAACAGACAATCAGTCTTTTTTATCTGAGCAGTTGCCTGCAGATAGATACTGACTGCTCTTAGAACATCTAGAGAGTGTAACAACTCCATGGACTGCGGATCTGGAAAAAAGGACGGTAGGACCACATCTTGATTCAGATGGAATCCTGAAACCACCTTAGGTAAGAAAGCCTGGTGAGGACGCAACACCACCCTTTCTTTGTGAATAATCAAATATGGCTCTTTACGAGAAAGAGCAACTAATTCTGATACCTTTCTAGCCAAGGAAATGGCTACCAAAAAGACCAGTTTCTTTGTCAGAAGAACTAAAGAAGCATGGTGCAATGGTTCAAAGGGTTGTTCTTGCAAAACGGACAAAACCAAATTCAGATCCCATAGGCACAAGTTTTGACTGGCGGATTCAAGTGCAGTGCCCTCTGAACAAAGGCCCGGACCAGGGAATGTGAGGCAAGTGGCCCTTGAAAGAATACTAACAAGGCAGAGATCTGTAGCTTGATAGTGCTCAAAACCAGCCCCATTTCAATGCCTAATTGAAGAAAAGCAAGAATCCTGCTAATGGCATACTTTCTAGGATGCCACCCCCTGGGTTCACACCAGGAAACATATGCCTTCCAGATTCTGTAGTAGATGAGTCTGGAGACCGTCTTCCTAGCATTGACCAGAGTAAAAAGGACTGATTCCAAGAGCCCACGGCTTTTCAGTTTGTGGGTCTCAGCAGCCAAACCCTCAAATTCAGACTTTGTAAGGCAGAATGGAATATTGGACTTTGTGAGAGTAGATCTGGACACAGCGGAAGAACCCAAGGTCTTCCCACTGCCATCTTTACGATCTCTGCATACCAAGGTCATCTGGGCCAAGTCAGGGTCACCAGAATGACCGACTTTTCTTCCCTTTTGACCCTCCAAAGAAACTATGAAAGACGCAGAATTGGAGGGAAGGCATAGATCAGAGAGTACCGATCCCATGGAATCAATAAAGCCTCTGACCCTTGTGCTAGCAGATCCTTTGCTCTTGACACAAAGCTGTCCAGTTTTTTTTTTAACCTGGACGCAAACAGGTCTACATCCGGGGTACCCCAATTTTGACATATGGTCTGAAATACGTCAGGTGTGGAGACCACTCTCCTGGACACAGGTGATTGATATAAGCCACAACTGTGGCATTGTCGGACTATATCCAGACAGGCTGATCCTGTAGTCTGAAAGTCCAGACCTTGAGGGCTAGATGAATTGCCCGAATTTCCAAAATGTTGATGGGCAAGAGCCTTATGGATCTGGATCATCTTCCCTGGGTGAAATCTTCACCCAGAACTGCTCCCGGCCTATTATGCTGGCCTCTGTGGTTACGAGTCTCCAAGTAACTGGGACAAAGGACTTTCCTTTTAGAATATTCTTGGTCAGTAACCACCAATTGAGTCTCTGGTGCACCCCTGGGGATAGGCACATTGGAAGATCCAAGGCTTGAACCCTCTTGTTCCAGGCAGAGAGGATGCTGCTTTGTAAAGGCCTCAAGCGAAACTAGGCATAAGGGACAGCCTCGAAAGAGGCAACCATTTTCCCCAATAGTCTCATACATAGTCGGATGAAGGGATTTTTCCTTGCTGAGACTACCCAGACCTTTTATGGCCCTGGCTTTTGATCTGGGTAAGAACACCCTGCTTTGGACTGTGTCTATGACCATGCCCAAATACTCCAGCCTTTTTAGGGGCCACAGCCTAGGTACTCTAAGTACTTTACCTTGCAGAGCATATTGTGGCTTAGGCGTGTTACGGACTGTTCTCAGAGTAGCAAATCGTCCAGATAAGCTGTCACAGTTATGCCTCAAGCCCTTAGATTTGCCAGGGGTAGGGCTAGAACTTTTGTGAATACTCGAGCTGTAGCAAGACCAAAAGAAAGGACCACAAATTTAAAGTGGCACTGATCCCCTGCAAACCTTAGCAATCTTTGGTGTGCGGGAAATATTGTCACATGCAAATATGCATCTTTGATGTCTACTGATGCCAGAAATTGTCCCCCCATGCGGAAAGGACGAATGTCTAGAAATTCATTCAGGTCTTTTAGATCCAGAATAGGTCTGACGTCTCCATTTGGTTTTGAAACCGTAAAGAGGTTTGAGTAGAACTCTGAGCCTTGCTCTTCTGGGGTCACCTCTATAATTTCCCTTTGGGATAATAGACATTCTAATAGGGCCTTCTTTTCTCTGAATCCCTGGAGACTCTTGACCTTAGAAAATGAGATGGCAGAAGCTCCCGGAACTCCAGCTTGTAGCCCAGAGACACCGTGGAGGCTACTCATCTGTCCTGAATCTCTTCCCGCCAGACTCCTGCAAACTACAGCAGCCTTCCCCCCACTCAGCCGAGCTGGGGCACCCCTTCATAGGAAGGCTTTGGGGGTCTGTTTACCAGATCTTGGACCCCAAGGTTTCTTTTGCCCTTGGGCTTGACTTTGGTCGCCACTGCCTGGAGGATGAGGCTCCAGGGGTTGGGGACAGAGAACGTCTAAATGAAGGACGTTTACTCTTCCTTTTGGTCAGTAACAACGTGGTTTTACCCCCCAGTAATCTTCTGGATATATTTGTCCAGATCATCCACAAACAGGCATGCTCCACGAAACGGGAACCCAGTTAAATATTTGTTGCATGAAGCCTCAGCTGCCCAATATTTAAGCTAACAAGATCTACTAAAGAAACAACAACCTGTGGCTAGAGGGGTTGAATCACAATCCAATACTTTGAGGATTATCACCAGATATACCAAACAAAATTGTAAGCTGAATAAGATTATTTCTAGATATTGGCATCTCCTGAAAATTGACCCTGTTATGTACCAAAGAAACCATCCATCATGTATCGCAGAACGAGCTTTATCAAGGACACCTTGATACAGAATGAATTCACGGGGGAGTTTCGGACTGACCCGTGCAAATGCCTGGGTACATTTAGTTGTGGCGGTTGCACTGTATGTAAGTATATGTATACTGGTGATAATGTACTTTTACCAAATGGGAAAACGTTCAAACCAGTTCATTTTGCGAACTGTAAAAACTATAGGAGTGGTCTATATGCTGATGTGCCAATGTGGCACATTTTATGTAGGCAAAACTTCCCCTTGGCCGCCATGTTAGGGATATACATGCAAGTTCCTAAAATTAAGTTTCTCATACTAGACAGAATACACCCAAATAGTCGGGGAGAGGACTGGAACAGGACACTGCTCCAACGAGAAACCAGATGGATAGCAAATGTAAAGGCTACATCGGCCCCAGGCCTTAATGATGTAATTAGCTATCGCCCCTTCCTTGATGGGGGGATGGGAAGAACGAATGGCTTTGCTATATTTTCTGTGATCTTCTCTATCTAGAGTCCCTCTGGTAGCAATTTCTGTGAGAAATTTAATTTATATAGTTTTTCATTTCTTTACCTCTCTCCCATTGATATGTGTATATATACAATTATTCACTATTCCCCATTATAATTACATAATGGTTGGATACCATGCTGTTTGGCCATATGTTTGATGTCCAGTTTACTATATTTCCCTATATGTAACATTCTGTTTTTGTTGGGTCTGGTTGGTCCCACACAACGGTTTACCATATAAATATTAGTAGTAATAGTCCCACCCGGTGCACCCAGGGGCCGCACATCCATACATCTTGGTTTTTGGACGGTGCGGTCCTTGCTCTGTTCATGGCGTGTCCATGATTAGCGTCGGCACACATCTAGCGCAGGGCCCACTCTTTGATGAGGGATGCACCGTTGCACTTCACTGTGCGGGATCCCCCTCTTTTTGCTTCAGCCAAACTACTGCCAGCTATTCTGATACTATTTAGAGCCTTTCATGGTGACTATTTGAATGCGGAGATTAGGTGACTATGTGACTGTATGCACTTCACTGCATGATCCTGATTTACGCTATTGCGGCTTCTGCATTGTGAATGCTTGATAGTTGCTGTAGCAACAGAACGCCACTACGGATCTCCAAGCGTTATCTAGTTATGAAGTTCTTTTACCCACTTCGTGATGATGTCATTCCGCCTTTTGGAATAGTGCACATGCACGAGGGTCTCCACTCTCTATTTAAAGGGATTGTAAAGTTATTTTTTTTTTTTAAATAACAAACATGTTATACTTACCTCCACTGTGCAGCTCGTTTTGCACAGAGTAGCCCCAAACCTGCTCTTCTAGGGTCCCTCGGCAGCTGTCTCTGCTTCCTCCCACAGGTACTTCTCACGTTCATGCGTGCTCCCTCGCATGGTGAGAAGCACCTGCGGGCGCGCTCCCGGGATACAGCAGGTGGCTATAGCCGCTGGCTGTATCACACGGCCCCGCCCCCCGGCGCTCCGTGTCAGTGGATGTGATTGACAGCAGCGCGAGCCAATGGCTGCGCTGCTTTCCATCCATCCACTCCAGCCAATCAGCGGCCAGGCTGAGCAGTGAAGAGGACGGCGGGGGCGAGCGCGGGATTTTCAAGGGGTCAGGTAAGTAAAATGGTGGGGCTCGGGCGCAGGCAGTGTCAGATGTTTTTTCACCTTAATGCATAGAATGCATTAAGGTGAAAAAACATTTACCTTTACAACCCCTTTAAGCTGCTCAGCTGTGACTACATATCAGCTGGTGCTGGCCAGTCACGCCATAAGCATCTCTCTGCATATTCTGATATACAAATCTTATAGGTACTGTATTTTTCTTTTAAACTCTGCCATTTTGGTAAAATTATTTTGGGGACTAACATAGTATTTTATTGGCCCTAATAGGTATACTCCTCTTGAACACTGAAGGATCTTCGTCCCTTGTTTCCCATTTATGGATGCAATTTTTGCATACAAGGCTGTTCTTGTACTGCCAATGTTAAATCTTCCTTATATCATAATTCTAGGCATGTCCCCTGTTTTTGAGTTTTATTACACTTGATGGCACCAATAACTAGCTTGGGTGATTCTTTATGTATATCTCTTTACTATTATTGATAGAATGACGACTGGCGTTTCAGTCCTTTGGTGTGGAGTAAATTTGGGACCCTCGCTGGGACACATTGATGTTCAGATTCTGTGGAGATTCCGTGCTAATACCAGAGTAATTATCTTGTTTCGTGTGGGTTACTATACAGAACCATTCTCAATGTAAGCTTTTTGTCTTTGCACCTTTGTTGTGTTCTCCTTTGCTAAACAAACAAATAATATATATTTGAATTTATGTATTAATGTAATATGTTTTCTTATTATACTTTGGGCTCTATATGTCTATAAATACCCTGAAGAAGGGCAGAAAGTCAGAAACGATCATTGGGTTTGACTTACGAGCTGTTTTTTTATGTATTGTATCATATTGTTTTGTATATTTCACATAACATATTTTTTATAAATATTTATATTATATAATAAACTTTATAATTTTTTTTATATACTTGTGTTCTCAGTTACTTTGAAAGTCACTGTCACGGTCGTTCCACCACCCCGGTCACCCAAGTAAGACTTACCCGCAGGTTCCCGGTACGAGGGGATCGTCGGTGCCTTCGGACGCGGGTTGGCGCTAACGAACGCACGCGAGTGCACATAGTCCCCAACAGGCGCACACGGGTGCGCGTTGACACGAGCGGGCGCACGCGGGTGCGCGACGAGCCGAACGGGCGTACGCGGGTACGCGGGGTCACGAACGGGAGCACGGTCACCCGCGGGGATACGTAGACGTACCGTGCGACCGTTCTTGGCGCCCAGTTGCCTACTTAAGGGACCTGCTCCTGCTCCTCTGTGCTGTCCCGTCTGCAGCTTTCCCGTGACTCCTGCTATCTGTTCCTGTGTGTGTGTTCCTGATTCTGTACCCGGCCTGTTCCTGGACTTTGCCTGTTTGCCGCCTGCCTCCGACCCTTTGCCTGATTGACCACGCTTCTGCCTTCTGCCTTGTACCTCTGCTGCCCGATTGTTGCCGACCCAGCTCGTCCCTGACTACTTCTACCAGCCTGCCTACGGACCTGCTCTGACTACTACTTCCGCAGCTCCTGCCTGCTCACCTGTGCCAGCCGTCCAGCGGTTCCTGTCCAGCATCCTGCGCTGGTTACACCCTCTGCTCCGGTCCACCATCTGCTCCGGTCTTCTCTACCAGCTGACCAGTCTGGCACTTGTGCCCTCCGGACTCCTGAGTCCCTGTTCCCATCTCCAGGGGCTCTCGAGCCAGGGCTTACGAGGCGCCGCTCCCTGCACGCTTGGGCTCTCCAACCAGGTACGTGACAGTACGGGACAGCCATGTCCGAGCCCTCGCAGGGAGCGTCTCCGATGGATGAACTGTGCCACCATCTAGCCGGCCTCACCCAGGCCGTGAAGAACCTGCAAGAGGGTTATGGTCGTTTGGAGGAACGGGTTCAAGCCCTATCTGCTGCAGCTCCAGTTGCCTCGGGATCTCCAGGTCCCCCTTCAGTGGTCATGTTGCCGCCAGAGCCAAGGGTCCCTACACCAGACCGTTTTTCCGGTAACCGGAATAAATTTAGGGCCTTCCGGAATTCCTGCGAGCTCTTCTTCGCCCTTCAGCCCCGGACCTTTTCTCTTGAGGCTACGAAAGTAGGGTTCGTTATCTCCTTACTTACCGACGAACCCCAGGCCTGGGCACATCGCCTCCTTGAACGAAAAGACCCCTGTCTGGACTCCTTAGATGTCTTCTTTCAAGCCATGTCTCGTCTTTATGAGGACCCCCAGCTCGCAGCCACCGCAGAAGCAGCTTTGCATGCACTCCAGCAAGGCCGCAGGCCAGTAGAGGACTATGTGTCTGAGTTCAGGCGCTGGAGCGCCGACACAGAGTGGAACAGCTCAGCTCTCCGTTACCAGTTCCGCATGGGACTCTCGGAGGCTTTGAAGGACGAACTGGCCCGTGTAGGAACTCCTGAGACCCTGGAAGCGCTCATCGACCTCTCTGTCCAGATCGATAGGCGGTTAAGAGAGCGTCGTCTGGAGCGCTCTTCTTCCACCTCGCGCCCAGTCTGGATGATGCCACGGGTTCCAAGTGCCAATCCACCGGTTCTTCCTGATCCTTCTTCTCCGGATTTATCGGAACCCATGCAGTTGGGATTACTACGTTCACCTCTGACCCCCGAAGAGCGCCAACGCCGAAGATCTGGTAACCTGTGCCTCTACTGCGGAGGATCTGGACATTATGTTCGCACTTGCCCCGCCAAGTCGCGTAAGTGCCTGCTTATACCTCCCGCCTCTCCTCCTACTACGCCTAGTACCAGTACCACCTCTCACCTGGCTGTGCCTCTTCTTTTACAGTTCTCCGGCAAGACTATCCGCGTCAACGCGATCATTGACTCTGGGGCCTGTAGCGGTTTTATGGACCTATCCTTCGCCCTGAAGAACAACATTCCCCTTCGGCCCAGGGCCAAGGAACTTCCAATCTATTTGGCCGACGGTTCCTCTCTGAGATCCGGACCTGTAACCCAGGAAACATCTCCCCTTCTTGCCACCATCACGGGGGACCACCAGGAGCACCTGTGTCTGGACATTATCGAGTCTCCCCTCTTTCCCATAATCCTTGGCATACCCTGGTTGAAGGCCCACAATCCCCTGATAAACTGGTTCACGGGAAAAATCGAGTTTCCATCTGCCTACTGTCATCAGTATTGCCTTCCAGCCATCAAGACGGACCCTCCTTCTCTGCTCTGCTTGGAGACAGACACCGAAACCCGACTGGCAGTGCCCGAAGTCTATCACCAATTTTTGGATGTTTTTAGTAAGAAGGGCGCAGAGACTCTACCTCCCCACAGACTGTATGATTGCCCGATAGACTTGCTTCCGGGAGCGGAGATTCCCTTCGGGAGAATCTTTCCCCTATCTGAGACCGAGCTGGGAGCTCTAAAGACCTACCTGGACGATAATTTAAAGAAGGGCTTTATCCAACCTTCCACTTCCCCGGCAGGTGCAGGGATTTTCTTCGTCCAGAAGAAGGATCACTCCCTACGACCATGCGTAGACTACCGGGCACTCAATAAGGTTACAGTGAAAAACCGCTACCCTCTACCGTTGGTGCCTGAATTGTTCCAGAGACTGGGGTCGGCTAAGGTGTTCTCCAAACTGGATCTGCGGGGCGCCTACAACCTGGTCCGTATCCGCAAAGGCGATGAGTGGAAGACCGCCTTTCGTACCCGCTTCGGGCATTATGAGTATCTCGTCATGCCCTTTGGACTCTGTAATGCCCCTGCTACATTCCAGCATTTCGTCAATGATGTCTTCAGAGAGTACTTAGACCTGTTTGTTGTTATATACCTTGACGATATACTAATCTTTTCTTCCTCCTTAGCCGAACACCGGGAGCATGTGAAGATTGTCCTGGCTCGTCTCCGTCTCCATGGCCTGTACGTCAAACCAGAGAAGTGCGTCTTCGAGCAACAGAGCATTCAATTCTTGGGCTTGATCATCTCCGTAGATGGAATAGAAATGGATCCCCAGAAAGTCTCAGCCATCCTAGACTGGCCCGCTCCCTCGGACCGGAAAGGGGTCCAACGGTTCGTGGGATTTGCCAATTTCTATAGAAAGTTTATCAGAGGATTTTCATCTATTATCTCCCCCATCACGGAGCTGACCAAACAGGGTCAAAAATTCCTATGGACTCCCAAGGCGCAAGAAGCCTTTGAAACCCTGAAGAAACTATTTGTTTCAGCTTCGATCCTGAGACACCCTGACGCTACGCTGCCCTATATCCTGGAGGTGGATGCCTCGGAAGTAGCCGTTGGGGCGGTATTATCCCAGAGACAGGGGCCTAAGTCACTTTTGTACCCAGTGGCCTTTTTCTCCCGCAAACTCTCAGAAGCTGAGCGGAACTATGACGTCGGAGACCGGGAATTACTGGCAATCAAGGCGGCGTTGGAGGAATGGCGCTACCTCCTTGAAGGTGCTTCCCACCCGATCCTGGTTTATACGGACCACAAGAACCTGGAGTATCTTAAATCTGCCAAACGACTGAAGCCAAGACAGGCCCGGTGGGCACTTTTCTTTTCCAGGTTCGTGTTCCATATCACGTACAGGCCCGGGTCGAAGAACGTGAAGCCTGATGCTCTTTCCCGGATGTACAATGAGCCAGTGTTATCTCCTACGCCAGACACCATTCTTCCCCCAGGAAACTTTCTCCTGCTCCATGAAGATCTCTTGTCCCGAATTAAACAGGCCTCCAGTGATCCGGCTCTATCTTCTGACACCTCTTTAACCCCCAAGGACGGTCTTCTCTGGCACCAGGATAGAATCTTTGTCCCCCAGGAGTTACGTACTGCGGTCCTCAGCTCCTGCCATGACCACCCATTGGCCGGTCACTTTGGAGCATTCAAAACCTTAGACTTACTTCAACGTACGTTTTGGTGGCCCCAGATGAAGAAACACTGCAGGGAATATGTGGAAGCGTGTACCACCTGCATTAGGAATAAGGGGAGTAAGTCGAAGGTTTGGGGCTTGCTGAGACCATTACCCATCCCGGATAGGCCGTGGAAAATGATATCCATGGATTTTATCGTGGAACTGCCCCCCTCTGAAGACTTTTCCTCGATCCTGGTGGTAGTGGACAGATTTACTAAAATGGCTCACTTCTTACCCATGAAGGGGACTCCATCGGCCACAGAGATGGCCAGGACTTTTATTAAAGAAGTAGTAAGGCTCCACGGCATTCCTGCTGACATCACCTCTGACAGGGGTGTTCAATTCACGTCCAGGTTTTGGAAGGCTCTCTGTGGGGCCCTGAAAATCGAGCTTCACCTATCTTCGGCCTACCACCCTCAAACTAACGGCCAGACCGAGAGAACCAACCAAACGCTGGAGCAGTATCTACGTTGCTTCTCTTCCTTCTCCCAGGACGATTGGGTATCGCTTCTACCTTTAGCGGAATTCGCATATAATAATTCCGTCCATTCGGCCACCAAACAGTCCCCCTTCTTTGCAAACTTCGGTTTCCACCCACTTTTTCTGCCCAGTAATCTTCCTGAGTGTTCGGTACCGGCGGTCCAGGAGGACCTTAACTTCTTCAGGAATAATAACAGGATTCTTCAAGAAACGCTGGCTAAAACCCAGGAACACTATAAGGAAGTCTTCGATAGGAAGAGAAGGGGCGAGCTTAACCTCCAGGTCGGGGACCAGGTCTGGCTGTCTACGTTAAACTTGAAGTTGGCCTGCCCTTCCAGGAAGCTGGGCCCGAAGTTTGTGGGTCCATTCCCCATTCTGAGGAAACTAAATGAAGTAGCCTTTGAGCTGAAACTCCCGGGGTCATTCCGGATCCACCCGGTTTTTCACGTTTCATTACTCAAGCCCGCGGTTCCGGACCCCTTTGCCGACCGGAGTACCAACCCCCCAGAACCCGTAATGATTGATGGGGAATTGGAATTCGAGGTTGAAGCTATCTTGGATTGCAGGAGGAGACGTAACCAGACCCAGTTTCTGGTTAAATGGAGGGGATATGGCCCTGAGGAGAATTCATGGGAACCGGAGTCCAACCTGCATGCCGAAAGACTAATCCAGGCCTTCAAAAGAACTCACCCGGATAAGATGGCACAGTTGGGCATCCGGAGGTTGCCCCTTGGGGGGGGGCAATGTCACGGTCGTTCCACCACCCCGGTCACCCAAGTAAGACTTACCCGCAGGTTCCCGGTACGAGGGGATCGTCGGTGCCTTCGGACGCGGGTTGGCGCTAACGAACGCACGCGAGTGCACATAGTCCCCAACAGGCGCACGCGGGTGCGCGTTGACACGAGCGGGCGCACGCGGGTGCGCGACGAGCCGAACGGGCGTACGCAGGTACGCGGGGTCACGAACGGGAGCACGGTCACCCGCGGGGATACGTAGACGTACCGTGCGACCGTTCTTGGCGCCCAGTTGCCTACTTAAGGGACCTGCTCCTGCTCCTCTGTGCTGTCCCGTCTGCAGCTTTCCCGTGACTCCTGCTATCTGTTCCTGTGTGTGTGTTCCTGATTCTGTACCCGGCCTGTTCCTGGACTTTGCCTGTTTGCCGCCTGCCTCCGACCCTTTGCCTGATTGACCACGCTTCTGCCTTCTGCCTTGTACCTCTGCTGCCCGATTGTTGCCGACCCAGCTCGTCCCTGACTACTTCTACCAGCCTGCCTACGGACCTGCTCTGACTACTACTTCCGCAGCTCCTGCCTGCTCACCTGTGCCAGCCGTCCAGCGGTTCCTGTCCAGCATCCTGCGCTGGTTACACCCTCTGCTCCGGTCCACCATCTGCTCCGGTCTTCTCTACCAGCTGACCAGTCTGGCACTTGTGCCCTCCGGACTCCTGAGTCCCTGTTCCCATCTCCAGGGGCTCTCGAGCCGGGGCTTACGAGGCGCCGCTCCCTGCACGCTTGGGCTCTCCAACCAGGTACGTGACAGTCACACTCCCTAGGGGGATTGTTTTCTTTTCTGTAATGTTTAAGCCAAAAGGACCTGCGCATGTGTACCAGCAGGAGAGTGATGCGAGATGCCAAATGCCGAATGCAAGGCTTTTTTTTTTTAATCTTTAAAATGTTTTTATTTTATTTGCTTTATATTCAGATTCACAAATATTGCCACAAAGTAATCACATACAATAATTCCCCTTACAAACAAATTTCCCTTATCCCCCCTCCCCTCCCCCCTCCCCCTATCAGCCCTCTCCCCCTCCCATTCCCTCCGATGATAATATTCAATTCACAATTATACCAAAAAAAAGGAAATTTTAAATAGCATCAAACTTAAACAAATTACTCATTCCCTTCTCCCATCCCTCTCCCCACCTCTCATTCATTCCCTCCTTCATCCATCCCTCTTACAACTTACTCACCCTTTCTCATTTCTCACCCCACTTTCCCCATATTTTAACAAACTTCCCATAATTACCTCTTTTCCTATATATGTATTCCTCCTTTTTTATGTTATCTTTCACCCTTTCCATCCATTCCTTTACTGTAGGCGCTTCCCTCCTCTGCCATTTAAACGCAATTATATTCCTCCCCTGAAAAAGGCATCTAATAACAGCTATGTGGATATCCCCTCGTACCTCCTCTTCTTCTATCAGTCCCATTATACAGATTTTAGCTTCTACTTCCAGTGATAACCCAAACACTTTATTAATTTTCCCTATTATTCCTACCCAATATCTATATAATCTTGGGCATCGCCAAATCATGTGTATTAAATCTCCTCTTCGGTCTCCACACCTTTGGCATTCTGCGTCCTGTCTACTCCCAAATCTAAACAATTTAAGAGGAGTGTAGTATACCCTATGGATTAAATACATTTGAGATATAATATGTGATGGTGATAAGGAAACTTTCGCCCCCAATGCCAGAACCTTTTCCCACTGTTCTACCGATATTGGGCCCACCTCTCTTTCCCATTTTACCTTTTTTTTCTCCTCTATTACCCCTTCTTGTTCTGTTCCCTTTAGATACCTATAGATCTCAGAAATACCTCCTTTCGATATATTATAGCTTATAATTCTCCTTAGTACAGGCATCTTACTCCATTCCAACTTCCTGTCTCTAAATTGTGCCTCTAACGCATGTTTAATTTGTATATAATTAAGGAGGTAATAAGCCGGCAACCCATATTCATCCCTTAGTTCCTGAAATGTTTTCAGTCTCCCGTCCTTATATAACTGCGCTAAGAAGTGTACGCCCCTCCGATCCCATTCTGCTAGTCTCCCCATTTTCTTAATTTCCTCCAAATTTTTATTTTCCCATATTGGTGAGAGTTCTGTATATCCTCTTTTCCCCCAATATTACTTTTACCTCCTCCCAACACTTTACCATCAGTTGGACTGTGGGGCAGCTGGTCCTAAATGAGTCGGCTTCCACTGCTTCCGCGACCGTATTATGTGGAGTATCCCTCCCCAGGGGACCACCCCCCTTTCCTGTCACTGCTACTAGGTTACCTCCCCTCATATACTGTAATTGGGCAGCCAGAAAGTAGTATCTCATATTAGGTAGTGCCATCCCACCCATTTCCCTTGGTCTCTGTAGTACTTGTGAGCTGATTCTTGCCACACTGTTCTTCCATATCACCTCTCTAAACAAACTTTCTATTTTTTTAAACCAATATTTTGGAATCCAAACCGGTGAGTTTTGTATAACATATAATATTTGAGGCATCCACACCATCTTAATTAAGTTGCACCTACCGGCTACTGACAAGGGGAGGTTCTTCCATATTCTGATTTTACGCTTTAATTTTGCCATAAGTGGAACTAAATTCCCTGCTATATACTGCCTTGGGTCTGCCGTCATATTCACTCCCAAGTACTTCATTTGTTTGTTTCTGCATTCTTCTATTTGGGATACCTGTACTGGCAGTGGGGTATCGAGGGGATCCACTGGTAGGAGAGCAGATTTTTCCCAGTTAATTTCAAGTCCAGAGAAATACCCGAATTCTTTTATCAGGGTCATTGCCGCCACCAACGAGGGCCCCGTGTCCCCTAAAAACAACAGTACATCGTCTGCATACAAAGCAACCTTTTCCTCTTCATTCCCTCCCCGGATATCCTGCGCCTCTCTCAAGGCTATCGCCATAGGCTCCATCGAGAGGGCGAAAAGCAGGGGCGACATAGGGCACCCCTGTCTTGTCCCCCTCTCCAAATGGAATCCCTCTGAACATTCCCCATTTATTCTCACTTTCGCCCTTGGATCTGTATACAGTACTCTTATCCATTGCATAAATCTCGGACCAAATTGAAATTCCGCCAACACCCTCCTCAAATAATGCCACTCCACACTATCGAAGGCTTTTTTCGCATCTAGGGACATAACTGCTCTATTCCCTTTGTTTTCTGAAGGAATCTGAATGTTTAAATAGGCTCGTCTCACATTCATATTTGTGGACCGCCCTGGGATGAACCCAGTTTGGTCCTGATGTACTAATTTTCATATTATATTTTTTACCCTTGTTGCAAGTACTTTTGCCAAGATTTTAACATCTGAACATAATAACGATATAGGTCTATATGATGCGGTCTCCAATTGGTTTTTCCCTTCTTTTGCTAGGACCACCACTGTGGCCTCCATCATTGATTGCGGCAGCTGTCCCGCTTCAAAAGCCCCATTGAGCACCTGTAGGAGAGCCGGTAAAAGTATCTCCCCAAATTTTTTATAAATCTCTATCGGCAGTCCATCCGGACCTGGGGCTTTCTGATTTGTCATTTCTGCTGTTACTTTTTGCAGCTCCTCCAGGGTCAATGGTGCTTCCAAGCCCTCCCTATCTTCCTTCGACAGCCTGGGTAATGTTATTTTCCCAAAAAATTCCTGCATCTCCCCCTCTACTTCGGAGTTTGAAACTTTATATAGTTCCTCATAATATTTCCTAAACTCTTCCACTATTTCAGGTGTTGACTTCCTCATACCTCCCTCCCTGTCCAATATCGCCGGTATTATTGGGGACGAACCATTTGATTTAGCAATCAATGACAATACCCTCCCCACTTGTTCTCCTTCGCCAAAGAAGGACTGCCTCTGGAACTGCCTTTTCTTCTCCTCTTTCTCCCATATAAGTCTTTTATATTCTACCTGATTTTTCTCCCATTCCTTGGAGCTTTCTTCTGAGGGGGCCCTTATATACCTCTCTTCTGACCTCCTTACCCTTTCTTTTGCTTCTATTTCCTTTGCTAACCCATTCTTCTTAATCTGCGATATCTTTTTTATTAGTTCTCCCCTTAAGAAGGCTTTCAAGGTATCCCACATTATTCCCAGGGACGTAGATCCCATATTTATGCTCAAAAATTCTTTTAGATTTTCTTTTACCCCCTCCATGTTATCCATTAGTTCTAACCAAAATGGATTTATCTTCCATTCCCTTTTGCTACATCCTCTCCCTATTGTCATTGAAAACATTACCGGTGAATGGTCCGAAATTCCCCTTGGCTCGTACTCCACTTTCTCCACCATCCCCAGCGCCTCTTCATTACACAGCACCATATCGATCCTGGACAAGGTGGAGTACGTCTTAGAGTGACAAGAATACTGTTTTTTTAAGGGGTTCCACCTTCTCCATATATCCACAAAACCTGTTTCTTCACAGAATTGAAATAACAACATCTATTTTTTGATCCATTATCATATTAAAGTCCCCTGCTATTATGACTGGGATTCCAGGCTTATCCTTTATAAACTTCAGCAGTTCATATAATATTTCTGCATTAAATGGTGGTGGGATATACACAGTTGCAATCACACATACTCTATCTTCTATACCACAAAAAAGGAACACATATCTCCCTTTAACATCTATGATGCTCTGCCTGCAGGTTAGACCCGACCCAGGATCTATTAAGACACTCACTCCCCTTGAGTAGGAGGTGTATGTAGAATGATATTGTATCCTATATTTTCTGTGTCTTAGCACACTGATTGTATCTCGGTCCAGGTGGGTCTCCTGCAAACAGAGCATCCCGTAATTACCCATATTCCCCATGGAAAATAACGCACGTCTCTTCAACTGTTCCTTCACCCCCCGTACATTCCAAGAACAGATTTTAACCTTTTTAGTGAAGTTCCCTACCTTACTGCTTACTCCCATATTTAAAGCCTAAAAACACAATATCATACTTTTATTCTCCATTCTACGTGCTTTCTCTGTGTTTTCACACGTGATCTCCCCCTTACTTTTTTTTTTTTTTCCCCCTGTGCTCCAAAATTTTAGTCCCACACATATTTTGTATCTCATATTTACCATATTTCTTATGCACATTTTACACACATTTTATATAAGTTGAACAATATTATTTCCTTGTGCCTCCCTTAATTTCATTTTCTTGTGCCCCTTTTCACTGACCACCGTATTTAATGCAATTTCACACATCAACTTTATACTTAAATATTTTTTGTGCAATTAATAATCCTTTACCATGCCTACCTATATCCTTTCCTATCCTTTCAACCTCCTTTCTCTCGCTATCATTCATCCATTCATACTCCCCATCCCTTTTTTCTTTCCCCTCCCCAACCCTCCCATGCCCCACTTGGGGCCCTTCTAAGGGGCTTCCAACATGACCGTTTTTACCTCCCAGGGTGATATATCCTCCCCACCTACTCACCCTACCCACCCACTCCCATTACTCTTATTTCTATAACAAAAAATAGTCCACATTACTGCCAAAAAAAAAAAAAAAGGGGAAGGGGGGAAGAAGAGAGGGAGGGAGACAAACAGAGCAATATGAGGGCATTCCCTCTTAGTCCGGAAAAAAGGAAAAAAAGAAAAGGAAAAAAAAAAGAAAAAAAAAAATGTCCATTTTCTTTCTGTTTTCATATTACAGCATTCCCCTCTGTTGCAGCAGACATTTATTTTCCTCCAACCACGACTTAACTTCTTCTGGACTATTAAAAAATATGTTTTCCCCAAATGCTGATACCCTCAACTTTGCCGGATAAAGCAATGCATAATTCACTTTAAGACTCTGCAATTTCTTTTTGCACTCTATAAACTTGGCTCTCTGTCCTTGCAGCTCTGGGGAAAAATCCGGATATAATGAAATCTTTATCCCATTATATTCAAGATTACGCAGTTCTCTTGCTCTTTGAAGGATAACAACTTTATCTCTATAGGACAGCAATTGGATGATTATGGGTCTAGGATGACTTCTTCCTTCCACCATCCTAAACGGAATTCTATACGCCCTTTCGATTGCAAAAAATCTTGATAGCTTCTCACTCCCTACTTTATCCTTTATCCATATTTCCATAAATTCAGCAAGATCATTGCCTTCACTTTTCTCCGGAAAACCTAAGACTCTGATATTTTTCCTGCGTATAGTATTTTCCATATTGTCCATTTTAGCCATACACAAATTTAACTGTCCCTTCATCATTTGCATCTCCTGTTTCAGCGGGAGTACATCATCCTCCACCTGGCTGACTCTCTCCTCCATATCTGATATACGGGCCACAGTTTTCTGTACTTCATTTTTAAGATTTAACCCATCTTCTCTTATCTGCTTTAATTGATCGGATACATCATCCAATGATAATTTACATGTATTCACCGCAGAAAGAATTTCTTTTAGTGATGGTTCTTTACCTTTTGCCCAAATTTCTCCTTCTGTACTTATCTCAGTGTCCCGTCCAGTCCCCCTCTCTAAGGAGAGATTACTCACGGACGCTTGTGCTTCCGATATTCCACCCATTACACCCGTAGTGTCCGACCGGACTGCCATACATATTGCTTTATTTAAACTTGTCGGCTCTATTTCGGTCGTCAAGCCCTGGCTTTTCCTTCCGACCGTTTGCACGGCTGCAGTACTCTGCGGCCGCCCCTCTCCGACTTGCACGTTCTTTTTGGGTGTTTGGTTTGGAGTCTGATTAGGCGTATGGGCATATCGCTCCAGTTTAGAAGCGGCGGCAGCAACGCCTGTCAGCCCGGTCGAGTGACCAGCCTTATCTTTGGAACTACGTAATGTTTGTGATCCATTATGTGTGGTCGCCTCCTCCACCCCCCTTTTCCTGGTCATACCTTCAGGTCTTACGTCTCTTCCACCGGGGGGGGGGGGGGGGGGGGGTATCGCTCATTCCCTCCCTTCGCTTTGATTCCCTCTCTCACAGGGTTTCTTACGAGGGGATCGATGTTCCTCTGTGGGAGAGCTTCCTATGGCGACCTTCACATACCTCCACTGTTGCGCCGTTCGGTCAACCGAATGTACCGTTACTCTCGCTTTGGTGGTGTCACAGCTTCGCAGCGTCCCCTCGTTTCGGCACCTCAACGCTCGGCTTCTCCTTCCCTCCTCCTCCTCCACACTACCTCGGCAGCATTAGTCTCTGGAGCGAGTGGTAGGTCTGAGCCCGCCGCGACCTCTCACCCTGACATCCGGTCACGCCCCAGGACGGCCAACTGCACGAATGCAAGGCTTTAGGAAGGTCTGCATAAACCTCGGCCTCCTCAGTGGAAAGGAGGCTAAGCACCTGCTTAATTTGCTCCTTGGGGAATTGGTGCAGGCCAATTGCTGCGACCGTAAGCTGGACCACAGCGCCCGCCACATAGAAAAATGCTTTAAATAAAGTTTACAGCTTTTTGTCAGTTGGATCCTTAAACCCTTGAGCATTGTCCATAGGTCAGGCTCTTATTCACACAAGCCTGTGGGGATTTCAGGGACCCCAGGGAAGAAACAAGGGAAATGGCAGCCTCAGCAGAGGGTAATTTGTATGTGGAAAGCACCAATTCAGTATAGTATTATAGTATTGCACCTGCGCTTTGAGAGCCTGGGAGGTAGAAGAGGACTTCTGTGACATAAACAGGGACTGAAACATTGGGAGAGACTGTAAAACCTGACAGGGGTACAGACTCATCCTGTGAGGCTGCCTCCAGTCTTGCGGGGGTGGGGGGGGCATGATATCCTGCTGGCATGTCTAGAAACCCTAGATGTTGGTGGTGATTTTCTGATGCCTCTTTTACATCCCCCTCATATGAGAAGACAGTCCTAAGTAGCAAAGCAGAGGTACTAGTGTAAAGTGCAATCACTGTTCTGCTATAGTCTTACAATATAAACATTAGCTACAAACTGTACAACATGATGCTGAGTAGGTGTCAGGTTTGCCAGGATCCAATCCACTGAGATGCTTACTGCCCACGGTGTCCCAGTGCTTACAGGAGCTCTGGCACCTTGGGCTTTAAAAAACAGCAGCTTTGCACCTGCGTGCGCCACACGTGCACGGCACCGCAACCATGCCCCCTCCTTCCCCGCCGACCCTGCCATAAAAGCGCTCCCATGTAGGACCATCATGGCAACGGCCGGGCGAGCGGGGAGAAAGAAGAGCACCTGAGGACTGTGTGGGACCCCCAGACTGCGTGTGATCCCCCTTTTCGGTTTATGTGGCAGAGCCTGCAGCGGAGGAGGTGAGGGGCTTCACAAACCAGCTTCACTGAGTGTGTATTCTGGAAGGCATGTAAGTATACACCAGGTATGTCTCTTACTCCCTCTAGTGGCTGAAACCAGGTAAGACATACAAACTACTCACAGAAGATAATCCATGATGTGTAAACTCAATGACGTCAGCGGAGGCATCGCGTACACATGATCACGAATGGAGGACAGTTTACATCACCAATTGGCTGTTCCATCTGGGCATGTGACACAGTGAGGAGTTGGTGCGCACTGCTTACTCGCAATTGGCTATCGGAGTTTGTTGGTGTTAGCACAGCTCCACTGATATGTTTTTAAATGATTAAAGTATTCCTATCTTAGCGTGGTAGTGAGCATTAGGTCTTATGCACCAGTAGTAGGACTATTGTCCAAAACATGTCACGTTGCTAGCCTATTGTGCTTTTAATGCCACGCAATTCTCCTGCATTTTATGTGATCACCTTATGTACCCATCAGTATTGGTGGTTTGTACATTTTATATTTTTTTAATAAATACTTTTTTTACCTGGATTTATGCATCATGTGGATTGATTGGATGCTGTTGGGAGAAAACGTACCGTATATACTCGAGTATAGGCCGACCCGAGTATAAGCCGAGGCCCCCAATTTACCCCCAAAAAACTGGGAAACCTATTGACTCGTGTATAAGCCGAGGGTGAGATATGCCTGTCCATCCCTGTGTGTGTGTCCATCCATCCATCCATCCCTGTGTGTGTGTGTGTCCATCCATCCCTGTGTGTGTGTGTGTCCATCCATCCATCCATCCCTGTGTGTGTGTCCATCCATCCATCCATCCCTGTGTGTGTGTGTGTCCATCCATCCATCCATCCATCCCTGTGTGTGTGTGTGTCCATCCGTGTGTGTGTGTGTGTGTGTGTGTGTGTGTGTGTGTGTGTGTGTGTGTGTGTGGCCTTGTGTGTCCAGCCTACCTGTGTCCCGAGCCTCCGTCCGGTCCCGAGCCTCCGTCCGGTCCCGTCCCGTCCCGAGCCTCCGTCCGGTCCCGTCCCGTCCCGAGCCTCCGTCCGGTCCCGTCCCGTCCCGAGACTCCGTCCGGTCCCGTCCCGTCCCGAGCCGAGCCTCCGTCCGGTCCCGTCCCAGGATCACCGCTCTTCGTCGGCGCCCATTCCCCTGTTCAAATGCCGCGCCTCCCTGTCTGTGATAGGCGGAACACAATTTCCCAGCAGCCTGTGTTCCGCCTATCACGGACATCGTCTCATCCTCGTCCGTAGTACGAGGATGAGACGATGTCCGTGATAGGCGGAACACAGGCTGCTGGGAAATTCAGTGTTCCGCCTATCACAGGCGAAGGCGGAGCCGGAGGCGCGGCTTTTGAATTATAGAATGGCCACTGTCTGTCTGCTCGACACGCTGATCGAGCAGGCAGACAGCGATGACTCGAGTATAAGCCGAGGGGGGCACTTTCAGCCTCAAAAAAGAGGCTGAAAATCTCGGCTTATACTCGAGTATATACGGTATATACTTTTCCAGCTGGTGATTGATTCAAGGACCAGGCACGTCTGCTTGTCGGGGTTCCCGGTGTATAATATCCACCTTTCATTGTTCCTGATGTGGTCATCGGTGTATATCATCATTTCATCAAAGCTTCTGATCGAGGACCTGCTGGTCGGGATGGTCTAAATGCCTGTATGACCCACTGATATACAGCATGTGTGTTCATCCTCTGCGGTAAGCGTACCTAATCTCTATGTTGTTATATACACACATCTGTGAAATGCTACATTGAGAAGTCTGCTCACTCATATCTATCATCATTTGAAGAGGCATCACGTCAAGTTCTTTTCAAATAGGACTATACAATACTCAATTGAGGAGCTTTTATCTGTACTTTTTGTTCATCACGGACTTGTAATTGTTTTTTTTTTATTTCACAGACATTTTTTTGTTTAGGAATTTTTCTTTTTCACTTCATAATAATACATTCACCATGTATTTGCGTGATGTTTTGTCTCACCATTGAGGAGTTATTTACTTATCCCTGGGGGCTACTGTAGGGATTCTGAATTTCTTATAAGTGCTGCATTTTATATTTTTTCTTCATTTAAACTTTAGGATTGTCTTCACTTTCCTTATCCCTGCCACAGGAACTGCCGAGAACAGACAGATTCCAGCCTTCACCCATCACAGCGGGTAGTGTTGTGCCAACTTTCAGGGTTCTGGGTTCCTACTCACAGGATCCTCTTCCCTGGACCTGTAGAAGACTCTGCCAGAAACTTTTCGTGCCACTGTTATATTAGTACAACAAAGCCTGGATCCCAGACCTCCAAAGAGAGACATTAAAGGCAAAACCTTGTTTTTTCTTATCACAGGGCCCGGGTACCATCCATCTTAGGCATTTTAGTATTGGCCTGAGGTATGGATCCAGTTGTATAGCTCCTCGGTTCTCGCAGAGACCATCAGAGCTTTCTTCTCTCTTCTTCTTTCTTAGCACATCTTCAATGTGACCAACCACCTTAGACACTGGTGAAAAAACTGAGGTACTTTCTATATGGGAGGGGTTTGATGGGGAGGAACTCACCTTGTAATTAGGGTTACCAGTGTCCAATCACCTGAAGGTATTATCTAACCCACTAAGTAATTAACAAGCCTCTGTGTCCCGTGATGTATGAACAAGAAAGAGGGATAATGGGTAGAAAACCAAGGACTGCCCTGGATGACCATAAAATTGAATGAAGTAATCAGCTGAAACTTGATAGTCTCACGATAGTCAGCCTCAACCTGGAGAACCAAAACAACCCTTTCATGGGTTACACATCCTGATGATAAAGGTGAACCATCAACCATCTCCTTATCAATAAGTGCAGATTTAATTCTTGTTAGAATTATTATTACTGTGCGTGAATTCTATGTCCATAAAGTTACCCCTGACCCCGGAGTCCAGCATAGCGGAGCAAGGAATTTTTATCGCCCTCTGTTATTAATTTGATAAGGATGACAAAGTGTAGAGAGTAAACTTTATTTCTTTATGAATCAATGGGATGATAGATTGGGTAAAGCAGTTTTTTGTACAGGCACTATAAATCAAATGTATTTTATTGCCAGCACACCATTATAGCAAATAGCCTCCAAAATCTTTATTGCAGAACGATCACAAGGGACACAGGACCCCTTTGTCAGGCAAGTGATGATCTGTGGAGGTGCTGTCCTGTCTGTGATCAGCATGATTACTGTAGATAATATCAAGGCCCTCCAGCTGAGTAGCCATCGGGGGGCAGAATAGGGAAGCCAGTTACAAGGTATTGTCAATATTCCCATCACACACTTTCCTGAATAGGGTTTAGGAATGTTGGTTGCTGAAGCAACTACCAGTCGGTTGCCAGGATACCACGGGTCATCAAATAGCATGCAAAATCTTTATTGTGGAAGGATCACATACTAGTGAAGTTTCAGAGCCACACAGGACACCTTTGTCCGGCTTGTGTCTCTACTAGTCAGTCACAGCAATTTTAACTTTGATTTGTTTAATTAACTGCATAACACCCAGAGTCCCCAAAGCATACTGGAACCAGCTGCGGTTCGCACAGGAGCGCTGTGCGTCCTGGTTACCCGTTTCAGGGATAAATCAGGACAGAATCTATGCCTGAATTTGGCCCTGAAACGGAGCCAAAGACGCACAGCATTTCTGTGCAGTGTGCTCCGCAGCCACAACGGAGATATGTGAACCAGTTCCATAGGGAGCCAGTCACATTCTCCTGCTATGCAAATATGATGCGGGGAAAACCGCATTTTTTTTTTATTCTTTATTTAATTTTATACATTTTCAACATACAAACAGTAAAAAAAAAATGTAAGATTACATACGATCTTTATTCAAATACCCTTTTTCCCTCCCCCGCCCCCCCCCCCGTGCATCTGTATCCCTATCTTGAAAGGCAAGAAACAAACTCCTTTTCCTTGCTATTTCTTATATTTTTTCCTTTTCCTCCCTTCTCTTCCCCTCTCTCCTTTCTTCTTTTCTATTTCATTGAGTTATCTCTGTTAAATATCTCCTGGTACTTTTAAACTTATTCTACTTTTTCCATTTATCCTTCTGTTCTACCTCTTCTTCCCCCTTTTCATCCTTTCTCCAGCTTTTGTATCATATTTACTCCAAATATCCAATTTGCTCTTTGCTACATTGAGCAGGATTGGTATTATGGATGCTTTATATTGTCTCACAGATCTATTTGTCCCGTGGAACAAACACGTCCATGTATCCTCAGGGATGACTTCATTGGTAATTATCTTTATAAGTTGTAGGATCTCTATCCAAAACTTTTTAATGGGGCACTCCCACCATATATGGAACATTGTACCTTTGGTCTTACATCCTCTCCAACACTCGGAGGACCTCTCTTGCTGGAAATGACTAGTTCTATCGGCTGTAAAATACCATCTTGCCAGACATTTATAACTTGCTTCTACCGTCTTAGAATCTTTTGCAGAGCCATGTGTCAATTTCCAAATTTTTTCTAACATGTGTTTAGTACAACTTACTCCTGTTTCACTTTCCCATTTCTTGACATATGGAGGGACATCCAACCACTCTCCCTCAGGAGTAGGGATGAGCAGAACACCCCCCGGCTCGTTTCGCACCAGAACCTTCAAAAAGACCTAAAATTCGTACGAACTTTAGAACCCTATTAGAGTCTATGGGATTCGAACGTTCAAAATCAAAAGTGCTAATTTTAAAGGCTAATATGCAAGATATGCAACAGAACAACACCAGCAATAAGGGGTATCTTCAGGTGTATACTGTGCAGGAGGCACACAACACCCACTGTAAATGCTGCAGATACCTGTGTTACAGAAACATAACAACACCAGCAATAAGGGGTAGCTTCAGGTGTATACTGTGCAGGAGGCACACAACACCCACTGTAAATGCTGCAGATGCCTGTGTTACAGAAACAGAACAACACCAGCAATAAGGGGTAGCTTCAGGTGTATACTGTGCAGGAGGCACACAACACCCACTGTAACAGCGCTAGGTTCCCAAGCAAAAAGACACTGTCCCTGCCTATCTTGCTCTTTCCCTGCACGCCAAGACACTACACAAGGCCGCTGCGCTGGCGGCCTTATATAGTGTGGGGCATGTACTAAACCCCCCTGAGCTATAATTGGCCACAGGCATCCTGCCTGTGGCCAATTACGGCTCTCGTCGCTGCCTGCGATCTGATTGGCCAAGCATGCGGGGGTCACAGTGCATGCTTGGCCAATCTTGAGCCAGCAATGCACTGTGGTGGCGTAGTGCATTGTGGGCCGTTCGTGCCACACGAATTTGGTGCGATCGGTCCACAAAGTTCTGAATTCGCCAAACAGGCGAATGGCCCGTGTTCGAGACGAACATGCGTTTGAGTTGAACACCGAGCTTATCCCTATCGGAGAGTATGCTGTATAATCGTGCGATATTATTTTTTGAGTTTCCGTTCATAATTACCTTCTCTGGTTCAAAATGGGATTGGTAGTTCCTCCACAAAATGTTTCAGTTGGATGTACCTCCACATATCAATTTTCATCACCTCAGTGTCTAATTGAAGTTCTTGAAAAGTTCGTATTTTCCCGCTTTTTGCAATGTCTTTCACTTGCGCGTTTTCTTTTTTTTTATCCAATTTTCCCCTACTACCGTCCTTCCTGGCTCAAAATATTAATTTTCCTTTAAATAAATCAAAAGGGAATTACACTTCCATTTTTTTTTTGTATGTGTATCCTATCCCATATTTTAAGTGTAGTGCGTGTTATATCATGTGTATTCTGTCCCAAAGTTCTAAACTGTAGTGGATTCCATATTACGTGACCTAAATGTGTATTACTAATAGTGTATTAAATTTTTACCCATCTCTTATCATTACTCTCTTTTGTCCATTCTATTAATCGTAAAAAGTGACACCGCATTGTAGTATTTTTTTAAATCCGGCACCGCTAGCCCCCCCTTATTTTTCTCTTGATTCAATACCAAGGCAGAAATTTGAGTTTTTTTATTACGCCATATAAACCTAGATGATATAACTTTTAAATTTCTAAAAAAGGATTGTGGGACTGCTAAGGGAAGCATCTGAAATTTGTAGAGGATTTTGGGGGTTAGCATCATTTTTACCATGTTTATTTGCCCAAACCATGAAAGGGGGCTAGTTGTAATTTTTTTTTTACGTTTCCCTTTTTATCTAATCTAGTAAGGGTATATAGTTTATCAGGTAGGTTTTCCTAAAAGTGTCAGTCAGCCTCACTCCTAAATATTTTATATCTTTTCTCCATAAGAAGTGAAATCCCTTTGAGATATTTTCTTCCTCTAATCTGTTTATGTTTAATATTTCTGACTTATTTAGATTTATTTTAAGATTTGAGAATTCTCCGTATTGTTTAACACATTTAACAAGTTTGGGTTCGTTATCCTGGAATTTGATATAAAGAAGAGCACATCATCAGCAAATGCTGCAACTTTGTGCTCTTCGTCTCCCACCCTTATCCCTTTAATATCGGTATTATTTCTGATATGGCCAATCAGGGCTCCAATGATAGTATAAATATTAGAGGAGAAAGCAGCACCTCTGTCTAGTTCCATTTTCATTATGAACGGAACTCACTCCATTCACTTTTACTGATGTTTGAGGGTCATTGTATAGTACTTTTATCCAGCTGATCATCCTGGGGCCAACTCCCATGGCCTCCAGAGTTTTCAGCATGTAACCCCAGTCTACTCTGTCGAAGGAATTTTCAGCATCCATTGACAGGAGTAGGCTGGGGTCCCCACTGGCCTTGGCAGCTTGCAAAAGCAATAGAGCTCGAACTCCATTGTCCCTTCCTTCTCTGCCGGATATGAATCCAACCTGGTCTGGATGGACCAGTTCGGTCATCTTCTCCTTCAATCTTTTGGCCAATATACTAGCATATAATTTAGTGTCAGCAATCAATAAAGCTATTGGTCTATAACTAGAGCAGAGCGTGCTATCCTTACCTTCTTTTAATATGACTGTTAGGAGGAGATGTGGATGTGACAAGCCGGAGGTAGGGGAGGGGCCAGTCAATGTCAGCCACGGGAGCGGAGAGGAGACTATCAGGGGAACCAGCGGGGTCAGAGCATAGTGTGGGATCGCACAAGCCCCGCCTGATGACCCCGTGAGCGGAACACCAGACCTCAGACCCGACGAGACCGTCGGATGGTGAGCGATAGCTGGGAGAATGGGAGGCAATTGACGGGGGAGCAGAGCGGCAGGCTGCATCACTCCCGGGAAATACCGGGAATCAACGCGAGCCATCGGAGATGCCAGAGACTGCCCAACCTGTTCACCTAGAAAGCCTCCTATGACAGCGCTAGTCACACACGCCAGCCCCACATCCAAATGCTATACCCAGGAATCACTGCTCCACAAGTTTGATGACATGCAGTAAAACAGCAGGTACCTGTGGATGAGAGCAAATAAGAGGAAATAAGACACCAGGAAGAAATTAACATTGGAATGGTATATCCACTATCCTGTATGGATCCAAAGGACCATTAAAGTAAGAGGGCCCTGGTCGATTATCCCTCTTCAGGTATGAACTTAAATGAGTTTAACTGTTTTTGCAGTAGTTTTATTGAGACTTGTTGGAAAAACCTGGGGGACAGTCGGCTGTGAGTGCTGAATGAACTATATGCATGAATGAATTCTAAGTAAAAATCAAATGAAGTTGTCTGACATGGTTGACAAACAGTGATAAGTCTATACTCTCAAGTCTAACGTATTGAGACTGCAACACTCAGGAACTCAAGGACGCAGGTGCTTGAATTGTTTAAATTCGTTGGAACTGTGAGAACCAGCGATGTCTGTGTTCCCTTTCTCCCTTTGAAGTAGGAAGATAGGACTGTGATATAAAATGAAAAGAGGGGAAAGGAAAAAGTGAAACCACCCCCCTGAAGAGGGAGAGGAAGCGGAAGGGAAAGGAGAAGGGAAAAGGGAAGGAATAAATTATTAATTTTTTTCTCTCTTCCCCCTTCTTTTGGGGGATATTTATTTACGTTAATTTCTACGGGTAGTTGTGCGGCGGTATTCTCCCCCAGATTCAAAGAGGAGATAAAGGAGTAGTGATACATTTAAGGAATTATAAATAAACATGAAAGGACGTCCCCAGAGAGGGACAGAACCAAAGTATTCAAGGGAGAGCCTAAACACCAGCACGATTCAGTAATATCTTAAAGACGCTAGTTTAAAGAGCCCAGGAATGGAAAAAAAGCAACAAACAACTAAGGTGAAAAAGAAAGAATTTGAGAAGCAAAGTGCAGACCAGGAAGATAAGTCCGGAGATGAAACAGGTCTAGAGGGAGCCTGGGTATCAAATGTGCCAGTTGAACAAGGGGAGATGGCACAAATCCCACAAAATTGGAAATGATGGAAATGTTTAGTAAACTAGAAGTTTCAATTAAATCAGAGATTAAAAATGTAAGGATGGACATGGGCCATCTGTTAAGGAAAGTGGAGGAAATTTCAGGAAAGCAAGCACAAGAAATAAAGGAACTTAAAACACAAGTGAAGCAAACCTATCATAGAGATATTCTTTACAAGTTGGAAGAGCAAGAGAATCAAAGTAGACGTCAAAACCTTTGCATCAGGTCCCTACCAGAACAACATGGGGAGGACTTGGTGGAAAAATTATTTAATCCAATCTTAGGTAGAGCACGAGGAGAGGCTGTAAAAATAGGTTGGGTCCATAGGATTAGGAAACCCCCAGGGTTGAGAGAAGAAATACCTTGTGACATTATTGTCAAGTTCCATGCATATGAGGATAAAAATAAGATTTGGAGCAAACTTAGAGGATCACCTCCACTACAATACGAAAGATCTTAGATTCAAGTTTTCGCCGACTTATCAGCAGAGACATTAACCCGGAGAGGAAAACTTAAACCCCTCTTAGATTCATTGAGGGCGGCTAACTTAAAATACATTTGGGGTTTCCCGGCAGCATTGATAGTCCACAAAGAAGGGAGGACATTTCGATTGAGGTTCCTGAACGATCTCCAAGACTTTTGTAAAAATTTGGTCATCCCAGTCCCTAACATCCCAAGATAGTGGAAGGAAATAAGACACTAGGGGCGGGATAGAGTTGGGCTTAATAATGTACTGCTTAGTATCGATATAATGTTTATCCCGTAAAAAAAATAATATATATATATATATATATATATATATATATATATATATATATATATATATATATATATATTATTATCTCTTCCCCTGATTCTGTTTAAACTGGAAAATGGAGGTGGGGAGGAAAGGAGGGGACAAACTGTATGGTGGTGGGGTAGTCGAGTGGCCTGAGAGTCTTGGGGCAGAACTACCGTGCCCGCACCAACCCCTTTACCTAGGGGGGAGGGGGGTTGGTCATGGGCTGACATGGCCTGAGAACCACCCTAAGGACATGGTGTCCAAGATGGGATCAGTTTGGATACCCAACTGTGGACACAGGGCCGAGCTAAGGCTGGAGGGTGAGGGGAGGGGGATTGGGGGGAGGAGAGAGGGAGGGGTGCACCTTATAGGTATAAGTATTCCACAATAACTTAAGGCAATCCAAATGTTTTTGATTTACTCCATTCACGAACAAGTTAGAGGATGGCCATTTTTGACATATAATGTTAGGGGTCTCAACTCCCTGATTAAGAGTAATAAGATTCTTAGAGAAATTAAGCAATATCAGGCAGAGGTGGTGTTCTTACAAGAGACACATTTTACCACTACAATACAGGGCACTTTCGCCCCCTTCCTTCCCAGCCCAATTTTCAGCTTTCATCGCTCTCGCACTTTCAATGACAATTGCGGGTCATGCTACACTGTACCCAAATGAAATTTTTATCATTTTGTTCGCACAAATAGAGCTTTATTTTGGTGGTATTTATTCAGGACTCCGTTTTTTATTTTTTGCGATATAAGCGCAAAAAAAGCAGAAATTTGGAAAAAAAACAATATTTTCTTTTTTCTATTTTAAAAGAAATCCAATAAAATCAAATTTTGTCATACATTTAAGCCAAAATGTATTCTGCTACATGTTTTTGGTAAAAAAAATTCCGTTAAGTGTATAATAATTGGTTTGTGTGATCACGGACATATGTACACAAATGATCATGTACATATGTGTGCAGGTGATCACGTACATATGTGTGCAGATAATCATTGGAACATGTGATTTTAGTGATACATATATGTGGGACATGTCTTTTTATTATTTGGGGACATGTGTGTTTTGGGGACATGTGTGGTGACATGTGTATTGTGGTGACGTGTGTTTACACTGTAGGTTTATACTAGACTGGTGATCAGTTAGTAAAAAGCTGTAAAAACAGCTCATGCTCACTGATCACCAGCCGGCTGCAGCGATCTGCTCTCCTCTCCTCAGCGACGACTTTCGTGTGAGGAGAGGAGAGCCGATTGCCTAGAAAACGGCTGTTTGTTTACATCACATGACGGCCGTGATTGGACACGGATGTAATGTGATAAGGAGGGCCAATCACAGAGCCCTCCTGCCGATCCGAGATGCGCCGTGTCCGGGTTCCTGAACGTCCTCTCAGAAGTAGAGAGCTCCCACCCGGCCGTATATGTACATTGGCTGGGTGGGAAGTGGTTAACTCAGGAAAAAAATATTAAAATATTTTCAAAAGAGTTCCCTACTTGGTATTATAGTGATTCCCCCATTAGAGGAGCAAAGGGGGTTGCAATTGGGTTTTCAGAGAAAATAAAATTCACGGTATTAGATAGAATGATAGATCCCGAAGCCCGTTTCCTGTTTATAGAGGGTAGAATGGGAGAGAAGACCTATACTTTGGCTAACCTCTACTGCCCGAATAGAAACTCGATCAGATTCTTGAAGCAGGTTTTGAACTGTTTAGAGGTTTTTAAAGCAGGGGAGGTTATCCTGGCTGGGGATTTACATTTCTGCCTGGACCCACTGATTGATAGTACGTCCTGGGCACAGGGGACGAGCAAGGTCCAATTAAAAGTGATAAAATCCAAGATGAATCAATGTCAAGTGATAGATGCATGGCGGGTAAAACACGCTAAAGTTAAAGACTATACCTGCTTCTCCCCTGTGCATGGGACCTATTCAAGACTAGATTATATAATAGTAGACCACAGATTACTAGAACAAGTGAGGGAAATAAAGATTGAAACAATGACACTATCAGATCATGCCCGGTCTCGATGAGGATCCCGGGGACTCAAAGGGTGCCGTTCACCTGGCAGCTAAATGAAAGCTTGCTACAGGATGAGGGGACAGCAGAAGAAGTACGGAAAGAAATTGAGTTTTACTTCCTGAATAACGATACTGCGGAAACCTCGGCTGCCACACTATGTGAGGCGCACAAGGTTTATATTAGAGGGATCCTCATCTCCATCGGGGCGAGGAAGAAAAGCGAGAAGGAAAAAAATAGAAGAAGAAATCTATAGATTAGAACAAGAACATAAAAATCACAGGGGACAAGAGCAGGACATTTTTCATGCATTGGTAAATAAGAGAGAAGAGCTTAATGACATTATGGAGCAAGAATCAAGAAAGGATGTGAATAGAATATTGCAAGATAAATATCAATGGGGGGACAAATCTAGCAAATATCTATCCAGGATGGTGAGAAAGAAAAGAGAAATGAACTTCATTGAAAAAATTCAAAACAAAGCAGGAGAGCTAGGGTATACTACAAATGAGATTGTGCAGGAGTTTAAGAACTATTACAAATCACTCTACGCAGTCAGGAAGAAGGGTCAGGTCGAGCAAGATGATGAAGGGAAAATTAGAGAATTTTTGGAAAACAGTGTTTTACCCTCATTCTCAGAGAGCGATAGGACTATCATGGAGGGACCAATAACAGAGGAGGAAATTTATGAGGCCTTAAAAAATTCCCCCTCCGGCAAAAGCCTGGGACCAGATGGATTTATGTCATTTTATCTTAAAAAGTATAAAGAAATCCTAGTTCCAAAGCTCTGCCATTACTGGAAGGCACGGAATGTGTAATGGGAAGAGAGACATTGTCTGCATCAATAATAGTCATTAAAAGAGGGAAAACCGCATCTCATTCACATACAGTGGTGTGAAAAAGTGTTTGCCCCCTTCCTCATTTCCTGTTCCTTTGCATGTTTGTCACACTTAAGTGTTTCGGAACATCAAACCAATTTAAACAATAGTCAAGGACAACACAAGTAAACACAAAATGCAATTTGTAAATTAAGGTGTTTATTATTAAAGGTGAAAAAAAATCCAAACCATCATGGCCCTGTGTGAAAAAGTGATTGCCCCCTAAACCTAATAACTGGTTGGGCCACCCTTAGCAGCAACAACTGCAACCAAGCATTTGCGATAATGTGCAATGAGGCTTTTACAGCGTCCTGGATGAATTTTGGCCCACTCATCTTTGCAGAATTGTCCTAATTCAGTTACATTAGAGGGTTTTCGAGCATGAACGGCCTTTTTAAGGTCATACCACAACATCTCAATAGGATTCAGGTCAGGACTTTGGCTAGGCCACTCCAAAGTCTTCATTTTGTTTTTCTTCAGCCATTCGGTGGTGGACTTGCTGGTGTGTTTAGGATCATTGTCCTGCTGCAGAACCCAAGTTCGTTTCAGCTTGAGTACACGAACAGATGGTCGGACATTCTCCTTCAGGATCTCTTGGTAGACAGCAGAATTCATAGTTCCTTTTATCACGGCAAGTCTTCCAGGTCCTGAAGCAGCAAAACAGCCCCAGACCATCACACTACCACCACCATATTTTACTGTTGGTATAATGTTCTTTTTATGAAATGCAGTGTTCCTTCTACGCCAGATATACTTGGACACACACCTTCCAAAGAGTTCCACTTTTGTCTCATCGGTCCACAGAATGTTGTCCCAAAAGTCTTGGGGATCATCAAGATGTGTTGTGGAGAAATTGAGACGAGCTTTGATGTTCTTTTTGCTCAGCAGTGGTTTTCTCCTTGGAACTCTGCCATGCAGGCCATTTTTGCCCAGTCTTTTCCTGATGGTGGAGGCATGAACGCTGACCTTAACTGAGGCAAGTGAGGCCTGCAGTTCCTTGGACGTTGTTGTGGGGTCTTTTGTGACCTCTTGGATGAGTCATCGCTGCGCTCTTGGGGTAATTTTGGGCGGTCGGCCACTCCTGGGAAGGTTCACCACTGTTCCATGTCTTCGCCATTTGTGGATAATGGCTCTCACTGTGGTTCGCTGGATTCCCAAAGCTTTGGAAATGGCTTTATAACCCTTTCCAGACTGATAGATCTCAATTACTTTCTTTCTCAATTGTTCCTGAATTTCTTTGGGTCTCGGCATGATGTGTAGCTTTTAAGGATCTTCTGGTGGACCTTACTGTGTCAAGCAGCTCCTATTTAAGTGATGCCTTGATTGTGAACAGGCGTGGCAATAATCAGGCCTGGGTGTGGCTATAGAAATTGAACTCAGGTGTGGACAACCACAGTTATAGTATGTTTTAACAAGGGGGGCAATCACTTTTTCACACAGGGCCATGATGGTTTGGATTTTTTTTCACCTTTAATAATAAACACCTTAATTTACAAATTGCATTTTGTGTTTACTTGTGTTGCCTAGTATTTATGATTATGTGCATACCCCTCAATCATTGTAGTAGTATGGACATATACATATCTAGATCTGAGAGATCTTGTACAAAAGAGATAGTTCAATCAGCAATACACATTTATTTATAGGGTTACATAATATATACAAATTACACACCAGACAGTATTTACATCACAATATACAGTGTAGGTCCCCTGGCTTACATGATATTTACAAATTACTCACAGAATCATATTTACAATACAATATAAGGTGCAAGTTCAGAGTTAGATTACCTGTTAACTTCAGGTCAGCCCATGGTGACTGCCGTGTGCTCCCACACCAGAGTGACTTGGCTTGCTCACAAAGCATTATATCCCCCCCTACTTCCTGTAGTGTGGCTAATCTAATTTTCCCTAATTGGTCACTGTACCTAGTCAATGTATATTGGGAACAGCCTGATTGGATGAGTCAACAAAAGCTGTTGTTTACTTCCCAGGTGAGATGTTATCAGGGAAAACAAAAGGCCAAGCTTTGAAGTTGAACCAATTACAGTAACACCAACACAAACACTCAATACTTTAAATATATATTTAAATCTAATGGAAATATATTTCTAATTACAATGTTGTACAGGTATTAATGGAGATTTCACATAAACTCATAAGGCTACAGATGGCCCCTTGTGGCCAGTTGAGAATATGAGACTCGGCCACACATAGAATAATGGTTTATGTGCAATCTTCTTTAATATTTTGAACGTTTGGCTTTGCCCTCTGAAATGAAATAAAACTCTTTGAGAAGAAAAAAAAAACTTTTAAAATCCCCATCTCTACAGTTCACATTTCTGGATTCCAGTATCGGTAGTCCTCACTTGTTCTGAATGTAATAAGTCCATAATAAAAATCATAGGATACAAAACACAATAAAAAACACGAGAGGGATAAAAAAAAAAAAAACATGAGGATCCTTGTTCTCAACCGTCCAATAATAATAGTGCGAAAGTCAATAATGTCAATCTGGTCATGTTGCCCTTGCTTCTGGGACAGCCTTCCATGGTGATTCCGGTTGGATACCGCATACAGTAATGGCCTTTGGACCAGCTTTCCCGGCTAAGATTATACTTTGTTAATGTGGACAGAGGTAGAGAAAGAACACCACAAGTACATTTGAGACACATGCATTCAAATTAATGCTTGTCTGGTAAGTCTGAGCAGTTAGGACCTTTTATTAGAATTACCATAGATATACTGCGACATATTAATAAGACCCCTTTCTCAGTGACATGTGTAACAATTTGGTTACGCCCTTCAGCCAGGTGTCTGATTTCCACCCCCCATCTTTCTTCCTCCATGGTCATATGCCTGCAAGTAACTCTGTTCTGCCTTCTGCTGTATACCACTGTGTGTCTGTGTATGACCCTTCAAGTGTCCAGGGGGCTCTTGTTGCCATCGCAACTCACCACTACCTCCTTTTACTGGAGCTGTGTTCCATGCTGGTCCCAAACATTGGGCATACCGCTCCCTCCTTGGCTACCATGTGTAGCTACTGTACGAGCCCTGCCTTTAGCAGGCTACGGAAGAGGTCATCACTTTAAGAGTTCTCATTGCAGATTAAGCAGTGTCGCCTACGCAGACAAAAATAACTTGATTTCGGAATACAGATAGGTGTGATGTCACCAGTCACTAGTGGCTTCAGGAAAATCTAACTAAAATCCTCTTAAGTACAATTGTACTATACTCCCTGATATTTGCCAATCACTATGAGTCTCACCAGTCCCAGTATATCTATATGATATTCACGCAATGCTCTTTGAACTTATTATGGCACAAAAAGGAAAAACTGAGCAACATAAAAAAAAAAAAAATGATCAATGACCACATCTGATGACTGCCCAATATTAGAACTGTAGAGAGGATTGTATGTCACATATACACAGAAAATAGTCACATGGTTGTAGCTAAACCCTAATGTTACTATTGTCATGATAATAGCTACAATGACCTAAATTCCTATAAAACAATTATCCAATGTCATAAAAGAAAAACAAAAACTGTCGGATACTCGACCCATCCCCAACATGCTAAAGGGAAGCTTTTAATATTCTATATCAACATTTGTAATTGCTTTAAATGTTCTCCATATAATGTTCCCCATACTCCCCTCTTTTTTTTTTTTTTTTTTTTTATTTCACCATAGGCAAGCCAAACTGAAGAATCACCAAAAAAATTAAAATAAGGTGATATAGGAAGTAAAGAAAAAAAAAAATAGTTTTCTTTAAGAGAAAAAGTTGAAGGAGAAAAAAAACAATAAAGAAAAAAAACCTATTCAGATTGAATGCTGCCTCAACCTTTAATTTGTTAAAGAGCCTTGAATCTGTAATTGTGTAAAACAAAATGATTGAATCTGCTTTCAAACATTGCGCAACACCCTCTCTCGGTGGTGATTAACATATTAATTGACTCTCAGTGCAAAACAATTTGCAAGTCAAGCAGGCCACAAAAATTTGTATTAGAGAGAGCAGGACCTCTGTTTATTGAAACAGACCGCCCTAAAGAAGTTATAATTTAGTAAGGCCTGACTGTAATTAATTCCATTCAAGGCTTCTCCTTAAAACCAACATAAAATTGTTTTAAGGTCCTCATCTGTGTTTCACAATACTTTGCCCCATCTGCGTCCGAACATTCACCCTTGTTTGAGCAATTACCCTAAAATACAAAACTTAAAAATCATTAATAACACCTCACTGTACCTCTCTGAGAGGTTCATAATGGTCTACAATAGTAGTGGATGCTTGGAACAGACTTCCAGCCAAGGTAATGAGTCTATACTTTGACAGACCAAATATGGAAAAACTGGGAGGGTTTGTAAATACTTAAATTCTAAAATGACAACATGTAGATCTATAACCTTCACACATGTTAGCATCACATGAGTTAATTTGGAAGGAAAAACAAAACATAAGACCTACTGAATCCATAAGATGTCACAAGGTGCAAAGTAATGTATCATGTAGTTTCCGAGTGTCAGAGTGAAAGAACTTTCACTCTAAGCCACAGGAAAGGAGAAAACAAAGATATACACAACATCCCTACAGTTCCTCATAGTTATAAGGATTGAGATTTAATATTTGTGCACAGGTTATTTATTCGCACGTACATTTGAACTTGTAAAAAAAAATTATAAATTTAAACTGGTACCAGTATTGAGCTCATTTCCAATGAAAAAAAAAATTATAAAATAATCATAAACAGTACAACGCATGCGCATAAGTGTGATCACACTTATTTATGGCCATAAAGCAATGTTGAGTACACCCCCTAAGAGAAAAAAAAAAATCTTTGTTTACACATGGACAGTTCATACCCATGCATTCCATCACTCACACATACACATTCATTTCGATTGCATCCCATACATCCTGGATAGCACTTTGGTATTTGCAAATTAATTGTTAGGCGTTTCTGGCCTCTGGGAGAGTACAAAGGAAAGTGAGAGGAAGAGAGAAAAAACAAAAAACAATGGACTGTTATACCTTACCCTTGTTAGGCGTGTTCTTACGCATATGTACAGCTAATTTGTATGGACATATACTTTCCTGAACTCACTTAAACCTGAAAAAAAATTACTTTGTAGAAGACAGTTATTAATCTTTCCCCCTTTTTATTTATTTAACCTATTTAAAGCAAAACAAAAAATAAAAATAAAATAAAAAATACATCATTCTTATGTGTACATTGGTAAATAGACACTGACATCCGCACTTGGATCTGGTGAAAATAAATTACTCAGATCATAGACATCTGAATGACACATTAGATCTGGTACTTCTTTCACTGTTTCTACATTGCTTATATTTAAGTTTTGTTCCCCGTAAGAGGAAGTCCTAGCAGATAATATAGATAGATTGGGCCTCCCTCCTGTATTTTCTGTTTGAATGGAATAGACGGTTTTCTGTGGGGTCTTAACAATTTGATCAAAAGATTGTTTTATTTCTTTCAGTCCTTTATTACACTGTACCACATCTGCATGGCATGCTTCATATTTTTCCTTAAGAACATGTTGTGATGTTTCCATTATTTTATTGGTATTTTCCCAATTATGAATATGCGACTTCAGTAGCTCAATCTCATTTTCAAGAGACGTAATTGTGGTTATTAACGTAAGTTCTTTCAGAACTGATCTCCTGTGCTGTAATCTGAGATCGCTTTCCATGGTATTTACATTCAAAGGGGAGCATGAGGCTATTTGCCTTTGACTAGAAACTGTGGAGCCATGCCTATAGATCTTATCTTTGGAGGCATTGTAATTGTAATGATGTCTCTTTCTGTTTGAAAAGGTGGCCAATTCTCCTGTAGTGTGTCTTGCTAAATAGGTATTTTTGTTTGTACGCTGGTGATAAATCTTTGATTTCACAGAATTAGACCTTCTGGCTACATGAAAATAATTGTGCATACAATCCATGATACTTTGATATGAATCTTTAAGAGGATTTATAAAAAATCCACATTGAATTTTAAATTTTGGATGGGCATTAGATATTAGGAGGGTTTTGTACTCTGGGTCCTCTCTGTTTACATTTCTCCGTTTGCCTACATAGTAAGCTGACCATAGCCTGTTTGCATAAAGAAGTGGATTCTCATTATTTTCCTGTTTTGTTCTAAACGCTGCTATTAAGCCTAGGTCAAAGGGATATAATATTTTTAGCAGTTCATCTACAGTTTCATTGTAATCTGCTCTTCCTTCTTTAACATGGTCTGGTAAGGAAGACCATGTGTCTAAGTTAACTGTTAATAGTAAAACTTTAACCTGATCTCTGGAGTTGGCAACTCCCAGCAATTTACATCGTTGCAAGACATTATCTGCATGAAATGTTATGTGCACTCCTGGCAATAGTTTGCCAATATTGTTAGCTACAAGTAGCACATTTTCTAAAGACTGTCTGTCCTCCCTATCCATCTTTTGTGCTGTACTCTCAATTCCTGTTACATGCACTTCATTCACTGCAGAAACCATCTTTCAAACTTTTTTTTTTTTTTTAATCGACTGAATCTTCATGCATAGAAACATTGGGCAACAGCTGTTTTCATCTCCTTCTAATGTATCTGGACTCTTCATGTACAAATTCTATATTATATTTAGCTTTTAACATAAGTGATGTGTTCCTTAGTAGGCTTCCTAATGATCACACACGATACAACACAGCTATTTTTTATAGCCTATTTCTATATTGAGCACATAGAGCACCCAATGTTACTTTTTAGCATTCAGATGAAAAACCCTTTCATAGTGTGCCTTTTGTAGATATTGCAACCCCTTGAGATATTGCTGAAAGAGACCACCAATTTTTCCTGTCCCTTCGTCGGTCGCCATTTGTTGCCTAGTATTTATGATTATGTGCATACCCCTCAATCATTGTAGTAGTATGGACATATACATATCTAGATCTGAGAGATCTTGTACAAAAGAGATAGTTCAATCAGCAATACACATTTATTTATAGGGTTACATAATATATACAAATTACACACCAGACAGTATTTACATCACAATATACAGTGTAGGTCCCCTGGCTTACATGATATTTACAAATTACTCACAGAATCATATTTACAATACAATATAAGGTGCAAGTTCAGAGTTAGATTACCTGTTAACTTCAGGTCAGCCCATGGTGACTGCCGTGTGCTCCCACACCAGAGTGACTTGGCTTGCTCACAAAGCATTATATCCCCCCCTACTTCCTGTAGTGTGGCTAATCTAATTTTCCCTAATTGGTCACTGTACCTAGTCAATGTATATTGGGAACAGCCTGATTGGATGAGTCAACAAAAGCTGTTGTTTACTTCCCAGGTGAGATGTTATCAGGGAAAACAAAAGGCCAAGCTTTGAAGTTGAACCAATTACAGTAACACCAACACAAACACTCAATACTTTAAATATATATTTAAATCTAATGGAAATATATTTCTAATTACAATGTTGTACAGGTATTAATGGAGATTTCACATAAACTCATAAGGCTACACTTGTGTTGTCCTTGACTATTGTTTAAATTGGTTTGATGTTCCGAAACACTTAAGTGTGACAAACATGCAAAGGAACAGGAAATGAGGAAGGGGGCAAACACTTTTTCACACCACTGTAGGTGTGAACCCGGCCTTAAGGAGAAATGGATATCCTAATTGCATTAACTGAATAGGTTCAGGAGTGTAAGAATGAGAAGCAAACTGGCAAGCAGAGAAATACATGCCGCCATTATTTTCAAACATCCCCATTCCTTCTTTCTGTAAGTCTCTGATCATTTTGGATACATAATTGTATGGAAGCCTCAAGATCATTAGGAGTGGCAAGCTCATCTTTTATCTGTTCAGAGCCCTTGGCGGAACTTACTTTTTTGCATTGCTGGACTCCAGGTGGTATCTGTAATCCAAAGTCGTAATTCAGCTGTGTACTCACGTGCGTTCTCAGCAATGGAACATCTACCCTTCCACAACCTTGCTTCGGCAGTAGGGCAGTGGTTGGGGTTAACAATAACTTGATTCATTGCGGTCACAAAAGTCTCAAAATTATTCAGAGTTGTTCTGTCTTGTGCTACATAAGTGGAGGTCCAACCTAGGGCTTCCTTAGTCAAGAGGTTGAAAACAATACCTAGTAAATGCACCCCCATTACAGGAAACCCCTGTAATGATGGTGGACTCCATAAAATTTTAGTGTGTTAGCTTGGAAATGTAAGTCCGGCAAGTGTCCCTGTAGGGAATGGATTTCCTCCCATTGCCCTTTCATTACACTTTTCTAATTCTGCTAATTTTTCTTAGTAGGTAAAACCGAACTCTTATGCTCCGTACACACGATCGGACTTTCCGCCAACAAAACTGTGGATTTTGTTCTAAGGTTGTTGGCTTAAACTTGTCTTGCATACACAAATGTTGGCCAACAATTCCGAATGTGGGAACGTGGTGACATACGACAAGACGTGAAAAAAGAAGTTCAATAGCCAGTGCGTGTTGTCCTGCTTGATTCCGAGCATGTGTGAACTTTTGTGCGAAGGACTTGTGTACATGCGATCTGACTTTCTGACAACAAAGTTTTGTTGGTGGAAAATTTGAGAACCTGCTAGCAAACATTTGTTGGCGGAAAGTCTGACAGCAAATGTTCGATGGAGCATACACACAGTCAGACTTTCCGACAACAAGCTCATATCCAACATTTCCAGTCGGAAAAAATCAGACCGTGTGTACGCGGCATTATAGCTCTGCAATTAGCTGCCTGAAAGGAGCCACTATAGCATTTGCTATAGTGGACTTCATGTTTGTGCCAGATTATTCTGTCATGGTCAGGATTCAGGCTTATAGACCAGGCTCTTGTCCTACCAGTAGGATAGGTATACAAGCAGGTGACCCTGGCAGATGTTCAAGGGCAGAGGTAATTACGCATGTGTGGGCACAATCCCACAAATACCCTTCCTGGCAGTCACAGACTGTTGAATATGTGCGTGCGCATAAATGTTCAAGCAAGGGCAATTAATATGGCGGCCAAATGACATATATAAAGATGGCAGCTGCACTAGGCCTTTGCTGTCTGATCTGCAGCTTTCCCCCTGTATCCTGTCCCTGTGCCTGTCTTTAATCTTATTTTGAATGGGCTTCCTAACCATTCTGATGCTCTCTAATCCTTACCCTGGCTTGCCTGGACCTTGATTCATCTGCATCTACTTGATTCTCTGTTGCCAAACCTCTGCCTGATGTGTCTGATGTATCTAATCTCCCATGTATAACCTGGCTTGTCTGACTCTGCATCAGTCTCCTCGGCTTCCTACAGTCTCTATGTACCTGTGTCCGCAGCACACCTGCATCCACAATATGCCTGCATCCGCAGCAAATCTGCACCTACTACTACTGCTGCCATCTGCTTCTCCTACCTATCTTCTAATGGAGAACACTGCAGGCACTCCTACCTCACCGTGCTCTTGCAGCCGGTGTTGCAACCTCAGTGGTCCTTGAACCAGAGCTTTATGAGAAGCCTTGCTCAGCTTGTCAGGCTCTACTCTAAGGTACGTTACACATGGGTTCACCCGTGGTGCAGTATCTAAGCACTTACGATTCACCAGAGCTCCCTATGATGGAGATGGGTTATGCTGTGTGTTAATAGCAGGTCACGGTCCTCAGGAGGTGAGCAGGCTGGGGTCTAGCAGTAGATATAGCAGGTAGGGATCACACAGAAGCATATTCAGTAAACAAGCCAAAGGTCAGTAACAGCTGGGTTACAGGTTAAGATCAAGCAGAAGCATAGTTGTGGAACAAGCCAAAGGTCAGTTACAAGTGGTTGTAGATTGGGATCAGTAGAAGAGTAGTCGACGAACAAGCCAAAAGTTGGTAATGAGTATTAGCGAAGATACAGATGGTAGCAGGAGCGACAATAGCAAGATTTTGGCTGGAGAGGGCACAATAATCTGACAAACAGGAAGTGCAAAGGCATGGCTAAAATAAGCTCATGAGAGGATCAAAGGGTTCAAGGTTCAAGAGAAACAAGGCACAAGGTAACGTTGTCTAGGAAATAAGGCAGGGATCTGCCCAGCATCTGACATAGTGACATAGTTGATAAGGTTGAATAAAGACATCCAGCTCAACCTGTGTGGGTGTGTGTATTTACAATGTCGCTACCAATTTCCATATCCAGATGCCCATCTAAGTTTTTTAAATAATCAACATTTCCTTCTGAAATCACTGATTGTGGAAGGTACTTCCACATCCTTGAATCAAAATAATTATATAATTATGCGTGCTGCCACAAAATGCAATCTTCAAAAAAATACGAAAAAGCTGCTTCAATCACTAGATGTTCCAACATCAAACATGACTATGTAAAAGAAATTAATAATTTACTTGTGCTGCTACTGTAAATATACTCCTTGCAACTCCGACACCATAAATATTGTACAAATCAAATGAACCCTAACAATTACAAATAACAAATACTGTCTTCGTTCAATCATTCTCCCAAACCACTCCGTGCTCCAACTGAAACGGATCCGTGCTCCATCACCAGGTACAGGTCAATATAACATGTATATGGGATAATCCTCAATGGATCCCACATCACCACAAAGGATCTTCCACCTAAATCTGTCTGTTGAATGCAGCTCACCATAGAAGAGAGGGGATATTGCAATACACCCAAATTCAGCATGAATAAAAAATGCATTTAAAATGCCTATACAGGCTTGAACATACGAACTGCTTATTTCCAGCAACAAGCTCCGATCCCATCCGGGGATGACATCACTTGACTGTTTCTAGCACATACTTTTATATAACATTTTTGTATTATCAACAATATTTGAAGCACATTGCACTTTATTGTTGTATTGCTAAAAGATCACAGTTTACCTAATTGGGTGAGGAGGAATGTTGCTCCTCTTCATAGAGTTGCGTGGATTTATTCCCCTAAGATTTTTTCGATTTGTACAATATTTGTAGTGTTGGTAAGTTCATTTATGCTGGAGTAGCAATGAGTATATTTACGGTAGCAGCACAAGCACATTATTTATTTTACTTAGCTCCACAACCTTATGCCGTGTACACCACGGTCATATTTTCCGATGGAAAATGTTGGATAGGAGCTTTTTGTCGGAATTTCTGACACACAAAATTTGAGATCTGGATCTCAAATTTTCCGACAACAAAATCCGTTCTCATGAATCCTGATTGTGTGTACACAATTCCTGCATCCAAATTTCCACACATGCTCTGAATTAGTTATACGAGACGGAAGCACTCGGTCTGGTAAAACTAGCATTCGTAATGGAGATAGCAGATTCGTCACGCTGCAAATTTTGAAATCTTTTAATGCAGCGCATTCTCTTTTTCTTTTGAATGCTAGAATAATGAAGTTGTTTTGCTGCTCATAGTCACACAGCGTTCTCACAAACTGATTTCTTTTTTTTTTTTTATCCAGGTCTCCTATTTTTTTTATAGTGATCTCCATAGTTTTTTTCTTTCGTTTTATGTCAAGTTACCACAACACCATTATTATCTTTTATTTTTTAATCTCAAGGAGGTTGGTTGGTGTTGGTGTCCCTTGTTAATTTCACAAAACCTGTCCTTTTTGAAGTAAAACACACAGCCAAGTATTTGTAATAAAAAAATTGCCATTTATTATGGGTCATAACAAAATAAAGAGGAAGGCAATGCTGGAAAAACTGGTGAAATTTGCAAAGCCTTTGTACCCCAGGGCATAAATCAATTATTTTAAAGTCAAAATTGTTGGCCTGAGGAGTCCTTATAATAGTGCGCACAATCCAGTCCAGCACTACAAGAGATCAGAAACAGCAGCACATATCTGTCCCCTGGCTGTGGTCTTACAACAGCCTGCGTCTTTTGTCAGACCAGACTGAACCCAGGCTATCACTCTCTTATCTTCCTTACATGTTTCCTTCCAGGCTGTGGTGCTGGTTTTGAAGTTGTGGCAGGAGGTGAGAAAGGGGGAGGAGGACCATGGTTGAACTCACAAAGTGGCTTTGGCTTGTGAGTTCGTCCCTCAACCCCTTATTTAGGGCTTGTAACATAACTTCCTCACATAAGAAGCGTTGGCCCTCCTCCATTTCCTGCATTTTGCAGGCTGCCATGTAGGCATAGCCTTCTTCATTATTGGGGGGTTCTGATGGCAGCAGTAGCCATCCGAAATAGGCCAATTGCTGCCTCCTCCAGATTACTCCTCTTCCTGGGCCTTTTTTTTTGGAAGGTGGAGGGGAGGGACCTGGGATTTCGGGCAGGCTACCGGGCCCTACTACCTCCTGGCTGCCACTTACCCCTGCTACCTCCTGGCTGAGACTTTCCTTTGTATGAAAAAGGGACATAGTTTTAGTTTTTGCTTCATCAATCACACATAATTTTCAGCTCATGACTGTTGCAAATTGAATGTTCAAAAAATAGAAAAGACTATCATTTTGACCCCAGCATTTTTCATTGTTATCCCAATCATTTGTAGCTACTACTGTCTATTGATATGTTAAACACTTTGTAAAATCAGAAATAACTGATAACATCCAGTTAACATCATTAATTATTTGACTAGAAATATGTTGAACAATGCTATACCTGGCTCAGGATGGGCTCCTCCACTTCTTCCTGGCTGGAAGGCCCAGGATGGACGTAGGAAGCCTCAGCTGAGGTGGAAGAAAGCCTTGAAGGAATATTGGAGAGTGCTGGCCTGGGCTCAGTCTGGCCTGCCAGAAAATGCAGTCTGTCATAGTACCCAGGGCAAGCGCTACCACTAGGCGAAGTAGGCAGCCGCCTAGGTGCACTACCACCTAGGGCGCAACCACAGCCTCTGTCCTGTGTGAGCTCAGCTCTCCTCTCCTGATCGCTCGCCCCATTCTTCCGTTGTGCGCTGCCACCAATCCCCCATGTGTCCCACCGAGCTCCCCGCTGCGCTGTCACATATCCTCAGCTCTCACATGGGTTTATCTCACAGCACCGCTCCGGGACTCCTTTGCTCCAGCTTGTCCCTCTGGAGCGGTGCTGTGTATCTGTGTGAGTGCAGTGGAGGGCTGGGCTCGGCGGAGATGGGAGCATTGAGAGGTGCAGTGTCTGTCAGCTGACCTCCCGCCCGGGGGGGCATCATTGAGTGGGGGGATGGCACTGGCGTGGACTCCTAAACAATTCTGCACACCCAGTGCTGAGGAGAGGCCCTGATGATGGTCACTGAAGCATCAAAGAGCAGAGGTAAGGAGGAGGATGGATCCTCCCCAATCTACATTTTTGGGGGGTTTGTGTGTGAGTAGTGCAGGAAGTAGGAGTCAGGTAGGTCAGTGTATGTGTCATTGTATGTGTCAGTGTGATTGTCAGTGTGATGGTCAGTGTAGGTGTCAGTGTATGGGTCAGTGTATGTGTCAGTGTGATGGTCAGTGTATGTGTCTGTGTCAGTATGTGTCAGTGTATGTGTCTGTGTCAGTGTGATGGTCAGTATATGTGTCAGTGTGATGGTCAGTGTCTGTGTCAGTGTGATGGTCAGTGTAGGTGTCAGTGTATGTGTCAGTGTATGTGTCTGTGTCAGTATATGTGTCAGTGTGATGGTCAGTGTCTGTGTCAGTGTGATGGTCAGTGTATGTGTCAGTGTATGTGTCAGTGTATGTGTTTGTGTCAGTGTATGTGTCAGTATATGTGTCAGTGTGATGGTCAGTGTCTGTGTCAGTGTGATGGTCAGTGTCTGTGTCAGTGTCTGTGTCAGTGTATGTGTCAATGTGATGGTCAGTGTAATTGTCAATGTAATTGTCAGTGTAATGGTCAGTGTAGTTGTCAGGTAGGTTAGTGTAGGGGTCAGTGTAATGTGAGTAGTGCAGGAGGTAGGAGCCAGGTGGATTAGTGTATATGTCAGGGGGTCAGTGTAGGGGTCAGATGTGTAGCAAGAGCAGGGTAAAGTGCAGTCGGGAGCGCAGCCGGGGTGGGGGGGTCGGCAAAATTAGGTTTCGCCTAGGGGGTCAAAGATCCTTGCACCAGCCCTGATAGTACCACAGCCTGGGTACATAAACATCATCTGATGCAGCTCCTCACCTCTGGATGTCTGCCGTGGGGATCACTGGCTTCACAAATTCCAGCAATTGATCCAGCGCTGACTTCCTCTTTGATTTATTGTTATAAAAGGGGTGGTTTACCTGTCACAGAAAGGGCAGCTCCCTAGACATAGCAATGAATTTGGGGATAAAATCATCATCAATCAATAGATCCATTTGCTCTGCAAGACACAACACAACATAAACACTAATGTCAGGCTAAACTCTCCTAATCTTGTCCCAATATAGGCCTCAATCTAGAAGCAGTATAGGCTACTGATGCATCAAGTTTAAATTGTATCATTGTTCTAACAATCAGCGCTTCCGACACTCCTTCCTCCGCTCACAGATCGTACGTATGATATACGCGTGCTACGCTTTATATACACTGCACATGTGTGAAACTCCATTCGCACGTGACCTTCTTTCTAGTATATTCCCTACCGCTTGTCTTTCTGCGCAGTGGGAGAGAAAATGGTGGAGAGACAGCAGGTGCATGCAGCAGAGAGCAGCAACGACAAAAGGCCAGAGCCACAAACGTCCCGATCCCGGAGGAGATTTAAGGTCTCTAATATGGCCTTTATAAAGATGGTGGAGACAGTGGACATCTTCAAGAGGGCCGACTATGATGGGAAGCATGGACCGTACCCAAATGTGAGAAAGGCCAAGATCTTGACTGAAGATGTGAAAAGCCGAATCATTTTTGGGTACGGCGATCCAAGGATCAACTGAGGAAACGATGGTCAGACCTCAAATTGAGGGAGCAGGATCAGTACAGAAGAATCAAGAGAGTGCTGCAAAAAAGTAAGTCTTTTGTCGTGTGTTCCTATTCTTATTACTTCGTGCTGCTAGATGTGCTTTTCTTTACTGTTATACAGTATAAAATGGCAAGTTTCTGGTTTGTGGGCACAGTAATCGTTCGTAGTAAACATTGTTCTTTCGCCCACTAAGACAATATTTTTGCCAGATGCATGTTAACTACATTTGTTCATGCCTATTTGGATTAAAAAAAAGTTTAGGACATTGTTGTCTAGATGTGTTTGTAACTAGAATGAAATGCAAACTTGATTCAGTGTAAGGAGAGGATACTCAGCAGCTGTTTAAACATCTGGATGCAGGAGCACAGAACAAACTTTTTAGGGTGTCCCACACAGGTGCTCCAGTGGGTACTAGGGGTGTCTCCATGTGTGAAACTTTTCCAAAAAGTGAAAAAAAATCATGTCTTCAGCTTGGAACTCTGCCAAAACAGACCCAAAACAGCCCAAAAAAAAAATCTGTGTCCTAAGTATACCTTTATTTTATTCACATTGGGTAGAAAAGACTTGGGTGTCTGAGGTCACCAGGGACCCCCAACCTCCTAAAGAAGGGGAAATCCCAAAACAACAACCAGAGGATGTGAAGGAAGGAGAGGTTTATGAAGTGGGTGAAATAGTGACCACAACAGGTGAGTGTCTGAGACCACAGCTTCAAGTAATATATGGATGCCTGAATATTTCTAAATCATGGTGTGTTTTTTTTCTTTTAGGTGATGTGGATGCTGTGGAAGAATAATCTCATTTCACAAGTGCGAGTGCACACGTCCTCATCAGGGAGATCATGGCGTGCAATCGGGATTTACAGAATCAAAATCACACCAACATTTCTAAAATTGCTTCTATTTTTCTAACTTTTCTCCAAAATTTTGAAAGCCGAATTTTGAAGATGCACACAGTGTGTCAACATGTGCTATCTGCCATCATGTGATATCAAGGTAAGTGTTTTAGGGGTGCAACCCCTTCCTTGCAACTATGGTAGCTGAGAGGAAGGGGTTGCAACCCCCAAAAACACATCAATGATTCCCCATGATGGGAACTAGCACATGTTGACATTAGGCATGGGATCAGGGGGAAACTCCCCATTTTGACTGTCAATTTGTGTGCATCTTCAAAATATGGCTTTGACAGGGGTGACATCACCCCATCTGATGAAGGCAATAGCAACACAGTTTGGACATACTAATGTCTGATATTGCCTTCACTTTGTCAAAGTTGAACTTTGTAAGTTCCTGAGTTGCGTATTTTTTTATGGCTTTAAACATGCCTGTTTTAACATAAAAAAAAACAATTTGTACTGTCAAAAACAAAAATGTTCTTCTTACTAAAATATGTTGGTTGGTTAAAAAACCCTTTTCCAATGCACATGTGAATGTGCACAGATTAAAAAGTTTTCTACTCAACAATGTGTGGCTTCTTCTTTCAAGGCTCAATATAATTTTTTGGACTAAGTTGGTGTTTACACTCAAATGGGGGTTATTTACTAAAGGCAAATCCACTTTGCACTCCAAGTGCACTTTCAGTGCAGTTTTATGTGCACTTTTGTAGTGTACTTGGAGTGCAAAGTATAGCTCCTTTAGTAAATAACTCCAACAGTGCTTTATAATTTGCCACAATCATGCCACTATTGAAGAAAATTGGCAAAAAGAAAAGCCCCTTGGAGAACCTAGGAGACAGCTAAAAGAAACCCATGCAGTAAATCAAAGTAAATCTTATTTCAGTTTAAGTAAAAAAAAAAATGATAAAATGTTTTTTAAACAGTTTCTGGCATATCATTGGCCCCCCTACCTGCAAAGTACTCAACATACTTCTGTCTTACTTCGCAGAGCTTTGAGGGGGCAAGCTAGGGTGGTCAGCTTCAAGCGCCGTCAAGGTTTCTTCTTGAAGTCCAGCCTCAGGCCCAACTGAGGCCACATAGTTAATTGAATTTTACTTGTGCATAATGCAGCATGCACGGATTATATGGTTAACTTTATATTCCGCCATGTTGATTGGCGGAAGCGTTCTCCACCACTCTTCTGGCTATGGCCAGACGGTAGTTATAAACCCTCTGGTCCGGGGTGAGGGCACTCGTGGCTTCAAAGCGGTTGGCTGGTCAGCACGAACTAACAGAAAGCACTAAAAAACAGAAAGGCCGGAGCTGAAAATCAGAAATGAGCAGACAAGAACGCAATGAGAATTAAATACGTTGTATAAATACAAACTCACAAGCCCAAACTGAAGAGCAGCAAAGATAGGAAAAGCATGAGGCTGAAAAGCGCGAATCGTCTCTCACCAAACTTCTACTAACACGAGATTAGCAGAAGGAGCCCAAAGGGTGGCGCACTGGCTATTGATCTTCCTCTTTCTGGTGCCGTCGTATGTTTTTGGCGCGTTCTTGACTTTCGGAATTTCCAACAACATAGTATGACCGTGTGTATGCAAGAAAACTTTGAGGCATCGTCCATCGGAAAAAAAAACATGGATTTTCTTGTCGGAATGTATGATCATGTTTATGCGACATTACTGTTCTAAAGGTAAAAAAAAACCCTTACGCAGTTTAACCAATTCAATATTTTTGAGCTTTCAGCACTGTCACATTTTGAATGACAATTGCGCGGTCATGCTACATTGTAACCATGTAAAAATTTTTATCATTTTCTTCACATAAATAGAGCTTTCTTTTGGTGGTATTTAATCCCTTCTAGGTTTTTTTGTTTTTTTTTTCCTAAAAATTTTTTTTAAAAAAATGTTGAAAAAATTTGTTTTTTTTAGTTTCTGTCAGTACATTTTGGAAATAAGTAATTTTTCTTCTTCACTGATGGGCGCTGATGAGGTGACACTGATAGTCCCTGTACACATGGTTGGACATTCCGACGGAAAATGTGGACTGTGTTGTCAGATAAACTGACCGTGTGTGGGCTCCATCTGACTTTTTCCGTCGAATTCCGACCTACAAAGTTTGAGAGCTGTATCTAAAATTTTCCGACAACATGATCCGATGTGCGTCAATTCCGATCTTGTGTAGCCTAGTCCGACAGACAAAGTGTCACGCATGCTCAGAATAAATTCTGAGATGGAAGCACTCGCTCAGGTAAAACTAGTGTTCGTAATCGATATAGCACATTCGTCATGCTGCAATGTTAAAGATTGTTTAATGCAGTGCATTCTCTTTTTCTTTATAATGCTACAAGAATGAAATTGTTTTGCTGCTCATATTCACACACACTTCTCCAAAACGTATTTCTTTATTCTTTTTCTAATTTCGTGAATACAATATTTTAATTCGTCAGATCTCCCCAATCATTTTATATTTATTTTTTGTTTAAATTTAGTGTTTGGTTTTTTTAATCAAGATCTCTTTTTTGACATTTTGCTCATCTTTGTAATTTTTTTTTGGTGTGTTTTGTGTGTCAACTTACCACAACACCATTATTATCTTTTTATTTTATTGTTTTATTTTTTAATCTCTAGGAGGTTGTTAGGTGTTGGTGCCCCTTGTTTTAATTTGACTTTGTATTTTTGAAATGTAACTGCCTACTCCCAAATAAACTGTCCTTTTTGAAGTAAAACACACAGGCAAGTATTTCTTGAACCCCAAAAAAACTTTATTTCGGTGTCATAAACAAATAAACAGGAACGCTGGAGAAACTGGTCCATTTGGCGAAGCCTTTGGCCCCCAGGGCAGACTTCAATTATTTTTTAAATGCAAAACTGGTGGCCCGAGGAATACATATCTAAAGGGAAAACAGTCTGGTACAGAAGTCCAAGAGATCAGGAAGAGCAGATGACATCTATGTCCCCAGGCTTTGGTCATACAAGAGCCTGCATCTTCTGTGAGACCAGACTGAACCCAGGCCATCACTCTGTGGTCTTCCTTAGGCACTTCCCTCCAGGCTGTGGCTCTGCTCTTGTAGTTGTGGCAGGAGGAGGAGGAGGGTGATGGTCGACCTCCCGGCTGCCACTTGCCACAGCCTCCTCCCGGCTGAGGTTTTCCTGTGTATGAAAATGAGACATAGTTTTCGTTCTTTGGTCATCAATCACACAATTTTGTGCACATGACTGTGAATGTTACCAAATAGAACAGACTATCATTCTGAGCCCAGCATTTTTCATTCTTGCCCCAATCATTTTTAGTCACTACTGTCTATTGATATGTAAACCACTTTGTTAAATCACAACTAAGGCCGCGTACACACGCGGGGACTGTTCGCCCAACTTTGTCCGTCAAACAGTTTCGGCAAACAGTCCGCTCAAAATTAGCATGGACGGACATGGCCACACACGACGGACGAACAGTTTGCTGAAACCGTGCGCGATGACGTGAACGGCACGTACGACGGGACGAAAAATACGACGTCCTATACACTGCATTATAACTTTCGGCGTGAAAATCCTTTCTGAGCATGCGCGCAACTTTGTTTGACGAACAAGCCTACACACGCGGGGACTGTCCGCTGAAACAAGGTTTCAGCGGACAGTTTTTCGGAATTTCCGAAAAACCTTGTTCAGCGGACTGTTCGCTGAAACTGTCCGCTGAAAGCCCACACACGAGCGGACTGTCCGCTGAAACTTGGTTTCAGCGGACAGTTTCAGCGAACCATCCCCGCGTGTGTACGCGGCCTTACTGATCAATAATAACATTTAGCTAACATCATTAAATGTACGACAAGAAATATGTTGAACAATGCTATACCTGTCTCAAGCTGGGCCCCTCCACATGTTGCTGCCTGGAAGGCCCAGGTTGGACATTGGAAGCCTCAGCTGGGGGTGAAGGAAGCCTTGAAGGAAGACTCTAGAGTGCTGGCCTGGGTTCCCTCTGGTCTGCCAGAAAATGCAGCCTCTTGTATAGGCTCTTATGTCTCCTGGAGACATAAATGTCATCTGGATCTCCTGATCTCAGGGAATCCTGAAACTTCTTGCGCTTCCTCAGATATGTAGTCCTCAGGGCACCAATTTTGGCCATCACATAGGTGTCTGCCATTAGGCGTATGATCTTCACCAAACCAGTTTCTCCAGCGCTGCCTTCCTCTTTCTTAGGTCCTTAGAAAGGGGGTTGTTCATCTGCCACAGGCAGGGCAGCTCCCTGAGCATATCAATGATTGGCTCCAGAAAATTTGGTTCCTTGGAGGGATCCATCTTCTCTGCAAGATACAACACAAGACAAACCCTAATAATGTCAGGCTAAACTCTCCTAATCTTGTCCCAATATAAGCCTCAATCTAGAAGCAGTATAGGCTAGTGATGTACCACGTTCAAATTGTACCTTCGTTCTAACGATCGGTGCTTCAGTGCCTTCCTCCGCTCACAGATCATACATATGACGCGTGGGTGTTGCATTTTATGTACAGTGTGCATGCGTGAAACTCCGCCTGCCCCTGACTTTCTTTCTAGTCTATTCCCTGCCCCTTCTCTTTCGGCGCAGTGGGGAGAGCACATGGTGGAGACGCAGCAGATGTATACTAATAATTCCACTAACGAGGAGGACAAGGAAAGCCCGGAGCCAGAAACGTCCTGATCCTGGAGGAGAAGGCCTCAAATATGTCTTTTGGAGAGATGTTTGAGATGGTGGACATATTGAAGAGGAACGACTATGATGGGAAGTATGGACCTTACCCAAACCCAAATATCAGAAAGGCCAAGATCATGATTAAAGTTGTGAAGAGTCTTTAGAAGAATTTTGGGGTACGACAATCCAAGGATCAACTGAGGAAATGCTGGTCAGACCTGAAACTGAGGGAGCACGATCATTACAGAAGGATCAAGTGAGTTCTTCAAAAAAGTAAGTAGCTGTCGTGTGTTGATATTATCATTGCTTGCATACTGCTCCATGTGCTTTGATTTTAATGTTGTACAATTTAAAATGGCCACCTTCATGTTCATGGGTTCAATCATTCGTAATAAACATCGACGATGTTTTGGCAAGTTGCACTTGACTACATTTGTTCATAAAACAGGTAAGTATTCCAGCTTTAGAAAGAAAAGAAAGTGTCAAAAATAATGTTTTCAGCTTTGAACACAATTGTATGACACTTCCATGCAATGTTTCATATTCCCATTTCTGCCCTCAAATATCTGTGTGCTAAGTATTCCTTTATTACATTCTCATAGGGGAGAGAAAACTCGGGACGTCTGAGGACACCAGGGACCAACACCAGAAGCAAAGGAGGAGGAGCAAGGAGAGATTGTAGAGATTGGCAAAATTGGCACCACAACAGGTGAGTGTCTGAGATCTCAGCTTCAGGTAAGCTAATCAATGTATGCCTGCATATTTATAATACACAGTGTTTTTGTGGTTTATTGTTTAGGTGATGTGGATGTTGTGGAAGAAGAATTGCATTTTACCAGTGAAAGTGCACAGATCATCATCGGGGATATAATGGGGTGCAATTGCGATTTAGATAATCTCAAGAAAAACATCAATGATGTTCAACAAAAAATTAAGAACAGGAATGAGGACATGATGTTTCGTGTGGAGGGAGGAGCCTGACCGTGCTGCCGATGAGGGTGTATGAGCTGACCTAGGAGAAGCCCAGGGAGACCCACAGCATGAGAGGCTGGGGAGTCTCGGCTTACGTCGATCTGTGGCTTAGCTAGATACTCGGAAACCGGCGGCTAGCTAACATGGCAGGCGAGGTGATGTACAACAGACCTCTGGGAGAGTGAGACACGCTGCTATCCCCCTCCTCGCTTCTCACCTCCTCCCCTTCCTTGATAGCACTTGTGCACGGAGGAACCGTGCTTGAACGGCTGTGTTTAAAGGAGAAAAAAAATAGCGAAGGATTACTAAGGAACTCCCAGGTGGGAGTAAGACTGCATGGCAGGCTGAGCACCCTGTGTAGGTGAACGGCAGGACAAAGGAGAGGAGGCTGATAACAGAGGTACCTGTACATGTTAAATTACACACAAACTGTCACAGAGCTGGTGGCTGAATACATTCGTTAGCTGTACTTTTGTTTTACTGTGCCTACCTCACTAAAGTCCTAAGAAAAGATAAACAATTGAACTAATTGAACTAACTGCATACCAGAGCCTGGAAATACCTTGAGATCTCCTTAGAATAATAAGGGAGTGCAGAGTTGGAAATCATTTAAACCTGCAGTTGGACTATGCTAGCGTCAGCATTGGGCATAAACCTGATTGCTTTGTTTTACCACCTGGTAACACTGCTACCATATTGAATTAAAACAGGCACACTCCATATTTTGTCCCGTTTGTTTGCCAGCCTGCAAATTTGCTGGACTGTTTATTCATTAGTGAAAAAGGAAAGGCTTAGGAAAGCGGAGGATCCGCAATCTATGAACTGCCTTTCAATTCAGAAACTTAACCCATATATACACAGATCTGGTCATTGCATGGAAGTGGGTCAAGAGCTTTCAATCTATATATACTTCTGCTTTGCTTTTACTACTGCTTTTAAAGAAAAAGAGTAGAGGACTATTAAGGAGCGTCCCAGAGTGAGCGCAAATTGTTTTTCTTTTGATCTAGAAACCAAACTTATATATACATAGATATAGTATATACTTGTATTTACACAGACCTGTTCACCCCTTGGAGCTGGGCCAAAGTCTCCATCTATATACACATCTACCGCGTTTGTATTACTGCTTATTACTGATTAATCGCATACTACTTGTGGAAGCTCCAAAGATTTCTCAAATTTACTCTGCTTTGGAATTATACTAGATTAATAGCTGAACTATACTCGAACTTGTACATGTATAAAATCGGCATGGTTGTCCACTTGCTCAATTGGACTTTTGCTAAAACTGGCAGGCTGTCAGAAACTACGAATCAGACCGAGACAGAAGTACAATTAAATCACACTTGTTTATTAAATAAAAATAAAAAGGTAAATAGAAAAAGCGTAGTCAAAGCATAGCCAGAGTCCAGTAACCGGATAGAGTAGTCAGCCAGGCCAGAGTTCAATAACCAGATCGGGTAATCAGCCAGGCCAGAGTCAGGGATCCAAGTAGAGCAACAGCAAGCAGGATAAGGAGCCAGAAGGGATGTCAGCAAGGCAGTCTTTAAACAGAACCGCAGGAAATGGTTTCTTGTGATGTGACCAAGGTGAAGGCAGAGGTGAAGTGAGCTGGACAGCTTTAAGTAGGCAGGTCAGATAAGCATGATCAGGAACAGCTGGTAACTGTGGAGAGAAATGAGAGCTGGCAGTTAGCCGACAGCTGAGCAGCCAGCCCAGAGAAGGAAGGGCTAATCCAGCCCTGACAGTACCCTCTCCTCAATGACCCCTCTCCCCCGGAGGGCCACCGGGCTTGAGTGGAAACCGTCTGTGGAACTCGCGGAGGAGGACAGGGGCATGTACGTCCGGTGATGAAACCCAGGATCGTTCCTCCGGACCATACCCCTTCCAATGCACCAGGTACTGTATGCGCCCACGGAAACCTACGGGAGTCAACAATGGATTGTACCTCATACTCCTCATGGTTCTCAACCTGAATAGGGTGAGGGTGTGGCACCAAGGTGGTAAATCGGTTACAGACCAACGGTTTCAATAAGGAGACATGAAACACATTTGAGATGCGCATACTAGGAGGAAGGTCCAACGCATAAGCCACTGGATTAATCTTGCAAAGGATACGGAAAGACCCAATAAACAGAGGTGCAAACTTCAGTGAGGGAACACAAAGCCGGAGGTTGCGAGATGACAGCCAGACCCTGTCCCCAACCTGGTAGGAAGGCGCAGGCAGGCGTCTGCGGTCAGCGTGGAGTCTGTACCTATCATTAGCATGACGCAAAGCCTCCTGGACTTGTACCCAAGTAGAACGAAGACCACGGAGATGCTCCTCTAACGCAGGAATACTCTGCGGAACAAACGAGCCAGGCAACCTGGAAGGTTGGAAACCATAATTTGCCATAAATGGAGACAATCGGGTGGCAGAATTCAAGGCACTGTTGTCAGCAAACTCTGCCCATGGTAATAGGTCTGACCAGTTGTTATGGTGGTCAGAAATATAGCAACGTAGGAATTGCTCCAAGGACTGATGTCTCGCTCTCCGGCCCCATTAGACTGAGGGTGATACGCAGAAGAGAACGCAAGCTGGATTCCCAACTGTGCACAAAAGGCTCACCAGAACCGGGAGACAAAGGACTGCCTTTGTCTGAGACAATCACCTTGGGTAGCCCATGTAAGCGAAAGATCTCCCAAGCAAAAATGGAAGCCAGTTCCTTAGAGGTAGGCAACTTAAGTGGAATACAATGACACATCTTTGAGAACCGGTCAACCACCATAAGCATAACAGTGTTGCCTTGGGAGTCCACAATGAAATCCATTGACAGGTGAGTCCATTGCCTCTCTCCATTGGGTATGGGTTGTAGGAGGCCCACTGGAAGGTGTCGTGAATTCTTACTCTGAGCACACACGGGACAGGCAGCTACGAAGGCAGTAACATCAGCCCGTAGACTAGGCCACCAGAATTGTTGGGAAATGGCCCAAATGAGTTGATTCTTCCCAGGATGGCCAGCTGCCTTGAGAGAATGGTAAGTCCGGAGCACAGCAGTACGAAGATTCTCTGGGACAAAGCAGCGGTCACAAGGTTTCTCAGGAGGAGCATGGACCTGAGCAGCAAGAATTTTGTCACCCAAAGGAGAAGTAAAACTGGTGCGAACCGTAGCCAAGATACGATCAGGAGGAATCATAGGAACCGGAACCGACTTGGAAGTGGAGGAAAATTGTCGTGACAAGGGATCAGCCCTTACATTCTTAGTACCGGGTAAGAATGAGACAATGTAATTAAAGCTCGACAAGAAAAGAGCCCATCGTGCCCTTATGGGAGAGAGTCGCTTAGCCTCAGACAAGAATGTAAGATTCTTATGGCCAGTAAGAATAAGAACAGGCACATTGGTACCTTCAAGGAGATGTTTCCATTCTTTCAGGGCTAAAATGATTGCCAACAGCTCTCTGTCACCACTCTCATAATTGCACTCAGCAGGTGACAATTTCTTCAAAAAGTAGCCACACAGATGCATAGCGCTCTCAGAGTTAGGACGTTGAGACAGAAGGGCGCCAACTCCAGTCTCAGAAGCATCAACTTCTAGGATAAAATGCAACGTAGGATCAGGATGTGCCAACACAGGAGCAGAAACAAAGGCAGCCTTGAGAGTCTCAAAGGCCTTAATGGACTCGGGAGACCAACTCTGTGGGTTACCGTCCTTTCTGGTCATATCAGTCAGGGGCTTGACCAGAGACAAGAAGTTACGAATAAACTTCCGATAGTAGTTTTCAAAACCCAGGAAATGCTGCAGAGGACGTAAACCCATGGGTCGAGGCCACTGTAGGACTGCCGAAAGTTTCTCTGGAAACTTTTCATTGAAAAACCAGCAGTCGATATGACATAGCCTAGGAATGTAACCTGTTCACGATGGAACTCGCACGTCTCCAGTTTACAATAGAGATTGTTCTCTCTGAGTTTCTGAAACACACGACAGACATTTGTGTGGTGCCTCTCCAGGGACATGGAAAATATGAGAATATCATCGAGATAAACCACCACACATAACTGCAACAAATCTTGGAGGACATCGTTAATACATTTCTGGAAAACTGCCGGGACGTTACAAAGGCCAAAGGGCATTACCAGGTATTCATAATGGCCTGTTCTGGTATTAAACGCAGTTTTTCACTCGTCGCCCTCCTTAATGCGCACGAGATTGTATGCCCCTCTCAAGTCAAGCTTTGTGAAAACCGTTGCTCTCTTGAGGCGGTCAAATAACTCTGTAATCAATGGAATCAGGTAAGCATTCTTAATCGTGACACGATTGAGACCCCTATAATCTATACAAGGTCTCAGTTCACCACTCTTCTTCACAAAGAAGAAACCAGTACCAGCAGGAGACAAGGATTTGCAGATGAAACCTCGAGAAAGTGCGTCAGCAACACACTCCTCCATGCCCTTATCCTCCAAGACCGACAAAGGGTAAACCCTGTCACGAGGAGGTATGGCACCAGGTTGAAGGTCAATTGCGCAATCATAAGATCGGTGTGGAGGCAAATTACCGGCTTGACCTTTATCAAAGACATTTCTAGAATTGCAGTACTCCTCTGGCAGGGAGGGGAGTGAAGAGGTGCACAGGAACTTGGATACCTTCAGGAAGCATGTCTCACTGCATTGTGGTGACCAGAAGAGAACCTCAGCCCAGAGCCAATCAAAAGAGGGGTTGTGCCTCTGTAACCAAGGATAACCAATAACCAACGGAAACCTGGGTGAGGAAATAACTTGGAATTGGATTATCTCATGGTGAAGAGCCCCTACGGCCATGGACAATGCAACCGTCTCATGAGTCACATGGGCAGGCTGTAAAGGTCTCCCGTCAAGAGCCTCAATGGCAAGTGGAGTGTCACACAGCTGCAGCGGAATCGAGTGCTGCGAAACAAATGCAGCATCACTGAACAGGCCTGCAGCCCCAGAGTCGATTAGAGCCTGTATCTTGATGGACGACTTAGCCCAAGAGAGGGTGACTGAAACCAGGGGCTTATCCTAACTGGGGATGAAACAATGCCACCTAAGGTCTGTCCATGACAGGACCTCAAGGTTCGATTGTTCCCTGGACAGGTAGGACAAGACTTCAAAAAGTGACCTGACTGGCCACAATAAAGGCACAATCTCTCCCTCCTCCTAAAGGCTCTCTCATCTGCAGAGAGACGCTTGAAGCCCAGGTGCATGGGTTTATCTTCACTGACTGACTCGGTACCAGGAGGCATGGGTGGGATTACAAAGCTTGGAGGCAAACGTACAGGAGGCTTCCGCAAGCGCTCCTTAAGAAAAAGTCTTTCTCTGAGTCTGGAGTCAATGAGGATGGCAAATGAGATCAAGCTCTTCAGCTCAGTGGGTATATCTCGGGCTGCTATCTCATCCTTGATGGAATCCGAGAGACCATGAGAAAAAGCAGACACGAGGGCCTCATTGTTCCAAGCAACCTCTGCTGCTGTTTGATGGACATGAGGCACTTGGCAGCAGAAGCGGAGCGAGCGGGAACATCAAATACCCTTTTAAAGGAGGCTACAAACTGAGGGGAACTCAAAACAACATAGAGAAAAAGGGTCGGGACTTTAAATGAGGTGTCTATATTGTAGCTAATCGAAGGAGTCAAAGTAAAACATGAACAAGTATTTATTTGTTTGCCCTGATTGCGTAGGTACATGGCAGACAATGCATGCAATAATGGCACATAATATAACAAATCATGTATCCAAAAACATTAACATGTTAAAAAATATGAATAGAATATACAATAGTATTGTCCTCAATAATAAAAATCATTGTAATATGACAGTTATAATCATGTGGGTATGTATACATTACATCTAGGTTAGGCCCAACACGTTTCATGGGATCTATCCAATCATCATGGGCGGATGCATGATACATCTATAAAAAGAGGTAAATATATCAACCATTTGTGTACAAGAAATTAACATACAAGGGGCAGCCGCCCAAATCTTTTCAGATCTGGCACCTGAAACATTGGCCAGGAGACAGCTTCTTAAACCGTTACTTGGGCAAATACGGGCACAAAATATCAAGTATAATTGGGGATTCCCAGCATGCCTAATAGGTCAGAAGGACGGAAGATCAATGACATTAAGTTTTCCTGAAGAGTTACAAGAATTCTGTAATAAACTGGACTTACAAGTACCAGCAATCCCAGGCTGGACAGAAGGAGAATATAGGATACAGTAGGAATGATGAACATCAGTAAAGATTCTGTGACTGTGGGGGAGGGGGGGGTGGGAAACAGAGGGAGAGGGTGGAGAATAAAGTAAGGAAAAAAGGGGCCCGAGACCAGCAAACCCTAGGGGTAATAGCGAGTGTACTCTCGACCCCCTTTCCCGGACCTAGTGATAGTGGAGGGGAGAGGGGGAAGGGGGCAGGGCCAGAGCACCACCTCAAGATAGGAGAACCATCGGAGGGAATGGAATGCAGACCCACCTATGGTTCAAGGGCCAGAAAGGGGTCCAGGAGGGGTTGGGGGGGTGGGAAGAGGCAGGGGAGGCATGGAGTGGGAGGGGGGGAGAGATACCTCTCAGTCAAATGTTACAGACAATAGCAGAAAATAACAATTACATTTTTGACATATAATGTCCGCGGATTGAATACACCTGACAAGGTACATAGAATCCTTAGAGTGACAGCGTTATGGGGCAGAAGTAGTGTTCCTACAGGAAACTCACCTCCTACAGGACACAAATTTTAAATTTCTCTCTAGGGATTTTCCGCTATGGTACTACACAGACTCAACTACAAAGAAATCTAAAGGGGGGATCGATTGGATTTGCTGCAGGGATATGGTTTAAATTAGAGGAAAGGGTGGCGGACTCTGAAGGCAGATACCTCTTTTTTAGGGGTTACCCTAGGGGAAATGGAATGTACACTAGCAGATATATACGCCCCTAATAGGAACCCGATAAATGTAGAAATATGAAATTAATAATAGATGAGATACATAGATTAGAGCAAATTCATGAAAAATATAAAGGACAACATCAGGAAACCTCCCATCTATTGTTAATAAAAAGAGAAGAACTAAAAGATCTCATGATACAAGATACGAAAAGAACATTTAACCACTTGCCGACCGCCTCACGCCGATGTACGTCGGCAGAATGGCACGGGCAGGCATAAGCACGTAAATGTACGTGATTTGCCTCCCGCGGGTCGGGGGCCCGATCGGGCCCCCGCCCGGTGCCTGCGGCGGTCGGTTTTCGTTCGGGAGCGATCCCGGACGAGGGGACGGCCATTCATTCATGGCCACCCCCTCGCGATCGCTCCCGACGAATGGAAATCCCCGGTGACATCACTTCCTCTCCTGTAATGTAAACACAGGAGAGGAAGTGATGTATTCTCTCCTCCGTGTCGGTATTTTTCGTTCCGACACGGAGGAGAGCGGATCAGTGAGTTGCACCAACACATCCCACACACAGTAGAACATGCCAGGCACACTCACACCCCCCCTTTACCCCCCGATCACCCCCCCAATTACCCCTGCCCCCCAGTCACAGTGACACCAATGTCATTTTTTTTTTTTTTTTTTTGCATTGGTGTCATTTGTGACTGTAATAACTGTTAGGGCAGTTAGGGTTAGCCCCCTTTAGTTCTAATGTACCCCCCTAACCCCCCCAATAAAGGTTTAACCCCGTGATCACCCCCCGTCGCCAGTGTCACTAAGGCTGGGTTCACATTGCAGCGGTTTATGAGAACGAATGTGATTCGCACCGCACTGCAGTGCAAATCACATCCGATCTCTGTGCGATTCGAGTTCAGCCATTCGCCGCACCCGCCGCACCCGCCACACCCGCCGCACCCGCCGCAAATTCGCACGGGACCCTTTTTTTGGCCCGCAGCAGAATCGGATCGCATGGGTGTTCACACCATGCGATCCGAGTTTGCAGATCGCACTGCGATATGCGAACTGATCTGGGGGTGTCAGTAACATTTCACTGACACTCCCAGCAGTTCGCATAGGGCAGTGTGAACTGCCGCCGGGAGGCATGCGATGCGGGAACCCGCCGCGGATTCGCGGCGTTTCCGCATCGCTCCAGTGTGAACCCAGCCTAATAAGCGATCATTTTTCTGATCGCCGTATTAGTGTCACAGGTGACGCTAGTTAGGCAGGTAGGTATTTAGGTTCGCCGCAGCTTTTTATAGCGCTAGGGACCCCCATATACTACCGCATAAAGCCCCCTGATTGCCCCCTAGTTAACCCTTTCACCAGTGATCACCATATAACTGTTACAGGTGACGCTGGTTGGTTAGTTATTTTTTTATAGTTTCAGGGCACCCGCCATTTATTACCTAATAAAGGTTTAACCCCCTGATCACCCGGCAGGTGTCATTTGTGACTAATAACTGTTAGGGCAGTTAGGGTTAGCCCCCTTTAGTTCTAAGGTACCCCCCTAACCCCCCCAATAAAGGTTTAACCCCGTGATCACCCCCCGTCGCCAGTGTCACTAAGGCTGGGTTCACATTGCAGCGGTTTATGAGAACGGATGTGATTCGCACCGCACTGCAGTGCAAATCACATCCGATCTCTGTGCGATTCGAGTTCAGCTATACAGATAGTATGGCTGAATTCGTGTCGCACCCGCCGCACCCGCCGCAAACTCGCACGGGACCCTTTTTTTGGTCCGCAGCAGAATCGGATCGCATGGGTGTTCACACCATGCGATCCAAGTTTGCAGATCGCACTGCGATATGCGAACTGATCTGGGGGTGTCATTAACATTTCACTGACACTCCCAGCAGTTCGCATAGGGCAGTGTGAACTGCCGCCGGGAGGCATGCGATGCGGGAACCCGCCGCGCATTCGTGGCGTTCCCGCATCGCTCCAGTGTGAACCCAGCCTAATAAGCGATCGTTTTTCTGATCGCTGTATTAGTGTCACAGGTGACGCTAGTTAGGCAGGTAGGTATTTAGGTTCGCCGCAGCTTTTTATAGCGCCAGGGACCCCCATATACTACCGCATAAAGCCCCCTGATTGCCCCCTAGTTAACCCTTTCACCAGTGATCACCATATAACTGTTACAGGTGACGCTGGTTGGTTAGTTATTTTTTTATAGTTTCAGGGCACCCGCCATTTATTACCTAGTCTCACTAGTGTACCCCTAAATTTAGGGGTGTCTACTTTCTAAAATGGGGTCATTTGGGGGGGGGGGTTTGTGCCATCTTGGCATTTTATGGCCTTCAAAACTGTAACGCCCTTAGAAAGCCTGAAGGCGGTGCTTGGTTTTTGGGGCCCCGTACGCGGCTAGGCTCCCAAAAAGTCCCACATATGTGGTATCCCCGTACTCAGGAGAAGCAGCAGAATTTATTTTGGGGTGTCATTTCACATATGCCCATGGCATGCGTGAGCAATATATCATTTAGTGACAACTTTGTGAAAAAAAAAAAAAGTTTGTAATTTTCCCGCAACTTGTGGCAAAATATAAAATATTCCATGGACTCAACATGCCTCTCAGCAAATAGCTTGGGGTGTCTACTTTCTAAAATGGGGTCATTTGTGGGGGTTTTGTGCCATCTTGGCATTTTATGGCCTTCAAAACTGTAATAGGTAGTGAGAAGTGAACTCAAAAAATTACGCCCTTAGAAAGCCTGAAGGCGGTGCTTGGTTTTCGGGGCCCCGTACGCGGCTAGGCTCCCAAAAAGTCCCACATATGTGGTATCCCCGTACTCAGGAGAAGCAGCAGAATTTATTTTGGGGTGTCATTTCACATATGCCCATGGCATGCATGAGCAATATATCATTTAGTGACAACTTTGTGAAAAAAAAAAAAAAAAAAAAAAAGTTTGTAATTTTCCCGCAACTTGTGGCAAAATATAAAATATTCCATGGACTCAACATGCCTCTCAGCAAATAGCTTGGGGTGTCTACTTTCTAAAATGGGGTCATTTGTGGGGGTTTTGTGCCATCTTGGCATTTTATGGCCTTCAAAACTGTAATAGGTAGTGAGGCGTGAAATCAAAAATTTACGCCCTTAGAAAGCCTGAAGGCGGTGCTTGGTTTTCGGGGCCCTGTACGCGGCTAGGCTCCCAAAAAGTCCCACATATGTGGTATCCCCGTACTCAGGAGAAGCAGCAGAATTTATTTTGGGGTGTCATTTCACATACGCCCATAGCATGTGTGAGCAATATATCATTTAGTGACAACTTTGTGTAAAAAAAAAAAAAAAATTTTTTTTTTGTCATTATTCAATCGCTTGAGGCAAAAAAATAAAATATTCAATGGGCTCAACATGCCTCTTATCAATTTCCTTAGGGGGTCTACTTTCCAAAATGGGGTCATTTGGGGGGGTTTTGTACTGCCCTGTCATTTTAGCACCTCAAGAAATGAGATAGGCAGTCGTAAACTAAAAGCTGCGTAAATTCCAGAAAACGTACCTTAGTTTGTAGATGTGACAACTTTTGCGCAAACCAATAAATATACAATTATTGACTTTTTTTTTACCAAAGACATGTGGCTGAATACATTTTGTCCTAAATGTATGACTAAAATTGAGTTTATTGGATTTTTCTAATAACAAAAAGTAGAAAATATCATTTTTTTTCAAAATTTGCGGTCTTTTTACGTTTATATCGCAAAAAATAAAAATCGCAGAGGCAATCAAATACCATCAAAAGAAAGCTCTATTTGTGGGAAGAAAAGGACGCAAATTTTGTTTGGGTACAACATTGCATGACCGCGCAATTACCAGTTAAAGCAGCGCAGTGCCAAAGTGTAAAAAGACCTCTGGTCATTTACCAGCAAAATGGTCCGGTCTGAAAGTGGTTAATAGAGTATTGAAAGATAGATATCTCTGGGTAAATAAACCTAGTAAACATCTTGCTAGCACGTTAAAAAAGAAAAAATCTATAAACTACATAGAAAAGATTCAAAGTAAACATGGGGGAATGGTATATAAAACAAAGGAGATAGCATAAGTGTTTCGGGAACTATTATGGGGATATTATATGCAGTAAATAAGGGCCAATATGATAAAGATAAATCAAGTAAAATAAAGCAGTTTTTGGATACAGCAGGAATTCCCCAGATATCGGATAGTGATAGGGATGCGTTAGAAAAACCCATAACTGAAGAGGAAATTAATAAGGCTTTACAAGAAACTGCCTCAGGGAAAAGCCCCGGACCTGATGGGTTTGCGATCCTTTATTTAAAGAAATATAAGGAGATCTTGGTGCCAAGGCTATGTAAATATAAATGAATGGACTGGGGACGGAATATGAAATGAGTAGAGAGGCACAGGCGGCATCGATAACTGTGATACTGAAGAAGGGAAGGATGGAACGTGTTGCTCAAACTATAGACCAATATCCTCGCTTAATGTTGATACAAAGTTATATACAAAAGTCTTGGCAAATAGGATGAAAGATCTGATGAAAGTGTTAGTCCACCCCGACCAGGTCGGATTTATTCCCGGGAGGGGAGGGACAGTGGAGTGAGAACATTGCTCCTCCTCCAGAAAATGAAAAACGATGGGTCCCCAGGTCTATTCCTGTCGATCGATGCTGAAAAGGCATTCGACAGGGTAGACTGGGGACTCATGATAAAAAACATTGGACTCCATGGGATTGGGCTCAAGAATGATCCATTGGATTAAAGTATTATATAAACAACTGACCGCGGTCATAAAAATCAATGGGGAACTATCCTCATTATTTGAAATGAAGAATGGGACAAGGCAGGGGTGTCCCCTATCCCCATTACTCTTTGTATTGTCTACCAAACCCCTTTTGGCAACAATCCAGGCTAGTCCTGATATAAGAGGAATTAGGGTTGGAGATGTGGAGCATAAAGTGGTGGCCTTTGCCGACAACTTGCTGTTTTACATATCCAACCCTAGGATAACAATGCCAAATTTACTTAAAACTCTTAAACAATATAGTGAAATTTCAAACTTTAAAATTAATCTGAATAAATCAGAGATTTTAAACATAAATTTAAACAAGCAAGAAGAGCAAAGTATACAAAAGGAATTCCAGTTCCCTTGGAGGAAGGAGGGATTAAAATATTTAGGAGTTAAGTTGGCGACTTTGTTAAAAAAAAATATATAAAAGAAAACTATATCCCTCTACCAGATGAAATAAAAAATGAAATAAAAAAATATTATTTAGATCTCTCTCCTGGATAGGGCGAATTAATACAGTGAAGATGGTTCTACTACCAAAGATTACTTATAAGTTTCAAATGTTGCCTATCGCCTTGGTGCACTACTATTTTCAAATTTTAAAAGCGATTATAATGAGATTCATCTGGCAAAATAAAAAAGCCATAATCTAATTTTCCACACTGATACAAGGGAAAAACCAAGGAGGTTTGGCGATAACGGATATAAAAAAATATTACCATGCAGTGGTGTTATCACGTGTCATAGAATGGTCAAGGGAAAAAAGTGAAAAGCAATGGGTTACAATAGAGAATAATATTAGTGGAGCGCAGTTGAATAGGGTAATATGGAACCCTCCACAATATAGGGGGCTGGGGGTAAATACACATGAGATGACAAGACACGCACTTAAAATATGGGACTTGGTTCACAAACAATTTAAATGGAAATATAATTCACCTAAAAATGTTTTTGAAAGAGTACAATTATTTTTTGTCTGGGAAAAGGGACATAGGAGGGAATTGGGTTAGGAAAAGTACACAATTAAGAGATATAATTAATAAAGGGAAAATATATACACTTTTTGAGATACAACAAAACACGGATTTAATGGTAATAAATGAATGGCGTTACCTCCAGCTGAACCATTTCATTGAGAATTTACCCCAACCAATAAGAACAGCAGAGGATTTAACATCACTTGAACGACTATGTATGGATGGGGGAGCAAAAAAGGATATATCGTGGCTATACAAAATATTAACAAATGAGGAACTGGAGGTACCGCCATTCTTTAAAAAATGGGGTAAAGAACTTGAATCACTTGAATATAAACTCAATCATATTGTGCTTTCGTGCTGCATTCTGCACAATTTTTTGAAGAAACACTCACCAAACTATGTGGCCTTAGTTGGGCCTGATGCAGACTTGCCTGAACATGCCAACCTGATGGCCCTTGAAGCTGGCCGTCCTGGCTTGCCCCCCCCAAAGCACCCGCAAGGTCAGAACAAGCTATACTGAGTACTTTTTGGGTAGGGGGGCCGTTGATGTGCTGAACAATGTCAGAGATGCATTTTTTTAATACATTTTTCTTTCAAACTCCAATAATCATTGTTTTATTTTACTGCTTGGCTTGTTTTAGGTGTCTCCTAGTCAAAAATATGCGGAACCGGCTGGCCATTATCCCGAAAGTGTTCTCCACTACTCTTCTGGCTCTGGCCAGCCGTAAATTAAAGATCCTCTGGTCCGGGGTGAGAGTCCTCATCGGGAAAGGCTGCATCAGATGGTTTGCCAGAGCAAATGCCTCATCCATGACGAAAACAAAGGGGAGTCCTTCCACATTCTCCTCTGGAGGTGGCAAGCCCAGACTGCCACTTTGAAGATGCCAGTAGAACTCCGTCTGTGTGAACACTCCATCATCAGACATCCGGCCATTTTTCCCCACGTCCACATACAGCAAATCATATGACGCTGACACCATGTCAGGGCTGGCTTAGCCCTTCCTTCTCTGGGCTGGCTACTCAGCTGTTGGCTAATTGCCAGCTCTCATATCTCTCCACAGTCACCCAGCTGTTCCTGATCCTACTCTTCTGACCTGCCTACTTAAAGCTGTCCAGCTCACTTCATCTCTGCCTTCGCCTTGGTCACATCACAAGAAACAATCTCCTGCGGTTCTGTTTAAACACTGGCTTGCTGACATCCCTTCTGGCTCCTTACCCTGCTTGCTGTTGCTCCACTTGGATCCCTGACTTCTGGCCTGGCTGATAACCCGATCTGGTTATTGAACTCTGGACTGGCTGACTACTCGATCCAGTTACTGGACTCTGGCTATGCTTTGACTATGCTTACTCTATTTACCTTTTTATTTTTTTTATTAATAAACAAGTGTGATTTAATTGTACTTCTGTCTCAATCTGGTACATGGTTTCTGAATTCAGGAGATACAGTGAATCCACTTGTTGGTAATATTTTTTTCCAGTTTGGATGAGCAAGGTCACCGCATGGATCAGTTTGCCATAGCGTTACAAACGCTCCTGAGTCGCACGGCTCACCTGGAATCCCCCACTGTGGCTGCTCCAGAACAACCTGAGTTGCAGGCCATCCCTGCTGCTGCGCCAATCTCTGTGCAGGCACCCACCTCGAGTATTACCTCTATAAGAGGTATGTCTGGTTCCGCTCCACTTCCCCAGCGATTTGGGGGTGATCCAGTTCAATGCAGAGGGTTTCTCAACCAAGTTGAGATTTAGGTTCAGGCGTTTCCCACGGACAGAAGCAAAGTAGGTTTCATGATATCTTTGCTTTCTAAGAGAGCCTTGGTCTGGGCAAACCCTCTATGGGAGATGCAAAAACCTGTTGTCTTGGGTTACCCTGACTTTGTGGCCTCATTTAAAAGGTTATTTGATGTTCCCGCATGCTCCGCTTCTGCTGCCAAGTGCCTCGTGTCCATCAAACAGAGTACGAGAACTGTTGCCTACTATGCCATTGAATTCCGTACTCTGGCAGCAGAGGTTGCTTGGAACAATGAGGCCCTCAGGGCTGCTTTTTCTCATGGTCTCTCGGATTTCATCAAGGATGAGATAGCTGCCCAAGATATAACCACTGAGCTGAAGAGCTTGATCTCGTTTGCCATCCTCATTGACTTCAGACTCAAAGAAAGATCTTCTTTAAAAGAGCACTTGCGGAAGCCTACTGTATGTTTGCCTCCGAGCTTTGCAGTCCCACCCGTGCCTCCCTCACCTCCCATGCCTCCTGGTACCAAGTCGGTCAGTGAAGAAAAACCCATGTACTTGGGCTTCACGCATCTCTCTGTGGATGAGAAAGCCTTTAGGAGGAGGGAGAGATTGTGCCTTTATTGTGGCCAGGCAGGTCACTTTTTGAAGTCTTGTCCTACCCGTTCAGGGAACGCCCGAACCTTGAGGTCCTGTCATGGACAGACCTTAGGTGGCGTTGTTTCGTCCCCAGTTATCCAGAAGGATAAGCCCCTGGTTTTGGTCCTCCTTTCTTGGGCTGAGTTGTCCATAGAGATACAGGCTCTAATCATCTCTGGGGCTGCAGGCCTGTTCATTGATGCTGCATTTGTTTCGCAGCACTCGATTCCGCTGCAGCTGTGTGACACTCCACTTGCCATTGAGGCTCTTGATGGGAGACCTCTACAGCTTGCCCATGTGACTCATGAGACAGTTCCATTGTCCATGGCCGTAGGGGCTCTTCACCATGAGATAATGCAATTCCAAGTTATTTCCTCACTCAGATTTCCGCTGCTTATTGGTTATCCTTGGTTACAGAGGCACAACCCCTCTTTTGATTGTCTCCGTGCTGAGGCTCTCTCATGGTCACCACAATGCAGTGAGACATGCTTCCTGAAGGTATACAAGAGGGGGCGTGTCCGGCCGGCGACAGAGATGGGCGCTTGAATAGGAGCTCCTGTTACCTCACAGCTATAGCGGCTCACATCGACAGCTGATGGAGAAAAACATCAGCTTAAACAAACTGCCCAGCACGGCGGAACGCTAGAGAGGACATGTCTAAACGAAGGAAGACAAACACCCGCAGCGGCTCACGGACTTCTACCCAGAGGCCCCTCCGCAAGGTAGGCAAAATGTTGCCGGCGCGAGCTCCAGAAGCGCGGCCAGTACACAGTCACTGTATGCGGCTGAAGGGGGACAAAGTACCGTACGGTCGGATGAGCATGGGGATATCTCCCCACCTTCTACCCCCACCACGTGCAGCCCAGCCAAATCCAGAGTGCGCAGAGATGACAAGGACACCTCTCCCAGGCCGCAGCAGGCCACAACACTAGCTCCTTCACAGGGGACCCTGATAGAGGCATTCCCAGCCACTGTCAGAGAGCCCAAAGAAAAACATGCTCCTGTCGCTCAGGAGAACTCTCCATAGTGACTTCACTGACATGCTGGGAACATTAAGCGATGTAGTGCAGACACACACAGGGCAAATCCAGAATCTGGAAACGAAAGTGGCAGAGCTCTACACAGCACATAACGATCTCGTGGACGTTTATGCAGACCAGGAATCAGAACTCCAACGCCTCCAAAACAAAATGGCAGACCTGGAGGACCGCTCCAGGAGAAATAATATTAAATTCAGAGGCATCCCTGAAAATGTTCCCTCCAATGAGCTTACTAGCTTTGTGCAACGTATTATGAAAGCTATGATCCCTACCCCGAGTGACATTGAGCTTTGTGTATACCCAAACCCAAGTTTCTGCCTGACACTGCACCCAGGGATACCTTAGCCCGTATCCACTACTATCATGTAAAGGAGCGGGTCATGATGGCGGCCAAAGAGAGCCCAGTAGTCCCTGAGGAATTCCTTGGAATCTCCCTCTACACGGATATATTGCAACAGACAGCACTGAATATAAAGTAACTTCTCACGCTTACTAAAATTCTGCGGAACAACAACATCATGTATCGCTGGGGGATCCCTACTAAATTGCTGGTTACCTGGAACGGCAAACTATACCCAATCTACAGTGTGGAGAAAGGTCTCCAGCTCTTTCAACAGTGGCAACTTCTCCCGCCTGATTCGCGGACCCCAGCCCAATCTCCACCTGAACATCTAAAAGCGGACTGGACCTAAAGAGCAGTGGCACAACCATTCAGAAAACTCTACCTGTCACCATCACTACTTTACCTGATGTGAGGCCAGGAGCTAACCCGTCTACTTGGCCCTACACTCTTTACCAATACAGTGCGAGCACTGTTGATCTCTAACACGACCCGACAGCAGCTTTGGCTGCCCATTTTGCCTGCATTAGCAGGAATTTCTTACTTATGTATTCACCTTCCTCTTTCATCTTTCCCTTTTATTGACTCCCCCTTCTCCCCTAGTCACCACTCTGGAAGCAACAGACCCAGCTGAAGGACTCTACGCATGGCTGCGGCTAACCATACTATTGCCTCGATCTACCAAGCGCATATTCAGCCCAATGTAAAGAATAGTTCAAGCTCTTACCACATGGATGCTTCACTGCTGACTTTACATTATGCCAGGTACGCAGTCCATTTCTACTTCCCGCATGTTCTAAAGATCCATGGCTGCTCCAACAGTGAAAACTGATACCAACCATGCCCTTGAAAATTGGATCTCTTAACATGAAGGGTCTTAATAGCCCATTTAAGTGCTCTGCTCTGCTGAAAGAAGCTCATTCCCTAAAAGCAGACATCATCTTTGCTCAAGAAACGCATTTCGCTGTTTATAAATGTCCCAGTTTGAACTTTCGAAACTCTCCAGACGTGTATCTGGCCAACGGCCCAAAAAAGACCTATGGAGTTCTCATAGCCATCAGAGCCCCTGTTGCCTTTCGCCACATTTGTACAATAGCAGAACCACGGGGACATTTCCTCATCCTTATCTGTGAGATAAATCAAACAATTTTCACATTTGTTAACCTCTATGCCCCGAACGTAAAACAATGGAGATTCCTCGATCCATTACTTACTCAAGCCCTGGAAGAAAAACAAGGCACAGTACTTATTGGCGGAGACTTTAATGCTATTCTTAATCCGGACCAGTGGCGGCCCGTCCATGGGGGGCACACGGGCGCCGCCCCCCCCCCCCCCCCTACGGACAGTCAAGAAAAAAAAATGTTTTTTTTTAAACTGGCCCTTTAAAAAATTTTTTTTTTTTTAAAAAAGGTCCATAAGTTCACTGTGTTCGGGCACCGTACACAGTGCACTATGAGAAGCACCACGTCTATGCAATCACGAGATTGCAGACGTGGCGCTTGATTTGCGGGCTTTAAACCCGCCTTGTGGCGCACTCCATCGCGCCCGTAGCTTCTGCATTAGTATGCATATAATATGCATTGCTATTGCCGGGTGCTTTGAGTGACACTTAGTTATAATGTCACTTCCACTTTTATCTCCCAGTACGCCCGAGCACAGGAAGCATGTGGAGTGGACCCAACTACTGTCGTGTGACTACACAGTCACACCAAGAGAAGACATCCTTCTCAGCCTGGCTGATATGCAAGGAAGGAGGCAGAGGAGGTGCCAGGACAGCTGTCACTAGCCACAGATTGCAGTCTGCTCAGGAGGGAGCCTCATTATGAGAAATCATCATCAACTGTCTATCTCCCACCCAGTGTGTCTCTCTCTCTCTCTCTCTCTCTCTCTCTCTCTCTCTCTCTCTCACACACACACACACACACACACACACACACACACACACACACACACACACACACACACACACACACACACACACACACACACACACACACACACACACACACACACACACACACCCTATCTATCTATCTACCTGTCTATCTATCTCTCTCACCCAGTATATCTATCTATCTCACCCAATATCTATCTATCTCATACAGTATCTATCTATCTCACACAGTATCTATCTATCTATTTATCTATATCACACAGTATCTATCTATCTATCTATCTATCTATCTATCTATCTATCTATCTATCTATCTATCTATCTATCTATCTATCTAACCCAGTTTCTATCTATCTATCTATCTCACCCAGTTTCTATCTGTCTGTCTGTCTGACCCAGTGTCTGTCTGTCTGTCTGACCCAGTGTCTGTCTGTCCATCTGTCTGTCCGTCTGACCCAGTGTCTGTCTGTCTATCTGTCTGTCTGTCTGACCCAGTGTCTGTCTGTCTGTCTGACCCAGTGTCTGTCTGTCTGTCTGACCCAGTGTCTGTCTGTCTGTCCGTCTGACCCAGTGTCTGTCTGTCTGTCTGACCCAGTGTCTGTCTGTCTGTCTGACACAGTGTCTGTCTGTCTGTCTGACCCAGTGTCTGTCTGTCTGTCTGACACAGTGTCTGTCTGTCTCACCCAGTATCTGTCTGTCTGTCTATCTATCTGTCTATTTATCTCACCCACTATATCTATCTATCTATCTATCTATCTATCTATCTATCTATCTATCTATCTATCTATCTATCTTTCTACCTATCTATCTATCCCACTATATCCATCTATCT